>NC_134690.1:214393931-215138098 GCF_050947455.1 Rhinoderma darwinii | reverse complement strand
CCATGTGTTAGGCTTAGATACAGGGCCCCAGCTTATACTGTATAAGAATACTGTCTGCTGGACCCTGTATCTAAGCCTATCTTAGGCTTAGATACAGAGTCCAACAAACAGTATCACACATGCACATGGGCCCTCTTCACATCACCGCTGCCCTTCCGTTGAGGGGTTCCATCTGGTTAACCCCTCAACGGAAAGGCAAATGGAAACCTTAGCTTCCGTTTGCATCACCATTGATCTCAATGGTGATGGAAACTTTGCTAAAGATTTCAGTTTGGGGGGATATTCATTTGTATCTTTAGTGGGCTGTGTGTAACGCTCTCTACGGGGGGGGGGGATGTGTGATATCTACAGGGGGCTGTGTGTGGCACTATCTATGGGGGTGTGTAATATCTACAGGGGCTGTGTGTGGCACTATGTACAGGGGACTGTGTGTGGCGCTATCTATGGGGAGTGTGTAATATCTACAGGGGGCTGTGTGTGAAACTATGTACAGGGGGCTGTGTGTATGTGGTGTTTTACAGTGTGTGGTATTATTATATTCAGGCGCACAGTGTTTGGTGCTATTATATTTAGGGGTACAGTATGTGGCACCATGATAACTTTATTTTCATTTATAGGTGTGGAAATGTTGGAAAAGTGAGGAGTCGAAGACATCTGAGTGGCAAATTCTACAGAAATCAGCCATGGCCGGGAGATGTGCTCTGGACCGGATGGAGAAGAAAAGAGGAAAAAAACTACTAGAATCTGAGACGTCGTCACATGTGAGTCACTAGATTTATAGAGAATCTGTCACCTCTCCTGACATGTTTATTATAGGAAATCCTTGTATTTCACAAAAAGTCTTTCTGCAGTCCAGGACTGATAGACAATTCCCCTTGTCAGGAGGTTGTGTCCCTGCAGAGTGTGATACTGTCAGTATGTAGGGACACAGCACTGTGAGAAGGGGAATCCGTAACACCCATTTGTTAATGCTTGCCCAAAAAGGTAGTGTTACAAATAGTAACAGCACGGCAGGGCGGCGGTGCGCAAGGGAGGCCCAAGTTTGGGTAACAGCCCAGGACCCATCGTCTACTTAATCCGCCACTGGGGATAGGGGTACATTTTATAACTTTGCTCTCACCTATTGATTAAGAAGTAGACAAAAATAAACCCATAAGGCATGAGTTAATCTTCCCTACAAGGGAAATATTTCCTTCCTGATTTGATCAGACTGGATCAACATTAAAACAAGAATTCTACATCTGAGTGATGTTACTTTGTTCTAAAAAAATAATCTAAGTCTTCTTGAAACATGTAAAAGGTTGCCTGCTGACTGTGGATGACAATCCTAATACAAATCATGCAGTATCTCACTTATAGCAACAATTATACAACTTCCTTTAACATCCATCATGGGGTTATCACACAACTAGAAGCATCTCCAAGACAGAAACACTTATCATAGGCTATCAACATGTTGACGGCTACTTCCAATATTTAACACTAACAGGACCATCATCTTGCTAGTTCAGAAACCTTTTCATATGAAATTTTTTAAGGTCCAGTCGAATTTGTGATAAGAAGGCATCTGTGGTTACAACCTCTATTTTAGTCTTCCAGACATCTTTTCGAGCCCATTAGATTAGATGAAAATATTTGAAAATGTCTAAAAACAAGGACATGATAGCACAAAAATGAACCCTGCCTTTTATAAAGCTTGTAATAAGTAAGCTTTAACAATCCAAATATATTTTATCTGTTTTTATAACACTTGAATAGAGAAATTAACTCTAAAATATATACTGTATGTGAGACTCTGATAGTGTGTTTTACATACTGTATCAAGATTATTAGAAGCCAAACCAATTGGTATTGTTGGCCATATTGGCGTGAATATCATTCATATCATTTGAGTCCAAGCATGCAGCGTTGGCCGCACACCGCAAATATAATATCTAAATTCTAAGAAACTACTGAACATTAATGAATAAGTGACAGACTGCAGAGATCAGTGTGTCTGTCATAAAAGTCTGACAGGTCCGCTTTAATTTCATGTTAATCTGTTTATTGAATAATGTATTATTCTCAGCCTCATTGCAGTTGCTGTCAACATTGGAAAGGCAAATGTAATCGGAAAGTGTTAGTTTTGTGGGCCTACAGGACATTAAAAAAAAAATTGTATCTGTTTTTTTTGTACCATGTTGTCAGAACAATTATCACAGAAATCCAAAATTTAATCCACTGTTTTATCATGTTATAGCTTTTTTGAAGTTACTTTTTTTTAGTGACCAGCCTCTTTGGGCCCTAATGACTAAGCAATATTTTCTGCTTTTTCATCATCGAAATCCAAGAGCCATAACTTTTTTTATTTTTCTGTCGACATAGCCGTGTGAGGCTTATTTTCTGCAAGACGAGTTTTGTTTTTTATTGGACTATTTTGGGGTACATATTGTAATGGCAGGAAGGAGGTGAAGGGAAAGTGAGCCCTAATCTACCCACCGCCCTGTCCCTGCCTACTTGCAACGACCCGCCCTAGGCGACGGGGTACAACTGGGCGGCGGTCCCTACGCTGTCTAAGTGCATGGGAGAACAAACAGGGAACACGCAAGGGAAGGGGCAGTAGCCCACGGAACGCCGCGAGGAAATGGAGCGGTGAACGAATAGTCAGGACCAGGATGAAGTGGAGTATACAAACGGGAGCACGGAGCAGGAAGCAAGCCAGGGGGCAAAGCGAAGCAGGTAAAGCGGAACTGCAGCACGGCAGAAGCAGGCTGGAGCAAGCAGCAGTGGGGCCAGGAATCCAGAAGATTTACAAGCACTGAGGAAGAGAACACGGCAGGTAATAAAGGACAGGGGGCGGAGCTAACTCCGACTGACCAGGCCGCGATAGGCTCTCCCACTCCTGAGCCTGCCACCCTGGTTGGTGGGAGACGGTGTCAGTATAACAGGTCTGGCCTCAGGTGTGGATTGATTAATCCCAGGAGTATACCTAGACGTAGTACCTGGCAGATCCCTAACACATATAACTTATTTATTAACTTTTATTAACTTTTTTTGGAGGAAGAATGGAAAAAATTCTGTTATTTTTTTGCGTTTTAACTTGACGACATTTATCGTGTAGTATAAATAACATAATAACTTTAATATACCAACTTTATAAATGTTTTATTTTATACATCTCTTTAGCAATAAAAACCTTTAAAAAAAAAAAATGTATTTGTTTTTGTGTCGCTATATTCTAAGAGCCATAACATTTTTATTTTTCCATTGACATAACTGAATTAGGGCTTATTTTCGGAAGGACGACTTGAAGTTTTTATTGGTTCCTTTTTGGGTTACAAACGACTTTTTGATCGCTTTGTATTGTTTTTTGTTTTTTTGAATGCGGAAAGAATAGATAACAGCAATTCTGTCATTGTATATTATTAGTTTTTTTTACGGCATTCACTTTGCGGGTTAAAAAAAGAAAATTCTTGGGATTTTTCTTTTTTCTTTTTAATAATTAACTATAATAATTAGCGAGGTTCAGATAGGTATCAGAATGCAAACTGGAAACTTCGCAGGTAGCAACTATATTGCACCAAGTTGCTCAGGCACCGGGTGATCAGAGGAGGTACCTTAAATAGGCCTGGAGCAAAAGGGATTGGATAAGGAGGTTTTTGAAATGTGCCCTATAATAGTCGGCCAGGCAGATGCGGCCGTGAGCAAGAGGAGAGGTTACAGCTTCATTAGGGTTTTGGGTTGGCGAGAAAATTAAATTTTCTTATTTTACTGGGTTATTGTGCACTTTTTATATATATATATATATATATATATATATATATATATATATATATACACTACCGTTCAAAAGTTTAGGGTCACTTAGAAATTTCCTTATTTTTGCAAGAAAAGCACAGTTTTTTTCAATGAAGATAACACTAAATTAATCAGAAATACACTCTATACATTGTTAATGTGCTAAATGACTATTCTAGCTGAAAACATCTGGTTTTTAATGCAATATCTACATAGGTGTATAGAGGCCCATTTCCAGCAACCATCACTCCAGTGTTCTAATGGTACATTGTGTTTGCTAACTGTGTTAGAAGGCTAATGGATGATTAGAAAACACTTGAAAGCCCTTGTGCAATTATGTTAGCACCGCTGTAAACAGTTTTGCTGTTTAGAGGAGCTATAAAACTTCCTTTGAGCTAGTTGAGAATCTGGATCATTACATTTGTGGGTTCGATTAAACTCTCAAAATGGCTAGAAAAGGAGAGCTTTTATGTGAAACTCGACAGTCTATTCTTGTTCTTAGAAATGAAGGCTATTCCATGCGAGAAATTGCCAAGAAACTGAAGATTTCCTACAACGGTGTGTACTACTCCCTTCAGAGGACAGCACAAACAGGCTCTAACTAGAGTAGAAAGAGAAGTGGGAGGCCCCGCTGCACAACTGAGCAACAAGACAAGTATATTAGAGTCTCTATTTTGAGAAATAGACGCCTCACAGGTCCTCAACTGGCAGCTTCATTAAATAGTACCCGCAAAACGCCAGTGTCAACGTCTACAGTGAAGAGGCGACTCCGGGATGCTGGCCTTCAGGGTAGAGTGGCAAAGAAAAAACCATATCTGAGACTGGCTAATATAAGGAAAAGATTGATATGGGCAAAAGCACACAGACATTGGACAGAGGAAGATTGGAAAAAAGTGTTATGGACAGACGAATCGAAGTTTGAGGTGTTTGGATCACACAGAAGAATATTTGTGAGACGCAGAACAACTGAAAAAATGCTGGAAGAGTGCCTGACACCATCTGTCAAGCATGGGGGAGGTAATGTGATGGTCTGGGGTTGCTTTGGTGCTGGTAAATTGGGAGATTTGTACAAGGTAAAAAGGATTTTGAATAAGGAAGGCTATCACTCCATTTTGCAACGCCATGCCAACCCTGTGGACAGCGCTTGATTGGAGCCACTTTCATCCTACAACAGGACAATGACACAAAGCACACCTCCAAATTATGCAAGAACTATTTAGGGAAGAAGCAGGCAGCTGGTATACTATCTGTAATGGAGTAGCCAGCGCAGTCACCAGATCTCAACCCCATAGAGCTGTTGTGGAAGCAGCTTGACCGTATGGTACGCAAGAAGTTCCCATCAAGCCAATCCAACTTGTGGGAGGGGCTTCTGGAAGCATGGGGTGAAATTTCTCCAGATTACCTCAGCAAATGAACAGCTAGAATGCCAAAGGTCTGCAATGCTGTAATTGCTGCAAATGGAGCATTCTTTGACAAGAGTTTGAAAGAGAAAATTATTATTTCAAATAAAAATCATTATTTCTAACCTTGTCAATGTCTTGACTATATTTTCTAGTCATTTTGCAACTCATTTGATAAATATAAGTGTGAGTTTTCATGGAAAACACAAAAGTGTCTGGGTGACCCCAAACTTTTGAACGGTAGTGTATATATAAGTCCAAATACAATGTCAGCCGCACAGCCTTGTAAATCGTAGGTGGGTTGCCGACCTGCCAAGGTCAGGGCTAACAGACCTGCTGTAGTAGAATCCAAAAATCAGGCAGCACTCCAAGGTATAAGCAAGGTAGAAAAAGGTGCTTTATTGGTCCATATACACACGACGTTTCAGCTCAACACAGGAGCCTTTCCCAAGTGGAGTGCTGCCTGATTTTTGGATTATATATATATATATATATATATATATATATAGATATATATATATATATATATATATATCTATATATATATATATATATATATATATATAGATATATATATATATATATATATTGGGTAAAATTTAAAGATTAGCTCCTTTTTTCGAAAGTGCCAAGGTTGAGATTTCTAGAGGGGTTGTGTTATCAAGACAACTCCTTCTTTAATTGAACCTGGCACAATGAGTCGCTGTTCTAGTAGCTGGCCATACATTTCCCCAGCAGTAGCTGCTATAGAAGAAATGCAGCATTACATGTTGGCCATTCAAATGAATGGCTCGCCATGTAGTACATGGACAGGCCTGGTCAGCCAGAGTGAGATATGTTCTTTATTAGTGGCTCTCTGCTATCGCTGATAGAGGGGGGTCATGAGCAGAGTCCTCTTTATAATGTCCATATGCCCTATGAGTCATCACAAAACAAACCCTTTAAGTGCAATACATTTTATAAGCCTGTATTTTGCACCACCAAAGGAAAAAGCAAATATGCTTTAATATTTTCTACTTCTTTATATAGTTCAGGTAATCTGTAGGGTTCTAACCTGCTGCCCCTTACACTAACAGTCACTGTAATTTAAGTGTAACTTTATTGAAGCTATCGGTTATCTTGAGTTTCCTATGACCTCATGAACTGGTCCTTCAGGCAATTCTGGTACCTGTCAATTAGCACATACCTGGTAGTCTTAAGGAATCTTACCGCTATCTTTGACAACATAGCTTAAGTCCTTTTAGGAAATACAATATGAAGGTTTTCATACAAAAATATGATAAATTACCGTTGCAGAATTATCCTGCTATAAAATCTACTTTTGTTGCCTTTTTAGGTTCTACTTTTTACAATCCTGAAATATCCAAAAGTAATTTAGACAAAACCACAAAATGGGTTATTGTTATATTAATAACATAACAAAGATTTTTTTGTAAACAAAGAAAGATTGTTATATGATATCAAGTTACATTGAACTGGGATAAACGTATCATATATCAACAGTTTATGTGACTGTACAACAGTTCTTACCCTCAAGCCAATCAGTTCTGGTATTTAGGGATTTGTTATTGCCATTGAAGTGAGATCTGCAGGTGTTGATGGACTATAGGAATTTCAAAATAACAAGTATTGTCACAGCCAGCACTCTAGATAATAAAGGTATGATTGTGCTTTACTATAATATTTTTCTTTTATGTTATTTTAAGTATGTTGTGAGCCATTCTTTACTCTGTAAAAATGGAATTGCACATTATTTTGCAACAAATATGCTGACAGTTATTATATATTACTAAATTCAGATGTATCATCTTTGTGTAACCTATTTTAGTTAAGACCCAATTCACACTGCATTGTCCCTGCAGGTTGAACACATGCATCAAGAAAGCTCCCAGCATATATGTCAAACACACCCATAGGCTCCCAATATACCAACGGAGGCCAAAATAGTGTTCTTTTGGTCTCTGTCTGGTGGAACACTGTTATTTTGTTGGATAGAGTAGCGTAGTCGACTTAAAGGGATCCCACAAGCTACATTTTTTTTAACATAGTGACCTATGGGTGACAGATGCCACTGTATAGTTTCCATCATAGGCATCTGCATAAAGTATACGTCATGAGCTTTCAATAGCTTTTCATCACCCATCCGTTCAATGGATGCCAAAATAGCTTATGGGTAATGGATGCCATACATTGGCATCCGTCAACCATAGACTATTATGGGATAAATTTAACGGATACGTCATGAAAATATCATGAAAGTTCATGACGTATCCATTTAAGGGATCCCATAATAATCTATTAATGATGGAGGCTACATTTAGGCATCCGTCACAGTCTCTTTTTAACGTATACGTCGGTAGCTTTTTTCGGCGTATAAGTTCAGATATATCAGTTGCATCAGCATTAGTTTTTTTGTCTGTCAAGTGATTACAACTGAAGCAAAAACTGTTGCAAAATTGTAGTTGCCATCAGACTTTTTTTTTTAAATTTTTTGCTACAAACCATCAGTTGTCATCAGTTGTCCTTAGTTGTCACCAGTTTTTACCATCCGTTTTTAACATCAGTTTTTGCCATAATGGTCCACCAGAAAGGTAGTCTAGGGTCTAAAAATGTGCCAATTTTATCAGAGTGGTGCATAGTTTGTGATAGATTGGATACATTATAGATTAAGTACATGTTGTCATTTTACAAAACTTCTGACGTGATCCAGGCATGTCAGGGGGCTCCTTCTCTGCTCTAGGCCTCGGCGCTACACTGAAATTTGACACACATTATAATGTCACGTGTGTCATATTCGCCGAGGAGTAGAGCCCAGAAGGCAGCTGCTGTCCACTCACCTCACATCAGATCAGGCCTTGTAAACCTGCAAAGGTGCCAAAAACTAGCACTAACTTCAGGGAGGAGCTAGGTTTTGGCACCTTTACAACTACACAATCCCACCCCATCATCTCCTACCCACACCACACTGGGATTGCTGTGGTTTCTATTCACACGACAGGATTCGAGTGCCGGCCATTAAAAACGGCCATCTTGGTTCGTTTTTGACAGCCATTTTGTATCCAATTTGCATCCGACCTGTGTCCGTGTTCCATTTTACACGGCCGATTGTGCCCCGTTTTGCATTCGTTTTTCACTGTCCTTTTTAAAAATGGATGAACTTTATTTGCAGATAATTCCACAGTGCCCTCTGTGGGTAGTGCCACACTGCCCTCGGTAGATAGTGCCACACATCCGCTGTAGATAATGCCACAATTCCCTCTGTAGATAGTGCCATGCCCCCTTTAGATAATGCCACAGTGCCCTCTGTAGATAATGCCACAGTGCCCTCTGTAGATAGTGCCACACAGGCCACTGCAGATAGTACCACACAGCCCCCTGTAGATAGTGCCACACACACACACACTGCAGATAGCGCCACACATCCCCTGTAGATAGCGACACACACACCCCTTGTAAATAGTGCCACACACTCCCTGCAGATAGTGTCACACAGCTCCCCGCAGATAGGGCCACACAGTCCCCTGTAGATAGTGCCACACCCCCTGCAGATAATACCACACAGCATCCTGTAGATAGTGCCACCCACACACCCCTATAGATAGTGCCATCCATGCCCCTCTGTAGATAGCGCTATCTCCCTGTATATAGCGCCAAATGGGCTCCCTCTAGGAAAGGAATCCCCAGCCAGAGCATTGCTGATGCTCTGGCCGGGGATTCAGCTCCCATATATGGACAGTGACGTCAGGGGCTCCTCCAGGAGCGGAATCCTCGGCCAGAGCGTCGGCAATGCTTTGGCTGGGGATTCCCATGCCGGGTGCTTCCAGAAGGTGAATGCGGCAGCACCCGGCGTTCATCCGGCGAGAAGTACATTAAGATAGTATACAGTGCTGGACCTCCCAGGGAGCCATTCACAAAAATGCTGCAGGTAATGTTTTTGGATCCGGCTCCTGCACAGGTCCGGCACCTTACAATGCCACAACTTATGTCCCAAGTGCCAGAACAGATCCCATAGATAGCTATGGGATCCGTTTAGGATCAATTTCCCTCCGGCTTTTCTGCAACACACCAGAGGAAAACTGACAGGGACAACGGATATGTGTGAACGGCCCCTTAAATGGAGTGTGTAAAGGGCCTAACTGAGCTCTAAAAATATTTAACAGAGAACACTATTCCTTACACAAGTATAAATTTGATAATTTAAAGCCCAAGCTCAGATTTAGCCACATTGAGGACAATAAATGTCAGATATAAAAACATACCACTTAGTAATATATCTTAATTATATTTTTTTTTACTAGTGTACAGAACTGGGTTAACTAATGGATACAGAGTACAAGCAGTCTCTTCTGTAGTCAGGTTCTATCTGTAGAAGCAATTTTCTATAGTTATCGATCTTGCAGCTTCATCCTCTGTCAAATGCCACACAGCAGGCTGTAGTAACTGAGAAGTACAAGGAGGAGGCGTAACTACCACTGTAGCAGCCATACAGGCTGATTGAGGGGCCCATGCCGCCTGCCATCTCGGGCCCCCCCATGCCCAGTGGCCGCGCTACAGCAGTAGCGACACCACATTCAATAGTATCTGCACCCGTAGGACACAGATACTTTTGAAATCTAAGGCAAAGCAGGGAGTTAGCTCCCTACTCTGCCATTTACTAGGCTACAGGCAGAGTGCTAATAGCGCTCTTCTAGGGACTCTGGCTCTGGGGTTGCCCCTGACATCATTGTCCATATATGGACACTGATGACTGTCCATATATGGACAGTGATGCCACGAGGAAAGAAGGAGTCGCAGGCAGAGTGCTACAAGCTGCTCTGCTCCCGCACTCCACTTTGCCCGGAACTTCAGCTCTGCTCCGGACATCACTATCCATATATGGACAGTGATGTCAGGAGCAGAGCAGGAGTCCCAGGCAGAGTGCTAGTAGCACTCTGCCCAGAACTATGGCTCTGGGGTTGCCTCTGACATCACTGTCCATATATGGACAGTGACGTCAGGGTCTCCTCCTGAAGCGGAATCTCCAGCCAGAGCGTTGACAATGCTTTGGTTGGGGATTCCAGGCGCTACTTACAGGGAGGGGGGAAGTGTGGCACTACCAGGGAGGGGGCCTATGTGGCACTACCAGGGAGGGGGCTGTGAGGCACTACCTGGGAGGAAGGGCTGAGTGGCAATACCTGGGAGGAGGGGCTGTGTGGCACTACCTGGGAAGGGGCTGTGTGGCACTACCTGGGAGGGGGGGCTGTTTGGTATCACCTGGAAGGGGGGCTGTGTGGCACTACCTGGGAGGGAGGCTGCATGGCACTATCTACAGTGGGCACTTAATTTATGGGGGAACAAACTGGGGGCCTAACTTCTTTATGGGGGCATAAACAGGGCCTAACTTCTATATGGGGGCACAAAGTGGGTTTTTCTGCCATTTTACTGCTGCCCCGTGTGTTCCCCTGCAAAGGCGCCCACTAAGTCTTTGTCGCCCAAGGGCCACATAAACCTGTAGTCAGCCCTGCCTCCTGGATTAGATGACCAGTCGCGACTGCTGCATCCCCTATGGCTACGATACTGTCTTTAGCGCAGAAGACTGATATGAACACAAGAGCAGCAATTACTGTGAACTGTAATATGATAACTACAGTCACAATAATCTGCAGAAGCTCCTCATAGTAGCGTACATTCTTTTTACGAACACTGGAAGAAAAGTCCTCTATTTTTACAGACTGTCCAATTAAAGACAGTTGGCAACCCTTGAGTATAGGGCCCATTGACCTTATGTTTAGTGTGCTGTATAAGTCCATTTTCAGTAGGGGTCATTTAAAATATATACTGTATATATAATGTACACTGCAATGAGTGGTAAACACAGTACCCGCTTTCCACAGTAAATGTTAAGGCAGGATATATAGATGTTGTGACCTTCAACTTGACTTTTAACACGTTAAATACATGGTGGCAGGAAACTTTAACTTGTCTTCTTCAATGGTTTTTAACTTGCTGCAGCGTGATAAGTCATCAGAGTCAATATAAGGATTGCTAGAATATCTGTATAGAGTCCTTGTTCTCTGATGGACATTTATATATATATATATGGTGCATTCTCTAATGTCCACATGTACTTGCCAGTTTATTCTCTGGTAAACCTAATTAGTCATGTTAGTTGTGGAAAAAACGGCAGAAAACTTACAATAATTGCAAATAATAAACTATTAAAGTAGTACATAGAAATTGTAAAAGGTCAGGACCGATGTCCGGTGACAAAGGCTCCATTCTTGGTGTTTCTTCAAAGGTGCTCGGAAAATATATTTGCAATCTTTCCAGGGCATTTACAGAGGATGACCATAAAAGAGGAGATAAAAAAGTTATCTATTTAAGAGAGTATGTTTATTTTCTCTAGAGCTAAATAAGACAGATTTGTACTTAGAAGCTTCTGCCACCCACCACAGCACTGTACTTAAACACTCAGATGCTGTGCCAGGGAACACAGATATTATACTTGATGCAGTCACAGTAATTCCAATTAACAACAATTATCAACATGTTTGAAGATCCTCTGTGTGATATACATGGTTGACTATTTTGAATTTGGGCCATGGGTTTCTATCCAACCACTGCACATACAGGGACTATGCATCTTACCAAAATGCTACAGAGAGTTCCCAGAGGCGACTGAGGCTTTTTTTCCATGCCCAAGCTCATCATCACCCATAGACTAAATTCAACGCCAGCATTTCCCTCCACTACGTCCGCTCAGCCATTTTCCTCAGCCACTGTGTCACAGAATAGGATACACTCCTACAGCGGGTGGGCCCCATTATGTAAGTGGGCCCGGGGCCACTGCCCCCTGCCCTTCCCCTGCTAGCTACGCCTCTGAGCAGGAAGGAGATAAAAAGTTTGTATTATATGCCATAACGAGACTGTAATCATATAGCAGTGTTTGTAACAAGTATCGCTGAAAGTGAACACCCGCTGGGTTCTCATTGTGTTTTTTTCTGAGGAGCCATCCCAAAAAGATAGAGCAATATGAAAAAAAAAGATTGCAGAGCACAACTACCAATTTTTAAAGGTCCTGTTACTCTATAACCTATCCAAAAAGGAACGGATTTATGTTTTTGGCAAGATCAAATGTAGATTATATTTCATGGATGACTAAATGTGTATACTTAGGAGATAGTATCTCTTTCACTGCTGAAGATGTTTGTAATACCTTGCAGCACTCCTTTAAAGTCGAAGAGCAGGATAAATAGTGACTTTCTGTT
The DNA here is from genome assembly GCF_050947455.1 of Rhinoderma darwinii. Lineage (NCBI taxonomy): Eukaryota > Metazoa > Chordata > Amphibia > Anura > Rhinodermatidae > Rhinoderma > Rhinoderma darwinii. The sequence continues at coordinate 215,125,674 of NC_134690.1, read as the reverse complement.
TCTGTGTATGTGTAAGAGAGGGACGGCAGGGGGCAAACTGCAAGTGGCAGCAGGAAGAAATCCTGTTATTTTCATCTCTCTTCCTTAACAGCCTTCCAGTGACCCACAGGAGACATAGGAACTTTTATCATGTTATCACCTCCCACCTTACAATCAGGGAGGATATGTGCTCTGATTCCTAGCTTTTTCCCTACTACAAAAGTGAGAAGTTGAACAAATGTAAATATCTAATCACCCCCTGAGCCAAATCAGGCCATTTGTCGACTCTGTGACAGTTTACAGCATCTGGATCACATAGATGTAAAATTGCATGAATGAGTTTAACCCCTTCCCGCACCTTGCCGTTAATGCACGTCAAGATGTGCAGTAACTTTGCGTACCTTGACATGCAGTTACGTCTGTGCTTTGACAGTTAACCGGCGCGCGGCGCTATATGCGTCTGCCCAGCATTCCCTGTTGCCGATCAGTGGTCCATTGCCGCTGATTTCGGCAGTTAAACCCTTAAATGCGGTGGTTGATTGCGATCGTCGCATTTAAGGTGTTTAGCGCAGTTCGGCAGACCCCACGTGAAATCATGGGGGCCGGCGATGGTACCCATGGCAACCGGACGCCAGACAATGGCTTCTGGGCTGCCATGTACAGAAGCCTATGAGTACCAGCCGGAGGCTGGTTCTCCTAGGCTTCCTGTCAGAGTGACTGTCACGTCACAATGACAGTTAGGGTATGTTCACACGATGTGTTTTCAGACGTAATTCGGGTTGTTTACGCCTCGAATTACACCTGAAAAAACGGAACCATTACGCTGCTTGCAATGGGATTTACGGTGTTCTGCTCCCACGAGGCGTAATTTTACGCGTCGTTTTCAAAATATTGCGCATAAAAAGACGCCGCATCAAAAGAAGTGCAGGTTATTTCTTGGGACGTTTTTGGAGCCGTTTTTCATTGACTCCATTGAAAAACAGCTCCAATAACGGCCGTAAAATCCGCCGCGAAAAATGCGACTTGCTACAAAAACATCTGAAAATCAGGAGCTGTTTACGCTTGAAAACAGCTCCGTATTTTCAGAAGTTTTTGAGTTTGCGTGTGAACATACCCTAAGAATACATTACACTACGTAGGTAGTGTAATGTGTTCTAGCAGCGATCAGAGCTGCAAGTCTAAATGTCCCCTAGTGGGACAAGTAAAAAAAAAAAAAGAAAAGATAATAAAAGTGTTTTAAAAAAAAGTGTAAAAATAAGTTATAAGTTACATAAACAAACTGCTTTTTTTCCTATAATAAGTTCTTTATTACAGGAAAAAAAATTAACATGTTAAAAATAATACACATATTTGGTATCACCGCGTTCGTAACGACCCCAGCTATAAATCTATAATATTATTTAACACCGCAAAAAAAAAGTTAAAATAAGTTAAAAAAACAATGCCAGAATCACTATTTTTTTGTCACCACCCCTCCCAAAATATACAATAAAAAGTGATCAAAAAGTCGCATGTATGCCACAATAGTACCAATAAAAACTACAACCCATGTCACAAAAAACAAGCCCTTACACCGCTTTTTTGATTGAAAAATAAATAGTTATGGCTCTCAGAATATGGGTACACCAAAAATATTTTATTTTATAAATAAGAGATTTTATTGCGCAAACGCTGCAAAACATACAAAAACTATATACATATGGTATCACCGTAATCTTACCGACCCGCAGAATTAATTAAAATGTTAATTTATAGCCCAGGGTGAAAGCCATAAAAAAAAGAATAAAAAACATTGTCAGAACTGATAGAACTGATTTTGGTCACCTTGCTTGCCGAGAAATGAAATAAAAAATGATCCAAAAAATTGCATGTACCCCAAAATGGTACCAATGAAATCTAAAGATTGTCCTGCAAAAAAAAGCCCTCACACAGCTCCAGTGGTTAAAAAATAAAGAATTTCTGGCTCCCAGAAAATGTGCAGTGTTCCAAAAGCGGATAAGATCGGGCACCAATTGTGAATATAGAACAAACAACCCAAGAACTCAAGCGTATAAATGAATATAATACATTTTTATTTTGCTTTATTCTTTGTTTTTTCTTCACAAAGGTATTTAGAGTACCAATATTTTTCTTCAAGCAGCGTTTTGAAGACACTTATTGTGCAATTTTTTTTACAGGCAATTTAATTGGATGTTTCGGCCTATCCAGGCCTTTATACAAAAGAAAAGCATAGAGTATAAGTATTACTGTATACATGCAAATATACAAGAAATATAAAATTTATGCAAAAAAACCCCAAAATGTTCACTAGATGTATAGAAAACACATATAGTGGAGACATATTCCACTCACATAGATGTAAATAATTGAAAGATATGCTACAAAGCGAATAGTTAGATGACGCAAAGGAAGCTGCATTATGAAAGCATAAAAAGGAACCAAGAATATTATTACTGAAAGTTTTCATTGCACAAAATATGTATCAGTTTAGCAGTATTACCTATGAATAATAGGGTATAAGACATATCGCAGAAATACATTGGATTGCAATAAATGGTTAAACAACATGTTTAGTAGATGGAGGGGTACTGACAAAATACCCCTCAGGACCATAAGATACCGGTGGTGTAGATAGGTGAGTTAAAGGAAACAGTTGAATGAAAATTCTGTTACCTGTATGAAGTATGCATGTGAATATCCGTGTTGTGTGTCCCTTTAAATTGTAGCAGGAAGTAGACGTTCGCTGCGTGCCCCGATGTACTGTTCATGCGTCCGAGTCATTACGTGATTATGTCATGTGGGTAGTTGAAACGCACACAAAAAGTTGCCATGGTGTTGTGGAACGCACAGTGTAAATGAAGGTGTCGGCCAGAGGAATAGATATACTAAGGTAAGTTACCTGTAATTTGCATACAATTTATTAGTGCGAAACTGGCTACATATCTGCGGATTATTATTTATTTACCCCATTATTATACCCTCTTATTATACCCCTGATGTACTCCGCACAGCTTACATATGCCCCCACATTATAAACTGAAATACCAGCAAAACGCCAAACAGAACAACTACCAAACATAATCTGCGCTCCAAATGCCGCTCCCTCCTTTCTGAGCCCTACAGCGTGCCCAAACAGAAGTATACGTCCACCGATATGGCGTCGCCATACCAGGGAGAGCCCCGTTAATATTTTATGAGGTATTTGTCTTCAGTGGCACAAACTGGGCATAATATATAGTGCACTAAAATGGCACCTCAGTGGAAAATTTAAATTTTTCACTCTGCACCACCCACTGCGCATTAACCCCTTCGCGCACCACGACTTAATAGCTGTGTATTACAGTTGACACCAGGGACTAAACACGAACAGCGATCGCGCTGTTACAGGAGCCTGTAAAAATTACAATATACTGCAATACATTAGTACTGCAGTGTATTCTACTAGTGATCTACTGATTGCTGGTTCAATTCCCCTAGGGGGACTCATGAAATGTGTAAAAACAAAAGTAAATAGTTATTATTAGTGGAGAAAAATTAAATCAATATTTAAAGTCCAAAAAAAAAAACCTTTTCACATTTTGTCTCTAAAGTAATATAAAAAATTTAAAAAATACACAAAATTGGTATTGCTGCGTCTGTAAAAGTCAGAACTATTACAATATACTATTATTTAACTCGCATGGTGAAGACCATGAAAAATAAAGAATTAAAAATGGCAAAATCGCTATTTTTTGGTCACCTTGGCTCCAGTAAAAAATTTTATAAAAAGTGCTCAAAAAGTTGTATGTACCAAAATTTGGTACCAATAAAAACTACAGCTCATCCCGCAAACAATAAGCCCTCAACCCACTCTATTGATGGAAAAATAAAAAAGTTATGGCTCTCAGAAAGCAGGGAGGGAAAAACAGAAAAGAAAAAGTAAAACATGGATCAGTCCGTAAAGAGTGAACTACTTTCTAATGAAAAAACATTTATGACCACGTGTGGGGTCTTGCCGTACTTGGGAGAAATTGCTTTACAAATGGTGTGGTGCTTTTTCCTCCTTTATCCTTTGTGAAATTTAAAAAAATCAACATTTTAGTAGAAATAATGTTGATATTAATTATCACAGCCTAATTCGAATAAATTCTGCAAAAGACCTGTGTGGTCTAAATGCTCACTATACCCCTAGATAGATTCCTTAAGTGGTGTAGTTTCCCAAATGGGGTTACTTTTGGGGGGCTTCCACTGTTTTGGTCTCTCAGGGGCTTTGCAAATTCGACATGACACCTGAAAACCATTTCAGCTAAATTTGAGCTCCAAAAGCCAAATAGCGCTCCTTCCCTTCTAAGCCCCCCTGTGGGTCCAAACAGCAGATTATTACCACATATGGCGTATTTACGCAATCGGAAGAAATTGTTTTACAAATGTTGGGGTGCTTTTTCTCCTTTATTCGTTGTAAAAATTAAAAATGTCTTCTTTTTTTCAGACAAAAAGTAGATTTTTACCTTTACAGATTAATTCCATTGAATTTAGCAAATCAACTGTGGCGCCAAAATGCTAACTTTACCCTTATAAAAATTCCTTGAGGGGTGTAGTATCCAAAAATGGGGTCACGTTTGGGGGAGGGGGGTTTTCACTATTTTGGTTCCTCCAGTGCATTGCAAACGCGACATGGCACTGAAAACGATTCCAGCAAAATCAGAAATCCAAATGGTGCTCCTTCTCTTCTGAGCCCTGCTGTGGGTCCAAACAGAGTTTATTACCACATATGAGGTATTACTATAATTGGAAGAAATTGCTTTACAAATGTTGGTGTGTTTTTTTCTCCTTTATTCCTTGTAAAAATGAAAAATGTCTTCATTTTTTCAGAAAAAAAGTAGATTTTCATCTTCACATACTAGTTCAAATAAATTTAGCAAAAAAACTGTGGGTTCAAAATGCTAACTATACACCTAGATAAATTCCTTAAGGGGTGTAGTCTCCAAAATGGGGTCAGTTTTGGGGGTCTTCACTGTTTTGGCACCATAAGACCTCTTCAAACCTGATATGGTGCCTAAAATATATTCTAAAAAAAGGAGGCCCCAAAATCCACTAGGTGCTCCTTTGCTTCTGAGGCCTGCGTTTCAGTACATTAGCACACTACGGCCACATGTTGGATATTTCTAAAAACGACAGAATCTGGGCAATAAATATTGAGTTGCATTTCTCGGGTAAAACCTTCTGTGGTACAGATTTTTTTTTATTACAAATTAAATTTGTTCACCTCTACTTTAATTCCTGTGAAATGCCTAAAGGGTTAAAACACTTTCTGAATGCTGTTTTGAATACTCTGAGGGGGGCAGTTTTCAAAATGGGGTGATTTATGGGGACTTTCTAATATACAGGGTGGGCCATTTATATGGATACACCTAAATAAAATGGGAATGGTTGGTGATATTAACTTCCTGTTTGTGGAACATTAGTATATGGGAGGGGGGAAACTTTTCAAGCTGGGTGTTTACCATGGCGGCCATTTTGAAGTCGGCCATTTTGTATCCAACTTTAGTTTTTTCAATGGGAAGAGCGTAATTTGACACATCAAACTTATCGAGAATTTCACAAGAAAAACAATGGTGTGCTTGGTTTTAATGTTACTTTATTCTTTCATGAGTTATTTACAAGTTTCTGACCACTTATAAAATGTGTTCAAAGTGCTGCCCATTGTGTTGGATTGTCAATGCAACCCTCTTCTCCCACTCTTCACACACTGATAGCAACACCGCAGAAGAAATGCTAGCACAGGCTTCCAGTATCCGTAGTTTCAGTTGCTGCACATCTCGTATCTTCACAGCATAGACAATTGCCTTCAGATGACCCCAAAGATAAAAGTCTAAGGGGGTCAGGGGTCAGATCAGGAGACCTAGGGGGCCATTCAACTGGCCCACGACGACCAATCCACTTTCCAGGAAACTGTTCATCTAGGAATGCTCGGACCTGACACCCATAATGTCACCCATAACTTGTAAATAACTCATGAAAGAATAAAGTAACGTTAAAACCAAGCACACCATTGTTTTTCTTGTGAAATTCTCGATAAGTTTGATGTGCACATGACCCTCTTCCCATTGAAAAACTAAAGTTGGATACAAAATGGCCGACTTCAAAATGGCCGCCATGGTCAACACCCAGCTTGAAAAGTTTCCCCCCTCCCATATACTAATGTGCCACAAACAGGAAGTTAATGTCACCAACCATTCCCATTTTATTTAGGTGTATCCATATAAATGGCCCACCCAGTATAAGGCCCTCAAAGTCACTTCAGAACTGAACTGGTCCCTGAAAAAATAGGCTTTTGAAATTTTCTTGAAAATATGAGAAATTGCTGCTAAAGTTCTAAGCCTTGTAACGTCCTTGAAAAATAAAATAATATTCAAAAAACGATGCAACCATAAAGTAGACATATGGGAAATGTAAACTAGTAACTATTTAGTGTGGTATTACTATCTGTTTTACAAGCAGATACATTTAAATTTAGAAAAATGCTAATATTTGCACATTTTCTCTAAATCGTGGTGGTTTTTTTTACAAATAAATATTGAATTTATCGAGCAAATTTTTTCACTAACATAAAGTACAATATGTTGCTTCGATAGGTAAAACCATTCTGAAGTTATTACCACATAGAGTGACACATGTCAGATTTGAAAAATCGACTTCGTCCTGAAGGCCAAATCAAGCTCAGTCCTGAAGGAGTTAAATGGCTGAGGGACAGTCTTACAATGTCTAATTTAATAAGATATATTGATATAATAGTTTTTAAAAAAAATTATTATTCTGGTATTAAAAGTGAGAAAATTACCAGTAAATATTTACCATGTGTTATCCTCCTCTGCCAAATTGTTGCAAACTCCGAAATGATCAATAGGAAATGGATGCCATTCCAGCTCTTACATAGTTTTCTCCAAACTTTCCAATACGCCTGAATGGAAAATATGTCTTTTTATGAGGGGATACATTGACTACCAGTCAGCAGTTATGGAACGATCAGCAATAGTGTGTGAGCTGGAATGGCATGGAATTTTCTGTTGTTTCTTCACTCAAACAGAGAGTAAAGAAACAGATATAACTAAGAAACGACTGAATTAAATTTTTACTACAACTTTAAAAAAATTACAACTCAAGGGCATCTTAAAAACATGCATATACAGTCTTTATAAGATTTTAGAAAAAAATTATCTTTACACAGGAGTAGAAATTTGAAGATGTACTAATTCCATAACAAGATATCACTGGTGTTGTACACAAGTGTTGGCTTACTTAAAATCAAACGGACTCCCTTCCTATATAAAGCTGAAGCAAAGGCCATTCAATTTGAAGGCAACTAGTTTAAATAGTTTTAAATCAAAAGCCTGACCTCATATTTCGAATAAAGATAAAGTGAATTTAGCAGTGGAAATATACAATTCTATAGCAGATTACTGGAAAATAAATTAGTAACATAGTATTAATAATTAGGCGATTCTCTGCAAATTCTTTACCATAGCACCAAATATCGGTTTTGTAGTATTAGCAGTTTACCTAAATGGTGACAGCTTTATTTTTACAAAAATAAAAATCATTTGTACTCTTTTGTTTGTTAATGCTTAATAGCTTTTATTCTGACCATTATTACCAAAGCATCAAAATCAGCACAATTTCTGGTGTATTTTGTAGTCATTTATGACCTACTTTTTGACACAAACTTTGTGTTATTTATTAATACATGCAGTATTTGCATTACCTATTAATGTACTGCTCTAGGCAATGTCCATACCTTAAATGCTCTCTCAGAATTCATAGTAGGTAGTTAGTCATCCACAAGCATTGTTTATAAAAAAAACAAATATATTATTATTATTATTATTATTATTATTATTATTTCTATCATCATTATTATTATTGTTATTATTGTTATTATTTAGATTATTCAGGTGGTGGTTTTGGTAAAATAGTTATGTCAAAATCCAGACTATTAGTGATCAATAAATGAATGAGCAAAGAGACAATTCAAATGTTTAGAGTATAATTGTAGTTTAAGTAGTAGAGACAATGAAAAGTAATAATAGGAGGAAGCTTGAGCGGGCTTATGGATGGAAATAGTTGTTTTTATCCCTTTCATGACCGGGTTGGTGTTTTGTGCCTCCATGCCCAGAGCAAAATGTAATCTTTTGGAATGCTGCATTTTGATGGTATTTTTTGGGGATCTCCTAAGGCACATTTAAATGGGCCAATGATCGTGTGAAGCGCTTGCTCACGATCATTGACCTGTGCAAACAGGGAAGCGATTAGCTGACGAACACTCATTCGTTGGCTGATTTAATCTTTTATGCTACCTGGAAAGTAATCTTTGTCGGCAGCACATCTCCCTGTGTAAACAGGAGATGTGCTGCCGGCATTATGGAAACTGTATGGGGACTGACTGATCATGTTAACAATTTCTCATCCTCATGCAGTTTACATTGGCCCCTGTAAAGGGCCTTTAACCCCTTAACGCAATGAGCGTGCACGATACTGAGCAGGTGTCGGCTGTATGCTAAATGATACTTTTAGTAAAGACGCAAAAGTAGATAGGGCAGGGGTAGAACAGACTAAGGGTTCTATTACATGGCCCGATATAGGCCGTGAAAACGAGTGCCGATCAACGAGACAGCTTGTTAATCGGCGCTCGTTTGCTCCTTTTACAAGGAGCAATGATCAGTAATGTATGGGAACAAGTGATCATTACTATGATCGCTCGTCCCCATACATTTCCATCATGTCGACAGCACATCTCCCTGTTTACACAGGGAGATGTGCTGCCGACAACAATAATATTTAATGCTGCATAAACTATATGATCAGCCGATGAACTAGCGTTTGATCGGCCATCGGCTGATCATATAGTTTATGCGGCTGATCGATTTCCTGTTTACAAAGGCCAATGATCAGGAACGAGCATTCATATGAACGCTCATTTGCCCGATAATTGACCTGTGTGAAGGGGCCTTAAAATTGCTGGCTGGGGTTAATTGTTTTTCTTTTTTGGCGTAACGTACATTCTGACTGACAGGAACATGTTAAAGCCTGAGTAACTGACGCCCATGCAAAACATGTTTGTGTCATGCAGAATGTCTAAAATTGGTGTGTCGAAGAGTAGAGATGAGCGAACTTATGAAAAGTTTGGTTCGGCTGGTTTGCCGAATTTCACGAAAAAGTTCGATTCGGACCGAACTAGTTCTGACCGAACCTGTAATTTCCGTGCGCTGAGCATGGTACTGTCCAGGGTGCTGAAAGAGTTAGGGCATGCCCACACGTGGCGGATTTCCTCCGCAACTGTCCGCATCAATGCCGCACAGAATCTGCGTTGCAGATTCTGCGGCGGATCTGCCCAAAATGTGCAGTAAATTGATGCGGACTAGCTGCTGCGGACTACGGTAAATCTGCTTCCCTTCTCTCTATCAGTGCAGGATAGAGAGAAGGGACAGCACTTTCCCTAGTGAAAGTAAAAGAATTTCATACTTACCGGCCGTTGTCTTGGTGACGCGTCCCTCTTTCGGCATCCAGCCCGACCTCCCTGGATGACGCGGCAGTCCATGTGACCGCTGCAGCCTGTGATTGGCTGCAGCCGTCACTTAGACTGAAACGTCATCCTGGGAAGCCGGACTGGAGACAGAAGCAGGGAGTTCTCGGTAAGTATGAACTTCTATTTTTTTGACAGGTTGCTGTATATTGGGATCGGTAGTCACTGTCCAGGTTGCAGAAACAGCTACTGCCGATCGCTTAACTCTTTCAGCACCCTGGACAGTGACTATTTACTGATGTCTCCTAGCAACACTCCCGTAATTACGGGAGCCCCATTGACTTCCTCAGTCTGGCTGTAGACCTAGAAATACATAGGTCCAGCCAGAATGAAGAAATGTCATGTCAAAAAAGCAAGACACATCCGCAGCACACATAACATGTGCATGACAGCTGCGGACTTCATTGCGGAAATTAGAATCTCCATTGAAGTCAATGGAGAAATTCCGCCATGAGTCCGCAACCAGTCCGCCACAACTCCGCAACATCCATTGCATGCTGCGGACACCAAATTCCGCACCGCAGCCTATGCTCCGCAGCGGAATTTTCCACTTCGTCTAAACGAACCCTACTAAAAAGAAGTGGAAGGCAATGGAGAAACGGCTCCGCTGCGGATTAACGCTGCGGAGTGTCCACAGCTACCGATCCCAATATACAGCAACCTGTAAAAAAAATAGAAGTTCATACTTACCGAGAACTCCCTGCTTCTGTCTCCAGTCCGGCTTCCCAGGATGACGTTTCAGTCTAAGTGACGGCTGCAGCCAATCACAGGCTGCAGCGGTCACATGGACTGCCGCATCATCCAGGGAGGTCGGGCTGGATGCCGAAAGAGGGACGCGTCACCAAGACAACGGCCGGTAAGTATGAAATTCGTTTACTTTCACTAGGGAAAGTGCTGTCCCTTCTCTCTATCCTGCACTGATAGAGAGAAGGGAAGCACTTTTACTGCAGTACGCAGCAGCTAATCCGCATCAATTTACTGCACATTTTGGGCAGATCCGCCACAGAATCTGCAACGCAGATTCTGTGCAGCATTGATGCGGACAGCTGCGGAGGAAAACCGCCACGTGTGGGCATGCCCTTAATGGGCTGCACTAACTCTTTCAGCAACCTTGACAGTACCATGCTCGGCGCGCGGAAAATAAAATAAATAATACGTTCATACTTACATTCCTCCTGTCCGGCCTCCAGCGATGATGTTTCATCCATGTCGCCGCTGCAGCCAATCACAGGCTGTAGTGGTGGTCACGCACGTCACGTGACCACCTCTGCAGCCAATCACAGGCTGCCGCGGCCTCTGCAGCCAATCACAGGCTGCCGCGGCCGCTGCAGCCAATCACAGGCTGCAGCGGCCTCTGCAGCCAATCACAGGCTGCCGCGTCAGGAAAGAAGGTCGGACTGGAGGAAGAAGAGGGACTCGTCACCAAGACAACGACCGGGTACGTATGAAATGCTTTTTATTTTATGTTTAATCAGCAGCCTCTTTTCTCTATCAGTGATTGATAGGGACAAGTGGCTGCCGATTAGTATAATATATTTGTATATTGTTTTTTCTGCCCACCCGGGTTCGGTCAAAACGTGTTCGGCCGAACCCGGTGAAGTTCGGATTCGCTGCGAACCGAACTTTTCGCGATGTTCGGACCGAAACCGGGTTCGGTTGTCCCGGTTCGCTCATCTCTATCGAAGAGGTCTGCAGTTTTTTTTTCTCATTTTATTCATTTACTTTTTTTTACATTTTTGTGTATTTATTAATAATTATTTTTTTTATTTTTTTTCTGTAGTGGTAGAGGTTAGCAGGAAACAAATTTTTTATGTGTTCCCTTCTGCCTCCATGTACAGATCATTGATAACATTAGGTCATGTTTCTAGTGATTTGCATGTCCATTTGCAGAGAAGATTCAATCTGTGTCTTCTCTGCGTGCCTCTAAGCCCCCTCTGCAAGAAGAATCACTGTGATGTTATTACTGACATCTGCATTCGGGGAAAACAGCACTCAATGTGAGCGCTGTGTTCTATTGTTTGTTTGTTTTTTACAGAGAATTGTTTATTTCAGTTCCCTGTCACAGTTTAGGAATGGTTTGTCATAGTGACAGCCTGATCCTGCCGATGATACTGTTTGCAAGGACCAGTCCATTAGCCCATTCATTTATGTGTTGTGGGCGGGAAGGGGTAATACTGTTCTTATAATTGCAGCTGGAGGGAGGGCCAGTAAAAAGGACCAGGACAATAGTTAAAATCACAAAATACTCAAAAGTAAAGCATACAAAAGTAGTAAAACAATTCTATATATAAACCTACATATCTCGTCAAAAGCATGTGGACATCTGACCCGCACACCTATATGAGCTTGTTGTAAAACTCATTCCAAAGCCATGGGCGTTACTACGAAGTTGGGCCCCCTTTTGCAGCCATACCATTCTCCAATCTCCTGGGAAGTCTCCACAAGATTTTGAAGTGTGTCTGTGGAAATTTGTTAAACTGCTATTTCAATTCAATGTACCTGCAAATATGACCTTTCGTATTAGCCTATTACCTTTTAGGATGGGGTGCCACGGTTATTTTCTACCTGTGCTGCACGGCTCCACTTACAGAATCAGGAACTGGCGCAGCGCAAAATGTCACTTCTGGACCCTAATGGCAAGCGCTCAAGTGTTGCAGTGCTTGGTTATCAGTCCTGGGAATGAGACTTCATACATTTATTTCCTGTGAGGCCATGTTTAGATGTGGCAGAATTTTTCCGCTGCAAATGTTGGTGCAGATTCGGGGCAATTACGCATGAATCTGCACCAAAATTTGCATATTTGACAGGTAATTCAAACATTGCAGATATCACAGCGGACTTGCCACAGATTTCAGTTTTTGCATTGCAAAGGCTGAAATCCGCAGTGAAATTCCGCTGCCTCTCTGCAACATAATGTGCATGCTGCGGTGGGGAAATTCTGCCCCGCAGCCTAAATTCTGCACAGTTATTTTCTGCAACGTCTGAACTAAGTTTCCTAAGAAAGTATAGAAACAAATGTAAAAAACGGCTACTGCAGAATTCCACTGCGGACTGAGCGCATCGTTCACGTTCAGCTCAGTAAATGTACTGACCTGAGTTAACACAGTGCCATCTTTCCCCGGCGCGTGTTTGAGCTGTGATACCTGCTGTTTCCGACATCAGGCTATCACAGCTCAGTGTGCAGGGACCGATCGCGGTGGTCCCCGGTGATTAACCCCTTAGAAGCCGCGTTTAATAGCGATCGGGGCTTCTTAGGGGTTAAACCACCATTGACGGCCCGCTACGTGATAGTGGGCGGCGATGGTGGCTATGGCAACCGGAGGCCTAACAATGGCGTCAGGATATGCCATCTACGGAAGCCTAGTTGGTCCTGACAAAGTCAGGATCCACTATGATTGCTGTCAGCGAGTAGCCGTGCAGTGTATTAGAATTGCGATCAGGGCCTCCTGCCTTCAAGTTGCCTAGTGGGACAAAGTAAAAAAGTGTAAAAGAGTAAAAAAAAGTTGTGTAAAAATAAAAAAAATAAAAGTTTTAAAAGTAATAAAAGTAAAAATCCCCCTTTTTCCCTTATCAGTTCTTTATTATTAATAAAAATAAATAAATAAGCAAATAAACTATACATAATTGGTATCGCTGCGTCCATAACGGCCTGAACTACTAAAGTTTTTTGCTATCTATCCCGCGCGGTGAACGCCATAAAAGAAAATAATAATAAACCATACCAGAATCAGAATTTTTTGGTCACTTCACCTCTCAAAAAAAGAGATAAAAAAGTTGCATGTACCTAAAAATACTGATCTAAACTACAGTTCGTTACGCAAAAAACAAGTCCTCGCACGGCTTTCTTGATGGAAAAATAAAAAAGTTATGGCTCTTAGAATAACGCAACACAAAAAGTAAATGATTTTGTATAAAAATAAGTTTATTGTGCAAACGCCATAAGACATAAAATAAACTATAAACATATGGTATCGTCATAATCGTATCTCCACGCAGAATAAAAAAAACAGTAGTAGAATTGCTGTTTTTTAGTCACCACGCCTCTTAAAAATAGAATAAAACTGATCAAAAAGCCGCGTGCACCCCATGAAAATTACAATGAATTCTTCACGGGGTCTAGTTTCCAAAATGGGGTCACTTTTGGGGGATTTCCACTGTTTTGGCACCACAAGACCTCTTCAAACTGGACATGGTGCCTAATAAAAAGGAGGCCTCAAAATCCACTAGGTGCTGGGCAATAAGTATTAAGTTGCGTTTTTCTGGTAAAACCTTCTGTTTTACAGAAAAAAATGGAATAAAAAGGATTTTCTGACAAAAAAAAGAAATATGTAAATTTCACCTCTCCTTTGCTTTAAATTACTGTGAAACACCTAAAGAGTTAATAAACTTTCTAAATACTGTTGTGAATACTTTGAGGGGTCTAGTTTCTAAAATGGGGTGTTTGATAGGGGTTTCTAATATATAGGCCCCACAAAGCAACTTCAGAACTGAACTGGAACCTAAAATATAAATAAATGAGCCAATACTTTGCTTCTTACATTATATTGATAATGATCAGTGCCCACCCCGAGATGACCCCAGTTTTGACCATTTGTATAAACGGAGACCCCTATTAGACCGTTTCAGTGCCCGGTTTTCCCAAGCATACACCCCTAAGAATTGTATTTATATTGATGAGTCCTTGGTACATTTTAAAGGGAGACTTCAATTCCGCCAGTATCTGCTGAGTAAGAGGGCAAGGTATTGCATGAAGATGTATAAGCTGTGTGAGAGTGCATCAGGGTATACATACAAACTTAGGATATATGAAGGGAAGGACACCAGTATTCAGCCCCCAGAATGCCCCCCCTTACTGGGAGTTAATGCAAAAATTATGTGGGATTTGGTGCACCCACTGCTGGACCAGGGTTACCACCTCTACCTTGATAATTTTATACCAGCGTCCCACTCTTCAAGCGCCTCGCTTTCAGAAGTACTGTGGCACGCGGCACTGCTAGAAGAAATCTGAGAGGCCTCCCTAAGACTGCTTGGGCAAACACTGAGAAGGGGTGAGAGCAGGGCACATTCTAGCAGCAACATATTGTGTGTCAACTAGTACAAGGACAAGAGAGATGTCCTTGTATTGACAACAAGACAGGGCCACACCAGTATCCATGTACATGTACGAGGCACCAGTACAGAGACCCTCAAACAAGACTGCATCCTGGACTACAATAGGTACATGGGAGGGGTGGACTTGTCAGATCAAGTCTTGAAGCTGGCCGTGCACATCATACAGATGACATTGTACAATGCGTACGTGCTACATCGATGTGCAGGCCAGAGGGGAACTTTCCTGGAATTTCAAGAGGTGGTTATCAGGAACCTAATCTTTAGGGAGCAATCAGGGGGGCGCCCAGTACTTCTGGAAGTGAGGCCACATGTATCGTACCAGGGCAACACTTTCCAGGAGAAGTTTCCCAAACTGGCAAGATGGAAAAAAGTCAAAAGAGGTGCAAAGTCTGCTATAAGAGGGGGATAAGAAGGACACAATATACCAATGTGACGTGTCCCGAAAAACCAGGGCTCTGTATGAAAGAGTGTTTTAAAATGTATCATACATCCCTTGATTTTTAATCTACCCACGTTTTACTTACCCTAATGCACTCCACACACCTTATCCCCCTCATATTTTCCTTCTGAGCCCTGCTGTGTGCCCAGGCAGCTGTTAACAGCCACATTGAGGCTATTGCCATACACGGGAGAACCCACTTTACAGTTTATGGGGTGTATGTCTCCGGTCAAAATGCTCACTACACCTCTAGATGAATGCCTTAAGGGGTGTAGTGTTTAAAACAGGGTCACTTCTGGGGGGTTTCAACCGTACTGGTACCTCAGGGGCTTCTGCATACATGACTTCGCACCAGAAAATCCCCAGTAGGCAAAATAGTGGTCCTTTTCTTCTGAGCCCTATCATGGGCCCAAACAGCAGTTTATTACCACAAATGGGGTATTGCCGCACTCAGGACAAATTGGGCAACAAAATGGGGTAATTTTATTTCTTGTGAAAATAAGAAATTTTGAGCCAAAACGACATCTTATTGGAAAAAATTATTATTTTTTTAATTGACAGCCAAATTCAAATAAGTTCTGTGAAAAAACTGTGGCATCTAAATGGTCATAACACCCATAAATGAATTCCTTGAGGGGTGTAGTTTCCAAAATGGGGTCACTTCTGGTAGGTTTCCATTACTTTGATACCTCTGGGGCTCTGCAAATGCAACATAGCACCCAAAAACCAATCCAGCAAAATCTGGACTCCAAAGAACACATAGCGCTCCTTTCCTTCTGAGACCACCCATGGGCCCAAAAGGCAGTTTATCACCACAAATGGGGTATTGCCGCACTCAGGACAAATTGGGCAACAAAATGCCAAAATGCTCCTTTCCTTCTGAGCCCTCCCATGGGCCCAAATGGCAGTTTATCACCACAAATGGGGTATTGCCGCACTCAGGACAAATTGGGAAACAAAATGGGGTGTTTTATTACTTGTGAAACTAAGACATTTTGAGCCAAAACTACATATTATTGGAAAAAATTAATTTTTTTTACTTCACAGCCCAATTCAAATAAGTTCTGTGAAAAAACGGTGGTGTCTAAATGGTCACAACACCTATAAATGAATTTCTTAAGTGGTGTAGTTTCCAAAATGGGGTCACTTCTGGTGAATTTTTATTGTTTTGATACCTCTGGGGCTCTGCAAATGCGACATGGCACCCGAAAACCAATCCAGCAAAATCTGGACTCTAAGAACACATTGCGCTCCTTTCCTTCTGAGACCTCCCATGGGCCCAAAAGGCAGTTTATCACCACAAATGGGGTATTGCCGCACTCAGGACAAATTTTGCAACAAAATGGGGTATTTTATTTCTTGTAAAAATAAGAAATTTTAAACAAAAATGACATCTTATTGGAAAAAATTTAACTTTTTACATTTCACAGCCCAATTCAAATACATACTGTGAAAAAACTGTGTGGTCAAAATGGTAACAACAACAATACATGAATTCCTTGGGGTCACTTTTGGGGTATTCCTACTGTTTTGGCTAACCTAAACACCTCTTCAAACCTGGCATGCTGCCTGAAATATATTCTAATAAAAAAGAGGCCCCAAAATGCACTAGGTGCTTCCTTGCTTCTGGGGCTTGTGTTTCAGTCCACAAGCACACTAAAGCCATATGTGGGACATTTCTAAAAACTGCAGAATCTGGAAAATACATATTTAGTAGTGTTTCTCTGGTTAAACCAACTGTGTTGCAGAACAAAAATGGAATAACATTGAAATTCAGCAAGAAAAATTAAATTTGCAAATTTCACCTTCACTTTGCTTTAATTCCTGTGAAATGCCTAAAGGGTTAAAAAAAACCTTTCTAAATGCAGTTTTGAATACTTTGAGGGGTCTAGTTTTTAAAATGGGGTGTTTTATGGTGTTTCTAATACATAAGCCCCTCAAAGCCACTTCAGAACTGAACAGGTACCTTAAAAAAAAGGCTTTTGAAATTTTCTTAAAAATATGAGAAATTGCTGATTATGTTCTAAGCCTTGTAGCGTCCAAAAAAAATAAAAGAATGTTCAAAAAATGATGCCAATCTAAAGTAGACATATGGGAAATGTGAACTAGTAACTATTTTGGGTGGTATAACCATCTGTTTTACAAGCATTTAAATTCAGAAAAATGCTGTTTTTTCAACATTTTCTCTCAATTTTGCAGTCTTTCACAAATAAACACTGAATATATCGAACAAATTTTACCACTTACATAAAGCCTAATGTGTCACGAGAAAACAATCTCAGAATCGCTTGGATAAGTTTAAGCATTCTAGAGTTATTACCACATAAAGTGAAATATGTCAGATTTCAAAAATGGGCTCTGAGCCTTAAGACCAAAACAAGGCTGCGTCCTTAAGGAGTTAAAAAAGCATAGATGAAAATCTATTTTATGGGGCTTGGTGATCCTTTCAATTTTTTACTATTACTTTTATTCCATATTATTCCATAATATAAATTGCTCACCTGTATATCCAATATAAATGAATATTTTACACTTATTCTAATACATCATAATGCAATTTATAAAAAACAAAATATTATAATATGGATAGAAATTCTGTTAACAAGTATAATTAACGTCTTAACTAATTTCAGTACAAAATATGCAACTTGTAGATTCTTCGACTTGTTTAGTTCTGGAAGATTCATATAAAAGTCCTACATTAATTAGTTTGTCAGGTATTTTTTTTTATGTACACTGTAGTCACAGATAACGCCACTTTATTAATTTGTTCCCTTCTTGATCATTTAATAGATCTAATCTGTTATAATTGTTGAACTGACATTTCTTATCACTCATTTTCTCTGTTTACATTAATTTATGACAAAAATGTTTCTTACTGTTCTTTCAATACCACGAGTGTTTGAACAAGCTCATAAGTTAATAGAAATAATGACAAGCAAGGACAGATTAAGTTATAAAATTTTTTTATCTTATTAATGAATAATTTCCTCCAAGGAATGTGGGTTCACAGAGTAATAGGTTGTTATCTCTGAAGTTGTAGAAGTCCGGGGCAGGCGTGTGCTGGGAGAGAAAGCCTTCATACTTCAAGTGGCATATATAGAATAGAGGGAACCCTATAGCAAAGATCAAAATGATCCTCCCATTAGGGTGCTGGTTTTTGCCACATAGGCCTGAAGAGTCTGGTGTTGATTTTCCCCTCCACACAATTTTGTTTTCCATCCCCCTTGTTGAATTACTAAAAATTCAGATACTCCGAAGAGAATTCCTGCAGTTTCCTGCCACTCAATAGCAAAGGGTATGGGACCAACCAGGGCTGTGACCCCTCTCTTCAAGAGTCCCAGTTTGTCTACATGGTCTGCCTCTATAGTATGTAAGACCTTGCTGCAAATATGATATAAAATATTTTCTTTATAGCTACATTTACAATCTTGCAGACTTCAAAGCTAAAATCTGACAGCTTTTATTTCTGGAGCAATGTCTGCACAAAGCTGATTTGCATTCTGGGCAGAGTCACCTTTACATTGTACAGTCTTATGTTAACACTTGCGTTGCATAATCCATTACTCTGATCCGTTTTTAGATCAGAATAACGGATAACAACGGTGAAATCAAAAGGCTTAATAATTGCATCTGTTAGCGTCCGTTCGCATCCTTTATGTTAGTCATTAGTTTTTTGGACGGAGATAAAAGTGCAGAGCACAAGACTTTTTTCTCTGTTCAAAAAAATGGATATCTAATGGATAGATTGTTTTTATCATTGGTGTCAATGTAAAACGCTTACAAACGGATTGTAATCCCTTTGCATTCGTTATTTTGATACCGTCCTTTAAAAAATATCGGATGATATTAAAATGAATTATGCAACGCAAGTGTGCACTTAGCCTAACAGTTCCACTGCATTATAGAAGCTCAATTAATCTGTAATGATAATACAGGGGGAGGAAACCTCCAGCTCACCAGCTCGCCTCCTGACAGTCCTGCTTCGCCCGGATCTCCGCAACGGTCCACGGTAGGTAATAGTACAGAAAGGAAGGATTTGATCCAGCGCTGCAGTGATGTTCTTTAAAAAGGAACGTATTCCCACTTTTATTAGTATCAAAAAAAGACTTGTTAAAATGTCAAATAACAGGCTTGGCGTCAAGGCAGTATTCAGTAGGTGTAATGGGCCTACGCGTTTCAAGCACGGCTGGTGCTCTTAGTCATGGCATTCATTCGGAATGAATGCCATGACTAAGAGCACCAGCCGTGCTTGAAACGCGTAGGCCCATTACACCTACTGAATACTGCCTTGACGCCAAGCCTGTTATTTGACATTTTAACAAGTCTTTTTTTGATACTAATAAAAGTGGGAATACGTTCCTTTTTAAAGAACATCACTGCAGCGCTGGATCAAATCCTTCTAATCTGTAATGATGTCTCTGATGACAAAACCGTGTACTGTTTCTGATGACAACCAGCAATACGGAGTTTACCCATCGCAGATTTATCGCAGACTTGATCTAACCTTTTGCATTGCAAAGGGTAAAATCTGTGTTGAAAACCTGTGACAAATCCACAACATATGAACTCAGCCTTAGGCCATATTCACACGAACGTGGTATACGTCCGTGCTACGTGCGTGATTTTCACATGCGTCACAAGGACCTATGTTAATGAATGGGGCCGTTCAGACTGTCAGTGAAACTCACGACATGTCCTATATTTGGCCGTGTTTTGCGCAGCACGCACCCATTGAATTCAAAGGTGTGTGTGCAAATCGCGCTCGGCACACGGAAACACTTCCGGGTGTCGCGCGTGATGCGCACTACAGTAGTAAAATAAATTAATGAAAACAGAAAAGCACCACGTGCTTTTCTGTTTGCAAACATAAAACCAGTGTGTCATAATGATGCCGGCTGCGCGAAAAACACGCAGCCGCACACCATATGCTGATGCCACACAGAGCTTTTGCGCGCGCAAAATGTAGCGACTTTTGTGCGCGCAAAACGGACACGTCCGTTTAAATAAAACCTAAGGGTATGTGCACACAACCTCTTTTCAGACGTAATGGAGGCGTTTTACGCCTCTAATTACGCCTGAAAAGACGGCTCCAATACGTTGGCAAACATCTGCCCATTGCTTGCAATGAGTCTTGCAATGAGTCTTACGTCAAAAGACGGCGCGTAAAATTACGGCCGCGTCACAGAAGTGCAGGACACTTCTTGGGATGTAATTGGAGCCGTTTTTCATTGACTCCAATGAAAACCAGCCCCAATTACGTCCGTAAAAGACGCTGCGAAAAACGAGTGCACTTGTAAAAACGTCTGAAATTCAGGAGCTGTTTTATCCTGAAAACAGCTCCGCAATTTCAGACGTATTTGGCGTTGCCGTGTGAACATACCCTAACAGTGACAGTATTGAAAGGGTTAACAAGTAATAGAGTTTTATATAATCTTTTTCTGAGTTAACACTTTTATGTGTCAGTGCTTTTAACCTCAGAACGTGATTACATTTTTAATGCACTTACTGTATCAAAATTGGCCCCATTTCTACGATGCTGCCATGGGGCACATTACTGGTGATGTCATTCTCTTTGCCCGCTATGTTTACCAGCCGTGAACCTATCACGCGGTCAAACTGTTAAAAGTTTCTGCCTGGTAGACTGCACGTCACTAGTGTATTACTAATTACAATGTATTAGAACATAAATCAGACAGTGGACCTTCAAGTCCCCTAGTGGGACTAAAAAAAAGAGTGCAAAATAAGTAAATATGAAAATTGTAAAGAAATAAAATAAAAGTTTCAAGTAATAAAATAAAACACATTCGCCCTTTTTCCCTTATCAAGTTCTGTATTATTATTAAAAAAAAAAATAAGAATCCATAAATCACCGTGTCCGTAACAGCCGGAACTATAAAAAAAATTGTGTTTTTTATCCTGTGCGGTGAACGTCGTAAACTAAACAAAAAGAAACGATGCCACAACTGCTGCTTTTTGTGAACTTGCCTTCCATAAATTGAAATAAAAAGTGATCAAAAAGTCGCATGTATCCAAAAACGGTAGCTATAAAATTTTGCAAAAATCAAGCCCTCATAAAGCTCAGTCGACTAAAAAATTATAACGTTAGGGTTCTCACAACATGGCGAAAGAAAAAATACATTCTTTTTACAAAAGTAATTTTATTGTGCAAAGAGTTGTAAAACATAAAAAGTGCTATAAATTAGGTATCACCGGAATTGTACTGACCCGCAGAATAAAGTTAACATGTCATTTATAATGCATGGTGAACGCTGTATAAAAAAAACCTAAACAACTATGCCAGAATTTCTGTTTTTTGGTCACCTTGCCTCCAAAAAAATAGGATAAAAAGTCGCATGTACCCCAAAATGGTACCAATAAAAACTACTGCTCGTCCCGCAAAAAAAATAGCCACTATGTCTATAAAAAAATTAAATAAGTTGAGGCTCCCATAAGTAAAAAAAAAAAAAAAATGCAGTTGTGCATTCCCGAGGGGAACATTTCTTTTGTTTCAAGAGGCGATTTATCAAGGCCCTAAAATTAGGGAACCAGGAAGGGCTCAGAAACATATCTGCTGGTAGCCAGGGTGCCCATATTATAACAGGACAACACTTTTCCAGCAAAATTCCCCAAACTGAACTGAAAAGGTGCTGAGTGTGAACCAAAAGTGGCATAAGAAAGGACACCATTTATCAGTGCGACACTGACCTGTGCATAAAGGATTGCTTCACAGTATAACAAATATCTATGGATTATTTTATTGTTTTTTTTTACCCGATTATTATACCACCTGATTATGCCCTGATGTACTCTGCCCAGCTTACATGTGCCCCCACATTATAAACTGAAATACCAGTAATATTCAAACTGAATTATTATCAAGAATATCTGTGCTCCAAAAGCCAAATGGCGCTCCCTCCTTTCTGAGCCCTACATTGTACTCAAACAGCAGTTTACTTCCAGATATATGGCATCGCCATAACCGGGAGAACCCTTTTAACAAGTTTTGGAGTGTGTCACCAGTTGCAAAGCTGGGCACGACATATTTGCCATTGAAATGGCATATCCACGGAAAAATTGCAATTTTTACTTTGCATCATCCGCATCGCATTCATTTATGGAAAAGACCTGTGGGGTGAAAATGCTCATTAAACCCCTTAATAAATGCCTTGAAGGGTATAGTTTCCAAAATGGGGTCACTTCTCAGGAGTTTCTTTTATTTTTTTTAAATCAGAACCCTGCAATTGTGAACTAATACTTTGTAACTCGCCAAATTTGGTCTCAATTTCACATGGTACTCTTTCACTCCTGAGCCCTGTCGAATGTCCTGGCAAAAGATCAGGGCTACATGTAGGGTGTTTCTAAAACTGGGAAATACAGCATAATAATTAGAGAGCTGTCTTTTCATGGTGGCACAAGCTGGGCACCACATATTGGCATATCCTTGGAAAAATTTACATTTTCACTCTGCTACATCAAGTGCACACTAATTTCTGGAAAACACCTGCACAGTAAACATTCTCACTTCACCCTAGGTGAATACTTTGAGGAGTGTTGTTTCCAAAATGAGATCACTTCTGGGGGGTTTCCCACTGTTTTGGTCCCACAGGGGCTTTGCAAATGTGACCTGGCGCCCAGAAACCAATCCAGCAAATTCTGCACTCCAAAAGCCAAATGGCGCTCCTTCCCGTCTTAGCCCTGCTGTGTGTTCAAACAGCAATTTATGACCACATATGGGGTATTGCTGTATTCTGGAGAAATTGCTTTACAAATGTCGGGGTGCTTTTGCTCCTTTTATTTGTTGAAAAAAATTAACATTTTTTTAGCTAAAGCTACGTCTTATTAGAAAAAAAAAATGACATTTTTATTTTCACTGCCCAATTCTAATAAAAACAATGAAACACCAGTTGGATCAAAATGCTCACTCCACCCCTAAATGAATTCCTCAAGGGGTGTAGTTTCCTAAATGGAGTCTCTTTTGGGGAGTTTAGACTTTAACTTAGGGGCTTTGTAAACACGACATGGTGCAGAGAATTCAATCCAGCAAAATCTGTGATCCAAAAGCCAAATGGCGCGCCTTCCCTTCTGAGCCCTGTCATGTGCCCAAACAGCAGTTTATGACCACATATGGGCTATTTCCATACTCTGGAGAAGTTGCTTTACAAGTGTTGGGGGGCCATTTCTTCGTTATTCCTTGTGGAAAATGACATCTTAATTGGAAAAAATATATTTTTTTAATTTTCATGTCCAAATTCTAATAAAATGTATGAAACACCTGTGGGGTCAAAATGCTCACTACATGCCTAGATAAATTCCTTATGATGTGTAGTTTTAAAAAATGAGGACCTCTTCAAACCTGACCTGGTGCCTAAAATATAATCTAACAAAAAGAAGGCCCCAATTTATTTATGTTCCCTATGCCACTACCCATCTACAAACGCTCCCTAATTAGGCACCTCCTTCATGCTTCTAAATCGGTTATCCCCCGCAAGTGGAAAGCGTCAACTCCTCCACTGTTGGACAAATGGTTTCAGGAAGTTGCCTTGATTCTACGTATAGAACACCTCCTGGCTCAGTCCCCGGCTGCCTCTGCATGATATACAGATACGTGGTCTCCGTGGCTTCAGTTTCTCTCCTCTCCCACCTACCGTAATGTAGTGACCTGAGGCCAAGTGCCTATCTTTCCTCACGAGATTTCGTCTGTGAGGGGACTGTATGCAAGTGTGGAGGGGATTGCTGGTTTTCTCGCCTCAGGTATTTATTAAGTGCATAGCTGCCTTTTCTTACTTTTATGTACCGCTCACCGCGAACTACCCTGGTCTATTCCCTGCCTTGTTTGTCTCCTATTCTATTTTTCCCTTTCTTTCTTTCTTTCTTTCTTTCTTTCTTTCTTTCTTTCTTTCTTTCTTTCTTTCTTTCTTTCTTTCTTTCTTTCTTTCTTTCTTTCTTCTGAGGGGTTATTTGCTTCCTGTGATTGTGCTCACATGCTATGGTCATTGTGTTTTAGGATGTATAGGAAGATGACTTATCTCACCCTGTTTTGTTTTTCTTACCACTTCCTTTTCAGCAATACCCCTTCCCGTTATTCCCAGATGGCTTTGGGCTGCACCCTATTTGTCATGTTCTTTTTATTATGGGGACACATTTTCTTCGTATGTTTTTGTAAGTGTTTGTATCAAAAGCAATAAAAAAACTTTGAATTGGAAAAAAAAAAGAAGGTCCCAAAATCTTCTAGGTGATCCTTTGCTTCTGAGGCCTGTGCTTCAGTATATTAGCACACTAGGGCCACATGTGGGATATTTAGAAAAACTGCGGAGTCTGGGCAATAAATATTGAGTTGTGTTTCTCTGGTAAAACCTTCCATGTTACAGAAAAAAATTGATTAAAAATGAATTTCTTAAAAAAAATTAAATTTGTCATTTTTACCTTTAAATTGCTTGAATTCTTGTGAAACGCATGAAGCGTTAAGCAACTTTCTAAATGCTGTTTTGAATACTTAGAGGGGTGTAGTTTTTAAAATGTGATTTTCTGGGGTTTATATTGTATGGGCCTCTCAAAGTCACTTCACAACTGAACTGGTACCTGTAAAAATAGCCTTTAGAAATTTTTTTGAAAATGTGAGAAATTTCTGCTAAAGTTCTAAGCCTTGTAACGTCCTATAAAAATAAAATAATGTTTAAAAAATGATGCGAAAACAATTTTAGAATCACTTGGGGTAGGTAAAAGCATTCCAAAGTTATTACCACATAAAGTGAGACATGTCAGATTTGAAAAATAAGGCTCCGTCAGGAAGGTTAAGGCCATGTTCAGACGTGGCGGAATTTTTCCGCTGCAAATTTTGGTGCAGATTCGGGGCAATTACGCAACAAATCTGCACCAACATTTGCAGAATTGACAGGTAATTCAGACGTTGCAGATATCACAGCAGACTTGTCACAGATTTCAGTTTTTGCATGGCAAAGGCTGAAATCTGCAGTGAAATTCCTCTTCTTCTCCGCAACATAACGTTCATGCTGCGGAGGGAAAATTCTGCACTGCAGCCTAAATTCCGCACAGTTAATTTCCGCAACGTCTGAACTGTTTCCTGAAAATGTATAGAAACAAATGTAAAAAACGGCTACTGCAGAATTCCACTGCGGACTGTCCACAGCGGAATTTAACAGCAATTCCGCCATGTCTGAATGTGCCCTAAATGTGTCTGCAGCTGGATTAATGTAAAAATTGTATAAAATTTAACAGATGCAACCTATTTTGGACTACAGGGAGGCAGCAATTTTTTTTTTTTTCATCTCCGCATTCTAAAAAACATAAATTTTATTATTCTGTGGAACGAGTTTTATATTTAATGGCACAATTTTAGTCTACATACAATATAACGAAAAACTTTTATTTATCTTTTTGTGGAGGGGTGGAAAAAAACAACAATTCCACCATCGTTTTTGGGTTTCGTTTTTACAGTATTTACTGTGCAGGATAAACTTTTTTCTGCGGATCCGTACAACGACGGCCAAATAGTATATAGTATTTTTATATTTTACTAATTTTGCATAATTTGGGCATGCCCCCACGTGGCGGATTTCCTCCGCAACTGTCCGCATCAATGCCGCACCTAATCCGGGTTGCGGATTACGGCTGCGGATATGCCCAAAATGTGCAGTAAATTGATGGGACTAGCTGCTGCGGACTGCGGAAAAAGTGCTTCCCTTCTCTCTATCAGTGCAGGATAGAGGGAAGGGACAGCACTTTCCCTAGTGAAAGTAAACGAATTTCATACTTACCGGCCGTTGTCTTGGTGACGCGTCCCTCTTTCGGCATCCAGCCCGACCTCCCTGGATGACGCGGCAGTCCATGTGACCGCTGCAGCCTGTGATTGGCTGCAGCCGTCACTTAGACTGAAACGTCATCCTGGGAAGCTGGACTGGAGACAGAAGCAGGGAGTTCTCGGTAAGTATGAACTTCTATTTTTTTACAGGTTGCTGTATATTGGGATCGGTAGTCACTGTCCAGGGTGCAGAAACAGTTACTGCCGATCGCTTAACTCTTTCAGCACCCTTTACAGTGACTATTTACTGACGTCTCCTAGCAACGCTCCCGTAATTCCGGGAGCCCCATTGACTTCCTCAGTCTGGCTGTAGACCTAGAAATAAATAGGTCCAGCCAGAATGAAGAAATGTCATGTTAAAAAAGCAAGACGCATCCGCAGCACACATAACATGTGCATGACAGCTGCGGACTTCATTGCGGAATTTAGAATCTCCATTGAAGTCAATGGAGAAATTCCGCCATGAGTCCGCAACCAGTCCGCCACTGCTCCGCAACAGACAGAGCATGCTGCGGACACCAAATTCCGCTCCGCAGCCTATGCTCCGCAGCGGAATTTTACGCATCGTCTAAACGAACACTTCTAAATGTAAGTGGAAGTCAATGGAGAAACGGCTCCGCTGCGGATTAACGCTGCGGAGTGTCCGCAGCGGAATTCAAGTGAAATTCCGCCACGTGTGAACCCAGCCTTAAAAACACTTTTGTTTTCGTGTTGCCATAATATGAGAGCCATAACTCTTTATTTTTCTGTTGACAGAGCTGTGTGGGGGCATATTTTTTTACGCTATGAGTTTATATTTTCATTGGTACCATTTCGGATTACATACAACTTTTAATATCTTTTTATTTAGTTTTTTTTGGGAGGCGGGACAAACAAAAAACAGCAATTCTGGCATTGTCTTTTATTCATTTATTTTTTTTGCCATTTACCACGCAGGTGAAATAACATGCATATTTTATAGTTTAGTTTATTACCAAAAAGATGATAGTAGTTATGTTTACTTTTTTTTCTTAATATTTTTAAATAAAAATTTTTTTTTACTGGGGAAAAAAGTCTGCGTTTTATGTTTGACTCTTTTTTTCCTTTCTTTGTGTTTTTAAACATATTATTTAACATTTCTTGACATTGTTTGTCAGTGTCACTAGGGGACTAGACTATGTGATCGGTTGATTGCTCATATAATATACTGTAATACTTCTTTATTGCAATATATTATACCTTTCAGCAAAATGCTAATAGGCATCCTGTTAGGTGTAGTAAATTGGCAGACCTAGGGGCCATTGTTAGGACCCCGGCTGCCATAAAAACCCATTGGCCCCCCATGATGCATCACGGGAGGCTGATCGAGAGACAGAAGGAGCCTTCTCCCTCTGTCTAGCCACTTAGATGCTACAGTCACTATTGACCGGGGCATCTTAAAGTTTAAACAGCTAGTTCCAATTCCAACAGTTGGAGCAGGGTGTAAGCTGTATATTACAGCTGCTGATGGTGCAGGCTCAGCTTCTTTACTGTGCCGTAAATGTATGGCGGCTTGCAGAAACGATCCACCAGCTGTGCCGTGCATTTACGGTATAGGGCAGTATTGGGTTAAACATATTGACTTATTAGATAACCAACTAAATGCCATGCCTTCATTTGCATTGGTGCATCTATAAAGAGGCTATACAATGAGGTAAGAATATGTATTTATTGAGGCACATTAGACAATGGCGCTATCAATAATTCATAAAAGACAAATACTAAACTGTGAATGATAGCAATGCTCCTATCTTTATAAATATACCAAACAAGAGCCAGAGGCACAATAATGACATGATATCACAGAACTATGTACCAAATTATTTATTTCCTTGCCAGGAGTGCCCTGAGCTAACAGCAAGTAATGAAGTCATTCACACAGTTGACAGGTAAACATTTGGGAAGAATGTGAAAAACATAATATACATAAACGTGTTGTATTTCCATATAGAGTACTTTTTGAAAACTGATGTATATAATTTGGTAATGGCAAAAATAGCTTAAGCTATCAGCAGTAATATGTTGAAAAAATACTTAATTGTTCTATATAATCTTCATATTCCACATACTGAAGAGAATATATACATTTACAGGAGTCCCTATCCAAACTGTGCTTGTAATTCCTATTTTGATTACTGATATGTTTTTGGGTTGTGGAAAGAAACTGAAAGAGTAAGTTCACACGTAGCGCTAATACTGCGGATTTTCCGCAACGTATTTAATTGTGGAAAATACACAGCTTAATACAGTAGCAGCAGAGTGGATGAGAACAAATCTCATCCACACGATGCGTAAAAAAATCTGGTGTTTTCTCCATTGAATACAATGGAGAGGTAAAACACGTAACAGATCGTAAATGTTGCAATTTTTGCGGCGGAAAAGCTGTGATTCTGCCACAAAAAAACGCAACTCAGAAAGAAAAAGCTTATATTTACCCAGATCTCTATACTCCTCCATCCAGGCCGGCCCCCTGGGATGACATTTTATCCCATGTGACAGCTGCAGCCAATCACAGGCTGCAGCGGTCACATGGGCTGCAGCGTCATCCCAAGAGTCTGGACTGCACGGAGGGCCGTGTCGCTATTACTACGGCCCGGATTAAGTATAAGGTTTTTGTTTTGTCACTGTTTTCCGCAGCGGACATTCCGGCCAAAGAACTGCACCACAATTTGGTGCGGTTTTTCGTCGAGAATTCCCTGCGCGTTCCAGGGCGGATATACTGTGTACTTATATGCAGCTTATTCGACCCGTGTGAACATGGCCGAAAACCTATAGGAAACCAACATGAGCATGCAGAGAACATATGAACTTGGCCCTATTGCCATATTGCTGTAAAAGCTGTAGGACTGTGAAGTCCATTATACTTTGTTGATTTAATATCTTGCCATTTCAAAATCTTTACTTGCCATATTCAAGAACAGTGAATGGAAACCTGCAGAGGCTGAATTAAATTTTCCCAGTTTAGATTCTGCAATGTATAAGTGTAAGGCCATGTCCAAACCAGAATTGAATGCAGTAGAGGAGACACTTGAAGACATTCCTTTATATATCTCTTTAGGTTTTATTCCTGGATTTGCTGCAGTTTTTTTTTTTTAAATGCGGTATTCGGCCGTGCGACAAAAAATGCAGCAAGACCACACCATGTAAATGCACTCTTGCTGCGTTTTTGTACATCAGAAAGACAACGCATGGGAGAAAAACTTGTGCGGTTTTTAAAAACCACGTGCGGTTCTTCAATTGATTTGGTAAACGTTACGTTTTTACAGGTGTTTCAACATTAAAAACTGTCCAAAATTGGAAACTTTATGCCCAGTGCGCCAAAACAGCCAGGGGAACAACTGCGCATGGACTTTGCAGGGCACTCAACCAATTAGGGCACATTCACACGTGGCGGAATTGCTGTGGAATTCCGCTGCGGACAGTCTGCAGTGGAATTCTCCAGCGGCCTTTTTTTACATTTGTTTCTATACATTTTTAGGAAAGTTAGTTCAGACGTTGCGGAAAACTCCACTGCGGACCACAGGCTGTGGTGCGGAATTTTCTGTCCGCAACATGCACTGTCTGTTGCGGAGAAGAAGCGGAATTTCACTGCGTATTTCAGCCTTTGCAATGCAAAATCTGAAATCTGTGGCAAATCCGCTGTGATATCTGCAACGTCTGAATTACCTGTCAAATATGCAAATGTTGGTGCAGATTCGTCGCGTAATTGCCCCAAATCTGCACCAATATTTGCAGCGGAATAAACACCTATTTGGCTACATTATGTGCAATTTTAAGTACTTTTGTGTACCTTTATTGGCTAACCATAAAATTTCTACATGCAAGCTTTCAGAGCACCCTGGCCCCTTCGTCAGGAGAGTTTACAAATGAATGACTTAGAAAAAAGCACATATTTAAAGAGGCTCTGTCACCAGATTATAAGTGGCCTATCTTCTAAATAATGAGATCGGCACTGTAATGTAGATTACAGCAGTGTTTTTTATTTAGAAAAACGATCAATTTTGACCAAGTTATGACCTATTTTAGATTTATGCTAATGAATTTCTTAACCCCTTAAGGACGCAGCCTAGTTTTGGCCTTAAGGCTCAGAGCCCATTTTTCAAATCTGACATATTTCACTTTATGTGGTAATAACGTCGGAATGCTTAAAGGAACAGTGTCATCACAATTTTTTTTTTCATATGTTAAAGATGTTAGTGCTTTATTAAAAACGTTTATATTTATTTGTGGGTTTGTGTTTTACTTTTTCTTATTTTTACACTTTTTCTTCCCTATGGGGGCTGCCATTTTTTGTTCCATTTCTGTATGTGTCGATTAACGACACATACAGACATGGAATATGGCAGCCACAGTCCCATAGGGACTGCGAACGGCTCCCGTCCCATCCACTTCTGTGTACGCCGTCTGTGTGGGAACTGCGCATGCGCCGCTCCCACACAGTCCAATTTGAAATTGGCGCCGTCCGGCGCCATTTTCCTGTGGACCGGAAGTCGCAGCCGGACAGTAAGATTACTACTTCCGGTCGCGGCTTCCGGACTTGTGCACTTGGACCAGCGGCAGCAGACGGAGCGGACGGGCCGGAGGGAGCCGCTGCGGCAGGAGCAGGTAAGAGATTTCAATGTATGTTCGTGTTTGTGTACGTTTACTACTGTATGTAAACCTACTACACTGTGTGTTAGCTCAAAAAATGGCGACACACAGTGTAGGAGGATAGACCGTTCAAACCCCTCGTTTATCCCGGCACTAGCCAGGATAAAGGAGGGGGGGATGCTGAGAGCTCACTAGAGCGAGGGCTTTTTACCCAATTTTGCAATGCTGCAATTTTGGGAATAGCTCCATCTAGTGACAAGCAATGGGAAATATTATAAATTAGAATCTAATTTATAATATTTCCTGACTCGTGAAAAAAATAAAAAAAATTTGAACAATGTTTAATCACCTACACACTAAATGTTTAATGAAAAAAAAACAAACAAGTTTTTCTGGCAACACATTCCCTTTAAACCTACCCAAGCGATTCTGAGATTGTTTTCTCGTGACACATTGGGCTTCATGTTCGTGGTAAAATTTGGTCGATATATTCAGTGTTTATTGGTGAAAAATTGCAAAATTTAGAGAAAATTTTGAAAAAATTGCATTTTTCAGAATTGAAATGCATCTTCTTGTAAAACAGACAGTTATACCACCCAAAATAGTTACTAGTTCACATTTCCCATATGTCTACTTTAGATTGGCATCGTTTTTTGAACATTATTTTATTTTTCTTGGACGTTACAAGGCTTAGAACATAAACAGCAATTTCTCATATTTTTAAGAAAATTTCAAAAGCCTTTTTTTTAAGGTACCTCTTGAGTTCTGAAGTGGCTTTGTGGGGCCTATGTATTAGAAACCCTGATAAAACACCCCATTTTAAAAACTAGACCCCTCAAAGTATTCAAAACAGCATTTAGAAAGTTTTTTAACCCTTCAGGCATTTCACAGGAATAAAGCAAAATGGAGGTGAAATTTGCAAATTTCATTTTTCTTGCTGAATTTCAATTTTATTCATTTTTTTTTTCTGCAACACAGAAGGTTTTACCAGAGAAACACTACTAAATATGTATTGTCCAGATTCTGCAGTTTTTAGAAATGTCCCACATGTGGCCCTACTGCGCTCGTGGACTAAAACACAAGCCCTAGAAGCAAAGAAGCACCTAGTGCATTTTGAGGAGTCTTTTTTATTAGAATATATTTTAGGCTTCATGCCAGGTTTGAAGAGGTGTTGAGGTGCCAAAACAGTAGGAATCCCCCAATAGTGACCCCATTTTGGAAAATACATCCCTCAAGGAATTCATTTATGGTTGTTGTTACCATTTTGACCACACAGTTTTTTCACAGCACGTATTTGAATTGGGCTGTGAAATGAAAAAAAAATCATTTTTTCCAATAAAATGTCATTTGTGATAAAAATTTCTTATTTTCACAGGGAACAAAATACCCCATTTTGTTGCCCAATTTATCCTTAGTGTGGCAATACCCCATTTGTGGTGATAAACTGCCGTTTGGGCCCATGGGAGGGCTCAGAAGGAAAGGAGCGCTCTATGTTTGTTGGAGTCCAGATTTTGCTGGATTGGTTTTCGGGTGCCATGTCGCATTTGCAGAGCCTCAGAGGTATCAAAGCAATGGAAACCCACCAAAAGTGACCCCATTTTGGAAACCACACCCCTCAAGGAATTCATTTATGGTTGTTGTTAGCATTTTGACCACACAGTTTTTTCACAGCACCTATTTCAATTGGGCTGTGACATTAAAAAAATGACATTTTTTCCAATAAGATGTAATTTTTTATCAAAATTTCTTATTTTCACAGGGAACAAAATACTCAATTTTGTTGCCCAATTTCTCCTGAGTGCAGCAATACCCAATTTGTGGCAATAAACTGCCGTTTGTGCCCATGGGAGGCCTCAGAAGGGAAGGAGCACTGTGTGTTCTTTGGAGTGCAGATTTTGCTGGTTTGGTTTTCGGGTGCCATGTCGCATTTGCAGAGCCCCAGAGGTATCAAAGCAATGGAAACCCACCAGAAGTGACCCCATTTTGGAAACTACACCCCTCAAGGAATTCATTTATGGGTAATGTGACCATTTAGACCCCATAGTTTCTTCACAGAACTTATTTGAATTGGGCTGGGAATTAAAAAATATATATTTATTTCCAATAATATGTCATTTTAGCCCAAAAATTCTTATTTTCACAAGAAATAAAATACTCCATTTTGTTGCCCAATTTGTCCTGAGTGTGGCAATACCCCATTTGTGGTGATAAACTGCCGTTTGGGCCCATGGGAGGGCTCAGAAGGAAAGGAGCGCTGTGTGTTCTTTGGAGTCCAGATTTAGCTGGATTGGTTTTCGGGTGCAATGTCGCATTTGCAGAGCCCCAGAGGTATCAAAGCAATAGAAACCAACCACAAATTACCCCATTTTGGGAACTACACCCCTCAAGGAATTTATTTATGGGTTTTGTGACCATTTTGACCCCATAGTTTTTTCACAGAACTTATTTGAATTGGGCTGGGAATGAAAACAAAATTATTTTTTTCAAATAATATGTAGTTTTGGCTGAATTTCTTATTTTCACAAGAAACAAAATACCCCATTCTGTTGCGCAATTTGTTCTGAGTGCCGCAATACCCCATTTGTTGTGATAAACTGCCGTTTGGGCCCATGGGAGGGCTCAGAAGGAAAGGACCACCATTTGGCCTACTGGGGATTTTCTAGTGTGAAGTCATGTATGCAGAAGCACCTGAGGTACCAGTACAGTTGAAACCCGCAAGAAGTGACCCCGTTTTAATAACTACACCCTTAAGGCACTCATCTAGAGGTGTAGTGAGCATTTTGACCAGAGACCTACACCCCATAAAATGTAATGTGGGTTCTCCCGGGTATGGCAATACCCTACATGTGGCTATTATCAGCTGCCTGGACACACAGCAGGGCTCAGAGGGGAAAGACGAGGGGGGGATAAGCTGTGCGGAGTGCATCAGGGTAAGTAAAATTGGGGTAAATTATAAACCAAGGGATGTATGATAAATTTTAAAACTGACTTTCATACAGAGCTCTGGTTATTCGGGACACGTGTCACATTGATATATTGTGTCATCCCTTATCGCCCTCTTATAGCAGACTTTGCACCTCTTTTGACTTTTTCCCTTCTTGCCAGTTTGGGGAACTTCTCCTGGAAAGTGTTGCCGCCTTGGTACGATGCGTGTGGCCCCGCTTCCAGAAGTACTGGGTGCCCCTCTTCTTGGTCCCTAAAGATTAGGTTCTTGATAATCACCTCTTGAAATTCCAGGAAAGTTCCCGTCTGGCCTGCACATCGACGTAGCACGTACTCATTGTACAATGCCATCGGTATGATGTGCCCGGGCAGCTTCTTATACCACACCGCATGGCGCTGTAGGGCTTCAGGATTTGATCTTACAAGTCCATCCCTCCCATGTACCTATTGTAGTCCAGGATGCAGTCTGGTTTGGGGGTGGCCTTTACATATAGTCTAAACCTGTAGGTGTACCTGGATGCACTCTCGCAGCTTATACATCTTCACGCCATACCTTGCCCTCTTACCCGGCAGGTACTCGCGGAATTGAACCCTCCCTTTAAAATGTACCAGGGACTCATCAATAGAAATACACTTCTCGGGGGTGTATGCTTGGGAAAACCGGTCGCTGGAACGGTCTAATAGGGGTCTCCGTTTATACAAACGGTCAAAACTGGGGTCATCTCGGGGTGGGCACGGCTCATTATCAGTATAATGTAAGAAGCGAAGTATTGCCTCGTTTATTTATTTTTTTAGGTTCCAGTTCAGTTCTGAAGTTGCTTTGAGGGGCCCATATATTAGAAACCCCTATCAAACACCCCATTTTAGAAACTAGACCCCTCAAAGTATTCACAACAGCATTTAGAAATTTATGAACACTTTAGGTGTTTCACAGAAATTTAGAGCAAAGTAGAGGTGAAATTGACTTTTTTTTTTTGTCAGAAAATCCTCTTTATACCATTTTTTTTATAACACAAAAGGATTTATCAGAGAAACGCAACTTAATACTTATTGCCCAGATTCTTCAGTTTTGAGAAATATCCCACATGTGGCCCTCGGGCGGTAATGGACTGAAGCACCGGCCTCCGAAGCAAAGGCGCACCTAGTGGATTTTGAGGCCTCTTTTTTATTAGGCACCATGTCCGGTTTGAAGAGGTCTTGTGGTGCCAAAACATTGGGAACCCCCCAAAAGTGACCCCAATTTGGAAACTAGACCCCTTGAGGAATCCATTGTAGTTTTCTTGGGGTGCATGCGGCTTTTTGATCAGTTTTTATTCTATTTTTAGGTGGCGTGGTGACTAATAAACAGCAATTCTACTATTGTTTTTTTATTATTATTTTTTTACAGCGTGCACTGTGCGCTATAAATGACATATTCACTTTATTCTGCGGGGCGATACAATTATGGCGATACCAGATGTTTATAGTTTTTTTTATGTCTTATAGCGTTTGCACAATAAAATACGTTTTGTAAACAATCATTCACTTTTTGTTACCTTATTCTAAGCGCCATAACGTTTTTATTTTTCAATCAATAAAGCCGTGCGAGGACTTATTTTTTGCGTAACGAACTGTAGTTTCGATCAGTACCATTTTTCGGTACATGCGACTTTTTGATCTCATTTTTATTATTTTTTGGGAGGTGAAGTGACCAAACAATTGTGATTGTGGTTCAGTTTATTATTATTTTCTTTTACGGCGTTCACCGTGCGGGATAAATAACGAAATAATTTTGTAGTTCAGGCCGTTACGGACGCGGCGATACCAATTATGTATAGTTTATTTGTTTGTTTATATATTTTTATTAATAATAAAGGACTGATAAGGGAAAAGGGGGAATTTTTACTTTTATCACTTTTAAAACTTTTATTTTCTTATTTTTACACATCTTTTTTTAACTTTTTTTTTACTGTATTACTTTGTCCCACTAGGGGACTTGAGGGCAGGAGGCCCTGATCGCTATTCTAATACACTGCACTACATGCATAGTGCAGTGTATTAGAACTGTCAGCTACTCACTGACAGCAAGCATAGTGGGTCCTGACGTTGTCAGGAACCACTAGGCTTCCATCTATGGCATAGCCGGACGCCATTGTTTGGTGTCCGGTTGCCATAGTCACCATCGCCGGCCGCTATCGCGTAGCAGGCCGGCGATGGCAGCTTAACCCCTAAAAAGCCGCGATCTCTATAGAACGCGGCTTTTAAGTGGTTAATCAGCGGGGACACAGCGATCGGTCCCCGCTGTAGGAGCTGTGACAGCTGCTGAACAAGACAGCAGCTGTCACAGCTCCTGTATGTGTCGGGAGGACGGCCGAAACGGCCGTTACTCCCGAGACGTGCTATTAGGTCATGGAGGGCGAATGATACAGCTGCCATGACCTAATAGTACGTCCAGGAGCGGGAAGGGGTTAATAGACAACTGGGCGTGTTTTTACTTTTTGACCAAGTGGGCATTGTGGAGAGAAGTGTATGACGCTGACCAATCAATTTTGACGGAGTTATGACCTATTTTAGCTTTATGCTAATGAGTTTCTTAATAGACAACTAGGCGTGTTTTTACTTTTTGACCAAGTGGGTGTTGTGGAGAGAAGTGTATGACGCTGACCAATCAGTGTCATACACTTCTCTCCATTCATTCACTCTGCACATAGTGATCTTGCATTGTTCACTATGTGCTGTCATGCAATCACACATTAACGTTACTGAAGTGTCTTGAGAGTTAAGAGACATCGCTTCCAGCCAGGACGGAAAGTCAATACACTATCCCGACACTTCGGTATCGTTTGTATGGGATTTACAGCACAACAAACGTAATCTCGCGAGATCACGCTGTAAACTGTCATTTACAGCGTGATCTCACAAAATTACGCTTGCTGTGCTGTAAGTCCCACACAAACGTTACCGAAGTGTCGGGATTGTGAATAGACATCGCGTCCTGGCTGGAAGCGATGTCTATTAACTCTCAAGACACTTCAGTAATGTTAATGTGTGATTGTATGACAGCACATAGTGAACAATGCAAGATCACTATGTGCAGAGTAAATGAATGGAGAGAAGTGTATGACACTGATTGGTCAGCATCATACACTTCTCTCCACAACACCCACTTGGTCAAAAAGTAAAAACACACCTAGTTGTCTATTAAGAAACTCATTAGCATAAAGCTAAAATAGGTCATAACTCCGTCAAAATTGATCATTTTTCGAAATAAAAAACTGCTGTTATCTACATTACAGCACCGATCACATTATGTAGAAGATAGGGCACTTATAATGTGGTGACAGAGCCTCTTTAAGATCTTACACAAAGACAATTAGTACATGAGGTGATACATCACTAAGATAAGCCGGGCCCAACATGGTACTACACTATTTTTTGCTATATTATGTAAAACTAGACCCATTAGGCTGGGTTCACACTGTGCATTTTTGTGGCATTTTGCATTTTCAGCATGTGCTTTTTTGTTTTGATAGCTAAACTCCCATGTCTCTGAATGAGAGTTTCACCAACCAAAAAAAAAAAAAAAAAGCATGCTCGAAATGCAACAAAAACGCACAGTGTGAACCCAGCCTAAGTAATCCTCTGTGAATTTGGTATAGCGGCAGTAATAATCTCACCCAAGCAAAGATTTTGAAAGCGGTAAGTAATTAAAGGTTGCAGTATTTTCATTTTACAATCTTTAAGCTTTATTTATATTAGAATGGACAACCCTTTAACCCCTTCAAGACACAGCCTGTTTTGGCCTTAGACGAAGCCGATTTTTTCAAACCTGACATGTGTCACTTTATGTGGTAATAGCTTGGTAATGCTTTTACCTATCCAAATGATTCTGAGATTGTTTTCTCGTGACATATTGCACTTTCTATGAGTGAAGAAATTCGGTCCATAAATTCAATATTTATTTGTGAAAAACACCAAAATTTAGAGAACTTTTGCACAAATTAGCGCTTTTCTAAATTTTAATGTATCTGCTTAGAAAACAGATAGTAATACCACACAAAATAGTTACTATTTCACACATCCCATATGTCTATGTTATGTTGCCATCATTTTTGAACGTTCTTTCTTTTTTGTAGGACGTTACGAGGCCTAGAGCTTTAGCAGCAATTTCTGACATATTCAACCAGTTCAGTTGTGAAGTGGCTTTGAGGGGACCATACAATACAAACCTCATAAATCACCCCATTTTAAAAACGGCACCCCTCAAAGTATTCAAAACAGCATTAAGAAACTTTCTTAACTCTTTAGGCGTTTCACGAGAGTTAAAACAAAGTAGGGGTGAAACTTACAAATTATTTTTTTTTTGCAGAAATTCGTATTTAATCCCTTTTTTCCTGTAACACAGAGGGTTTCACCAGAGAAACACAATTCAATATTTATTGCCCAGATTCTGCAGTTTTTAGAAATATCCCACATGTGGCCCTAGTGTGCTTATGGACTGGAACACAGGCCTCAGAAGCAAAGGAGCACCTTGTGGATTTTGGGGACCCCATTTTATTAGAATATATTTTAGGCACCATGTCAGATTTGAAGAGGTCTTGTGGGGCCAAAACAATGGAAACACTCCCAAAGTGACCCCATTTAGGAAACTACACCCCTCAAGGAATTTATCGAGGGGTAAAGTAAGCATTTTGACCACACAGGTTTTTTTTTCTGAATTTAGTGAAAATTAAAATTTACGTTGTTTTAGCTCAGATTTTTCACAATAAATAAAGGAGAAAAAGCTTCCCAAACTTTGTAAAGCAACCTCCTCTGAGAACAACAATACCCCATATGTGGTGATAAACTGCTGTTAGGACCCACGGCAGGGCTTAGGGGGGAAGGAACACCATTTGGCTTTTGGAGCTCAAATTTTGCTGGAATAATTTGTGTCGCCATGTCACATTTGCAAAGCGCCTGCAACCCCCAAAAGTGATCCCATTTGGGGAACTACACTCCTGAAGGAATTAATCGAGGGGTATAAGGAGCATTTTGACTCCAGAGGTTTTAGATGAATTTAGTGGAATTAGGCCATGAAATTTAAAAGCTACATTTTTTCTGATGAAACGTGGACATTTTCCATTTTTACAAGGAATAAAGGACAAAAAGCAACCCGATATTTGAAAATCTATTTCTCCCGATTACGGCTATATCACATAAGTGGTCATAAACTGCTGTTTGGACACACTATAAGGCTCAAAAGGGAGGAGCACCATTTAGAGCTCAAATTTAGCTGGAATGGTTTTCGGGTGCCGTGTCACATTTCAAAAGCCCTTGCAGGGCCAAAACAGTAGGAGCCCCCCAAAAGTGACCCCATTTGGAAAACTACACACCTTAAGGAATCTATCTAGTAGTATACTAAGCATTTAGACCCTGCAGGTCACATAGTAACCTAGTTAGTACGGTCGAAAAAAGACATATGTCCATCAAGTTCAAGGTCTTTTGCAGAATTTTTGGGAATTAGGCCGTAAAAATTAATATAAATTTTTTTCCACTAAAAAGTTGCATTTTCACAAAGGATAAAGGAGAAAAAGCCGCCCAACATTTGTAAAGCAATTTCTCCCGGGTAAGGCAATATCCCACATGCTATTTGGACACACAGCAAGGCTCTAAAGGGAAGGAGCGCAATTTGGTTTTTGGAGTGGAGATTTTATAAAATTTGTTTTCTGAAACCATGTTTCATTGAGCTAAGGTACCAATTCATTGGAAAACCCTGAAAAGTGACCCCATTTCGGAAACTACAGCCCTGAAGAAATTCATCTAGAGGTATTGTGAGCATTTTGACCCCGCAAGTGTTTTGCAGGAATGAGTGCACAGTGGATGTTGCAGATTAAAAATTGCCATATTTCCACTGCTATGACATTTCAGCGACCAATATATTGTGCCCAGCTTGTGCTACTGGAGACACACACCCCATAAATTGTTAAACGGGTTCCCAGAATACAGTAATACCCCATATGTGGTCATAAACTGCTGTTTGAGCACACTGTCAGGCTCAGAAGGACCGCCATTTGGCTTTTAAAGCGTAGATTTTGCTTGGTAGTAGTTTTGTATGGGGTTTTACTGGTATTCCAGCTTATAATGTTGAGGCATATGTAATCTGCAGTACATCAGGGTATATGTAAACTGGGCGGAGTGCATCAGGCTATATGTAAGTGTGCAGAGTACATCAGGGTATAAGTAAGCTGGGCGGAGTACATCAAGGTATATGTAAGCTGGACGGAGTTTGTTAAGGTATATGTAAACTGGCCGGAGTACATCAAGTTATATGTAAACTGTGCAAAGTGCATCAGGGTATATGTAATGTGGGCGGAGTACATCAAGCTATATGTAAACTGTGCGGATTACATCAGGGTATATGTAAACTGGGTGGAATACATCAGGGTATATGTAAGCTGTGTTGAGTACATCAGGGTATATGCAAGCTGGGCGGAGTACCTCAGGCCATAATAGGAAGATGTAATAATGGGGTGAATGAATAATAAAATGAATAATTCATGGATTGGTGTGGTACGCTTTGAACCAATCCTTTATGCACAAGCCGGTTTTTTGGGGTATTGTACAAAATATCTGCGCTCCAGTATTGCCCAATCTTTGACTTCTTCACTAGCACTATAAGCAGGACAAGGCCCTAAAGTTTCCTCATCTGCGCTGCATATACGCGGTCCACCTGTGAGATCTAGCAAATGATGGTGTGGGGTTTTTAAGGAAAAGCGACTGGACCTATAAAATTTGTCTGGGCCGTCATTTAGCATAATTTTGTTTTATTGAGTTCTAAGAGTTATAACGTTTTATTTTTCAGTTGACGGAGCTTTGTGAGGGCTTATTTTTTGTGGAACGAGCTGTAATTTTTATTGGTTCCATTTTGGGGTACATGCGATTTTATTTAATTAATATTTATTCAATTTTTTGGGAGACTAGGAAACCAAAAAACAGCAATTCTAGCATTGTTTTGTTTCTTCTTTTTTACAGCGTTCACCGTGCAATATAAACAGCATGTTAACTTTATTCTGTGGGTCGATACGATTACAGCGATGCCAAATTTATATTGTTTTTTTACAATTTACTACTTTCCCCACAATAAAAACACTCTTTTCTAAAAAAAAAAAACAACATGTTTTAGTGTCTCCATTTTCTGACAACCATAACTTTTAGTTAACATTTTTGGGTACTTGCAACTTTTTGATCACTTTTTATTACATTTTTAGAGACAAGGTGACCAAAAAAATACATTTTGTCATTGTTTTTTTGTTTTGTTTT
Source organism: Rhinoderma darwinii (assembly GCF_050947455.1). NCBI lineage: Eukaryota > Metazoa > Chordata > Amphibia > Anura > Rhinodermatidae > Rhinoderma > Rhinoderma darwinii. The sequence goes on along the minus strand of NC_134690.1, from coordinate 215,084,934 downwards.
TTTTACGGTGTTTACCGTGCGGTAAAAATAATGTGATATTTTTATAGTTCAGGACGTTCCCAACGCGGCAGTAGCTATTATGTATCTTTTTGCTAATTTTGTAATTTTTTTTATTGTTATTATTAAAACGTTTATTTATTTATATTTCTTAAACGTTTTTTTTTTTACTTTTTTTTTTTTACACTTACTTGTGTAGTGCAGTGTATTGTTACTGTCATTTTTTATCTGACAGTTAAGCCTATTAGGTCCTGCCTTTGGAAAACTAAAATATTGCATGAGTATTCAGACCCTTTACTAAGCACTTAGTTAAAGCACCTTTGGTAGCGATAACAACCTCCAGTCTTCTTGGGTATGATGCCACAAGATTTGCACACCTGGATTTGGGGATTTTTTTGCCATTCTTCTCTGCACATCCTTTCAAGCTCTGTCAGGTTGGATGAGGACGTTGTTGGACCGCCATTTTCAGGTCTCTCCAGAGATGTTCGATTGGGTTCAAGTCAGGGATCTGGCTGGGCCATGAAAGGAAATTCACAGAGTTTCCCCTAAGCCACTCCTGTGTTGTCTTGGCTGTGTGCTTAGGGTCATTGTCTGGTTGGAAGGTGAACCAAGGTAGAAGGTCAGTCTGAGTTCCGGGTCACTCTGGATCAGGTTTTCATTAAGAATATCTCTGTACTTTGCTCCATTCTTCTTTCCCTCGACCCTGACCACTCTCCCTGTCCCAGCCACTGAAAAACAGCCCCACAGCACGATGCTGCCACCACCATGCTTCGCTGTAGTGATGGTATTGGGCAGGTGATGAGCAGTGCCTGGTTTCCTCCAGACATGACACTTAGAATTGAGGCCAAAAACCTAAATTTTGGTTTAATCAGACGAGAGAATCTTGTTTCTCAAAGTCCGAGAGTCCTTCAGGTCCTTTTTTGCAAACTCGAGGCAGGCTTTCATATGTCTTTTACTGAGGAGAGTATACTTTCTAGACACTCTGCCATAAAGCCCAGATTGGTGGAGTGCTGCAGTGATGGTTGTCCTTCTGGAAGTTTCTCCCATCTGCACACAGGATCTTTGGTGCTCGGTCAGCCATAGGTTCTTGGTCACCTATTGTAATGTTGGGTTAGGGAAACAGACAAGTGAGCCCTAATCTACCCGCCACTCAGTCCCTGCCTACTTGCAACGACCCGCCCTAGGCGACGGGGTACAACTGGGCGACGGTCCCTACACTCAATAGGTACACGACAGACAAACAGAAGGGTACAAAGAAGCCAGGGAAATGGGGAAGTTGCCCACAGGGACACCATGAGCAACAAGCGAAGTGAACGAGCCGAGTCAAACCAGGAGATAAGCGAGGTACAAAAACGCAGAGCAGAAGAGTGGTCAGTAAGCCAAGGTCAATCACAAGCAGAGGATCAGTAGTTCAAGAAGCTGCAGCAGGGCCAGGAAACTAGCAGAGAAGATTCACAAGCAAAGGAGGAACAGGAAAGGCAGGTATAAATAGACAGAGGGCGGGAGCTACCTCCGTCTGGCCAGGCTGTGATAGGCTCTCCCACTCCTAAGCCTGCCATCCTGGGTGGTGGAAGATGGAGTCAGTCTCACAGACATAGAAGCAGGTGCAGACTGATTACCTATGGGCGTCGACACAGAAGTTGTGTCTGGCAGATCCTTTACACCTATTCTTACCAAGGTCCTTCTCCACTGATTACTTAGTTTGGTGGGGCGGCCAGCTCTAGGAAGAGTCCTGGTTGGTCCAAACTTCTTCCATTTATGAATTATGGAGGCCACTGTGCTATTGGGAACTTACAGTGCAGCAGAATTTTTTTCCTACCCTTCTCCAGATCTGTGCCTCCACACAATCCTGTCTCTGAGCTCTATATGCAGTTATTTCCTCTTCATGGCTTGGTTATTGCTCTAATATGCATTGTCAGCTGCGAGATCTTATATACACAGGGGTGTGTTTTTCCAAATCCTGTCCAATCAAATTAATTTACCACAGATCGACATCAATCAAGGTGTAAAAATATGTCAAAGATGATCTAGAGAAATGGGAGGCCCCCAGAGCTAAATTTCAAGTGTCATAGAAAGGGTCTGAATACTTATGTCCATGCGAAATTTGAGTTTTCCATTTTTAATAAATTTGCAAAAATTTCTAAAATTCGGTTTTCACTTTATCATTATGTGGTATTGAGTGCAAAATGATGGGGACATTTTTCATTTTATTTTAGCACAAGGCCTCAACATAACAAAATGTGAAAAAAGTGAAAGTTTATGAAGACTTTCCGAATGCACTGCATATATATATATATATATATATATATATATATATATATATATATATATATATATATATATATATATATATATGTATATATATATATATATATATATATATATATACATACACGTGTATATATATATATATATATATACATATATATATATATATATATATATATATATACATGTACATATATATCTATATAGGAACTCAAAAAATAGGCAGCACTCCACAACATAGCAGTCAAAAAAGTGAAAGACGTTTATTCACCCATATGTAAGCTTGAGAAAGGTCCGGACTAGGACTGAAACATAACAATCTTACATATGGGTGAATAAACGTTTTTCAATATTTTGACTACTATATTGTGGAGTGCTGCCTATTTTTTGAGTTCCTAAATTTGGACTATTGGTCGTGGTCTGGAGGCTTGCACACACGAAACCTTCAATAGAGGTTCTTCTTTGTATTTCCTATATATATATATATATATATATATATATATATATATATATATATATATATATATATATATCTATATATATATATCTATATATATATATATATATATATATCTATATATATATATATATATATCTATATATATATATATATATATATACACAGGGTGGGCCATTTATATGGATACACCTAAATAAAATGGGAATGGTTGGTGATATTAACTTCTTGTTTGTGGCACATTAGTATATGGGAGGGGGAAACTTTTCAAGCTGGGTGTTGACCATGGTGGCCATTTTGAAGTCGGCCATTTTGTATCCAACTTTAGTTTTTTCAATGGGAAGAGGGTCATGTGACACATCAAACTTATCGAGAATTTCACAAGAAAAACAATGGCTTGCTTGGTTTTAACGTTACTTTATTCTTTCATGAGTTATTTACAAGTTTCTCTTAGTTTACAGCCATTGACATGTTGCAGAGGTTAACACGTGAGGAGCGGATAGAAATTGTGTTGATGTATGGTGAACGCAGTACCCGGGTCATTGCAGCAGATTTCAATGCAAGACACCCTACGAGACCACCCATCTCCCATGCTACAGTTTGCAAACTGCTTGCCAAGTTTCGTGAAACTGGTTCAGTGTTCGATTTGCCCAAATGTGGACGCATGAAAACTGTCACTAATGAAGAAACATCAGTGGCTGTCCTAGCTTCATTCAGCAAGAGCCCACAGCGTAGCACTCGCCACATGTTACTGGAGAGTGGCATCAGTCGAACATCCCTTCGGCGGATATTAGCTACTCACAAATGGCACCCTTACAAACTCCAGCTGCTGCAGCATCTCAACGAGGATGACCCAGATCGGCTCACTGAATTTGCAGAATGGGCAAAACAAAAATTGGAACAGGACCCTCAGTTTACTCAGAACATTTTGTTCAGTGATGAGGCAAACTTTTATGTGAATGGTGAAGTTAATAAACAAAACCACCACTATTGGTCTGACACTAACCCACATTGGATAGATCCCACCAAGACTGTTGGAACACAAAAATTGATGGTATGGTGTGGTATATGGGGTACAAAGATAGTGGGGCCATTCTTCATCAATGGAAACCTCAAGGCCACTGGATATCTAAAATTGCTACATGATGATGTGTTTCCCTCTTTATGCACTGAAGCTGGCACGTTCCCTGAGTTTTTCCAGCAAGATGGTGCACCACCACATTATGGATGTCAGGTCCGAGCATTCCTAGATGAACAGTTTCCTGGAAAGTGGATTGGTCATCGTGGGCCAGTTGAATGGGCCCCTAGGTCTCCCGATCTGACCCCCTTAGACTTTTATCTCTGGGGTCATCTGAAGGCAATTGCCTATGCTGTGAAGATACGAGATGTGCAGCAACTGAAACTACGGATACTGGAAGCCTGTGCTAGCATTTCTTCTGCGGTGTTGCTATCAGTGTGTGAAGAGTGGGAGAAGAGGGTTGCATTGACAATCCAACACAATGGGCAGCACTTTGAACACATTTTATAAGTGGTCAGAAACTTGTAAATAACTCATGAAAGAATAAAGTAACGTTAAAACCAAGCACACCATTGTTTTTCTTGTGAAATTCTCGATAAGTTTGATGTGTCACATGACCCTCTTCCCATTGAAAAAACTAAAGTTGGATACAAAATGGCCGACTTCAAAATGGCCGCCATGGTCAACACCCAGCTTGAAAAGTTTCCCCCCTCCCATATACTAATGTTCCACAAACAGGAAGTTAGTATCACCAACCATTCCCATTTTATTTAGGTGTATCCATACAAATGGCCCACCCATATATATATATATATATATATATATATATATATATATATATATGTATACATATATATATATATATATATATATATAAAAAGTAGGCAGCACTCCAAATCAAGGTTAAAAAAGTAGCTTTTAATAACCCTCGTGCAACGTTTCGGCTCAATACAAGTAGCCTTTCTCTGGCTCCTTGTATTGAGCCGAAACTTTGCATGAGGGCTATTAAAAGATACTTTTTTTACCTTGATTTGGAGTGCTGCCTATTTTTGGACACATATTGGAGGATTTGGACGTGTATTTGGACGTGTATTTTCGTCATGAGTCAATAAGGGTTTAATAACTGTAGACAAAACTTCATCCAATGTCCATGGCCAGCCTAATTCTATGCTTTTACTATATTTATTACAATGTTAATACAATGTTTATTACAACTAATATTATTTATTTCTCAGTATTAGGCTCTGTCCGCATCACGTTTTATCCTTAGGCCTCATGAACACGACTGTGTTCGTTTTGGTGTCCGCAAAACCACAGGTCCGTTGCGGTCCGTCAAACTGCAAAAACCCTTGGTATGCATCCGTATGTCATCCGGACTCACGGATCCACAACAATTCACCAGTATTGGTGAATCCAAAAATCCGGACAGTAAAATGTCTTGTCCTGAGTTTTTGCGGTCCGGATTTGCAGCCCCTGCACCGATCTGTGTAAATCACAGTTGTGTGCATGGGGCCACAGAAAAGAATAGGTCCGCAATTTATCTGCAATTTATCTGCAAACATGTGGATAAATTGTGGTCGCAAAAATATGGTGGTGTGCATTAGGCTTTACTTTCAGCATGTATGCCAGGTTCAAAGGGCTCTATTGCCAGACGGAGACCAAAAGACTGTTATTCTGGTCTCCGGTTGGCCGGTAGACATCTGTATAACACAAAAAAAAGGTATGGAATAGCATAGTAGACTGATGATAGTCAATGGGTGATGTAAGCCACTGTATGGCACCTGTTAAAAGGATACGTCATGATCTTTTCAATAGCTTTTCATGATGTATCCGTTAAACGGATGCTATTATAGCCCATGTTTGACTGATGTGTTAAAAGGATGCCTAACAGTGGCATCCAACACCCATAGGCTATAATGTTATCTATTTTACGGATACGTCTTTAACGTTTATGACCCCTATTTATGATGTATCTACTAAACCAATACGATTATAGTCCATGGCTAACGGATGCCACTGTTAGGTATCCGTCACAACCTAAAGCCTTTCCCGATATATATGTCAAATGTAGGCAAAATTATGTGAACATAGTCTTACATTGACCCAGCTTAGATCTGCAGAATTTTTGGTTAATGGAAAACAAAAAGCCATAAAACTTTTGTTTTGATTTTCAACTCTCAGGATTAAACTATAGCTCTACTCTTTCACATTCAGAAAATGTATTCCATTATCCCCTTCATCACCACTATAAGTGCTTTTAGATTTTCAAAAGAAACAACATGGAGTGCACAAGTCATAAATGGTAGCTTTCAATGTCTAAACATGTATTACAAAAAAAGATTAGTTTGGAGAAGCAATTCTAGAGCAATTCTGTTTTTCATACTTATACAAGAGAAATTCAACATTTTATATCAATATATTTTTAGTTTTACCATTATTTAAGATTGTCTGAACAATACTGCTGATCTTGTATATTTCTGCCTGCACAACCCATTATACAAAAACAAAGCAACTTTGATTATGATTACAGATACAATGTTACAACAAAATACATACAGTATTGTTGTTGTAATATATATTTGAAATCCACACTTTATATGCATATTATATCTATTCCCTATGCACGGGAGCAAGGTCTGTTTGCGCCTGACCCTGGATTCAGGCATAGAATTTACAACCTTACCCCTTTGCACTTTCCAACTTTTTTTTTTCTAAAGAGGTTATCTACTGGTAAGTAGAAAAATAAATAGATAAAAACGTAGGCAACTTTCTAATATGCTTTGTTTCAATTCTTCACCATTTTCAAGATTTCCATTTGCTCTCAGACTCATTATATAAAACCAACACTAATCCTGGCTTTGCTTAGGGGTTGTCTAAAATTGCTAATACCTTTAGGATATGCGATACATGTCTGATAGATGCGCGTCACAACTCTGGAACACGCACTTACCTCAAGATCAGGGGTCTCTCCCACCTCAACCCTGCCACGTGAGTTGGCCGCTGGCAAAGCTGGTTGGGGCCCTGGAAACGACCGAGCTCGCTGTGCTATGCTGTTTCCTTAACTCCTATAGAAGTGAATGGGAGTTACAGAAATCGCATAGCACTGCAAACTAAACTGTTTCCAGAATTTAGGAGTTACAGAAATAGGATAGATTGATGTGCTATGCTATTTCCATAACTTCCATTCACTTCTATGGGAATTATGGAAAAAGAGTAGCTCAGCGAGCTCGGCTGCTTCCGTAATCCTGGCCAACTTGAGTCTGCCTGGATGCGGCAGCCGGCAGCCATCTCACCAGGCAGATACGAGTCGGAGAACCCCTGATCTCTATAAGGCTGGGTTCACACGTGGCGGAATTTCACTTAAATTCCGCTGCGGACACTCCGCAGCGTTAATCCGCAGCGGAGCCGTTTCTCCATTGACTTCCACTTTAATTTAGCAGTGTTCGTTTAGACGATGCGTAAAATTCCGCTGCGGAGCATAGGCTGCGGAGCGGAATTTGGTGTCCGCAGCATGCTCTGTCTGTTGCGGAGCAGTGGCGCACTCATGGCGGAATTTCTCCATTGACTTCAATGGAGATTCTAATTTCCGCAATGAAGTCCGCAGCTGTCATGCACATGTTATGTGTGCTGCGGATGCGTCTTGCTTTTTTAACTTGACATTTCTTCATTCTGGCTGGACCTATGTATTTCTAGGTCTACAGCCGGACTGAGGAAGTCAATGGGGCTCCCGGAATTACGGGAGCGTTGCTAGGAGACGTCTGTAAATAGTCACTGTCCAGGGTGCTGAAAGAGTTAAGCGATCGGCAGTAACTGTTTCTGCACCCGGGACAGTGACTACCGATCCCAATATACAGCAACCTGTAAAAAAATATAAGTTCATACTTACCGAGAACTCCCTGCTTCTGTCTCCAGTCCGGCCTCCCAGGATGACGTTTCAGTCTAAGTGACGGCTGCAGCCAATCACAGGCCAAGCACAGGCTGCAGCGGTCACATGGACTGGCGCGTCATCCAGGGAGGTCGGGCTGGATGCCGAAAGAGGGACGCGTCACCAAGACAACGGCCGGTAAGTATGAAATTCTTTTACTTTCACTAGGGAAAGTGCTGTCCCTTCTCTCTATCCTGCACTGATAGGCAGAAGGGAAGCACTTTTCCCGCAGTCCGCAGCAGCTAGTCCGCATCAATTTTCTGCACATTTTGGGCAGATCCGCAGCCGTAATCCGCAACCCGGATTAGGTGCGGCATTGATGCGGACAGTTGCGGAGGAAATCCGCCACGTGTGGCCATGCCCTAAAGGTGCGAGTCCCAGAGCAAAGTGGCCGGGATAACGAAAACAGCTGGGTTCACTGATCTACACTGTTATCGTTCCTTTAATAGAAGTGAAAGGAAAGTAGTGAAACAGCATACCACAGAAAAATGGCAAGTTTTATGTGACGTACAGAAACAGTATAGCTTAACTAGCTCAGATTTTTCTGGGACCTCGGCCACCTCTGCATAAATTCCCTGCCTGAATGAGGTGGCCATCAGCCATCCTACCAGGTGGGGATTGGTTTGGGGACCCTTGACATGGGACCTGCATCTATCAGACTTTTATGGCATATCCTATGGATGTGCCATAAATGTCTGAGATGGGAATATTCCTTTAAATGTCCATGTTTTCTGTTAACTTTGAACTATATAATACTACAATTACCTTAATTTACTTAGACGTAATGTAATATCTTGCACAATTTATTATTTGTAGGATGCTGTCATTTTCAGAGCATCAACACAACAATGTACAATGATAATAAGCAATTGATACTGTTTACTTTTTAACTATCTATGAAGATTTTAGTTGCTCTCTAGATGACATCATGAGTGTGATACATCTGTATTTCATAACCCTTTAGGTGCCGTGGTTTTAGGGATATTGTTTACACTTTTGACAAACACAAACAAAACCTGATTTTTTAAGTAAAAAAAATAACTGTATTATCCCACCATACCCATATATTTTCTGATATCTGGCACAATGCCACCCAGGACTTTACACTTATAAGTGTTTTCGTGTAATTTTTAATCCACACATAACTTTTGTAAAAGACAAAAACATAAAATCTCATGTTTGTGCCTAAAAGTCTGATGCAGAGATGTCCAACACCTCCTAAAAATAGAAGTTCAAGATGTGCAGAATTCATACATGCCATATATGTCTATGTCTACATGAACATACCTTCACAAGACCAAAACATCTCCATGATCCAAATTTTAGTGAACATTTGAGTCACACAGTTGACAAGTGGTCCGATTAGATGCAGGGGGTGGGGGGGTTAGATATGCAATGGCTCATCTTCTCAACCCGTTAGTAGAAAGAAAAAGACCACTTACAAGAGACAACCAGAGAGCATGTATGCTTTCTGATTGGTAGAAAGATCACATATCACATACCTGGGGTCACTGGAATGTTTTTTCCTGCTCTCACTTGCAGCTCCCCCTTCCCCTGCACAGATACAAAGCCAAGTAGTAAAACGTTTCACCCTGCTCCCTGACTTCTAGCCAGTGCTAGATCATTAATATTGCACCTATAGCTTTTATCCCGGTATCATTCAAAAGTTAAGGTGGGAATTATTAAAATAACGAAATCGAAGCACTAGCCCTTATATTCTTGTCACGTCAATCGTTTAAAATCATGGTTATTACATATGGCAGTAAAATAATTAATATTTGGATTTTTCTCATTCAGATCTTATGCTGTTAATGCATAGCTCCACTTGAGAAGCCCACAACATCTCCCACCCAAAAAGATGAGATGCTGCAGGGGAGGCAGGATGGACCAGTTACTATGGCAACCATTGGGCACCGATGACTTGCATTTAGAGTTCCTAGGTAGTTGAGGCTTTAGAGTCTGCTGGTTGCTTTAGCAACTGGCCTATCCTGCAGCACTTCAAAACGGATGGTTTACGGATGCATATCTGTAGCTGTCCATATTTACGGAAGCACCCATAGACTTCTATAGGAGAGTCTGTGCCGTATTTACGGACAAGAATAGGACAGGTTCTAAATTTTTTTTAGCACGGACTCCCATCAGTAAAAACACTGAAAGGTGTGCATAGCCAAAAGAAATGAATGGGTCCATAATTACTTAATTACGGCCTTAGCCATACTTTAACCCCTTCCCACACCTTGCCGTTAATGCACGTCGAGGTGAGCTGTAACTTTGCGCACCTCGACTTGCAGTTACGCCAGTGCTTTGACAGTTAACCACGCGGCGCTACACCGCAGCGGCGCTACACCGCAGCGGCGGTTAACTGTACAGGGTGTCTGCCCTGCATTCCCTGTTGCCGATCTGTGGACCATCGCTGATGATTTCGGCAGTTAACCCCTTCGATGCGGCGGTCGATTGCGATCGCCACATTTAAGGAGTTTAGCGGAGATCAGCAGCCCCCACGTGAAATCACACCAGACAATGGCTTCCGGGCTGCCATGTACCGAAGCCTATGAGGGCCAGCCGGAGACTGGTCATCGTAGGCTTCCTGTCAGAGTGACTGTCACGTCACAATGACAGTTGGAATGCATTACACTACGTAGTAGTGCCAGAATCACTATGCCAGAATCACTATTTTTTGGTCACAACCCCTCCCAAAGTATACAATAAAAAGTAATCAAATAGTCGCATGTACGCCAAAATGGCACCAATACAAACTACATCCTGTCCCGCAAAAAAACAAGCCCTTACACAGCTTTTTTGACTGAAAAATAAGAAAGTTATGGCTTTCAGAATATGGTGACATAAAAAATTGTTTATTTTATCAATAAGTTCTTTTATTGCGCAAACGCTGTAAATGTAAATGTAAAAGTAAAATAACGATATACATATGGTATGGCTGTAATCGTATCGACCCGCAAAATAAAATATAATGGTCATTTATAGCCCAGGGTGAACGCCGTAAAAAATAAATAAAAAACATTGTCAGATTTGATGGTTTTTGGTCACCTTGCTTGCCGAAAAATGGAATAAAAAGTGATCAAAAAAATTGAATGTACCCCAAAATGGTACTAATGAAAACTACAGATTGTCCCGCAAAGAATAAGCCCTCATACAGCTCGGGTGGTGTAAAAAATAAAAAAGTTCTGGCTCCCAGATTATAGCGATGAAAAATGTGCAGTGTTTCAAAAGCGGATAAGCGCCATTTATAAGTGCAACACTGGCCACATATCTGTGGATTATTATTTATTTACCCCATTATTATACCCTCTTATTATGCCCCTGATGTACTCTGCCCAGCCTACATGTACGCCCACATTATAAACTGAAATACCAGCAAAACGCCAGAGCTACTACCAAGCTAAATCTGCGCTCCAAAAGCCAAATGGCGCTCCCTCCGTTCTGAGCCCTCTAGCGTGCTCAAACAGCCATTTACGTCCACCGATATGGCATTGTCATACCCGGGATAACCCGGTTAATATTTTATGAGGTATTTGTGGCACAAACTTAGCACAACATATAGTGCACTAAAATGGCATGTCAGTGGAAAATTTTAATTTTCACTTTGCACCATCCGCTGCGCATGAAACCTTTCACGCACCATTACTTTATAGCATGTCGTGGTCCTGGGGATGATGTATGGAGCCGGCTCACGTGCTGAGCTCGCTCCATATTCTGCGAGTGTCAGCTGTGTATTACAGCTGACACCCGGGACTAACCGAGAGACATAGCTATCGCGCTGCTACAGGAGCATGTAAAAATGACAATATACTGCAATACATTAGTATTGCAGTGTATTCTACCAGTGATCTAACGATCGCTGGTTTAAGTATCCTATGGGGACTAATAAGATGTGTAAAAATAAAAGTAAATTGTTATTATTAGTGAAAAAAATAAAATAAATATTTAAAGTCCAAAAAAAAACCTTTTCACATTTTTTCACTAAAGTAATGTAAAAAAAATAAAAAATACACAAAATTGGTTTCGCTGCATTCGTAAAAGTCCAAACTATTGCTATATACCATTATTTAACTCGCACGGTGAACGCCGTGAAAAATAAAGAATTTAAAACGGCAAAATCGCAGTATGTACCAAAAAATGGTACCAATAAAAACTACAGCTCGTCCCGAAAAAAAAAGCCCTCACACCGCTCTATTGACGGAAAAATAAAAAAGTTATGGCTCTCGGAAAGCGGGGAGGGAAAAATTAAAAAGAAAAAGCAAAACATGGATCAGTCCGGAGAGGGTTAATTACTTTCTAATGAAAAAACATTTATGACCACATGTGGGGTATTGCCGTACTCGGGAGAAATTGCTTTACAAATGTTGTGGTGCTTTTTCCTCCTTTATCCTTTGTGAAATTTAAAAAAATCAACATTTTAGTAGAAATAATGTTGATATTCATTTTCACGGCCTAATTCTAATAAATTCTGCAAAAGACCTGGGGGGTCTAAATGCTCACTATACCCCTAGATAGATTCCTTAAGTGGTGTAGTTTCCCAAATGGGGTTACTTTTGGGGGGCTTCCACTGTTTTGGTCCCTCGGCGGCTTTGTAAATTCGACATGACACCCAAAAACTATTTCAGCTAAATTTGAGCTCCAAAAGCCAAATAGTGCTCCTTCTCTTCAAAGCCCCGCTGTGGGGCAAACTGTTTATTACCACATATGACATATTTACGTAATCGGGAGAAATTGTTTTACAAATGTTGGGGTGCTTTTTCTCCTTTATTCCTTGTAAAAATTAAAAATGTCTATGTTTTTTCAGCAAAAAAGTAGATTTTTACCTTTAAAGACTAATTCCAATGAATTCAGAAAAACAACTGTGATATCAAAATGCTAACTTTACCCCTAGAAATATTCCTTGAGGGGTTTAGTTTCCAAAATGGGTTCACTTTTGGGGGGTTTCTACTGTTTTCATCCCTCCTGTGCATTGCAAACGTGACACGGCACTTTAAACTATTCCAGCAAAATAAAAAATCCAAAATCCAAATGGCGCTCCTTCTCTTCTGAGCCCTGCTGTGGGTCCAAACAGCAGTTTATTAGCACATATGGGGTATTGCTATAATTGGAAGAAATTGTTTTACATATGTTGGGGTGTTTTTTCTACTTTATTTCTTGTCAAAATAAAAAATTTCTGTTTTTTCAGAAAAAAAGTAGATCTTCATCTTCACATACTAATTCAAATAAATTTAGCCAAAAAACTGTGGATTCAAAATGCTAACTATACCCCTAGATAAATGCCTTGAGGGGCGTAGTTTCCAAAATGGGGTCACTTTTGGGGGGTCTTTACTGTTTTGGTACCACAAGACCTATTCAAACCTCACATGGTGCCTAAAATATATTCTAAAAAAAGGAGGCCCCAAAATCCTCTAGGTGCTCATTTGCTTCTGAGGCCGGTGTTTCAGTCCATTAGCACACTAGGGCCACATATGGGATATTTCTAAAAACTGCAGAATCTGGGCAATAAGTATTGAGTTGCATTTCTTGGGTAAAACCTTCTGTGGTACAGAAAAAAATGTATAACAAATAAATTTTGGCAAAAAAAAATTACATTTGTAAATGTCACCTCTACATTGCTTTAATTTCTGTGAAACGCCTAAAGGGTTAAAATACTTTCTGAATGCTGTTTTGAATACTTTGAGGGGTGCAGTTTTCAAAATGAGGTAATTTATGGGGACTTTCTAATATATAAGGCCCTCAAAGCCACTTCAGATCTGAACTGGTCCCTGAAAAAATAGGCTTTTGAAATTTTCTTGAAAATATGAGAAATTGCTGCTAAAGTTCTTAGCCTTGTAACGTCCTAGAAAAATAAAAGTGTGTTCAAAAAATTTTTTGCAAATTTTCTCTAAATGTTGGTATTTTTTTTACAAATAAATATTGAATTTATTGACCAAAATTTTTTCACTATCATAAAGTACAATATGTCACGAAAAAACAATCTCAGAATCACTTGGATAGGTAAAAGCATTCCAGAGTTATTACCACATAAATTGACAAATGTCAGATTTGAAAAATCGGCGTCGTCCTGAAGGCCAAAAATAGGCTCAGTCCTGAAGGGGTTAAAGAACATTAGATGTTAGCAAACAAGAGTAACTAGCCTAAACTGTTTAAAAACCTTTTCCTGGTACTAACAGGGTCCATTTTTTAACTTTTCCTGGTTCAGTACAACATTAGGGAAGCAAATTATTTAAAAAGTTGTTCAACCTGTTATGTAAATTTAACTTGAGATATAGTTATCTCTAAAATGGTGTTTTCAAACTATTTTGTGCCATTGCGAAAAATAGAATGCATAGAATAACTATTAAAAATTCAAGAAAGTTTGTAAAAGGTCATGGGTATGACTTATATTTAGTGACACTGAAGTGGGATGTTTACAAAGACGAGAAAAACTGCTGCACTCCAAATTAATGTAGAATTGTGAATTTATTAACCCACATCATGTATGCAACGTTTCAACCCCAAAAAGTCTTTATCAAGCCTGAATGTTTGCTGATTAAAAGTATCTGCTCAGAGAAATTAATTTCAGTATACTTATTTTGCTGTTTTTAATTGGCAGCAATTTAACAAAGTAACATAGTAACATAGTTAGTAACCTTGAATAAAGACATACAGTAAATCTATCTACTTCAACCTTTTATCCTACGATTTGGATCCAGAGTAAGACAAACGACCTCATGAAGCAGGAGGAAATTTTTCTCATCTTAGGGGAATATTCCTTCCCGACTCCAAATATAGCAATCAGCACAAATCCCGAAATCAATGACCCATCTCCAGCAATCTAGCAATACTACACGTAACTTGTAAAATTATTACTTTCAAAAAGGTAGACTTACAAATGTTTGCTGTTCTTTTATTAGCTTACAATTCTATTGGTAACCTATGATTTCTATCTTATATGACTTATATAAATTGTCAAACTGTAATTTTACCAGAAGGGGCCCTTAGGGTTGTCTCTTCTGACACTGGCAGTTACCCCCTAGAGAGCTAAAGGAAATTCCAGAACAGTAGCAATTGAAAGAAGTCAAGAGTCAAAGAGAATTGTATTGAGATCAGAGTAGAGGGAAAAAAAAACCCTGTGTAAATAAATAAACTGATAGAAGGAGTCAGAACTTTGTGCAATAAATTTTGCTCTACCATGATATGTTCTGAAGATTGAGATTTTTATTTTAAATATAATAAATAGCAAATATAAGAACTATAATTACTTTTATGATTATTATTAACACAGCTAAGATGATTTACTAGTCATATAAAAACTTACATAAATCACATAAATATATGTTCATATTTTGATAAAAAATATAGAATATTTTTAAATTCTGTCATGAATCCACTTAATAAATATATATACCCTAATTTGAATTCTGCCAAAGTAGTAGCCCCACACCCTTTCTACCTTGTCATTGTAATTATTGAAATGATAGATACCATTGCCTATAGTCATGTAAATGAAGAGGCTATGGTTTAAATTAAATACTAATGGCAATCAGAAAATATAAATTGATTTGATGGATATACAAATTTC
This sequence comes from Rhinoderma darwinii, assembly GCF_050947455.1. Classification (NCBI taxonomy): domain Eukaryota; kingdom Metazoa; phylum Chordata; class Amphibia; order Anura; family Rhinodermatidae; genus Rhinoderma; species Rhinoderma darwinii. Next base: position 215,069,705 of record NC_134690.1, on the reverse strand, counting down.
CCAAATAGCCCCAAAATATTTGTACATGCGATATCGGCAGCAGAGCAGGAGACAATGACAAGACAACCCCTTTAACCATTTCAAGTCCAGGCCATTTTGAGCCTTCTGGATCAGATACAGTTTAGCCATCTTTAGAACGGGTTAGCTTAACGGCTATAACTTTTTTATCTGTTGGGCAAGTGATGTGATTTTTGCCATTATTTATTTCATGAACACTGCAGATTTATTTTCTTATTTTTTTCACATCATTTTTGCTTTTTTAGATTTTTTTAGGCTTATAGTTTGCACAAAAATAGTAAACAAATATGATTTTCTACCTTTTAGCTAGTTTTTTCTGGTTATGATATAGTGTTACACTAAAATAGACTTTTTATTTGTGATCGGTACTGTCTACAGTAAACATTGATAAAGATGTAGCAATCCTTATGTGGAGTTTGTTGTATTTAATGCATTAACCCCTTAAGGACGCAGCCTAGTTTGGGCCTTAAGGCTCAGAGCCCATTTTTCAAATCTGACATATTTCACTTTATGTGGTAATAACGTCGGAATGCTTAAACCTATCCAAGCGATTCTGAGATTGTTTTCTCGTGACACTTTGGGCTTCATGTTCGTGGTAAAATTTGGTCGATATATTCAGTCTTTATTTGTGAAAAATTGCAAAATTTAGAGAAAATTTACAAAAAATAGCATTTTTCAGAATTTAAATGCATCTGCTTGAAAAACAGACGGTTATACCACCCAAAATAGTTACTAGTTCACATTTCCCATATGTCTACTTTAGATTGGCATCGTTTTTTGAACATTATTTTATTTTTCTTGGACGTTACAAGGTTTAGAACATAAACAGCAATTTCTCATATTCTTAAGAAAATTTCAAAAGCCTTTTTTTGAAGGTGCCAGTTCAGTTCTGAAGTGGATTTGAGGGGCCTATGTATTAGAAACCCCCATAAAAAAAACCATTTTAAAAACTAGACCCCTCAAAGTATTCAAAACAGCATATAGAAAGTTTTTTAACCCTTCAGGCATTTCACAGGAATTAAAGCAAATTGGAAATGAAATTTGCAAATTTCATTTTTTCTGCTGAATTTCAATTTTATTCAATTTTTTTTTAGTAACAGAGAAGGTTTTACCAGAGAAACACTACTAAATATGTATTGTCCAGATTCTGCAGTTTTTAGAAATGTCCCACATGTGGCCCTACTGCGCTCGTGGACTAAAACACAAGCCCTAGAAGCAAAGAAGCACCTAGTGCATTTTGAGGCCTCTTTTTTATTAGAATATATTTTAGGCAGCATGCCAGGTTTGAAGAGGCGTTGAGGTATCAAAACAATGGAAACCCACCAGAAGTGACCCCATTTTGGAAATTACACCCCTCAAGGAATTCATTTATGGTTTTTGTTATCATTTTGACCGCACAGTTTTTTCACAGCACCTATTTGAATTGGGCTGTGAAATGAAAAAAATGATATTTTTTCCAATAAAATGTCATTTTTGATCAAATTTTCTTATTTTCACAGGGAACAACATACCCCATTTTGTTGCCCAATTTGTCCTTAGTGCGGCAATACCCCATTTGTGGTGATAAACTGCCGTTTGGGCCCATGGGAGGGCTCAGAAGGAAAGGAGCGCTATGTGTTTGTTGGAGTCCAGATTTTGCTGGATTGGTTTTCGGGTGCCATGTCGCATTTGCAGAGCCCCAGAGGTATCAAAGCAATGGAAACCCACCAGAAGTGACCCCATTTTGGAAACTACACCCCTCAAGGAATTCATTTATGGTTTTTGTTATCATTTTGACCGCACAGGTTTTTCACAGCACCTATTTGAATTGGGCTGTGAAATGAAAAAAATGATATTTTTTCCAATAAAATGTCATTTTTGATCAAATTTTCTTATTTTCACAGGGAACAACATACCCCATTTTGTTGCCAAATTTGTCCTTAGTGCGGCAATACCCCATTTGTGGTGATAAACTGCCCTTTGGGCCCATGGGAGGGCTCAGAAGGAAAGGACCACCATTTGGCCTACTGGAGCTTTTCTGGTGCTAAGTCATGTGTGCAGAAGCCCCTGAGGTACCAGTACAGTTGAAACCCCCGAGAAGTGACCCCATTTTAAAAACTACACCCCTTAAGACATTCATCTAGAGGTGTAGTGAGCATTTTGACCCCACAGGTACTGTGTAAAAGATAATGCGCAGCAGATGGTGCAGTGTGAGATTTGCAATTTTATATATGTATATGCCATTTCAGTGTCCAATATAGTGTGCCCAGCATGCGCCACGGGAGATATACACCCCTTAAATTGTAATGTGGGTTCTCCTGGGTACGACAATACCCTACATGTGGCTGTTATCAGCTGCCTGGGCATACGGCAGGGCTCAGAAGGGAAAGATGAGGGGGGTAAGCTGTGCGGAGTGCATCAGGGTAAATTAAAAATCAAGGGATGTATGATACATTTTAAAACAATCTTTTATACAGAGCCCTGGTTTTTCGGGACACGTGTCACATTGGTATATTGTGTTCTTCCTTATCCCCCTCTTATAGCAGACTCTGCACCTCTTTTGACTCTTTCCCTTTCCACCGGTTTGGGGACCTTCTCCTGGAAAGTGTTGCCCTGGTACGATGCGTGTGGCCTCGCTTCCAGAAGTACTGGGTGCCCCCCCTTCCTGGTCCCTAAAGATTAGATCTTGAAATTCCAGGAAAGTTCCCCTCTGGCCTGCACATCGACGTAGCACATACGCATTGTACAAAGCCATCTGTATGATGTGCCCGGCCAGCTTCTTATACCACACCGCATGGCGCTGTAGGGCTTCAGGACTTGATTTGACAAGTCCATCCCTCCCATGTACCTATTGTAGTCCAGGATGCAGTCTGGTTTGGGGGTGGCCTTTCCTTCATATATCCTAAATATGTAGGTATAGCCTGATGCACTCTCGCACAGCTTATACATCTTCACGCCATACCTTGCCCTCTTACCTGGCAGGTACTGGCGGAATTGAACCCTCCCTTTAAAATGTACCAGGGACTCATCAATAGAAAAACACTTCTCGGGGGTGTATGCTTGGGAAAACCGGGCACTGGAACGGTCTAATAGGGGTCTCCGTTTATACAAACGGTCAAAACTGGGGTCATCTCGGAGTGGGCACGGCTCATTATCAGTATAATGTAAGAAGCGAAGTATTGCCTCATTTTTTTTTTTTTTTAGGTTCCAGTTCATTTCTGAAGTTGCTTTGAGGGGCCCATATATTAGAAACCCCTATCAAACACCCCATTTTAGAAACTAGACCCCTCAAAGTATTCACAACAGCATTTAGAAAGTTTATGAACCCTTTAGGTGTTTCACAGAAATTTAGAGCAAAGTAGAGGTGAAATTTACTCTTTTTATACCATTTTTTTTATAACACAAAAGGATTTATCAGAGAAACACAAATTAATACTTATTGTCCAGATTCTGCAGTTTAGAGAAATATCCCACATGTGGCCCTCGGGCGGTAATGGACTGAAGCCCCGGCCTCCGAAGCAAAGCAGCACCTAGCGGATTTTGAGCCCTCTTTTTTATTAGGCACCATGTCCGGTTTGAAGAGGTCTTGTGGTGCCAAAACATTGGAAACCCCCCAAAAGTGACCCCAATTTGGAAACTAGACCCCTTGAGGAATCCATTGTAGTTTTCATGGGGTGCATGCGGCTTTTTGATCAGTTTTTATTCCATTTTTAGGTGGCGTGGTGACTAAAAAACAGCAATTCTACTATTGTTTTTGTATACTTTTTTTTTTACAGCGTTCACCGTGCGCTATAAATGACATATTCACTTTATTCTGCGTGGCGATACGATTACGGCGATACCAGATGTTTATAGGTTTTTATTATGTCTTATGGCGTTTGCACAATAAAATACGTTTTGTAAACAATCATTCACTTTTTGTGTTACCTTATTCTAAGAGCCATAACGTTTTTATTTTTCAATCAATAAAGCCGTGCGAGGACTTATTTTTTGCGTAACGAACTGTATTTTCCATCAGTACCATTTTTAGGTACATGCGACTTTTTGATCTCTTTTTATTCCATTTTTTGGGAGGTGAAGTGACCAAACAATTGTGATTGTGGTACGGTTTATTAATATTTTTTTTTACGGCGTTCACCGTGCGGGATAAATAACAAAATAATTTTGTAGTTCAGGCCGTTACGGACGCGGCGATACCAATTATGTATAGTTTATTTGTTTGTTTATATATTTTTATTAATAATAAAGGACTGATAAGGGAAAAAGTGGGACTTTTACTTTTATTACTTTTAAAACTTTTATTTTCTTATTTTTACACATCTTTTTTTAACTTTTTTTTAACTTTATTACTTTGTCCCACTAGGGGACTTGAGGGCAGGAGGCCCTGATCGCTATTCTAATACACTGCACTACATGCGTAGTGCAGTGTATTAGAACTGTCAGCTACTCACTGACAGCAAGCATAGTGGGTCCTGACGTTGTCAGGACCCACTAGGCTTCCGTCTATGGCATAGCCGGACGCCATTGTTTGGTGTCCGGTTGCCATAGTCACCATCGCCGGCCGCTATCGCGTAGCAGGCCGGCGATGGCAGCTTAACCCCTAAAAAGCCGCGATCTCTATAGAACGCGGCTTTTAAGGGGTTAATCAGCGGGGACACAGCGATCGGTCCCCGCTGTAGGAGCTGTGACAGCTGCTGAACAAGACAGCAGCGTCACAGCTCCTGTATGTGTCGGGAGGACGGCCGAAACGGCCGTTACTCCCGAGACGTACTATTACGGCATGGAGCGCGAACGATACAGCTGCCATGACGTAATAGTACGTCAAGGAGCGGGAAGGGGTTAAGCGTCAAGGTAAGGATTGATACATTTGTTGTATTTAATGCACTAAGCATCAAGGTCAGGGCCGGCCTTAGGATAGATGGCGCCGATCTTTCGGCTCCCCACTCCATCTTTAAAAAAAATGCCCCGTAAAAAATTATAGTGCCCATTTAGTGCCCCCATACAGTATAATAATAATAATATTTAATAATATATTACAACCCCTTCAAGGACACAGTATTTTGTCCTCTAATTTGTGCCCACAGTATTATGCCACCTGTAGTACCCCTACACAGTATAATGTCCGCTTAGTGGCCCCCACACAGTATGGTTCCCCCCTGTAGATTTTGCCATATAGCCTCCCTGTAGACAGTGACATAATCCCCCACCTCCTTTTTGTAGATCGTGCCATACAGTCCCACACATCCCCCTTGTAGACCGTGCCATACAGTCCCCCACCTCCCCCTTGTAGACAGTGCCATACAGTCTCCCACCTCCCCCTTGTAGACAGTGCCCACAAACAAAAACAAAAATTGTACTCACCAGGGCCCCCTTCCCATGACGAACTGAGCTTCTCCATGACGGGATCCTGTAGCCTAGTACAGAGTTTCCCAACCTTTTCAGACTCGAGGCAGCAATGAAAAAATAAAATTTCCTCAGGGCTCCCTTACCAAAAATTGTTTTTGAGAAAGACAGAAAACGGCTAAGAACAAGCACTACGCTCGTAGCGTCTGTTCACACACGTTTTTTGTAAGGCAAAAAAATCTGCCTCAAAATTCCTTCAGCAACTGACATCGTTGTTTGACCTTTTTTTTTTGTGTTTTTTCTTAAGCTATTGAAGCGAATGCAAAAGACGCAGGAAAGAAAAGCTCCAAACGAGCGCCGCAGGTATTTTCTGCCTCCTATTAATTTCAATTGGAGGTCAGAGGTGGAAACCACTTGAAGACCATCAGCCCCCCCCCCCCACTGACAGTAAAATTACCATCAGCCCCCCACTCACAGTAAAATGACCATCAGCCCACCACTCACAGTAAAATGACCATCAGCCCACCACTCACAGATTCCCCCTGTAGATAGCGCCACACAGCCTCTTGTAGGTTGCGCCACACAGCCCCTTGTAGGTAGCACCACACAGCCCCTTGTGGGTAGCGCCACACAGCCCCCTTGTGGGTAGCACCACACAGCCCCTTGTAGGTAGCACCACACAGTCCCCTTGTAGGTAGCACCAGACAGCCCCCTTGTAGGTAGCACCAGACAGCCCCGTTGTAGGTAGCACCATACAGCCCCGTTGTAGGTAGCACCAGACAGCCCCGTTGTAGGTAGCACCAGACAGCCCCCTTGTAGGTAGCGCCACACTGCCCCCTTGTAGATAGCGCCACACAGCCCCCTTGTAGATAGCACCACACAGCCCCCTGTAAAGAGCGCCACATAGCCCCCTGTAAAGTGCGCCACATAGCCCCCTGTAGGGAGTGCCACACAGCCCCCTGTAGGGAGTTCCACAAAGCCCCCTGTAGGGAGTGCCACACAGCCCCCTGGTAGGAAGTGCCGCACAGCCCCCTACTATGGAGTGCCGCACAGCCCCCTGCTATGGAGTGCCGCAACAGCCCCCTGGTAGGGAGTGCCACACAGCCCCCTGGTAGGGAGTGCCACACAGCCCCCTGTAGGGAGTGCCACACAGCCCCCTGTAGGGAGTGCCACACATCCCCCTGGTAGGGAGTGCCGCACAGCCCCCTGGTAGGGAGTGCCGCACAGCCCCCTGGTAGGGAGTTCCGCACAGTTCCCTGGTAGGGAGTTCCGCACAGCCCCTGGTATGGAGTGCCGCACAGCCCCCTGGTAGGGAGTGCCTCAAAGACCCCTGGTAGGGAGTGCTACACAGCCCACAGCCCCCTGGTTGGTAATGCCCCACAGCCCCCTGGTTGGTAGTGCCCCACAGCCCCCTGGTTGGTAGTGCCACACAGCCCACAGCCCCCTGGTTGGTAGTGCCACACAGCCCCCTGGTTGGTAGTGCCACACATCCCACAGCTCCCTGGTTGGTAGTGCCACACAGGCCACAGACCCCTGGTTGGTAGTGCCACACAGCCCACAGACCCCTGGTAGGTAGTGCCACACTGTCCACAGCCCCCTGGTTGGTAGTGCCACGCAGCCCACAGCCCCCTGGTTGGTAGTGCCACACAGCACCCTGGTTGGTAGTGCCACACAGCCCACAGCCCCCTGGTTGGTAGTGACACACAGCCCACAGCCCCCTGGTAGGTAGTGACACACAGCCCACAGCCCCCTGGTAGGTGGTGCCACACTGCCCACAGCTCCCTGGCTGCTATGGCGGTAGCGACGGCCACTAAGTTTAGAAGCGCCTGGGTGGAAAGGCAACTGCAGTTAGTGTGTGTATCCCCGGTGGTAGTTACAACGGCGCGGGGATACACACACCCGCTGGCGCCCCTCTTGCCGTGTGGCGGCTGGCGCCCTGTGCGATCACACTGGTCGAATGTATCCAAGGCCGGCCATGATCAAGGTAAAGATTGCTACATACATCTGTATATTAGGCTTCGATCACATCTGCATCAGTTATTCGTTCAGGCGTTCTGTCTGAGTTTCTTCTTTTTTTTTTCTTTCTGATCCTACAGTAATATTTTTTTTTTATGAATAAATTTATAGATATATATATAATTCATAATAGTAAGCAAAGCTTTTTACATCCATAAAGCAATAGAAGTATCGTAACAAAAACAAAAAAGAAAAAGTTACGAAGAAATAAGAAAGAAATTGAATAATTAATAGAATAACAACCTATAGCTTTGAAAAGTGTTGCTTTCTCATCCAGGGCATCCATCTTTCCTGGAAAAAATACTTTCCCAACTCCCAATCTAATCCTAGGACTTTCTCATACTTAAAATATGTATTTACTTTATTTATTACTTCAGTAATGCAAGGAATTTTATTTGTTTTCCAGTTGAACAATTATATTTCGAGCTGCATCTAAAATTCTGCAACAGACCCTTCTTTTTTCTTTGGTGAATAGATTCACTCTCATATTTAATAGAGCTAATTCTATTGCAAGAATTTCTTTACTTTCTCCAATAATTTAATTAATTAGAGCAGAAACTTCGGACCAAAACGTCTTTAACCCCTTAAGGACGCAGCCTAGTTTTGGCCTTAAGGCTCAGAGCCCATTTTTCAAATCTGACATATTTCACTTTATGTGGTAATAACGTCGGAATGCTTAAACCTAACCAAGCAATTCTGAGATTGTTTTCTCGTGACACATTGGGCCTCATGTTCGTTTTTACAATTTGGTCGATACATTCAGTGTTTATTGGTGAAAAATTGCAAAATTTAGAGAATTTTGAAAAAATAGCATTTTTCAGAATTTAAATGCTGATGCTTGTAAAACACACGGTTATACCACCCAAAATAGTTACTAGTTCACATTTCCCATATTTATACTTTAGATTGGCATCAGTTTTTGAACATTCTTTTATTTTTCTTGGACGTTACAAGGCTTAGAACATAAAAAGCAATTTCTCATATTTTTAAGAAAATTTCAAAAGCCTTTTTTTTAAGGTACCTGTTCAGTTCTGAAGTGGCTTTGAGGGGCCTATGTATTAGAACCCCTGATAAAACACCCCATTTTTAAAACTAGACCCCTCAAAGTATTCAAAACAGCATTTAGAAAGTTTTTTTTAACCCTTTAGGCATTTCACAGGAATTAAAGCAAAGTGGAGGTGAAATTTGCAAATTTCATTTTTCTTGCTGAATTTCAATTTTATTCAATTTATTTTCTGTAACACAGAAGGTTTTACCAGAGAAATACTACTAAATATGTATTGTCCAGATTCTGCAGTTTTTAGAAATGTCCCACATGTGGCTCTAATGCGCTCGTGGACTAAAACTCAAGCCCTAGAAGCAAAGAAGCACCTAGTGCATTTTGAGGCCTCTTTTTATTAGAATATATTTTAGGCAGCATGCCAGGTTTGAAGAGGCGTTGAGGTGCCAAAACAGTAGGAATCCCCCAAGAGTGACCCCATTGTGGAAACTGCCCCCCTCAAGGAATTAATTTATGGTTGTTGTTACCATTTTGGCGCCACAGTTTTTTTACAACACCTATTTGAATTGGGCTGTGAAATTAAAAAAATGAAATTTTTTCCAATAAGATGTCATTTGTGATCAAAATTTCTTATTTTCACACTGAACAAAATACCCCATTTTGTTGCCCAATTTGTCCTTAGTGCAGCAATACCCCATTTGTGGTGATAAACTGCCGTTTGGGCCCATGGGAGGGCTCAGAAGGAAAGGAGCGCTATGTGTTTGTTGGAGTACAGATTTTGCTGGATTGGTTTTCGGGTGCCATGTCGCATTTGCAGAGCCCCAGAGGTATCAAAGCAATGGAAACCCACCAGAAGTGACCCCATTTTGCAAACTACACCTCACAAGGAATTCAAATATGGTTGTTGTTACAATTTTGACCGCACAGTTTTTTCACAGCACCTATTTAAATTGGGCTGTGAAATGAAAAAAAATTATTTTTTCCAATAAGATGTAATTTTTTATCAAAATTTCTTATTTTCACAGGGAACAAAATACCCCATTTTGTTGCCCAATTTCTCCTGAGTGCAGCAATACCCCATTTGTGGCGATACACTGCCGTTTAGGCCCATGGGAGGCCTCAGAAGGGAAGGAGCGCTGTGTGTTCTTTGGAGTGCAGATTTTGATGGATTGGTTTTCGTGTGCCATGTCGCATTTGCAGAACCCCAGAGGTATAAAATCAATAGAAACCCACCATAAGTGACCCCATTTTGAAAACTGCACCCCTCAAGGAATTCATTTATGGGTAATTTGACCATTTAGACAGCATAGTTTCTTCACAGAACTTATTTGAATTGGGCTGGGAATTTAAAAAATATATATTATTTCCAATAAGATGTCGTTTTAGCTCAAAAATTCTTATTTTCACAAGAAATAAAATACTACATTTTGTTGCCCAATTTGTCCGGAGTGCGGCAATACCCTATTTGTGTTGATAAACTGCCGTTTGGGCCCATGGGAGGGCTCAGAAGGAAAGGAGCGCTATTTGTTCTTTGGAGTCCAGATTTTGTTGGATTGGTTTTCGGGTGCCATGTCGCATTTGCAGAGCCCCAGAGGTATCAAAGCAATGGAAACCCACCAGAAGTGACCCCATTTTGGAAACTACACCCCTCAAGGAATTAATTTATGGGTGTTGTGACCATTTTGACCACATAGTTTTTTCACAGAACTTATTTGAATTGGGCTGGGAATTAAAACAAAATTATTTTTTTCCAATAATATGTAGTTTTGGCTGAAAATTTCTTATTCTCACAAGAAATAAAATACCCCATTCTGTTGCACAATTTGTCCTGAGTGCAGCAATACCTCATTTGTGGTGATAAACTGCCGTTTGGGCCCATGGGAGGGCTCAGAACGAAAGGACCACCATTTGGCCTACTGGGGATTTTCTGGTGCGAAGTCATGTATGCAGAAGCCCCTGAGGTACCAGTACAGTTGAAACTCGAAAGAAGTGACCTCATTTTAAAAACTACACCGATAAGGCATTCATCTAGAGGTGTAGTGAGCATTTTGACCGGAGATATACACCCCATAAACTGTAATGTGGGTTCTCACAGGTATGGCAATACCCTCAAGGTGGCTGTTATCAGCTGCCTGGGCACACAGCAGGGCTCAGAAGGGAAAAATGAGGGGGATAAGCTGTGCGGAGTACATCAGGGTAAGTAAAATTGGGGAAAATTATAAACCAAGGGATGTATGATAAATTTTAAAACACTTTCATACAGAGCTCTGGTTTTTCGGGACACGTGTCACATTGATATATTGTGTCCTCCCTTATCCCCCTCTTATAGCAGACTTTGCACCTCTTTTGACTTTTTCCCTTCTTGCCAGTTTGGGGAACTTCTCCTGGAAAGTGTTGCCCTGGTACGATGCGTGTGGCCCCGCTTCCAGAAGTACTGGGTGCCCCCTTCTTGGTCCCTAAAGATTAGGTTATTGATAATCACTTCTTGAAATTCCAGGAAAGTTCCTGTCTGGCCTGTACATCGATGTAGCACGTAAACATTGAACAAAGCCATCGGTATGATGTGCACGGCCAGCTTCTTATAACACACCGCATGGCGCTGTAGGGCTTCAGGACTTGAGCTGACAAGTCCACCCCTCCCATGTACCTATTGTAGTCCAGGATGCATTCTGGTTTGGGGGTCTCTGTACTGGTACATGGGTACTGGTGTGACATCTCTCTTGTTCTTCTACTTGACACAATATGTTGCTGCTAGAATGTGCCCTGCTCTCACCCCTTCTTGTTTGCCCAAGCAGAGTCTTAGGGAGGCCTCTCAGATTTCTTCTAGCAGTGTCGCATGCCGCATTACTTCTGGAAGCGAGGCAGTTGAAGAGTGGGACGCTGGTATAAAAATTATCCAGGTAGAGGCCGTTGAAGAGTGGGACGCTGGTATAAAAATTATCCAGGTAGAGGTGGTAACCCCGGTCCAACAGTGGGTGCACCAAATCCCACACAATTTTTGCGTTGACTCCCAGTAAGGGGGGGGGGGCATTCTGGGGGCTGAATACTGGTGTCCTTCCTTTTATATATCCTAAATCTGTAGGTATAGCCTGATGCACTCTCTCACAGCTTATACATCTTCATGCCATACCTTGCCCTCTTACCCGGCAGGTACTCGCGGAATTGAACCCTCCCTTTAAAATCTACCAAGGACTCATCAATAGAAATACACTTCTCGGGGTGTATGATTGGGAAAACCGGGCACTGAAACGGTCTAATAGGGGTCTCCGTTTATACAAACGGTCAAAACTGGGGTCATCTCAGGGTGGGCACGGCTCATTATCAGTATAATGTAAGAAGCGAAGTATTGCCTAATTTATTTATTTTTTTAGGTTCCAGTTCAGTTCTGAAGTTGCTTTGAGGGGCCTATATATTAGAAACCCCTATGAAACACCCCATTTTAGAAACTAGACCCCTCAAATTATTCACAACAGCATATAGAAAGTTTATGAACCCTTTAGGTGTTTCACAGGAATTTAGAGCAAAGTAGAGGTGAAATTTACATTTTTTATCAGAAAATCCTCTTTATACCATTTTTTTTTATAGCGCAAAAGGTTTTATCAGAGAAACGCAACTCAATACTTATTGCCCAGATTCTGCAGTTTTGATAAATATCCCACATGTGGCCCTAGTGCGGTAATGGACTGAAGCACCGGCCTCTGAAGCAAAGGAGCACCTAGTGGATTTTGAGGCCTTCTTTTTATTAGGCACCATGTCCGGTTTGAAGAGGTCTTGTGGTGCCGAAACAGTAGAAAACCCCCAAAAGTGACCCCTTTTTGGAAACTAGACCCCTTGAGGAATTCATTGTAGTTTTCTTGGGGTGCATGCGGCTTTTTGATCAGTTTTTATTCTATTTTTAAGTGGAGTGGTGACTAAAAAAACGCAATTCTACTATTGTTTTTTTATTCTATTTTTTTTACAGCGTTCACCGTGCGCTATAAATGACATATTCACTTCATTCTGCGGGGCGATACGATTACGGCGATACCATATGTTTATACTTTTTGTATGTCTTATGGCGTTTGCACAATAAAATATGTTTTGTAAAAAATCATTTACTTTTTGTGTTACCTTATTCTTAGAGCCATAAATTTTTTATTTTTCCATCAATAAAGCCGTGCAAGGACTTATTTTTTGCGTAACGAACTGTAGTTTCGATCAGTACATGCGACTTTTTGATCTCTTTTTATTCCATTTTTTGGGAGGTGAAGTGACCAAACAATTGTGATTCTTGTACGGTTTATTATTATTTTCTTTTACGGCATTCACCGGGCGGGATAAATAACAAAATAATTTTGTAGTTCAGGCCGTTACGGACGCGGCGATACCAATTATGTATAGTTTATTTGTTTGTTTATATATTTTTATTAATAATAAAGGACTGATAAGGGAAAAGGGGGGATTTTTACTTTTATTACTTTTAAAACTTTTATTTTCTTATTTTTACACATTTATTTTAAACTTTTTTTTACTTTATTACTTTGTCCCACTAGGGGACTTGAGGGCAGGAGGCCCTGATCGCTATTCTAATACACTGCACTACATGCGTAGTTCAGTGTATTAGAGCTGTCAGTTACTCACTGACAGCAAGCATATTGGGTCCTGACTTCGTTAGGACCCACTAGGCTTCCGTCGATGGCATAGCCGGACGCCATTGTTTGGTGTCCGGTTGCCATCGTTACCATCGCCAACCGCTATCATGTAGCAGGCTGGCGATTGTAGCTTAACCCCTAAAAAGCCGTGATCACTATTGAACACAGCTTTTAAGGGGTTAATCAGCGGGGACACAGCGATCGGTCCCCGCTGTAGGAGCTGTGACAGCTGCTGTACGAGACAGCAGCTGTCACAGCTCCTGCATGTGTCGGGAGGACGGCCGAAATGGCCGTTACTCCCGCGACGTAATAGTCCGTTGCTGAGTGCTAACGATACAGTTAGCGCAACGGATTATTACGCCGCTGAGCGCGAAGGGGTTAAGGGCACATTCAGACGTGGCAGAATTGCTGTTGAATTCTGCTGCGGACAGTCCGCAGTGGAATTCTGCAGCAGCCGTTTTTTTCATTACTTTCTATACATTTTTAGGAAACTTATTTCAGACATTGCAGAAAATAACTGCGGAAATTAGGCTGCAGTGTAGAATTCTCCCTCCGCAGCATGCTCATTTCATTGCGGAGAAAAAGCGGAATTTCACTGCAGATTACAGCCTTTGCAATGCAAAAGCTGAAATCTGTAGCAAGTCCGCTGTGATATCTGCAATGTCTGAATTACCTGTCAAATATGCAAATGTTGGTGCAGATTCTGAACATGGCCTAATTCTCCACACCCCCACCAAATATGTAACAAATCACCCGTTATCCCACAGTCTCTCCAACATAACCTGTTGTTATAAGGGTATGTTCACACGGCCTATTTTGGGCCGTAAATGCCAGAAAAACGAAAAACGGCCGAAAATTTGGAAGCAGAATGCCTCCAAACATCTGCCAATTGATTTCAATGGGAAAAATTGTGTTCTGTTTCGACGGGCCATTTTTTTGCGCGGCCATTTAGAAAAAACGGCCATGAAAAAGAAGTGCAGGTCACTTCTTGGGCCGTTTTTGGAGCCGTTTTTCTATTGTAAACAGCTCCAAAAACGTTGTGAAAAACGCAGCGAAAAACGCAATTGGCTAAAGAAATGTCTGAAAATTAAGAGTATTTTCAGACGTTTTTGAGTTTGCGTGTGAACATACCCTGGGCCAATTTCTTTGAATGTAAATATATACGTAAGTGTTTTTTTTTTAAGCGTTTCAAGATGATTTGTACATTTAGTATTTTGACAGGTATATTTTATAGCAGTCAGTCATTCATACAACGGAAACTCTTTTTGTAAATCTTTTTCCTATAGTAGCATGTATTTAAATTTGCCTTTAAAAATTTCCAGATATTAATCTATTATAAATCGGGGATAAACCATTAGGCTGGGTTCACACGACCTATTTTCAGACGTAAACGAGGCGTATTATGCCTTGTTTTACGTCTGAAAATACGGCTCCAATACGTCGGCAAACATCTGCCCATTCATTTGAATGGGTTTGCCGACGTACTGTGCAGACGACCTGTAATTAACGCGTCGTCGTTTGACAGCTGTCAAAAGACGACGTGTAAAATTACAGCCTCGTCAAAAGAAGTGCAGGACACTTCTTGGGACGTTCTTGGAGCAGTTTTCTCATAGTCTCTATTGAAAACAGCTCTAAAAACAGCCGAAAAAACGGCACGAAAACGCCGCGAAAACGCCGCGAAAAAAGGCGCGAAAAACGTGAGTTGCTCAAAAAACGTCTGAAAATCAGGTGCTGTTTTCCCTTGAAAACAGCTCCGTATTTTCAGACGTTTTTGGCTCAGCGTGTGAACATACCCTTAGAGTGCGCTATAGACTGAATGTCCCATACAGATCCATTTGTATCCCTCTGACTATGTCGTTTAATCAATTCAACAATTTTACATCTACTAATGTTACTTTTGAGTTGGGGAATTTTCAAGAAGTCTTTGTCATCTATACCATAATGCAGTGATAAACATTCTGGTGAACCAAATGCCTTTTGATTCCCACCAAGTGCTATCCCAATTATGTATTAAGTGACGAAAATAACTTATTTTAAAATCTGTCCTTTTTATATCAATAGATAGATCCCCCAGGTCTATACGCGTAGCGTGGCATATTCTAAGGCACGCCACACACACGTCGCAGATTTGACATAGATTGTCTGCGCAGATTTTACACTTTGCAATGCAAAAGGGTGAGATCTGCGTCAAAACCGCAACAAAATCTGCAACAAGTCCGCAACTAAGAGAGTAAGGGCACGTTCAGAATTTTTCCGCTGCAAATGTTTGTGCAGATTTGGGGCAATTACACAATGAATCTGCACCAACATTTGCATATTTGACAGGTAATTAAGACGTTGCAGAAATCACAGCGGACTTGCCACAGATTTCAGTTTTTGCATTGCAAAGGCTGAAATCCGCAGTGAAATTCCGCTGCTTCTCCGCAATGGAAAGTGCATGCTGCTCCGCAGCCTAATTTCCGCAAAGTAATTTTCTGCAACGTCTGAACGAACTTTCCTAAAAATATATAGAAAGAAATGAAAAAAACGGCCGCTGCAGAAGTCCACTGCGTACTGTCCGCAGCGGAATTCCACAACAATTCCGCCACATCTGAACATGCCCTTAGAGACACTATAAGGAAGATCGTGAGGAATAGGGAGACAAACTATCAAAGATGAGGATTTGTTTTACATGCCATCCATCTTTTAAAGATGCAGCTTCTAATTTAACCCAAACTTCTTCTTCTTGACACCAACAGTTAATTGGCTCTATTATTGCTGCTTTATAATAGGATAATAAATTTGGTATCTCCAATCCACCATTTTTCAATTTTAAATATGCTATATTACCTGAAACCCTAATTTCCCTCTATCCTCTTTCCAAATATAATAATAAATGTATACTTGCATTTTTTTTTATCCAGGTATGGGGAAATTTGCGGGGGAAGGTGACGGAAAATAAAGAAGATTTTAATCCTTGCTATCTCTGACAAATTTATTTTGACGAATTTCCCAACATCTTCCCGAACCACTTCAAACAGCATCTTTTGATTTAACTCTTTTGTTTTAGCGATACTATTTGCAATTTTTAAATCTAGATATTGCATATTATCTACCCAATGAAATGGGCTTTTTTTTTTAATATGTTCTTTCAGATTTTTTGTAATATTAAAAGGTAAAATTTGAAATTTTCCCTTGTTTAATTTATACCATGACACCTGGAAATAGATGTTAATAATTGTTTTAATACTTTGAAGAGAGTTGTAAATCTCAGAACAGGAGATAATGATATCGTTTGCATACAGGGTGACTAGGTTGAGTGTCTGGCCGATCTTTATGCCACTAATATTTGGGTCCTTTTTTAATGCCAAATTAAAAATGAAGGGAGACAACGGGCAACCCTGTCTTGTTCCATTTGAAATAAAGAGCAATTCTGAGGGAAAACCAGAATGTTTAATACCTTAGAGCTTGGAGACAAATACAAAACCTTCACTGCGTTGATAAACGAGTCTGTAAATCCATAGATTTCTGGAGATTTCCATCAGAACAGAACCCTGACCGAAACATATTAAAAACCATAGGTTTTCGTTTGCATCACCATTGATTTCAATGGTGACAGATCTGTTGCAAATTGTATTGTAAAGGCTTCCATCATTTTTACGGAAGCAATACCATAGTCGATGGAACCCTTGCACAGCGGAGACAAATGGAAACCATTTGCACAGATGCAAACGGAAACCTATGAAACTATAATGTTATTTTTTCCGCACGGTGAACGCCGCAAACAAAAAAAAAAGGAAAACGATGTCAGCATCGCTATTTTTTGGGCACCACCCCTCCCAAGATATAGAATACGAAAATTGCAGATAAAAACAAGGATCTATAAGGCGCTGCTCGTTGTAGTGGACAAATGAGATTCCTGAGATCGGGTAAATAGTTTTGTAAAAAACTGTTTTAATTGCAACGCGTTTCAGCACCGAACCGGCGCTTTCATCAGGCATAGGTTTACAGAAGAAAAGAGACAGGTTTATATAGCGCCAGTTCAGACTGGATAATTGCACAAAAAAACCGCGAAAACACAGCAGCAGGTCAAAGTTCAAAAATTTTTTTTACAATCCAATAAAACAAATCATAATATAAATACATGGAGGACAGATAAAAAGTATAGATAATAAAAAGGCTGTGTACTCTACAAAAGAATGTTTTTAGGAGCGTAGCACGTTTAAAACGTGAAATGTGTAAATAAATGTCATCGTTTTATTAATTTTATTGACAGGAAAAATGTACAAGGTGACATCGGGAAAATGGGGTGGGTAAACGTTGTTTGACTAAGGGTTTGTGTGTATTGTTAGGAAGTGATACTGTATGTTATGTTTAGTTTACATGTCGCCACGGAAACCAGAAGGGTAACGGAAGCCGAAGCGCTCCAAAACGAAGTGGAACGCAAGATGGAACGCAATGCGCGAGAGAAGGATGAGATGCTCAGGCAGGACCGGCGGAGGCTGCCGGGCCGAGACGAAATATGAGCATCGGACGGTGGGTGAGTAAAAGATGATTACCAAATATCGGTGTGTGACAGGAACTAAGATTAATAGGCAGGTCTATCACTTGTGGGTATTTGAAAAGGGCCGTACTCAACAATAGCAGGTGAAAATAGCGGTGGTCGTATGTCCACAAAAGGAGAGTATGTTTGACATCATGTGTATAGCAGGAGAACTGGAACATTAGTTAATGTAGTAGACGACAAGTGAAGTGTGGTAGTTGATCATTTGGAATTGTCTGGATACTGCAATATTGGGAAGATCTGAAGGATAGACGGTTTGATTAATCTAAAGATGATTCTGTAATATCATTTAGACCCAAAGGGTGAAGGGTGTTCATTTTAAAAATCCAGTAGTTTTCTCTCTGTTTCAATTTGCTGAATCTGTTTGGGACGTCAATGCTGATGTGTTCTATTGGAGTAATATTGATTTTATTGAATTTGCAGTTATGCATATGGAAAAAATGTCTAGAGACACTATGCTTGAGGTATCCGTTATTTATATTGAAACGATGGTTGTTAATTCTGGTTCTCAGACACTGAGTGGTTCTACCAATGTATTGCAAATGACACGGACACTCTAATAAATAGATGACATAAGAACTGCCACAATTCAGGAGAGACTGTATACTGAAGGTTTCATTGGTGACTGTGGATGTGTAATCCAATTTTCTGTGGCTAATGGACTTACAGCAAAGGCAACGTGAGTGTCCGCATTTATATGACCCTTTTATACTAGAAAGAAAGTCTGTGTTGGTTATAGGATGTTTATTAATTCTGCTGGGGGCCAAAATGTTTTTAAGGGATAGGGACCGTCGGAAAGTAATATTAGGTTTACATAGTAATGCGTCTTTTAAATACGGATCAGTTCTGAGAATGTGCCAATGTTTCGAAAGTATGTTCCTGATTGTTTTGTTGCCCCTGTTGTAGGTGGTGATGAAATTGAGATTGGGATTAATTGCACCCAATTTTGGAATCTTAATTGAGGGATTGAGGCAAGATATATGAGTAAGCTTGGAAGCTTTTAATCGTGCACCTTTTATGAGGTTTCTTGGGAAACCTTTATCTTTGAACCTTTTTTCAAGGACCGCGCATTCTTTGACAAAGTCGTTGTTAGTACTGCAGTTTTTTCTTATCCTACGGAATTGCCCAAAAGGTACGTTTTTCAACCAGGGACGATGATGGGCGCTTCTGAAGTCAATATAGCTATTGACATCGACTAGTTTAAAATGTGTCTTTGTTATGAATTCTTTGCTGACAATGTCGTAATTAATAGTCAGGTCTAGGTAGTCTATGGAAGTTGGAGAAAAGGTATATGTAAATGCTAGGTCATAATCGTTTTTATTGAGAGTATTGATGAAACGCACAGCTTCCTCCTCAGTGCCCTTCCACACTAGAAACAGATCATCGATGTATCTTTTATAAAGTAGTATATTGTTTTTATAGGGGTGTTCGCCATAGATATACGTTTTTTCGAAAGACCCCATATACAGATTTGCGTAGGAAGGTGCAAAACGGCTGCCCATCGCACATCCCTTTATTTGGTGGTAGAAGTTGCTGTCAAAGCTAAAGATGTTATGTTTAAGAATAAAATCGATGCAATTGGCTAAAAAATCAACCTGCGGTTTGGAAATGTTGTTAATTTGGGATAGAGATGCATGGGCTACTTTAATGCCTTTATCATGAGGGATGTTGCTATAAAGTGTGGTTACGTCTGCTGTCAGAAAACAGACTGGGGCCGTTGAAGGGTCAAGTTTAAGATCGTTTAAGTCTCTGATTAATTGTGTGGAGTCCTTAAGGTGGGAGGGTAAAGTGAGAACGAGTGGTTGGAGATGAAGATCTATGAAATGAGAGAGATTGCTAGTGAGTGAGTCTATTCCCGAAATGATGGGACGTCCTGGGGGATCTGTAAGTGACTTGTGAATTTTGGGTAGATGGTAAATGAACGGCATGTTCGGAAAAGTGACAGAGAGGAACCTTTTTTCTTTTTTATTAATCAAACCTGATGAGGCTGCTGTTTCAATTAGGTTTTGATATTTAAGTATGTACACAGGTAGCGGGTTTGTGGTCAATTTATTGTAAAACGTGGTGTCACTCAGAATCCTAATAGTTTCTTTTAGGTAATTTTCTCTGTCTAGGATGACTATTCCCCCTCCCTTGTCAGCTGGGCGGATTACGATATCATTGTTTTTTTGGAGACTCTTCATGGCCTTCCTTTCATGTATAGTTAAATTGTCAGAGTAAATGGATGGTAAATCAAGAGTTCTGAACTCATTGCTGACCAGGGACGAAAAGGTTTCGATCATGGGGCCTTGGTGGTGGGTTGGATAGAAATTAGATTTTGGATGAACTTCTACTGGGATGGCCCTCGGTGCAGCAGGGTTATCAGATGGTTCTGTGTCAGTGCTGGGTATAGTAGTGGATTTGGTCATGGCAAAATGTCTGGTGAGGGTGAGCTTCCTCGTGAACCTGTTGAGGTCCATGAAAAGCTCAAAATTGTTAGTTGAGGATGTGGGACAAAATGAAAGACCTTTATTCAAGAGGCTGCGTTCATGTGTGTTTAAAGAATGTAGTGACAAATTGAATATTTTTATTGATGCTGGACCAGGTTCCTCTTTTTGTTGAGAGATAAATGATGTTTTGTGGCGTTTTTTACCTCCTCTTCGTCCTCTGGGTCTGTACCTAGTTTCCTTTTGGTGGAAATTTTTTGAATTTTGGGAAAGAAACTGGTGATGGTTTGAGCTTTGGGGCTCATGATGTATGGAATTAATACGTCCTTGCTCACAACAGTGGGGGTTAAT
Organism: Rhinoderma darwinii; assembly: GCF_050947455.1. Lineage (NCBI taxonomy): Eukaryota > Metazoa > Chordata > Amphibia > Anura > Rhinodermatidae > Rhinoderma > Rhinoderma darwinii. The sequence goes on along the minus strand of NC_134690.1, from coordinate 215,049,398 downwards.
GGGGGTCTGACTAGCTGGGAAGGAAGGCCTAAAAAAGACGTCGCTGCATATGTAATATCCAGAACTGACGTGGCTAAATCAGTGTTAGGATTGATGAGCCCCTGGGTGGCGTTATGACTGAAGAAATGGTCAGCAGGGGAGGTTGGATTAGAGAAATATGGGGTGTCATGGATCGAAAGCTCAAGAAGGGATGGAAAAGGGTTACCATCCTCCTCGTCTATAGACTCGTTGATCAGTGATGCGTGTGAAAGGTCAATAGTTGGGGGTACCTCCATTGGTTCGGATACAAGGGGTAACCGGGATAGATGGATTGCTAAATCAGAGGATTTAAAAGCATTCATCGGTATTCTGGGGCTGTATTGGCTAAACCGAGAAGGTATGTTAGGTTGTGGGAACTGATTTAAAGTGGGTATTGTGGCTGTATTAAGACACATATTTTCAGTGTTAACCAAAGATGCGGTAATAATACTAGGAGAGTGGTTTGGGATCAACACAGTGTCCAATTTCCCAATTCTTGTGATTTCATTGGTTCGGTTAGGTCTAGATTTGGTACTATTCCTGAAAGATCTGCTGTAATTCATGACCCTATCCCGTGGGGTAATGTGAATGGGTTTGATCGGCATGTTTCTATTTGAAGCAGTGTCATGTTCAGATATGATGGTTTTTTTGGGGTCTAGGGAAGGAAAGGTGTTCGTTTTCCAATCACCAGCAGGGTCAATGGCATAGTCTAGCTGGTCCCTTTTAAATTTCTTAACTTTTCTCAAAATGAGGTCTTTTTCATAAGAGATAAGTCTTCTGCTAGTGGATTCCTCTAATTTGAGGAAATCACAATGATCGCTGTAGTGTAATAATTGTTCTTTAGTGATAGAAATGTCTGACAGTAAAGCATTGCTAAGTGATGTACGTTTAGTGAGCAGTCTTTCAAGAAAGCCTAGATGACATGCATCTATATGAGACTTCCAATCGTTGCTGAAAGTTGTGTCAGCAGGGTAGGGGTTAGTGATGGATAACCTTAACCCTCTGGGGGTGATATTAGCAGAGATATATAACAACAAAAACTGACAATCAATATTCTGTAAAGCCTCTTTTTTAAGGAGGTCCTCAAGAGAAAGGTATAGGTCCGTCATTTTTAGGGTCTCCTCAATGGATGAGGTATTACTCACTATGTGAGAATGTCCTTGTAAAGTATCAGTCCCAATGGACTCGAGGATGAGACGTTCCCGCAATCGGTTCCTTTCGTTGGTGATATCCAACATCGTGGGGGGTGGTTGTAGACGTGAACACAATGTCGCCAAACGACGTAGGAGTGGTGGATCAAGTCCGTTCCTAGGGGGTCGTTGTAATTAGGGAGGTAGTTCCAAGATAGTAGATCCAAGGTTAGGCTGCCAGTGCAGGAGCCGGCTTGTCACCGGTCACAAACCGGAAAAACTCCGGTGGTGATAGGTGCGGTGCTCCTGATGTCGGAGTATCAGCTTTGCAGGGCAGATGCAATCCGAACTAGATCAGAACGGGGAGAGAAAAAGCCACGGCGCCACTTGGTATGGATCAAGAAGGTGGTGTAAGAAGGTGAAGAAATATAAATGCTCACCGTGTGGGTTAGAAGAGTTGAGCACTGTCAGCCGGATCTGGCAGCAGCTACCTCGTGGACCCCAGTGCTCAACTCTTCTAACCCACACGGTGAGCATTTATATTTCTTCACCTTCTTACACCACCTTCTTGATCCATACCAAGTGGCGCCGTGGCTTTTTCTCTCCCCGTTAAGATATAGAATAAAAAGTGATCGAAAAGTCGCATTTACACCAAAATAGTACCAATAAAAACTACAACCCGTCCCGAAAAAACAATTACAATTATTTTATAAAAACTTAATTTTGTGCAAACGCTGCAAAACTTAAAAAAAACTATGTACATATGGTATCGCTATAATCGTACCGACCTGCAGAATAAAGTAAAACGTAATTTATTGCGCACAGTGAACGCTGTAAGAAATAATGAATTTAAGACGCCCAAATCGCTGTTTTTTGGTCACCTTAGCTCTAAAAAAAATTTAATAAAAAGTGATCAGGAAGATGTATGTACCATAAAATGGTACCATAAAAAGCTACAGCTCATCCCACCAAAAATAAGCCCTTACACCACTCGATCGACCAAAAAATAAAAAAGTTCTGGATGTTAGAATGTGATGATACAAAACAATTTTCTTTGTAAAAGTAGTAAAATATAAAAAAAAACTATATAAATTTGGTATCACCGTAATCAAATTGAGAAGCAGAATTAAATTTAAAGTTGTTGTTTTTACTGCACGGTGAAAGACTTAAAAACAAAACCCCAAAAACAATGGAGGAATCACAGTTTTTTCCAATTTCAGCCCGCAAATAATTTTTTTTCAGGTTCCCAGCACATTTTATGGTACTTTAAATTATGTTTTTAGAAACTACAACTCTTCCCGCAAAAAATAAGCCCTCACACCGCTCTATTGACGAAAAAATAAAAAAAATTATGGCTCTTGGAAGGTGGGGAGTGAAAAACGAGAATGAAAAAGCAAAAAAGGATCAGTCCTGAAAGGGTTAATTAATTTCTAATAAAAAAACATTTATGACCACATATGGGGTATTTCCATAATCGGGAACAATTGCTTTACAAATGTTGGGGTGCTTTTTCTCCTTCATTCCTTGTAAAAATTAAAAAATTAAACATTTTAGTGTACAAAAATGTTGATATTCAGTTTCACAGCCTAATTCCAGTAAATTCTACAAAAAAACTGTGGGGTCAAAATGCTCACTATACCCCTAGAAAAAAATCCTTAAGGGGTGTAGTTTCCAAAATAGGGTCACTTTTGGGGGGTTTCCACTGTTTTGGTCCCTCCGGGGCGTTGCAAACCCAACATGGCACTGAAAACCAATCCAGCAAAATCTGCTCTCCAAAATCCAAAAGGTGCTTCTTCCCTCTGAGCCCTGCAGTGGGACCAAACAAATGTTGGGGTGCTTTTTCTCCTTTATTTCTTGTAAAAATTAAAAATGTCTATGTTTCCACAGAACAAAAGTTGATTTTCATCGTCACAGATTAATTCCACTAAATTCTGCAAAAAAAACTGTGGGGTCAAAATGCTAACTATATCCCTAGAAAAATGCCTTGAGGGGTGTAGTTTCCAAAATGGTGTCACTTTTGGGAGGTTTCGACTGTTTAGGTACCACAAGACCTCTTCAAACCTGACATGGTGCCTAAAATATATTCCTAAAAAAAGGAGGCCCCAAAATCCACTAGGTGCTCCTTTGATTCTGAGACCTGGGCTTCAGTCCATTAGGACACTAGGGCCACATGTTGGATATTTTCAAAAACTGCAGAATCTGGGCAATAAATATTGAGTTGTGTTTCTCTGGTAAAACCTTCTGTGTTACAGAATCATTTTTTTTACAAATGAATTTCGGCAAAAAAAATGACATATGTAAATTTCACCTCTACATTGCCTTAATTCCTGTGAAACGCCTAAAGGGTTAAAATACTTTCTGAATGTGGTTTTGAATAATTCGAGGGGTGCAGTTTTCAAAATGGGGTGATTTATGGGGACTTTCTAATATAGAAGGCCATCAAAGCCACTTCAGAACTGAACTGTAAAAATAGCCTTTTGAAGCTTTCTTGAAAATATGAGAAATGGCTGCTAAAGTTCTAAGCCTTGTAACGTCCTAGAAAAATAAAAGGTTGTGAAAAAAATGATGCAAACATAAAGTAGACATATGGGGGATGTTAACTAGCAACGATATTACTATCTGTTTTATAAGCAAATGCATTTTGCTTTAAGAAAAATGCAAATTTTTGCACATTTTCACTAAAATTTTACGTTTTTCACAAATAAATATTGAATTTATTGACCATATTTTTTCACTTACATAAAGTACAATATGTCACGAGAAAACAGTCTCAAAGTCGCTTGGATAGGTAAAAGCATTCCAGGGTTATTACCACATAAAGTGACACATGTCAGATTTGAAAAAAATCATCTGTGTCCACGAGGCCAAAACAGGCTGTGTCCTGAAGGGGTTAAAAGAAAGATAAACAAAGCCTATACTTACCTCATAGCCATACATTTCTGCTTTTCTGGCTGCTCTGTGTCCTGTCTGCCCCCTGTGATGACGTTTCATCACATGTGACCCCTGGTTTTCTTTTTCATATAACATAAAACAGTGTAAAAGCCTTTACACTTCTTTATGTTATGTGAGAAATAAAACCATTGATGATAAAAATAACGGAACCTTGAAGCAGTAAGTCGGACACTATTTTCATGGGATTATTTCCTATACTATATTTTTGAAAAAGTGCCTCCCAACGGAAATACCGTGAAGGACGTCTGGCCAGCAGTTTCACAAAGGGATCCATTTAACTGAACATGTGCTTAGCTTTTGTGCCTCCCTGCACAACGGCAAAAGGTGAGCAGTTCTTAAGTAATTGCCTTACACCTTTGTTTAAAACAGTCTTACATATGAAGAGCTCTCTCTTAATTTTTATCTACATATAAATGACTGTCCATATATGCACAGTGATGTCAGGAGGTGCAATTCTTTGCGTTTTCGGCCAGAGCATCACAAGCGCTCTGGCCGGATACTCCGTCCCTAGGGAAGCCCTTGACATCACTGTCCATGTATGGACAGTGATGTCAAGAGCTTTGCAATGCTGGAGTCTCTAGCCAGAGCCTCTGAATCTCTCTGGTCAGGGACTCTGGCCCTGAAGAAGCCACTGATGTCACTGTCCACGAATAGACAGAAATGTCAGGAGCTGCAACAGGCCCATTGGACACAGTCAGAGCGCTTTTTGATGTACTGCCCGCTGGACACCGGAATTGGGAAGCTCCCGACATCACTGTCCATATATGGACAGTGATGTCGGGAGCTTCCTTACGTGTACGTTTAACGAATACCTGCCATGCAGTGGTATATGTCACCCATAGGCTCCCATAATAAATAAAAAAGTATACCGCACGGTATATGTTTCTTTGGTTGGATCCCTCAGGATGGAAAAGTACAGTCTACTAAGCTATTCCATCCTACCTAAAAAAAATGTATGCCAACGTATACCAGCAGGACCAAGAGTATACTCTTTTAGTCTCCGTCAGGCTAATGGAGCCCTATGAATGAAGTTTATCGTGTATGTCGGGGGCTTTCCTGACGTAAACGTAGGGCAAAAACGTAATGTGAACTAGGTCTTAAAAAGACCTAGTGTCATGACTCTGTCTACTTTCTCTTCATCTACTTTCTTAACCACAGTATCTGGATATTTCCCTATTAATATCAAGACCCAGTTGAACTATTTTAGTATATGAGGTTTAGCTTTGGCTGTAACATGTTTTTGTTAGATTCTCCAGATAAGGCTTACAACTTTTTTTTATGATGCATGGGGCTTCATTTTTCACAATTTTCTCATAGCTGAAGTTGCAAAGGGTAAAATCTTTGACGAACAACTGTTGCAAATTCGCAAAAAAAGAGGCTGTGGATTTGAAAAACTTCTGAATACTCTTACATCCATTCTTATGTTTTCCGGTATATGTGAATGAGGTTTTTAAAATCCCATTCATTAATGTAATTTGTTGCATATTATCGGTACGTACCAAAAATATCAAACTAATCTGCCGTGTCTTGTACTTCTATAAAGAGTTTACGCAATAGTCAGGTTAGACATTTATAATGTTTGTTATGCAATTTTTTAAGCTACAACCAAGAATGGATTAATAAAAAACCAGAAGTAGAATTTTCCAGAATACTTCCCCTTCCTTTACAATCCACACTTGACATAGTCTTAAAAAACGGGGGAAAAAAAACTGCATCAAAACGGCACCTGTAGAACCAGCCTGAATGCCTCTTTCGGTAATTAATTGCATGCAAATACTTTTCCATAACCTGCATTTATGTATTACTTTTGTAGCATTAGTTCTATGGCAGGTAGTTAGTATTCCCTTCACATATCTGATGATATCAAAAGCCTTCAAGCATGTCCTTCAAAATGACTCTCAAATTGCATGCTTATTGCATATTGTATCACTACTACATAGACAGAAATCATTAAAGAGCTTTTTCTTTCATGGCAATTCTTGTCAGGATGTAGAAAGCTGAAATATTGATCAACAGCTTCTTTGTTCAGAGCCAGAAATAAATGATAGATCAATCTGTGTATGTATATATATATATATATATATATACCTATTGCCATAGGTGAAGAGGAAATATACTCATAAGGCAGCTATCCTTCAAGAAAGGGCTAAAAGTTTAACAGGTGACCTAACTGAACTTTTTCAATCCATTCCCCTAATGGTGGATATAATAAGGCAGCCTGAAATTAAAATCTCTAAACTGTGTGCGCTACATATTAAAAGAGTAACTGAGAGACCGAATATTCTCCTCACGTGAAAGTTGAAATACTGTATGTAGAAAGTCATTTTACAAATAAGACCAATGTCCGTCAAATCCAAAATTTGTAAAGTAAAACTCCAATAACCCACAACCTGTGGGGAAAGACTGGGGCCGAACTATAAATATGTTCTCTATTATAAAGGTCTAAATTATTTTTAATAATTGTTATCAATATTAATTTAGATATCTAATATTATCATCCCCAATCTCCATTCCTAATTAAAATCCTATTGGGAATACATAGATTTTTGGTTTGAGGGAAACTGATGAAGAGTTCTGCTAAGTGTTCTAAGTGAATGAATTGCATGACCAAGTACACACACAACAGATTTGTTGCCTATATTTCTGCAACTCAAAATCCATTCTATACATCTAAATTGGATTGTTTCTGCAGCATGTGCAGGGATTTTTACAAGCCCTATTCAAATGTATATAACAGCTGCCGAAACAACTTGCCGCACCACAACATATCTGTACGTCATGGTAAGGACTAATTTCCCACACCTAAACATACACTTACGTCGCAGTGATGGCGAAGGTATAGAAGCTGCCTTTAGGGTCCTGGATGTACTATACAGTTGACATCCCACCATAACAACCAGGATCACAGATAACCTTGGTCCCGGCTGTTTAACCCCTTATATGCGCAATAGCGACCACGGCATCTAAGGAGATTAATAAAAGGAGGGATGTTTTCACTGTTTTCGCATTGGAACCCCCACAACGCATATAAAAAATGTGCTTCGTCCCGCAAAAAACAACCCCACAAACGGCTACATCAACAGAAAATAAAAAAAGTTATGGCTCTTGGAATGCGGCAACCTGAAAACCATTGTTTTCTATGAAATATGCTATTATTGTGCAAAAGTAGTAAAGCATAAAAAAAACTATACATATTTGGTATAGCTGTAATCGTACCAACGCATAGAAAAAAGGTAACATGCTATTTATGTGGTACAGTAAAAGTTGTACATTTAAACTGCAAAACAAAAAATTGCTGTTTTTTCTATGCCCTGCCCAAAAAAAAGCTAATAAAACGTAATCAATAATCTGTATGCACCGCAAAATAATTCTATTAAAAAATATGTCTAATCCTACAAAAAAAGAAGCCCTCACACAGTTAAAGGAAAAAAAAAAGTTATGGGTCTCGGAAAGAAAAATGATTCTTCGTCCTAATGACACAAAAAAGGCTGGTACTAAAGAGGTTAATAAGTCACAAATAAAAAGCTGACAATTTAGGGGTATTCTTGCATAACCCTTTTGTGTCCCAGGTCATTAATGTCTTTATTTGGGCACTATGTGAACAAAAGTATTGGGACACACCTCTTAATGTATAAAATCCATCCTAGCCATGCAGTCTGCTGTAATGGATTTGCCTGACTCAGCTTCTTTGTCGACGCCCGTGATTAATCAGCCTGCATCTGTGCCTAGATCTGTTAGAGTGACTCGATCTGCTACCACTCAGGCTGGGAGGCTGAGGAGTGGGAGAACCTATCACAGCCTGGCCAGACGGAGCTAGCTCCCGCCCTCTGTCTATTTATACCGTCATTTCCTGCTCCTCCTTTGCCTGTGATTCTTCTGTTTCCTGGCTCTGCTGCTCCTGCTTGTACTATTGTCCTCTGCTTCAAATTGACCCTGGCTTTACTACTACTCTCCTGTTCTGCATTTGGTACCTCGTACACTCCTGGTTTGACTCGGCTTGTTCACTACTCTTGTTGCTCACGGTGTTGCTGTGGGCAACTGCCCCATTTCCCTTCGTTTCTGTGTACCCTTGTCTGTTGGTCTGTCGTGCACTTATTGAGCGTAGGGACCGTCGCCCAGTTGTACGCCATCGCCTAGGACGGGCCGTGCAAGTAGGCAGGGACTGAGTGGCGGGTAGATTAGGGCTCACCTGTCTGTCCCCCTACCCCGTCATTACATCTGCTTTTTGTGAAAGAATGGGTCATTCTAAAGAGCTCACTGAATTTCCACTGTGGTACTGTAATAGTATACCATTTCTGCAACAAGTCAGTGTGTGAAATTTCTTCCCTCCTAGATATTCTATGTTCAACTGTGAGTGGTATTATTGCAAAGTGGAAGTGCTTAGGAACCCCATCAACTTAGCTGTGAAGCTGCTGACCACATAAAGTTACAAAGCGGGGTCGGCGAGTGATGTGGCCCATAGTGCATAACAGTCGCCAGCGCTCGGCTGACTCAATAACTGCAGAGTTCCAAACCTCATTTGGCATTAATGTCAGCACCAAAACTGTGTGCCGAGAGCTTTATGACATGGTGAGGCTGAATGTAATTTTTCCTTCAATAAAGAAAATCATCATTTAAAAGTAGTTTGATGATCTAAAACATTCAAGTGTGACAAATATGCAAAAATAAAAGAAATTGGGAAGGGGCAAATACTTTGTCACTGCACTGTATTCGTCCTCCACCATTTTAATTGCCTTGTGTAATGCTCTGTCATTAAAGAAATTGGGTTGACACATGAAAAGCTCAACTCCCTGTAATAGAAAGTAATAAACCCAGCATTCAAGGTGATCCCATATACCAGGTAGGGGCAGAACACATTCTAGAATAAAAATGGAAAACTTAGTATCATACACAAAAGCATGAGAAAAAAATTGTTTAGTATCATGTTGTTTGGTAAAACGTTTACATTGATTTCCAAAATGAAAAAAAAAAATTATATTTTTTTTTCCCGATGTCTGCCTATTATTTCCTATATAAGACTTACAAGAATTAGAAAGTATTTGGCTGTATTTTGCAAAAAAAGAAAAAAATGGCTAAACTAGAAAATAAAAAAAACCTACATTTAAATTGTATTGTTTTATTGGCATTGCATTGAAAGCCTTGGTCATTAAAGGATTAATAATAAATTTAAAATCTATGGAAACCTTTGGTAGTTTTTTTTTTTCTTTTACATTACAGTACAGTACAGTACATAGAAGCTAAAGAATGCCGTTGTAAGATAAATCTGTCAGTGAATTGGTCTGACGGCTTGGTCTGCAGTGGCTCTTGTGTACACTTGAGCCATCTCTTAAGCCTAATGCTGATCAAATCAAAGTTGCTAAGCTTTGATTTGATCAACTTTAGGCTCAGTGCAGCTTCTATATGCAGTAATACATAGAAGATGCAAAAGTGAAACCGTGCAAACATTTTCATAAAAGGATATTAAAAAAGCTGTTTTTATGCTAAAATACATACAATTTTGTTTTGTGTCCTCTTTTTTTCCTCTTGGTAGTTTAATTGGTTTAACATAACTAATATATGCATAAGTAATCCTCTTACTCTTTGGTGGATTTCAATACAAACTATAAGTACTATAATGTTTGAAAACAGAGGACCCTAATTTAATTCTAGCATATCTGCCAAGATGTAGAAACCAATGCCTAATACCTAACATTAAACCCTACACATGTTTAGACACACAAAACTTCTTAAATTTCCAAGAACCAATATTTAAAAATAGCTTTATCAGCTTAATAGTTAAACACCAAATTGTTTTTTAAATTGGAGGAGTAGGAGTAATTTAATTACTATTTAACATCCTTTTGCAAACAAACATTATGTGTTAAATTTTGTCTTGTGCAATTTTGTCTGGTTCAGTAACTTTAGTTAGTTGCCCGAGCGCATATCGCGAAGGGCTTAGTGGAATGCCGGAAGTGGTCAAGTAAGATGGAAGTACTTCAATGTGTGCCAATACGTGCCCACTAAAGGCTTGCATCCCTACAAGCCAATGGTTTGTGTGAGTCAGGAGTGACGTGGGGTATTTACCATTACACAGCTGGCTCCAACATGAACATATAAAAACACCAGGTGTCATGAATCCGGATTTCCTGATGAAGGTGGCAAAACACACATCTAGGTGCAGGAGGGGTGATACCACACATTGCTCATCTCTAAATTAGATTAGTTCTATTACTCCTGTGGGGAAGTGAGTTATTTTCTAGATGCAGAACTCTCATTAGTTACTTCTATCACTCATGATCATCTTAGTCATTTATTTATGCACTTTATTCGATTAATAGTATCGTGACAATTTGAATATTGTATATGAAATTACTATTATATAAATATTGTGTTAAATAAGCAGATTATGTTTTTTTATTACCCCCTATAAAAGTAGATTAAAAGGGTTTTCTGGTCTTTAAAAGTTTTGTGCAGATGGTTTAACTGCAGTAAGATTAGTAATTTACTAACGTACTGTCTGTTGCTGAAATGCCTCTGTAAGCCAGTCTCACATACAGTCACTTGACCATGCTACTGGTGTTTATCTCCTGCTTGTGTGACATACTGTACACTGAACATGTGGTTATCTCCCCTCTCCTCCCACCTTGTAGTACTGGACATCACACATCACGTCTCTTATCATCCAATGCTCCTATTCTCATCCCTCTATATACCTGTGTCTAAAGGGATTGTGTTTCCCATGCTTGAACAACCTTTAGAACAGAGATAGGGTATGTGCACACACACTAATTACGTCCGTATTTGACGGACGTATTTCGGCCGCAAGTCCCGGACCGAACACAGTGCAGGGAGCCGGGCTCCTAGCATCATACTTATGTACGATGCTAGGAGTCTCTGCCTCGCTGCAGGACAACTGTCCCGTACTGTAATCATGTTTTCAGTACGTGACAGTGGTCCTGCAGCGAGGCAGGGACTCCTAGCATCGTACATAAGTATGATGCTAGGAGCCCGGCTCCCTGCAGTGTGTTCGGTCCGGGACTTGCGGCCGAAATACGTCCGTCAATTACGGACGTAATTAGTGTGTGTGCACATACCCTTAGTGAGCAACAGAATAGAAGAGAAGATGGGGAGTAATTAAAGTCCAACCTTACACCTTGCTATAGAGGGGCTTGCAGGCAGCGATAAATATAGACAATTCATGACAGGAGAAGGATCATAAAAACGGTAGTACTTTACATGCTAATCTCACCCACACCAAGCCTTGGCAGCATCAAAATAGAGGTGCTTTACAGAGCTGAGTAAGATAATGAATATAAAAAATAACTACTTCTAAGCTTTTGTGGGATTACCTGGCGAGCATTCAGGCACATTTTGGTACTTTTTGACATTTTTTTTTTTTTTAAATAAACTTGGTAAACACCTTTATATGGAGTCTGTCGTCAAAATTTTGCCTCCCAAATCCACTAATACCGCTAAATAGGGAAGGATAATCATTTTTCAAACATACCTATGTTGCCCAAGTCTAAGCAAGAATGCACATCCTAGATGAGTTATGCGGTCGAGTTTAGGATAGATTGGTGAGGTTTAACCCCTTAAGGACGCAGCCTAGTTTGGGCCTTAAGGCTCAGAGCCCATTTTTCAAATCTGACATATTTCACTTTATGTGGTAATAACGTCGGAATGCTTAAACCAATCCAAGCGATTCTGAGATTGTTTTCTCGTGACACTTTGGGCTTCATGTTCGTGGTAAAATTTGGTCGATATATTCAGTCTTTATTTGTGAAAAATTGCAAAATTTAGAGAAAATTTACAAAAAATAGCATTTTTCAGAATTTAAATGCATCTGCTTGAAAAACAGACAGTTATACCACCCAAAATAGTTACTAGTTCACATTTCCCATATGTCTACTTTAGATTGGCATCGTTTTTTGAACATTATTTTATTTTTCTTGGACGTTACAAGGTTTAGAACATAAACAGCAATTTCTCATATTCTTAAGAAAATTTCAAAAGCCTTTTTTTGAAGGTGCCAGTTCAGTTCTGAAGTGGATTTGAGGGGCCTATGTATTAGAAACCCCCATAAAACACCCCATTTTAAAAACTAGACCCCTCAAAGTATTCAAAACAGCATATAGAAAGTTTTTTAACCCTTCAGGCATTTCACAGGAATTAAAGCAATGTGGAAATGAAATTTGCAAATTTCATTTTTTCTGCTGAATTTCAATTTTATTCAATTTTTTTTTAGTAACAGAGAAGGTTTTACCAGAGAAACACTACTAAATATGTATTGTCCAGATTCTGCAGTTTTTAGAAATGTCCCACATGTGGCTCTAGTGCGCTCGTGGACTAAAACACAAGCCCTAGAAGTAAAGAAGCACCTAGTGCATTTTGAGGCCTCTTTTTTATTAGAATATATTTTAGGCAGCATGCCAGGTTTGAAGAGGCGTTGAGGTATCAAAACAATGGAAACCCACCAGAAGTGACCCCATTTTGGAAATTACACCCCTCAAGGAATTCATTTATGGTTTTTGTTATCATTTTGACCGCACAGTTTTTTCACAGCACCTATTTGAATTGGGCTGTGAAATGAAAAAAATGATATTTTTTCCAATAAAATGTCATTTTTGATCAAATTTTCTTATTTTCACAGGGAACAACATACCCCATTTTGTTGCCCAATTTGTCCTTAGTGCGGCAATACCCCATTTGTGGTGATAAACTGCCGTTTGGGCCCATGGGAGGGCTCAGAAGGAAAGGAGCGCTATGTGTTTGTTGGAGTCCAGATTTTGCTGGATTGGTTTTCGGGTGCCATGTCGCATTTGCAGAGCCCCAGAGGTATCAAAGCAATGGAAACCCACCAGAAGTGACCCCATTTTGGAAACTACACCCCTCAAGGAATTCATTTATGGTTTTTGTTATCATTTTGACCGCACAGGTTTTTTCACAGCACCTATTTGAATTGGGCTGTGAAATGAAAAAAATGATATTTTTTCCAATAAAATGTCATTTTTGATCAAATTTTCTTATTTTCACAGGGAACAACATACCCCATTTTGTTGCCCAATTTGTCCTTAGTGCGGCAATACCCCATTTGTGGTGATAAACTGCCGTTTGGGCCCATGGGAGGGCTCAGAAGGAAAGGAGCGCTATGTGTTTGTTGGAGTCCAGATTTTGCTGGATTGGTTTTCGGGTGCCATGTCGCATTTGCAGAGCCCCAGAGGTATCAAAGCAATGGAAACCCACCAGAAGTGACCCCATTTTGGAAACTACACCCCTCAAGGAATTCATTTATGGTTTTTGTTATCATTTTGACCGCACAGGTTTTTCACAGCACCTATTTGAATTGGGCTGTGAAATGAAAAAAATTATATTTTTCCCAATAAGATGTCATTTTTGATCAAAATTTCTTATTTTCACAGGGAACAACATACCCCATTTTGTTGCCCAATTTGTCCTTAGTGCGGCAATACCCCATTTGTGGTGATAAACTGCCGTTTGGGCCCATGGGAGGGCTCAGACGGAAAAGAGCGCTATGTGTTTGTTGGAGTCCAGATTTTGCTGGATTGGTTTTCGGGTGCCATGTCGCATTTGCAGAGCCCCAGAGGTATCAAAGCAATGGAAACCCACCAGAAGTGACCCCATTTTGGAAACTACACCCCTCAAGGAATTCATTTATGGTTTTTGTTATCATTTTGACCGCACAGTTTTTTCACAGCACCTATTTGAATTGGGCTGTGAAATGAAAAAAATGATATTTTTTCCAATAAGATGTCATTTTTGATCAAAATTTCTTATTTTCACAAGGAACAACATACCCCATTTTGTTGCCCAATTTGTCCTTAGTGCGGCAATACCCCATTTGTGGTGATAAACTGCTGTTTGGGCCCATGGGAGGGCTCAGAAGAAAAGGACCACCATTTGGCCTACTGGAGCTTTTCTGGTGCTAAGTCATGTATGCAGAAGCCCCTGAGGTACCAGTACAGTTGAAACCCCCGAGAAGTGACCCCATTTTAAAAACTACACCCCTTAAGACATTCATCTAGAGGTGTAGTGAGCATTTTGACCCCACAGGTACTGTGTAAAAGATAATGCGCAGCAGATGGTGCAGTGTGAGATTTGCAATTTTATATATATATATGCCATTTCAGTGTCCAATATAGTGTGCCCAGCATGCGCCACCGGAGATATACACCCCTTAAATTGTAATGTGGGTTCTCCTGGGTACGACAATACCCTACATGTGGCTGTTATCAGCTGCCTGGGCATACGGCAGGGCTCAGAAGGGAAAGATGAGGGGGGTAAGCTGTGCGGAGTGCATCAGGGTAAATTAAAAATCAAGGGATGTATGATACATTTTAAAACAATCTTTTATACAGAGCCCTGGTTTTTCGGGATACGTGTCACATTGGTATATTGTGTTCTTCCTTATCCCCCTCTTATAGCAGACTCTGCACCTCTTTTGACTCTTTCCCTTTCCACCGGTTTGGGGAACTTCTCCTGGAAAGTGTTGCCCTGGTACGATGCGTGTGGTCTCGCTTCCAGAAGTACTGGGTGCCCCCCCTTCCTGGTCCCTAAAGATTAGATCTTGAAATTCCAGGAAAGTTCCCCTCTGGCCTGAACATCGACGTAGCACGTACGCATTGTACAATGCCATCTGTATGATGTGCCCGGCCAGCTTCTTATACCACACCGCATGGCGCTGTAGGGCTTCAGGACTTGATTTGACAAGTCCATCCCTCCCATGTACCTATTGTAGTCCAGGATGCAGTCTGGTTTGGGGGTGGCCTTTCCTTCATATATCCTAAACCTGTAGGTATACCCTGATGCCCTCTCACACAGCTTATACATCTTCACGCCATACCTTGCCCTCTTACCTGGCAGGTACTGGCGGAATTGAACCCTCCCTTTAAAATGTACCAGGGACTCATCAATAGAAAAACACTTCTCGGGGGTGTATGCTTGGGAAAACCGGGCACTGGAACGGTCTAATAGGGGTCTCCGTTTATACAAACGGTCAAAACTGGGGTCATCTCGGAGTGGGCACGGCTCATTATCAGTATAATGTAAGAAGCGAAGTATTGCCTCATTTATTTATTTTTTTAGGTTCCAGTTAATTTCTGAAGTTGCTTTGAGGGGCCCATATATTAGAAACCCCTATCAAACACCCCATTTTAGAAACTAGACCCCTCAAAGTATTCACAACAGCATTTAGAAAGTTTATGAACCCTTTAGGTGTTTCACAGAAATTTAGAGCAAAGTAGAGGTGAAATTTACTCTTTTTATACCATTTTTTTTATAACACAAAAGGATTTATCAGAGAAACGCAACTCAATACTTATTGCCCAGATTCTGCAGTTTAGAGAAATATCCCACATGTTGCCCTCGGGCGGTAATGGACTGAAGCACCGGCCTCCGAAGCAAAGGAGCACCTAGCGGATTTTGAGCCCTCTTTTTTATTAGGCACCATGTCCGGTTTGAAGAGGTCTTGTGGTGCCAAAACATTGGAAACCCCCCAAAAGTGACCCCAATTTGGAAACTAGACCCCTTGAGGAATCCATTGTAGTTTTCATGGGGTGCATGCGACTTTTTGATCAGTTTTTATTCCATTTTTAGGTGGCGTGGTGACTAAAAAACAGCAATTCTACTATTGTTTTTGTATACTTTTTTTTTTACAGCGTTCACCGTGCGCTATAAATGACATATTCACTTTATTCTGCGGGGCGATACGATTACGGCGATACCAGATGTTTATAGTTTTTTTTTATGTCTTATGGCGTTTGCACAATAAAATACGTTTTGTAAACAATCATTCACTTTTTGTGTTACCTTATTCTAAGAGCCAGAACGTTTTTATTTTTCAATCAATAAAGCCGTGCGAGGACTTATTTTTTGCGTAACGAACTGTAGTTTCCATCAGTACCATTTTTAGGTACATGCGACTTTTTGATCTCTTTTTATTCCATTTTTTGGGAGGTGAAGTGACCAAACAATTGTGATTGTGGTACGGTTTATTAATATTTTTTTTTACGGCGTTCACCGTGCGGGATAAATAACAAAATAATTTTGTAGTTCAGGCCGTTACGGACGCGGCGATACCAATTATGTATAGTTTATTTGTTTGTTTATATATTTTTATTAATAATAAATGACTGATAAGGGAAAAAGTGGGACTTTTACTTTTATTACTTTTAAAACTTTTATTTTCTTATTTTTACACAACTTTTTTTAACTTTTTTTTTACTTTATTACTTTGTCCCACTAGGGGACATGAGGGCAGGAGGCCCTGATCGCTAATCTAATACACTGCACTACATGCGTAGTGCAGTGTATTAGAACTGTCAGCTACTCACTGACAGCAAGCATAGTGGGTCCTGACGTTGTCAGGACCCACTAGGCTTCCGTCTATGGCATAGCCGGACGCCATTGTTTGGTGTCCGGTTGCCATAGTCACCATCGCCGGCCGCTGTCGCGTAGCAGGCCGGCGATGGCAGCTTAACCCCTAAAAAGCCGCGATCTCTATAGAACGCGGCTTTTAAGGGGTTAATCAGCGGGGACACAGCGATCGGTCCCCGCTGTAGGAGCTGTGACAGCTGCTGAACAAGACAGCAGCGTCACAGCTCCTGTATGTGTCGGGAGGACGGCCGAAACGGCCGTTGCTCCTGAGACGTACTATTACGGCATGGAGCGCGAACGATACAGCTGCCATGACGTAATAGTACGTCAAGGAGCGGGAAGGGGTTAAAGAGGCTCTGTCACCAGATTTTGCAACCCCTATCTGCTATTGCAGCAGATAGGCGCTGCAATGTAGATTACAGTAACGTTTTTATTTTTTAAAAACAAGCATTTTTGGCCAAGTTATGACCATTTTTGTATTTATGCAAATGAGGCTTGCAAAAGTCCAAGTGGGCGTGTTTAAAGTAAAAGTCCAACTGGGCGTGTATTATGTGCGTATATCGGGGCGTTTTTACTACTTTTACTAGCTGGGCGTTCTGACGAGAAGTATCATCCACTTCTCTTCAGAACGCCCAGCTTCTGGCAGTGCAGACACACAGCGTGTTCTCGAGAGATCACGCTGTGTCGTCACTCACTTCCTGCCCCAGGTCCTGCATCGTGTCGGCCACATCGGCACCAGAGGCTACAGTTGATTCTGCAGCAGCATCAGCGTTTGCAGGTAAGTAGCTACATCGACTTACCTGCAAACGCCGATGCTGCTGCAGAATCAACTGTAGCCTCTGGTGCTGATGTGTCCTCGCTCGTCCGACACGATGCAGGACCTGGGGCAGGAAGTGAGTGACGTCACAGCGTGATCTCTCGAGAACACACTGTGTGTCTGCACTGCCAGAAGCTGGGCGTTCTGAAGAGAAGTGGATGATACTTCTCGTCAGAACGCCCAGCTAGTAAAAGAAGTAAAAACGCCCTGATGTACGCACATAATACACGCCCAGTTGGACTTTTACTGTAAACACGCCCACTTGGACTTTTGCAAGCCTCATTTGCATAAATACAAAAATGGTCATAACTTGGCCAAAAATGCTCGTTTTTAAAAAATAAAAACGTTACTGTAATCTACATTGCAGCGCCTATCTGCTGCAATAGCAGATAGGGGTTGCAAAATCTGGTGACAGAGCCTCTTTAAGTCTGTTTGACAGTAGTTCATAAATAAAAGTGTTGTAGTATAGCAGGGATATTATAAGTGTGGGCAATGTTTTTGATTTGGAGACGGCAGGAGGGAATTAGATTGATAACACAAGGTTTTGATGTGAGGACTGAGACAAATGTTACTCCTTAGCAATGTAGATAAGGAGAGGGGATAGTGGTGTATTGTTAACAGATAAGGATATTTGAGGTGTAGGAGCAGATGGTGATGGGGGAAACATAACAAGCTCAGTCTTGTCCTTGTTTAGTTTCAGGAAACTAGTAGACATGAAGGAGATGGTTGACAGACAGTCAAACAACAGAATGGCATTCAATAATGGACATTCACTTCAAACAATTGTGGATGTTCTGTATGTGTGTCCCTCCTGTAATTTTTTGGGGTCTCCGCACAAGCCTTCAGCATGTCTGATAAATGGGCAAACTCTTCCTGGTGTGATATGAGTGTTGTCCTCGGCACTGTGGGTCATTCAGATATCTTCCCACTTCTGCTCTCACCCTCTCCGCTCGCAACGTGCAGTCTTGCAAATACACAAAAAGAGTGGAAAACTGCAGCTGCGCCCTCTCCTGCATGTCTACTATGTATTAAATTAACCAGTTTGGTGCTGTCTAAGCCAGGAGGTTTGGACATTGCTGCAATGTAGTCACAGGCTGTGGTCCCCAGAGTAGTGACCAGTTGCCAGTCGGATGCAGCAGCGACAGGACACATGCTAGAAGACAGGACTTGAACGTAGCCAATGGCCTGGAGCGTGGTCAGACGCAGGTGGGTGTCAGAAGACAGGAACTGTAGTATAACTTCCAGTTCCACGCTAGGTATCTGAAGGGTAAGACATGAGCGTAGTCTGGAGTAGGCCGAGGTCAAAATCCGGGTGTAGAACTTCAGGAACCAGGCAGACAATACAAGGGGTTAAGGCCATTTTACACAAGCCAATAATCAGGCAAACGAGTGTTCCTGATCATTGCCCGATGTAAACAGGCCAAGGATCAGCCGATGAATGAGCAATTGCTTGTTTATCGGCTGTTTGTATCGTTTATGCTGCAAAAAATACTATCAGTGTCGGTAGCTTAGCTCCCTGTGTAAACAGTGAGACATCCTGCTGACATGTGCGAAATTCATGCGGATGAGCGATCGTAGTAACGATCGCTTGTCCCCACACATAGCTCCTTGTGATTGGAGCAAACAAGCTGTCTCATTGATCAGTTCTCGTTTACACGGCCAAGGGCAGCCAGTGTAAGGGGACCCTTAGACAATAGGCAGAGTCCAGTAACAAAATCTAGATCAAACATTGGCAATCAATAGCATATAACTGGTTAGAGGCAGAGACAGATCTAAACTGACACTTAGGCAATAAGTGAAGGCCCCAGCAAACCTTGATGACCTCATCATAGAAGCAGCCAATGGAAGATATCGCTGCAAAGCAACAGAGAAAAGCACCAAAGGAGGTAATCAACACAAGTTGTAGATGTACGATATGGTCACATGGTCATATGGAAGACAGAGAAGCATAATGGTGGATTCACACGTTGCCGTTTTTGTTGCAGAAATTTCTGTAACTGAAAATCATTGATCTGAATAGTGTTGTTTTGGAAGCAAGCACATGGATTTCTGCAAGTGGCATTCAGATAAATGGAACAGTCATAGAAATTTCTGCAACAAAATCTGTGTGAATCCACTGACTAAAGATGCCAGGATGAAATTATGTTTTGTCAGTGACACCAGTGGCATGCAGAGATTGCCTAGCAATACGTTGCAACCGCCACGAGGAAGGATGCTACAGCGCGGAGTGGTGAATTACAGCGCTATTTTCAGGGTTTGTGAAATGTCCCTTATGATATATCACAAAGTTAAATAATTGAACTGGAAAAAGCCCTGGTCATACATACTTATAAAATAAGTGCAGAATATTGTATAGATCATGCTGCAAATGTATTTTCTTATAATACAAGCTATTCTCGAAAACCTAATGATTGTTGTTCTACAATTAGAATTTTCATTTTGCAACTTTTGAAAAAAGTGATCATTGTTATGGAACCGTGATACAATACAACTTATTACTGACTTAGATTGGTAGCTGAAACATTGGTCTTCAACTCTGATTTAGGTCACTTAATCAAAACCGGAGTCAGATCAAACCCATTGCCCAGAGCACCAGGTCTGCTGAAATGTTCATTCCTCCTTGTTAGCTGCTGCAGAATGACTGACAAAAGATGCCTTTTTTGAAAACCTGATTTGCTTCATATTCTTCAGCAAGGGCATGGGCTGTATGGTTTGCCAGAGGCCAGAAATGAACTTTTTACCTTTCTGTAGCAACTGAAAAAAGGTAATTATTATGTTTGAAAATAAAAGTTTGTTGTTGTATGTATGAGTTGTTATTATTTCGTTCATGATCGTGTGTTACACATTTCTTTAGCAGCGATATTTTAAGACTTGCAATGTACATATGAAATGTTAGGCAAATAAGATTACAAATAAGACTGTAATATTTTTTTTTTATTTTTTTAAATGTGTAATTAATTGATATTAACAAAAAAAATAAAAATAAACAGAAAAGCTCTTTGCTTACTTTTACAGGCAAATCAATAGTTCAGAACATATTATCTACATTGTGCATTAAATGAAGGTTAAGAAAGTTCCTGCACATGGAATGAACTTCTATTACTGTCATTTCTCTATAGAACATTGACAATATTCATTCAAATATTCAGTATTATTTTTTCAGTGTTAACTCTAAAGAATATTAAAAAAATTCTCATATTTTGGCCAATTAAAAAAATCTGAATGGTGTTGCATGCTAAATAGACATGTATGGACCAGTTTTCTCAATGATAGGTGTTGGTGAAATATTGTACTGTGTATGTGATTCTCTCTTGACAAAATACTGTCACAGAAAATCTCACAGAAAAGATTCAGAAGTGGTCAGGAGAATGAATACACATCCCGTCCTGGCTGGAAGTAATGTATATTCATTGTCAGGACACTGCAGTAACGTTATAGTGTGTTTATGTGGCTGCACATAGTGATATAGCTATATCGCTAGTGCAGTGTAAATGAATGGAGAGAAGTGCATGACGCTGATTGGTCACTGATTGGTCAGCGTCATACACTCCTCTGTACAACACCCACTTGGTCTAAAGTAAAAACACGCCCACTTGGGCATTAAGAAACAAATTAGCATAAATCTAAAAATCGCTCATAAAGTGGTAAAAATAGATAGTTTTTCTAAATAAAAAGCACTGCTGTCACCTACATTATAGTGCCGATCTCCTTATATAGGAGATAGAGCACTTATAATGTGGTGACAGAGCCTCTTTAAGGCATGTAGTTGTCACAGTGATGGTTGATCTCTATTGCCACTGCTGTTTGATGCTCAAACAGACCGTGTCTGAACTGCGACTACAATACTCTAGTCAAAAAGGAAAAATCAGCAATCACATAGTGTTTATATGTGTTTCTTACTGTTATATAGCAAAGGCCTTGTTCTTCCTGTTATTTTCTTACTATTGCTTATTTGCTCCATTATAGCATGAAGTGACTGACATAGACTTTAAATGGAGTTGCAGCACGCATGCCCGATCGTTACTTTATTCAAACTATTCTTCACAGTGATTGTGAAGAGAAATGGGGGACACATTTCATACAAACGGATTTGTGGATACACCTTTATTCCTTTATTTAATCTCATTTATATGCCTTTTCTTAAATTACTAATCCTGTATAATCCAAATCTAAAATCCAAATATATTTAATTTCACAAATAAACAGTACACGGTATTTATAATGACATGGGTTCACATTCATGTACTATGAGAGCTGAAGTTACAAAGTACAACTTGAACATAGCGTCTATTTCCTACATGATTTGCTGTGGTCTAATAAACTATTGAACTCAACTTTGTTCTTGGCATCCAGTCTGAATTTCACTCCCAGTTGTATGCATTCCACATAAATGGATTTTGCTACCAGATCATTCTCAGCTTCTTATATTTTTTTAATAACTTTGGGACTTAAAAAGTCAAATAAAGTTTGAGGTGCTGATCATATTTTACTCCTATAGTTTTCCAATATGTTTTAAAAGAACAAGATAAGTATACATTACCACATTAGATTATATTAAAAGCGGATGACTAAAGCTGCTACAATCCACTTATCTTAAATACTTTCTTGTAAACTACTAACCAAATAATCTTATAGTTCAATAGTTGAAAAGTTCACATTCCTAATGCTACAGTGTATCAGAAAACAACAGCCTTTCTACTTATGCAAATGAAGCTGCCATCTATTTTCTGTAGTGAAATATTAGCTACTTCTTTTGTTAGAAAACCCTCTGCTATATTTGAGATAGGATGACTGCAGATAGAGACATATGAATTTAATCGATGCAGAGCGACTTTGATCACTTTGAATAGGCGCAGTTTCTGTGGCATCCGGCATTTTGCAAGTTATTACTAAATGCAATGTAGATGACATGTCACATGTTATGTCAAGCCGAGCTAGCTACTTATTGTGCATTCAGTATTTATGGCTTAACTGCATATTTATAGCTGTGTACGTGAAGTGTTTGTGAATGCTAAAATGCTGAAGTGTGCTCTATATATATATATATATATATATATATATATATATATATATATATATATATATATATACAGTGAAGGAAATAAGTATTTGATCCCTTGCTGATTTTGTAAGTTTGCCCACAGTCAAAGTCATGAACAGTCTAGAATTTTTAGGCTAGGTTCATTTTACCAGTGAGAGATAGATTATATTAAAAAAAAAAAAAAGAAAATCACATAGTCAAAATTATATATATTTATGTGCATTGTGCACAGAGAAATAAGTATTTGATCCCCTACCAACCATTAAGAGTTCAGCCTCCTCCAGACCAGTTACACGCTCCAAATCAACTTGGTGCCTGCATTAAAGACAGCTGTCTTAAGTGGTCACCTGTATAAAAGACTCCTGTCCACAGACTCAATTAATCAGTCTGACTCTAACCTCTACAACATGGGCAAGACCAAAGAGCTTTCTAAGGATGTCAGGGACAAGATCATAGACCCGCACAAGGCTGGAATGGGCTACAAAACCATAAGTAAGACGCTGGGTGAGAAGGAGACAACTGTTGGTGCAATAGTAAGAAAATGGAAGCCATACAAAATGACTGTCAATCGACATCGATCTGGGGCTCCATGCAAAATCTCACCTCGTGGGGTATCCTTGATCCTGAGGAAGGTGAGAGCTCAGCCGAAAACTACACGGGGGGAACTTGTTAATGATCTCAAGGCAGCTGGGACCACAGTCACCAAGAAAACCATTGGTAACACATTATGCCGTAATGGATTAAAATCCTGCAGTGCCCGCAAGGTCCCCCTGCTCAAGAAGGCACATGTACAGGCCCATCTGAAGTTTGCAAATGAACATCTGGATGATTCTGAGAGTGATTGGGAGAAGGTGCTGTGGTCAGATGAGACTAAAATTGAGCTCTTTGGCATTAACTCAACTCGCCGTGTTTGGAGGAAGAGAAATGCTGCCTATGACCCAAAGCACACCATCCCCACTGTCAAGCATGGAGGTGGAAACATTATGTTTTGGGGGTGTTTCTCTGCTAAGGGCACAGGACTACTTCACCGCATCAATGGGAGAATGGATGGAGCCATGTACCGTCAAATCCTGAGCGACAACCTCCTTCCCTCCACCAGGATATTAAAAATGGCTCGTGGCTGGGTCTTCCAGCACGACAATGACCCAAAACATACAGCCAAGGCAACAAAGGAGTGGCTCAAAAAGAAGCACATTAAGGTCATGGAGTGGCCTAGCCAGTCTCCAAACCTTAATTCCATCGAAAAACTTATGGAGGGAGCTGAAGATCCGAGTTGCCAAGCGACAGCCTCGAAATCTTAATGATTTACAGATGATCTGCAAAGAGGAGTGAGCCTAAATTCCATCTAACATGTGTGCAAACCTCATCATCAACTACAAAAAACGTCTGACTGCTGTGCTTGCCAACAAGGGTTTTACCACCAAGTATTAAGTCTTGTTTGCCAAAGGGATCAAATACTTATTTCTCTGTGCACAATGCAAATAAATATATATAATTTTGACTATGTGATTTTCTGTTTTTTTTTAATATAATCTATCTCTCACTGGTAAAATTAACCTAGCCTAAAAATTCTAGACTGTTCATGTCTTTGACAGTGGGCAAACTTACAAAATCAGCAAGGGATAAAATACTTATTTCCTTCACTGTATGTATATATATATATATATATATATATATATATATATATATATATATATAAACATATATACATACATTGTATGTATGATAAATAAAATTATAACAGTACGATTTCATGAGTAGATTAAGTGCTATTACAGACATATTGAACATATAATGGAATATAGCAAGATAGTTAACTCAGTGACCACTCGGTAAAGCAGAAAGTATGATAACTATGTGCCTTGCTAAAAAAAGCATCTGAAGGACTGCCAGTCTTTGAGCCATACATGGGGCTCGAGAGATTATGGCGTATGAATGTACGTAGCTTGGGCACTTATGTCTAATTACATGTTTTATGGATTTTATGTACAGAATAAAAAATACACTTACCATGAATGTCCAACCTATTTCAGTCAGAGTTTTCTGGGCACTACTGGTTAGTTTTAATTTTCATTTTATTTTATAATATTTATAGTAATCTTCTCTTTGTTATTCTTTATTTTTTTGTCTAGTAGATGCCCATGATTCTTTGTATCCAGGGGAGTTTTTAACATCTATAGCTGACAAATATGGGAAGAAGATGCCAGGGATGCTTTATGAAATTATTCTTACGGACAGCACCATTGCAAATAAGTGACTAAGAACTAGAATCTGATGTCTACTTCTAATTCTCTGGTGCTGCTATGGAAACCATTAGGGCAGAATTGCAATTTATGTTTTTTACATCCAGTTCTGCTGCTTTAATAAGGTTTGTATATATATATATCTATATATATCTACATATATATTATAAATATATAGATATTATTATATGTATTTATTGTCATCAGCAGTATGTCCTAGTCTCCTAACACCTGCACACCTGTACTTTAGCACTGTGTTATGTGTTGTTGTTTCACTTCTTTATTCAGTTTGTCTGTTTGTAACATTTCACACGCCAATAAACCTTTCAGACTACTTAGCAGTGCATGGAAATCATCTAGACTTCTCCAGCACCACTAATCCATGCTAACAAACTCAGTGAATGCACGCACACACAGTGCAGTTATGCGATTTGGGATTTGGAGTCTGAACAGGTCTAAGGCCGGTCTCGCTACACATGGTGGACAAGCCCCTTTATTTTTTTCCGGTGACAGGAATTGAGCGGTAACAAGTGGAGTGAATAGCTGCAGGTCCAACTGTCTGTGTCATTAAAAATCTATTATTCCATAATGTCTACTCAAAGAATAGGCAACCATATAATACACAAAGTCTGACAGAGTGGGAGCTGCTCTTTTTAGGGGCTCTCTGCTCTGTCTTAGAGGGGAGTCCTGAGTAGGGGGACTCTCCTCTACAATATCCATATGTCTTAATAGGGATGGGACAACCCCTTTAATTATCCCAACATTCTGGGTATCATTTTGTAGTGCCCATAGTGCTTTCACTTTGCTTCTCCCACATAGAAGTGAATGTAGAAAACCTATCCATGCTGGAGATATGGGAATTTTGCACAAATGGCCTCACAGTCACTTCCTAATCACCTTTAATGCTCTTCTCTATAGTCATGCTGATTGAATTCCTGTATACAGTAAATGCTAATCCTGTGAAAAATGCTCTCCATGACTGTGACGTGTGTTAATAAATGTGTGTTACAATTAGGTTTTTACTAACCTTGTACTATCGATTTTAGTTTGTTCAAAACCGAATGACAAGTACACTTAAATGAAGTTCTGACAACAGTCCAGCTAATTTAGGTGACAAAATAAAGTGCAAGGCAAGCGAGGAAGAACTTATCTTTTAGTCAATAGTTTCATGGCTCTAAGCTACATATTTTAAAAATGTATGTACAGCAATGTGGTAGCAATGGAAACATGGCATCCAGTATTTGAAAATAAATCTTCAATACAACTACTTTAATATGTTAGTTGCTTGTAATTGACATAGTAATGGATTAAGATATCTTGGATGCATTTTCAGCAGAATTTGTAAAATACCATAAAAGGGATGTCTGCTTTCAGCAATTCTTTTTTTTAGGCTGCTTTTAGCGTGACCCTATCCTAGAACCCCCCCCCCCAGTGATCAGCTGCAATCTTTGGGGGAATTTGCCAGCAAGTGTTCTATTCCTCTATAGCCCCACCCCAGGGGAAAACAAGCATTGCTCAGTGACCATTAAAAAAAAATGTATGTTAAATTCTGTAACACCATTGACTCATATTGAATTTAGTATTTTCTTCACACTGATCAATAAAGACTTTTTAAGGCCCCCTGCACACGGCCCTGCCCGTAATCATTGATTGATTACAGGCACGGACGGTCCTGGACAGTCATCCGCATTTGCGGGCCATGATCCTATTATAAAGTATGGGAGCACGGTCCGTAAAATAAAAAAATAGGACATGTCCTATTTTTTGCGGGTCATTTCTACAGCCCGGAGACCTTGCTGTAAATATACCAGAAGTTGTCCGTGGGCAATAGAAATGAATGAGTCAGTACTTTGATCCGCAATTACAGTATTGAAATTGCGGATCTAAATTATGGCCGTGTGCATGGGGCCTAAAGTCAATGTGATAGCAAATCTTTATAAAGTGATCTACATTCATTGCAATAATTAAACATAATCATTTAATGCCTAATTATTAATCCCTGTAACGTATTCAGTAGAAGCTTTATTCTATATGTATAGGTCTCTATCAGCTGTGCACATATGGATATTGTAATCTCCCACTATTCTTCTTTGCAAAACTATCCAAGCTCTTATTGGGGACTATGACTGAACAGTTATTTGCAATTCCAACCACAAATTTTAAATTGGGTTGAAATGTGGACTCTGACTTGGCCATTCCAGAACATTAACAATTTTCATCATGTGCTTTGAATTCACTGTTGTTTTACTAGAAGCCAAATCTCCTCCCAAGTTGCAGTTCTCTTGAATAATACTGTAGGTTTTCTTTACAGATTTCTTTGTATTTTGCTGCATCAGTTTTACCCTCTATCCAAACAAACCTCCCAATATGTGCTGCAGAGAGTCAATGTTGTTTGGTAGGGATGGTGTGTTGTTGGGCTAAAGGCTAATAGAAAAAAAAACTTGCAAAATGTAGTTGTTGTCATAACAAAGGACCATAATACTTTTTATTTCAGAGCATCCCGCATGCCTTTTAGCAAGCTGTAGTCAAGATGTCATAAATTTTTTTTTAAACAGTGGCTGTTTTTCTAACTCTTATAAACCAGTGAAAAGTGCTATTTCAAAGCATTTCCTTTTTCAGCCACAGGCACTTGTGGTCATCCCCATTAGTGTCATGTTTGCATTTTGTTTTTTAGGATTGCCTGCTTAAGACAGATTAACAGCTTTACCATCTTTTTTTTTTTCCTATTATTGACTCAACTGTAAGCTAATGGATATACATTAACTTTGATTTTTTTTTTAGATTAATCTCCTCACTAGTACTTTTCAATAACGTTGAGTATTCCTTTGTCTTCATGGTGTCATTTTTACCAGGAATCTGTCTCATCAGAAATAAAATCACTTGGAACACTTTAGGAAAGAAATACATACCTCCCACTTTGCCATCATGCACACGACCATAAGGGTTTTTACTGTCCGCAAATACGAATCTGCAAATACGGATGCACATGTTCTTTTCTTAGCGAAGGCATCCGCAATTCCGGAAGTCCCCTCAGACTTCTATGAGTGAGTCCGTGCCGCAATTGCAGACGAGGATATGTTCTATATTTTGCGGATCATTTCTATAGCCCGGACACACATCTGTAAATGTAATGAGGGGGTAGGGAGACAGACAGGTGAGCACTAATCTACCCGCCACTCAGTCCCTGCCTACTTGCAACGACCCGCCCTAGGCGACGGGGTACAACTGGGCGACGGTCCCTACACTCAATAGGTGCACGACAGACAAACAGACAAGGGTACAAAGAAGCCAGGGAAATGGGGAAGTTGCCCACGGGAACACTGTGAGCAACAAGCGAGGTGAACGAGCCGAGTCAAACCAGGCGATGAGCGAGGTACAAAAATGCAGAGCAGAAGAGTGGCCAGTAAAGCCAAGGTCAAAAACAAGCAGAGGGTCAGTAGTTCAAGAAGCTGCAGCAGGGCCAGGAAACCAGCAGAGAAGAATCACAAGCAAAGGAGGAACAGGAAAGGCAGGTATAAATAGACAGAGGGCGGGAGCTAGCTCCGTCTGGCCAGGCTGTGATAGGCTCTCCCACTCCTAAGCCTGCCATCCTGGGTGGTGGAAGATGGAGTCAGTCTCACAGACATAGAAGCATGTGCAGACTGATTACCTATGGGCGTTGACACAGAAGCTGTGTCTGGCAGATCCTTTACAGTAAATGTATGGAAAGGTGTTTGTGGCCTGTAGAAATGAATAAGTCCACAATTTCATGCGTAATTACGGATAAAAGCTACGGCCGTGTGCATGAGGCCTTAAGCTTGTATTCTTTCATGTGCATGACATGTGTCTTGCAAAGACAGGCATCTTGGCAAAGGAAACATATTATTAGAATTAGCAAAGTGAGCTCCGTAAATACAAATAAACCACTCCCAAGGCACAGACTAAGAAGAATTACCATAAATCATACTATAGTTGCTTCATAACATATATAATTAAAATGAAGCCTGCTTTTGTCTATACAAGACATAAGACTTAAGCAATACAATATATTTTGCTTTAGAAAAGGGGGAGATTTATTAACGGGGATGGCGTACCCATCTCTCCCTGAGTACATTGAGTATTATATTTTTGAAACTTTCCCAAGGTTTTCATGTAACATTCTTATAGTTGTTGGAGGTTGTATATTTTAGACCATTTTTTTAGGTAAAGCGTTACAGCTCCAATTTCAAATGTCAACTTTTCCTTTTACCCAATGGCTTTCTCATTGATATTTTGTTGCATGAAAATCTCCTGAAAGATGCATGTAAGTTGTGTATTGCTTACACGGAAGACATGCGCTAACTGGCCTTTTCGCGCACCATGCACCATTCTATATGTGGGAGTATTTAAACCCCATCCCTGATATACCAAAAATCTTCTCCTGACGAAGGGTGCGAAACGCGCGTTGAGGTGTTTCTCTTGTGAGTTTTCCATCTTCCATCATGCCAGCTACAGGTAATTAAACCCCCCCCCCTTTTTCTGTTACTAAGTATTGTTTTGGATATGCTTTTGTTATCTCATCAGTTATCATTTGGGGGTTGTGGGGAATATATTGTGTTCCAGACACGTTTTCTCTGTTACTAATATTGTAATACTGGATTAAGATATATTATAGTTGCTGAGATACTGATGGTCTCATAAAAGCTTATGTTTTTAAATATGTTTTAAACTTGTTTGTAATTGTGGGAAGGGGGTGTCCATGTCTATGGACGAATAAAATATAATTTTTTGGACTATACAGCTCTGATTGTGTATTTGTTTCGACACATATTTTGATTTAGAAGTTGTGTATTGCTAACTGGGACATTGCGCAACATTTTAAAAAAACTTGAAGCACCAATGGAATAGAATATCAAACCATACTTCCTGAATGCCTTGACAAAGCATGTGCGGAGACAAAAGCGACCATAGACAGTTAATGGTTTTAGGTTTATGATATGTGCCATTTTCTCTACATTAACACAGTGATAATAACTAAAGTATTTCTATCTTTCATTGGCAGAAAAAAAGAAATGTGATCAAGCCTTTTATGTTAGAAGTATCAGAAAGTCATTGATATCCCCCATTAGTGAATAATCTGGAGTACGAATACGTTGACAACCAATTGCTACATTATTCTCTACTTTATATTATATATATATATATATATATATATATATATATATATATATATATATATATATATATATATATATATATATATAATATATATTACTCATTGGTTCATTGGTCCAGTTTTACTGTTTAAAGCCTATGTTCTACATCTAAATGATTCATGCTGGTGTCAAATATGAACTTCTTCTAGCTTTAATAAACTTGTGGTTGCTCTCTTGCTGAGACAAACCAGTAAAAGCAAAAACGCCTTTTTTATGGGAGAATTTTAACTTATTTGCAGCAAATGCTTTCCAGATTATAATAGAAAGCATTTAACTTAGAAGTTCCTTCTGACACCAAATTCATAAACTCACTTGCTTCTGCCTGGTATACTGCAAAATTGTAAAGTGATTGAAAGAATCTCGGGTTTGCCGTTCTCTCCGCTTCTCTTATTGTACTATGTTGTCTTACATATAGATGTTAGCAATGAGCACTGATTGTAGAAGTCCCAAAGTCATGAGAATTACACAAGAGACTGGTTTACATAGCGGAGAAAAGCCAAAGAGTTAATTAATATATGTATGAAAATTGTTTAATGTCCTTGCAGAGGTTTAGCTCGAATTGGAAGACACATAATTCTTGGCTCTACTGAAGGTCATTAGATGAATCCAATTAACTACTGCTTATCCTACAAGAGGTTAATGGGATATTATATCAAACAATCACTGCACAACAAAGGTCCATTCATTCATTTATTCATTCATTTATTCATTCATTTGTTTACTCATTAATGTTAATTCAGTTTTTTGTCTATTTATTTTTACTTATTTTGCTTTACTTATTAGATTAATTTGCATGTCGATATTGACCAGTACATACGTTTATGAATCTGTTTGTTGGTACTTAGTTTGGTACCAAGCTTGGTTTGGATTTGACGTTTTGTGTAGTATATTACATATGCCAGTTTCAAACAGCAATAGCATATGCCAGGTAAGTACAGAACAGCTGTATTTTAATATTCTTTTATGTTAATGCCTAAAGAATGCCTCGGAGGCTGTCTTTAAAACAGCAGGTATAAGTCTGTGAGATCAATGTAAGTGGATAAAGGCTAATCTACATGCCTGTCAATGGGTTTTTATCTACATGCCCACAAGTCTAAAATAATGTATTTGTTTTGTTTTCCCTGGGATTCTTGAGAGATTGTAGGTCATGAACTTCATGTATCATAAGTGGATTACAGTATTTTCTTACTGTGCAGGATACCGGGCAAGTTCTTGTGTCGCACATTCACTCTATGAACCAATGACAGTTTCCCATACAAAAAAAAATGTTTTTTTGAATCAAGTAGGTTTAGATGAAAATGTATGTGGTAAAGTGCTTAATACTGTACTTAAATTCTTGTACTTAGTGTTAGTGCAGTCAGTGTCATTTTGAAACACAGTTCAACTATAGAAATTTCTCTTAGTTTGCAATTTATTGCAAGGGGAAAAATTAATAAATGTCCATGTTATTAAGTGATGAAATTATATAAATTTCACATTAACCCCTTAATGACCAGCCTATTTTAGACCTTAATGACAAGCCATTTTTTAAGTTTTTCCATCGTCGCATTCCAAGAGCTATAACCTTTTTATTTTTGCGTCGACATTGCTGTATAAGGTCTTGTTTTTTGCGGGACAAGTTGTACTTTTTAATAGCACCATTTTGGGGGACATATTATTTATTGATTAACTTTTATTAACTTTTATTTCGCATATTTAGAAAAAAACCTGAAATTTTGCCACTCTTTTTCGCGTCTTAAATCTACGCCGTTTACCGTGTGATATAAATAACACAATAACTTTATTCATCGGGTTGTTACGATTGCAACGATACCAAATTTGTATAGTTTTTCTATGTTTTACTACTTTTACACAGTAAAAACGCTTTTTTTTCAAAATTATTTGTTTTTGTGTCTCCATATTTGAAGAGCCGTAACGTTTTTATTTTTTTCGCCGATGCGGTTGTATGAGAGCTTTTTTTTTGCGGGAAGACTTGTCGTTTTTATTGGTACCATTTTGGAGTAGATGCGACTTTTTGATCACTTTTTATCACATTTTTTTAAAGTCAGTATTCACAGAAAACAGCAATTTTTCCATAGTTTTTTATTACATTTTTTACGGCGTTCACCGTGCGGGTTAAATAATGTAATAGATTTATAGTCGGGGTCGTTACGGATGCGGCGATACCAAATATGTGTAACTTTTTTACTTTATTTTGGTTTTTTAATAGTAAAGCATTTTGTAAGGGGAAAAGCTGGGTTTTTCATTTTTTTTTCAATTTTTTTTTAAAATTAACTTTATTAAACTTTTTTTTCACTTTTTTACTAGTCCCACTAGGGGACTATAATATGCTATTCTGCGATCGCATTTATAATACACTGCAATACTTTTGTATTGCAGTGTATTACTGCCTGTCCGTTTAACACGGACAGGCATCTGCTAGGTCATGCCTCCGGCATGATCTAGCAGGCATTCGCTCCAGGCAGACCTGGGGTCCTTTATTAGGCCCCCGGCTGCCATTGGAGAAACAGACACTCGGCGATCGTATCGCCGGGTGTCGGTGGGAGAGGGAGCTCCCTCCCTCTCTCCAAAACCACTCAGATGCGGTGCACGCTATTGTGCACCGCATCTGAGGGGTTAAACGGGTGAGATCGATACTAATATCGATCTCACGCGGCAGAGCAGGGACGCTCCCAGCCCTCAGCTGCCTCTGGCAGCTGAGAGCAGGGAGATTTGACAGCTCCCTGCTCTGTTTACTTATTCCGATGCCGTGACGTAAAAAGTCTATGGCATCGGAATAAGGCCCGTTAGTGACCGACATAAAAACACGATGGGCCGGTCACTAACGGGTTAAGCAACTAAGAAAAATATTGGCAGTTCCTGACTTTGGACATATTGCGCACACTTAAGAAAAAAGCACTGCAATTTTTTTTAAATATACATTCAATGATATGTAAATTGACACCAAATATTCTAAATTAAAAAAAAACAACATTTTATTTATTTACAGCATGAATTGTACAAAGCATTTCGAATAAGTCTGACTAGTGTCAACAATGTACTGAATCTCATTGTACTATAAGGTTAAAGTTGCTGATACCACAATGATTTTTACTATAAACAAGACCAAAACAGGGAAAGGAAAAAGTGATCACTTGACAGCCAAGGATTGTTTTTTGACAGGAGAAAATTATTCGGCAATACACAGGAAAAGCATCAGGTATAATATTTTCCTATCAGCTGTAACATTAAAATCACCTGCCTAATATTGTGTAGGTCCCCCTCGTGCTTCCAAAACAGCTATACCCGTTGAGGCATGGACTCCCCCAGACCTATGAAGTGATGCAAATTGAGAAGAAAAAAACGCTCCTCTGAACGGGCGCTCAGGTGTGAATTGAACTAGTATCCTCACAAAATCGTCGGAGTTTGTTACAACGATTTTATTCAATATGCTATTTAAACAATAAAGATTCAGTTGCTGCAATGCGTTTCAACCACGCACTGTGGTCTTCATCAAGCATATGCCTGATGAAGACCACAGTGCGTGGTTGAAACGCGTTGCAGCAAATGAATT
Organism: Rhinoderma darwinii; assembly: GCF_050947455.1. Classification (NCBI taxonomy): domain Eukaryota; kingdom Metazoa; phylum Chordata; class Amphibia; order Anura; family Rhinodermatidae; genus Rhinoderma; species Rhinoderma darwinii. Next base: position 215,016,098 of record NC_134690.1, on the reverse strand, counting down.
TTTATTGTTTTAATAGCATATTGAATAAAATCGTTGTAATAAACTCCGACGATTTTGTGAGGATACTAGTTCAATTCACACCTGAGCGCCCGTTCAGAGGAGCAGTTTTTTCTTCCCAATTTGCATCACTTCAAAACCGCGAGGAGATGAGTTCCTGATACGAATTCACCCCATGCGGTTATGGCTCCAGAGGCAAGCACAGTGTGATCGAGTGTGTACAAGCTACAAAGTCAAGTTGTGCTGGCGACATTGCACAACTCACCAAGGTGAGCTCTATTCATAGCTACTTTATATATAATATTTGTTATATATAATATAAAAAGCAAAGAAATGGCAGCACTGCAGCAGATTCAGTGAAAGCTATCTAAGTTTTGATGAGAAACTCAACTTTCCTAGATTCCTCAGCTAACTCATCCTAACTAGCAAGGTGAGAATTCCCCCGATTATCTATCTATCTATCTATCTATCTATCTATCTATCTATCTATCTATCTATCTATCTAAATGAACAAATGGATCCAGCAGCACCGGCAAACTGTCGGTGCAGGCCCCCGGGAACAGACCAAGTTCCAAATTACGTAGTATTCAAAAAATAGGCAGCACTCCGTAGTAAATGTGAAAAAAAGTCTTCCATATCTATCTTCTATCCATCATATATCTATAAAGGGGGATCTTTTTCAAACAGTTTAATTACAATTTTGTGAGGCAATTTTGAATGAAGAAGCACAAGGAGGTGGCATTATTAGAAAAATAACTTAGTCGGATGAAGCCAACTTGAAACTATCAGGTGCTGTTAATAGACACAACTGAGTTTATTACTCAACAGAAAACCCCCTTGCAACAATTGAAGAACAGTTGAATCAACCTGGGGTTTCACTTTGGGCGGCCCTTTCATGTAAAGGGGTAAATGGGCCTATCTTCTACAATACAACGGTTACCTCAGACCTGCACGTTAACATGATCCAAGAAAATGTGATATCACAATTGTAGATGGAGCATGAAAAGACTTCTATTTTCAGCAAGATGGAGTCCTCCTCACTGTGCTTTACCGGTGCATAATTTTCTTGATGAAAATTTATCCAATAGATGGGTAGGTAGACGAGGCCCGGGTTGAATGGCCACCATGATCACCAGACTTTACCACAAAGGACTTTTTGTTTTGGGGGGTTATTAAAAATAAGGTATATTCAAGAAGACCATGCATGTTTAATCACAGGATTCAGTTAATAAAGGAAGCATGCCAAGAAATCAATGCCATTAAAGAACATTGTGCCAAAGTGTGAGTGTAAAAACCAGATTACAGCAATGTGTAAATATTCTTATGTTATTCTATAAAATACTGTTTAAACTGTATACCTATTATTATTATATTTACCTATTATTTAAAATGCATACCAACCTATGCACTCCCTTGTATGTATATATAAATATAGGCAACCCATCAATAGTTGGCAAGAGTCCACTATACAGGTGACCGGGTGAAGGGAAATAGTGATCTCAATGGGGTATTTATTTAAGAGAACCAATGATGATCACTTTTATGTTTATTGCTTTAGAAGATTACAAACATAAATTAATATTAAAACTAAAGCTCTAGTTTAGTGCCAAGCTCTAGGAAGGCTAAATCATGGGACGTATAACATGTGATAGCAATAGCTGGTCTCGTGGCTATACAAATATGGCCAATGGGCATAATGTTTTAGATTTAACTTCTGAAATAAATCAATAGAATGTCTGATGCATAGACAAATATTACTTAGGGCACCAGAGTTTTGTTTTACATACTCTCCTGACAGGGCTGTAATAGAGTACACTTTTATTTCCCATGGAATATCAATTATGAAGCATATATTTTATTAGTACTCTGTATTGATTAATTCCTCTGTTATTCCTCCTGGAAATTAATGAATAAATTGACAACTGGGCTTTATTTCCCTTGTCAATCGGTTGTTTCCCTACCCTGTCTGACATTTTCAGCTCTGGATGAACAGTGTCAGATTCTGTAGGGCACGCCACTTTAACATGAGACTTAGTAGCACCAAGTTATCAGTTTATTCATATATTTCCTGGAGGAATAACAGAGCAAAGGCACCATTCAGTTCTAAGAAATAATGCTCCAGAATTGTTATTTTATAGGGAACACAAGTATTGTACTTACTAAAACAGACATGAAGATCTGAAAGGTGCTCTTTAAAATAGGAGGTTCTTTACTCTGTATGCATAAAATATGTCTATAGTGCACTAATGTATCATTTGCTTTCTCTCTTTATAGAAGTTTATAACTCAGCTAAATCAGTTATTGTTTGTATTTTGTTATATCTAATTTTCGTTAAATATGCATTATAGTCAGTGAAATTAGAACGTTTCAACATTAACATTTTAACTGTCTAGAAAGTAACGTAAACTCAGTCTTATAGGCCAGTATTTAGAGGGAATTAAGTTACATTTTATTTTTTTTCAAAGAATCTCACTTTTACTTGAACTTGAAGACAATTTTGGGTGATTATTTGCCATCTGCTGCTTTCAGCATTTCAAATCCCTAGGAGTCCTTTTAGAAAAAAAAAAAAGCTGAAGTGTGTTGAATGTTCATTCATAGGTAGTGTCAGGAAGCGAATGCCCAGATAATCCCCCAAGCAAAAAGAGACAGGACTGCAACCAACTCTAATTGATTCTGAAATGAATCAGTATGAAAAACAAGGGGTCTGGATTCCCATGTGCACAAGAATATACACGAACTGTGTAAGCTTGACTGCTGGGCAGTTAAAAAAAACTATGTATAGCACAATCTGATCAACAGATTATATTGTAATTAAAAATAGATTGGTGCCAATGTTAATGGTGTTCTCTATATCGAACAATTATTTTTTAAACGGAAATTTCTGCAAATGATCCAACTTGCCTTCCTTTTACAGCTTTTTCATCATAATATATTTATTCAATTCCACCTCCTTATTCCCACTAGCTTGAAGGCAGAAAGCAAGGATTAGGCTTACTGCAGTTCCTCCGATGCTGTCAGTTTGCACTGCCAAACTTCAAATATGAACTGTTGCATGTACTGTCACAGATATTTCTTCTACATCTTAATTTGCAAATGAGGAGCTGACATTTCCCATGCCTCATATTTGCACACAGCTCCACACACATTAAAAGCCAGGGCTGTCAGCAGCTGCTATTATGTTTATTGCTTTTGCAGATATTAGGTAGCCTATTTGAAAAAAAATTTCATCAGATTTTTATTTATAACTGAGATGGTTGTGCGGCAGCAAATCCTCATATTTTATTCAGAAAGGAGCTGTGAAGTATGTGCTTCGTGCATTGCATTTGAAAACCTTTTTCAACTCAGATTTTTTTTAATATCATTTAATCAGCCTGAGTCCTATTTTCCTGTATAACCTAATCATACAGTATATCATCGCTTAATATATTCAAAATAAAGATACATAACTAGGGAAGTCTAAGTTTGAAAGACTAGTACTAGCTTATTGATGCCCAAGTCCAAAATGTATTTATTTTTGAAAAGCTGGTGTTTTCAAACACAGTAGAGGAATAGTGCGGAATTGGTTCCTGGGAGAGTCGGAGATGAAAATCAACCCTCTGGGAGAATTCTGTATTTGGGAGCTTTTCAGATGAAAAGAAAATGTCGGATTGATTAAGATCTCACCCAGTACTGAAAGCTAGCAGCTCTGCAAGCTTCATACTACAATCAAAAATAACAATGTCATAACATAAAGGGGGATGGAGGATCAGGAAGCAAAACTTTCTCAAAGAGCATAAAATTACAGGATGAAAATGTTATGATCTGTCAAATTTTACACATGAACATCTGCACAAAGAAAAGTTTTTAGCAACACCACAAGGGTTAACCACACCAAATCTAGTCTTCAGTTTAGTTATACGAGTTATGTAAAATTGGGATTGTGTCTCAGTTTCAAGTTTGGCAAGAGTTGGACAAGAGCGTCACTAATATTGGAATACAATCTCACACAACCCCTATAATTATTTTATAATAATATTATTACTGAAAACAAACTTTGAAACAATCTAATAATATATAATAGGGCCACAGGGAATTTGAAAGTGCTTTGAACAATAGAGATTTAGTGCAGTCTCTGGTTAGCAGGCCAAGTAGGGAGGTGACTAGGAATAAATGTGTACTTAAAGAGACTCTGTCACCATATTATAAGTACCCTATCTCCTACATAATGTGATCGGCGCTGTAATGTAGATAACAACAGTGGTTTATATTTTGAAAAACGATAAATTTTGAGCAAGTTATGAACGCCCACATTAACTTTACCAAAGTGTCTTGGGAGTGAATAGACATTGCCTCCAGCCAGGATGTGATGTCTATTCACACTCCCGACACTTCGGTAAAATTTCTGTGAATGACAGCACATGTGATCTCGCGAGATCACGCTGTGCTGTGTGAGTAAGTCCTAAAGAAACTTTACCGAATTGTCAAAATTGTGGATAGACATCTCGCAAGATCACGCTGTGCTGAATACAAATGGACATGAATGGAGAGAAGTGTATGACGCTGATTGATCAGCATCATACACTTCTCTTTACAACGCCCGGTTGATAAAAAGTAAAAACACGCCCAGTTGTCTATTAAGAAACTAATTAGCATAAATCTAAAATTGTTCATAACTTGCTCAAAATTGATAGTTTTTCAAAATAAAAACCACTGTTGTTATCTACATTACAGCGCCGATCACATTATGTAGGAGATAGGGCACTTATAATGTGGTGACAGAACCTCTTTAAGAAAATTAAAGGTGTTGATAATATCTTGCAAATAAAATGGACGAGTTGGAGATTCTTATGACCGACATAGATTATGATGTTGTGGGGATAACAAAAACCTGGCTGGAAGAGAGCCAATAACTGGTTAACTAATATGGAGGGCTACACAGTGCTTAGAAGGGATAGAAAAGATTTTTATAAAAAGTGGAAGGTGTTTGTCTGTTTGTAAAATCCAGTCTAAGACCAGTGCTGAATGAAGACATGGGCAGAAGGCGATGACAGTGTCATGGAGTGGGCAATATCAGTAAACTGCTAAGTGGAGTATGTTATAAGCCACTGAATAGAGCTGCACTGGCCGAGGATGAAATGCTGCAACAAATAGAAAAGGCAGCAAATAATAATAAATGGGTTCCTTATTATGGGGAATTTTAACTATCCTGACATTAATTGGAACATAGAGGCCACTGAATATGCTAAACGCTGTAAGTTTTTAACTATATTTCAAGACAATTATTTTTCTCAGTTGGTTGCCAAACCGATAATGTCCTGGATCTAGTCTTATCTAATAGACTAAATAAAATATCAGAGGCTGAGGTCCGGGAGCACTTGGGCAAACAGATATCATAATATGGTAAGTTTTAACCCCTTCCCGCTGCAACCATTTTTAATCTTCCGGACAGAGCCTTATTTTTCAAATCTGACATATCTCATTTTATGTGGTAATAACTTTGGAATGCATTTACCTATCCAAGCAATTATGAGATTGTTTTCTCATGACAAATTGGACTTTATGTTGCTAGTAATATTTGGTTGATAAATGTAATATTTACTTGTGAAAAATACCCAAAATTTGTGAAAAATTGCAAAAATTTTAATTTTTATCAATTTAAATGTGTCTGCTTGTCAGACAAATAGTAATACCACACAAAATAGTTGCTAATTAACATTTCCCATATGTCTACTTTAGATTGGCATCATTTTTTTAACATCCTTATATTTTTGTAGGACGTTACAAGACTTGGAACTTTAGCAGAAATCTCTCACATTTTCAAGAAAATTTCAAAAGGCTATTTTTTCAGGGACCGGTTCATTTGTGAAGTGGTTTTGAGAGGCCCATACAATACAAACCCCATAAATCACCCCATTTTAAAAACTCCTCAAGGCATTCAAAACAGCATTTAGAAAGTTTCTTAACCCTTTAGGTGTTTCACAAGAATTAAAGCAAAGTAGAGGGGACATTTACAAATTTCATTTTTTTTTTTGCAAAAATTCATATTTAATTATTTTTTTCTGTAACACAGAAGATTTTACCAGAGAAACGCAACTCAGTATTTATTGTCCAGATTCTGCAGCTTTTATAAATACCCCACATGTTGCCCTGGTGTTCTAATGGACAGATGCACAGGCCTCAGAAGCAAAGAAGCACCTAGAGGATATAGGGGCCTGATTTTTATTAGATTATATTTTAGGCACCATGTCAGATTTGAAGAGGTCTTGTGACTCCAAAACAAAGCAAACATCCCAAAAAAGAGTCCATTTTGGAAACTACACCCACAAGAAATTCATTTAGGGTGTAGTGAGAATTTTGACCCCACAGATGTTAGAATTTGGACGTGGAAATATTTTTTTTTACATTTTTCCTATAGATGTAGTTTTAGCTAAAAAAAAAAACTATTTCCACAAGGGATAAAGAAGAAAATACCCCCCAAGATTTGTAAAGCAACTTTTCCAGAGTAGGTAAATACCCCATATGTGGCCATAAACTTCTCAGAAGGGAAGGAGCACCATTGGGCTTTTGGAGTGCAGATTTTGCTGGATTGGTTTTCTGTCGCATTTGCAGAGCCCCTGTTTGACCAAAACAGTGGAAACCCCCCAGAAGTGTCCTCATTTTGGAAACTACACCCCTCAAGGTATTCACCTAAGGCTGTAGTGAGCATGTTAACCCTGCATGTGTTTTCCAGAAATGAGGGTACACTCGATGTTGCAGAGTGAAAATGCCAATTTTTCCATAGAAATGCCAATATGTGGTGCCACCATGAAAAGTGATTGTAATTGTTATGCTGTGTTTCCCGGTTTTAGAATCACCCTAAATGGTGCACTAATCTTTTGCCTGGACAATTAACAGGGCTCAGGAGTGAAATAGTACCATGCAAAATTGAGGCCTAATTTGGCGACTAATAAAGTATTGGTTCACAATTTCGGAGACTCTGATGTGAAATAATTAAAGAAACCCCTGAGAAGTGACCCCATTTTGGAAACTACACCCCTCAAGGCATTTATTATGGGGTGTAGTGAGCATTTTCAGCCCACAGGTCTTTTCCATAAATGATGGCGCTGCAGATGGCTCAACATAAAAATTGCAATTTTTCTCTAGATATGCCATTTCAGTGGCAAATATGTCGTGCCCAGCTGGTGCTACTGGAGACACACACCCCAAAAATTTTTAAAAGTGTTCTCCCTGGTTTGGCTCAGTAGTGGGCGAGCACCATTTGGATTTTGAAGTGCGGACTTGGTAGTTGGAGTTTTACTGGTATTTCAGTTTATAATGTGGGGGCACATGTAAGCTGGGCAGAGTATATCAGGGCATAGTTAGGTGGTATAATAATGAGGTAAAAAAAACAATAAAATAATCCATAGATGTGTGTGTGAACCCAAAGTGACCAAAAAACAGCAATTCTGTTGTTTTTTACAACGTTCACTGCATTGGCTAAATAATATAATATTTTTATAGTTCAGGCTGCTAAGGACGCGGCGATACAAAATATATATGGTTTATTTATTTTTCTCAATAATAAAGGACTTAATAAAGGATAAAGGGGCGATTGTGCTTTATTTTATTACTTGAAACTTTTATTTTAGTTTTTACAACAATTTATCCTCATTTTTTACACTTATTTTTAGTCCCACTATGGGACTTGAAGCTCCAACTGTTTGATTGCTCTATGTGTTAGAACTGTCAGTTGTTCACTGACACCAAGTCGCTTAGGCTCTGCCTCCGGGCGGGGCCTACTTGGCTTCCATAATTGTCAAAACAGGGGGCCATTGTTAGGCCTTCTGTTGCCATAGTAGCCGTCGGCAGCCCTGTGAACACATCGCAGGGCTGCCGATTTGCAACAAACCACTAAGATGCAGCGATCATTTTGATCGCTGAATCTAAGGGGTTAATGGCAGGGATCAAAGCTCCATACCTGCCATTAAAGCAGGGTGTCAGCTGTAACATACAGCTGACACACACTGCTGATGTTGCCGGCTCAGCTTCTGAGCCAGCGCCATCTTGCCATTGGCTTTCGAGCGGGGCCTAGGAGGCTTCCGTAGCCGACAGACCGAGAGGCCAGTATTAGGCCTCTGGTTGCCATTGAAGACATCGGCACCCCAGCGATCAGATCAGTGGAGTGCCGGTGGCTAAAACCCACTCAGATGCTGCGATCTCTATTGAGCTCAGCATCTGAATGGTTAATCGGTTGGATCGGAGACTAGCTCCTGACCATTACAGCAGGGTGTCAGCTGCAATATACAGCTGACACCTGGCGAAGATGATGCGGGCTCAGCTCTTGAGCCCGCACTATCACCACGACGTAACTGTACTGCAATTTGCGGGAACCCCTTCTCGACAGCGCTGTATATATATGTATATATACAGCGGATGTCAGGAAGGGGTTAATATAATATTCAATAAAATAGTACAAGGGGGCGATACAAAAATCTCAAACTTTAGGAAAGTAAAATTCAATCGACTGAGGGAAGCACTCAGTCCTGTTGACTGGGATCATGTAATGGTAAATAGGGATACTGAAGCTAAATCAGGAGTATTTTTTTTTAGATATATTACATGAATCATGCAGTAAGTTTATACCCTCTAGTAAGAAAATGTCTAGTAATAAAAAGAGACCAATGTGGATAAATAGGGAAGTACTGACTATAATAAGACAAAAACAAAAAGCATTTAAAACATTGTAGGTTGAGGGTTCAGAAACAAAACATTCTAGGCTTACAAAGATCTCAATAGGAAATGTGAAAATGAAACCAAGTTGTCAAAGCTATCCACAGAAAAACAAATCACTAACGACATTAAAAAAAATCTTACAAATATTTAGAAATATATAAATGCCAAAAAGAAAAAACCTGATGGCTCTTTTGAAGATAACTTATAGTCTGGGGAGGGGAGGCTTTTGCAAACCCATAGCCAAATTTCTTGATTTTTATTTAAAACCATGTGTGTTCCAGGTACCCTCTTACATCAGGGATTCTGTTGATGTTTTGCAGAGAGTGGAGGAGGTCACCTTGAAATCAAATATGTATTTGATTTCCTGTGATGTAGAGTCCCTCTATACCTGTATAAACCACCAGCATGGATTGGTGGCATCAAGATTCTTTCTATTGATGCAGGGGCATAATGTTGAATTTGTGAATTTTCTCATGCAATTGCTAGAGTTTACACTGAATCTTATTTTTTTTCTTTTTAAGGACAGATATTTTTTACAGTCAAGAGGAGTAGATATTGGTGCAGCATGTGCTCCATCTTATGCAAATCTTTTCTTGGGCTATTGGGAACGAGAGCAGATTCAGGATTGTACTGAACCTGGATCTGTTATCTCATGGATGCGCTTTATAGTTGATGTCCTCTTCATTTGGCAAGGCACTTTGGAATCCTTGGAATATTTTATTCCGAAACTTAATGATAACAAATTGAATATTCGTCTAACTCATGATATCAGCCAAACGTTCGTTGACTCTTTGGATATTGGTATCTCAGTCGGTCATGACCATGTAATACATACAGTGATACATCGTAACAAAACTAGTGTGAATTCAGTACTGCATGCGAGAGCTGCTCATCCAGCTTATGTTATACGAGCTATACCTACTGGCCAATTTCTGTGGGCTAGAAGAATTTGTGATCATACTTCAGAATTTGAGAAAGAAGCTTTGGAGTTAGAAAGACGTTTTCTCAGACGAGGTTACAAACAACATGATATAAGACAAGTATATATACGAGCCAAAAATGAAAATAGGACCTAATTATTGGTACCAAAAGCTCGTAAACAAAATACTGGTGAGGTAGTACTGATCACTAACTTTCATACACGTTGGAATGAAATGATGCAGATTTGTAAAAAATATTGGCCCATTTTGAGGCAGGATCCGGATCCCAATAGATTCCTATCCATGCAACCTAAAGTTGTGGCCCAAAGGAAACAGACTGTGGGTGGTATTTTGGTACATAGCCACTATGTGGCTCCAAGATCTGGCTTCATTTTTTAGTCACGTGGCCCTAAATGGGGTTCTCTACCATGTGGAGATTGCTCCATTTGTCAATATATGGTCAGGACAGACAGTTTTACCAATTTCATTAGTGATCGAAAGTATAAAATTGTGCATCATCTAAATTGTCGTACATCTTCAGTGGTCTATTACCTCACATGTCCTTGTGGACTTATTTATGTTGGCCTTACGTCAAAGGAATAGCGAGTTCGAATTCAAGAACCTATCGGAGATATTAAAAGGGCATATATATTATCTTCGATGGAAAAAGACAAAATAAGGAAGCTGAAACCAGTAGCAAAACATTTTAGAGAATTCCATCATGGCCAATAGAATAAACTACAAGTGAGGGGCATTGATCACGTTACCCTGGGATCCAGAGGAGGGAATCTATTGAAGATTGAATACAAAAGGATCACTGTACTTAGATTGATCTCACCAATGGGGCTAAATAAAAGACTGGATTTTTCATCATATTTGTTAGTAGTATATGTTCTTCTGTGACCTCTGCTTAAAAATAATTTTGAAAACAAATTAATATTTACTAATTGATACAACATAATAATACAACATGTTTGGGAATATTGTTCAATATTTTTCGTGGTTCTTTAACAGAACCAATTCTTTGGGTGAGCAGGATTTTCAGAGGTAGGTTAGTTTTTCATGGGGCATATATATAGGGGGCCATTTTTGACAATGCAGGGTTGCTTTTTTCTATTGTAAGGCTGTGGATATTAGTGGAGTTATATCTATGATTATCATGAGTGATGAACTGTACCCAAACTTTATATAATCTAATATTCTTTTTATCATGCTTTACATTTTTCTTAGTATGGAATATGAGTAAGTGATCTACACCACACAGGACTAAAAGATGACGTTGGATAATGCGGATGATCTCATCAATCAACATACACTTCTATCAAGATTATAATAATGTTTTTATTTTATATTATTGACATTCACTTGTATTGGTATTAGAATTGTCTATTTGTTAATATATACTTTTCACAATAATTGTGTTTTTTCACACCTTATACATCTGTTTTTTTTATTTTATTTATTTTGTTCATTTTTCCCTTTCACTAGCACTGGTATAATTATGTTTTATTTTCTATATATTCATACACATTCACATATACATTTTATATTCTTGCATGGATAATTTAAGGAGATGTTAATATAAATTTTTATACATATATCTCTAAATATACGACACATTATATTACTTTCATACCATATTCTTGTGTGTGTGTATATATATATATATATATTACAGGGATATCATTATCACAACATATTCTTTTTGTTTTTTCACATTATTTCACATCTCACGGTCACTGTTAACATCTGTGTTTAGTGGATATTTATTATTATTATCTTTTATATATATATTTATATAGATCTGTTATCCGAAAACAATATTCCAATAATTGGAATCAATTTGGTTCATTAGATATTGGATCAATTGTATATATTTAGAAATATACTGAGTGGGGTATCTATACAATTCTTTTCCCTATTTTTCTAGATACATTTATCTGGTATTAGTCCAAAATCTATATGGTTGTTCCTCTATATTACCCATGTTGATCCTTTATGGATATAAGTAATGCCCATAACTAGAATAGTGCCCCTCAGTAAGATGGCCACTGTGTTGTTGTGCGCTCACTGCACATGCACCGTCCCGTTGCTGCAATGATGTCCAATCCTACCCAAGAATCTGTGTCCTACATTCTAATGGTCAGTTTGACCTTAAAAAGAAGGTCTCCGCTGGGATGACACCACACCCAGACGAAGGCATCAGACGAAACGCACGTCGGGTCTTGGATCATTCGCTGTGCAGGAGTTCCAACATCGGTATGTATTTATTTGTGTTAGTTTTCATTGTCTCTTATCTCCATTAATGTGTGTGCATATGGCCATGCAAAATCATGATCCACTTTCTTTTGCCTTAGTGACATGCTGATTAGTGCGCCTAGAAATTGATCACATTTGTTATTTATTACAGGGGGCAGTTATTTGGCTGTTATCTGGCTGTTACTACATTTGTTTATTCATATTTATTCATATTTATGCTTGTGGGTACGGTTTTTCACATGCATGACCTGTATTACATAATTTCACTGTTGGTCCTGACAGCTTGTTTGTAACTTTACCACAATTGCTAGCTGGAAATTGTTCCAACACGTGCTCTATCAGACATTAAATTTGCCCATACACCTTTTATATAAGGTCTCATTGCAATATTTCCATCTTTTGCATATATATACCAGTAAACTATATGTCATTTTTTACATATATATTGACTCCAATACATACTCCTAGTACAGGCTGACGCCATCATCTGCATTGTACTACTCATTTTTAATTGTTTTTGTATACATGTCTTTAATAAAGTAAAAACTTTTTTCATTATATCAAGATTATTGTGTAATTATTGACCCCATCCATTTGTAGGTTTTCTCTTTACACTCTAACATAGCCCACATTTTAAGGTAGTATTACTAAACCTGTGGATCTCCAGCTGTTGCAAACTACAACTCCCATCATGCCTTTGCACCGCAGGTTAGGGAACGCTGTTATAAGGCAAGGTTCACACATGATGTATTTGTTGCTGACTCACTCTCTAGATCCTGCACTGAAAATCAGTCATAAAATACATTGCAGGGCATGTGTATGGGGTCAAGAAGACCCACTCACATACCGTAAAAATAATCCACTTGGATTTTAGCCAATGATGTGCATTTTTAAATTCCTCCCACAATTTAGGTTGAGATAGATTGCTACACTTATATTTACATAGTCCACAATGTTAGGTTAATATCAAGGTGGAATTGACAGTAGGGTAGGTAGTAAAATTGTTTTATCAGCGCTAATATTGTTTATATTTTATGGCTATTATAATTCTTATAATTATTATTATTATTATTATTATTATTATTATTATCTCCCCTTGCTCAATAAAGACAAGAACATTTGCTTGTTGCCTCATGTTCACAATTGTCTTAGATTAAAACAATATCCTACTACAAAACTCTTTTTGTAATCTTTTTTTTATGATGGTATATTTTTCCCCCTACTTTCCTTACATGTTTATAGGGGCAGTCATTTTGCTTGACTTTCTGCTCTGGGATGTGAAAAGCTGTTCCAGAGATTTTCTTTACAGCAGGCACCTGGACATAAAAAAAAAAACAATAACAAGTAAGAAAACCTCCCATTGGTTCCTATGGGAGAGTGTTGCGAGCATGCTCTGTGTCATGTGCAGAGGTGATTGTGCAGGGAGGGGGGGATTTGAGTTGTGTTAGGCTTCATTCACATCTGTGTCAGGGCCCCTTTATGACATTCCGTCGGAGCTTACCGTGAGAACGGGACCCTGACTGACACAAACGGAGACCATAGGTTTCCGTTTTCATCACCATTGATTTCAATGGTGACGTATCCGGTGCCAATGGTTTCCGTTTGTCTCAGTTGTGCAAAGGGTTCCATTGTTTTGACGGAATCAATAGCGTAGTTGACCACGGTATTAATTCCGTCAAAATTACGGAACACGGAACCCTTGCACAACTGAGACAAACGGAAACCATTGGCACCGGATCCGTCACCATTGAAATCAATGGTGATGGAAACCATAGGTTTCCGTTTGTGTCAGTCAGGCCTCTTTTCTGACGGAAAGCTCAGACGGAACGTCGGAATAGAGCCCTAACGAAACCTAAATCACATTCTTACTGGTGTTCTCCTGTGTTATCTGTCTCAGCGTTACTTTTCATTCTAATGATAATGAGATGACTGCTGACCCAGCTTCCAGTGTACACAGCACAACCTGAAAAGTGACAGGAAGTGTGAGTTTTTTTTAAAAATAGAGACATACTATTTAAAACAACATCAATAAAAATGTTTAAAACCATTTTAGCATAAAAACTTGATCGGAACAATTGGTTAATATGTTTCCATTACCCCTTAATGAACAACCGAAAAAAGGCCAAAATGACTAGCTAAAAATTTTCCGCTTTTGCCTCTCTGCATTTCAGCAGCTGTAACTATGAGGCCTGGTTTTATGCGTGAGTAATTGTATTTTTTTCCTGCACAGTTTGGGGGTACGAATAAATTTCTGTGTAATTAATGTAACTTGTTTTGCGACGTAAAGAAACAAAAAAGCTATTTTTGGCATTGTTTTTGTTTGTTTATTTTTTATACTGTTCAGGTTTTATACTAAATTACCTAACCCCAGCAGGAGATGCACCCCGCCAAAAGTTTATATGGACCCCACACTAATCTGTTGGCGAAACGCGCGTCGGGGGTGGTGGGTGGGATGCAGGATAGCATAAATATCTGTATTTAATTCAATGTATTATTGTTCTTCACTCTACCTGTTTCTGCTGCAATATGATGTGCCAGCCTTTTATGTGATGTCATACACTATGCATAAGGTTGGTAATAGTTATCCAGATATGCACTTGCACTATATTTTGTGTGCAATAGCAGTTTAGTGGTTATATACATATAGGCATTTGCACTTTAGTCTTATGTACCATAGCACCTTTATTTTATACGCATAGATGCACCGGAACGTTATTCAATATGCAATAGCAACCTTTGTTTGGTAGACCTTCTAATTACATTTAATATATCAACAATTTGTTTTTTAAATGTCCTTGTATGTAACCATTTGATATGAATTACGTAATCCTGCCTCACCCACCTTCTTTCTGGTTGTCTATATGTCCCCATTTTGTCAAATTTAATAAAGTTTATGTATCTGATTTTGCCTCATATTTTTTGGTCTTGCACCACTTTTTTTTAAATTCTAAATAACCTGTTAAATGAATTATTCAGGTTATTACGGTTTTGTAGATAACATATATGTGTGTTTTTTTTTTTTTTATGTAATGTATGTGCAATAAAATACATTTTGTACTAAATAATACTAAATAATTATTTTTTGTGGACATTTTGGTGGCCAACTTTATTTTACACTTATACTGTATTAGCATACTCTTGTCACTATGACACAGTCTGCTATTAGGGCATCACATAGTGTGCCTTAACAGCAGGCGAATAGACAGCCTGGGGTCCTACCTAGGCAGAGGGTTCCCCCAGACTCCAATTGGGTCAACGGGAAACCCGGTGACACGATCAAAGGGGGTGGAGTCTCTTTTGATCTTGCTGCGGTCATGGACCGTGGCTAACAAAGGGTTAAATGGCCGGAGCGGAGTTTCATCTGATTCCAACTATATTTAGGAGACTACTTTAAGTATAGGAGATGTTGGTAACAGCGCCTGTTAAGAGCGTGCTCACAAGCCTTTTCTACAGCGATACCGAAAAAATCGGGACCTGCGCGCCCGCTGTCAAAACACAGCGGGCAGTTGCAAAGGGGTTAATATAAAATTCAATTGCTACAGTGTAAACCTTTGAGGAGCCCTTTGACATCATGCAAATAAATATTTCCTTTGAGTTATTATAGAGTTAAATTTTTTAATGGCTTACATGCATTAGAAGGCACTAATACATCCAAAGTTCCGTACTGGCTCAGTACAGCCACTGCAAGTACCAACACCCCCCCCCCCCCCACACTAAAATATAAATAACAGCAGTGACTCCAGATCGCTTGCCATAGGGTAATATAATTTCCGAAAAGGTAAAAATACTGCACTTTATGCACTTGCAAGTGTAACAAAAGCACGTGTGTGTCATCTGTGCATTTTCTTATGTTTTGTATTTAGAAAGTATATAAATTATTCAGGTTTTCATTCTACACTCTGTATTTTCAATGATACATTACTATTGTACACCACGTTGTGGAAATTCAGTACAATCTAACACCTGCCTCTTTATTAACGCGTTCCACATTTTGGTTTGTAGCATTTTCATGTCTAAATTAAGTTCACAGTTCATCTGCTTGCCATCATAAAGGCCAATGTAATGACGAATGGTCACATTTAGAATAAAGGGGAATGGTTCGCTCTCTCTGCCTAATAGATTTGTAGTAATTAGACTTTGAATTGCCGGCTGAGATATGCTCACTTAAACCAAACATGCTTTAAAAAATGTGTTACATTTATTTTTATATTGCACTAAAGAATTGAAAAAGACATACAGAACCAATAAGAAACAATGTTATCCGTTAAAATGGCAAAGGGTTTAATAGTCTCTGTTTAAATTTTTGATCTTCTTGGTCTATTGACCATCTGTTAATCTTGGATACAATTTACCAGTTGACCTACTTAAAAGATTTATTTCTTTTTCTAAAGTTTCATCTTTACCTAACACACACTGCTCTTTCTCAGATTACATGTGTTATTATCACCGTGGAAGGTCATGTCAAATCCATTGCATGGATCAAATGATGCTGAAAATCAATAGTTCTTCCTAAATACTTCCACACCCTACTTGGCTCAGTAGGCAAACAGCAAACTTGTTATAGCAATTCTCTTATTTTTTTTTCTTACAATTGAAAGTCACCTTTTAAAGTTCAGCAAATTGTAGTATAGTTTCCTCTAATGTTTAAGTTTATTTTATTTCTTTAGTCTCACAGCAAAATATATTAATAAAGTGACTGAATAACTAAATAGATATCTAAAGCATATCGATTTATATTTTAATATCGTATGGACAATTAAAACATCAACGATATATCATTCAAGTATAGCTTAATTATCATTAAAAAAAAATATTTAGTCCTTTAAAACATTTTTTATAATGTGTTTTTAGGGCAAAAAAAAGTTGAAAAAACGGATTTGGGCAGAATAAACAAAACCTCAATACAAAAGTATTTATATTTGTTTACATATAATAGAGGTAGAAGACTAGGGCTTCATGTACGTTATAATATTTGGGATCTATATAACGCTGATTCTGAATACGATTATAAAGCATTTTCAATTAGGCCACATACACAGTACACCTGTATAAAAATATGCATAAAAAAATAGCAGCATGTGGCAGCAAATATTGTGTATTGGAGCAAGCTTTCCCCTCAATGCTTTGTTCTCATTGCCTTAGAGAAAAACTTGAACTGTGAGATGCCCTACATTAGAACTTCATCTAAGGTTCGGCATCTCACACAGAACTATGCGGCCTACAATATTGTGCCCCTTATAATAAGGGGAAATGCTATGGTCATGTGGCCTTACTAATGATAGTAAAAAATATAAAAAATGAATAATATGTAATAGTAAAGTAAACATAAAATAAAAAAGTAAAAAAATAAAGTTACCCCCAAAAACGAACCAGAAAAAACAACTCATCTCTATACATACTATCATTAAACATTCTCTCACGGTAAAGAAACCCTTTCTTTGATGATGTAGAAGTTTTCTGTTCTCTAGATATAGTAGGTGCCCCTTTGTCAGGGTAATAGCCCTGGGTTATAAAATGGTCATCAGACAGATAACTATATTAGCCTTTGAAATATACATATAGTGATTAGTTCACCCCTAAGTTGTCTCTCTTTTATTAACTAAACCCCAATTTTAAAAATATATTTGGGTACTGCAGTCACCCAATTTGATTAAGAGGTATGGTTGCCCACATGTAAGCCAACTCTGTTGTGTCTTTTTTTGGGCATATTTCTGATGCCGGATATAATACACAATATTCTTTGTGTGATCTAACTAGTAACTTCTACAGTTGTAAAATCATGTTCTCTTCATGTGCATCTATGCCCTTCTTGGTGCATCCCATGATCTTATGTGTCTTTACAGCAGCTGCCTGACACTGGTTGCTACTCTTCAATTTGCTGTCCACTAATATGTTCAAGCCTTTAAATTGAATTACTCTAAAAGGGAAAAAAAATTCTGATCATAAAGGGTCAATAGACAGCTACTCATGAATGGGTTTAGGTAAAACATAATAATTATTCAGTGTGACTTATCATTTTAATTGTAATATACTTATTTTAAAGAAAAGCAATGAAAATGCATCCAACACAACTTTTATTTTTTTACAGCCCTGATGTTTTACCCTCTTATCAGTCTAATGATATGTCTCTTGTCTTTGTCCTATCTCTAACATAAACATACTAGTATAGAAAACCTGTTACACGGGTTTGCTAGCAAAAGGAATGCAGTGGTCTGTTTTTTATATACAGCGAAGGAAATAAGTATTTGATCCCTTGCTGATTTTGTAAGTTTGCCCACTGTCAAATACATGAACAGTCTAGAATTTTTAGGCTAGGTTAATTTTACCAGTGAGAGATAGATTATATAAAAAAAATAAAATAAATCACATTGTCAAAATTATATATATTTATTTGCATTGTGCACAGAGAAATAAGTATTTGATCCCTTTGGCAAACAAGACTTAATACTTGGTGGCAAAACCCTTGCTGGCAAGCACAGCAGTCAGACATTTTTAGTAGTTGATGATGAGGTTTGCACACATGTTAGATGGAATTTTGGCCCACTCCTCTTTGCAGATCATCTGTAAATCATTAAGATTTCGAGGCTGTCGCTTGGCAACTCGGATCTTCAGCTCCCTCCATAAGTTTTCGATCGGATTAAGGTCTAGAGACTGGCTAGGCCACTCCATGACCTTAATGTGCTTCTTTTTGAGCCACTCCTTTGTTGCTTTGGCTGTATGTTTCGGGTAATTGTCATGCTGGAAGACCCAGCCACGAGCCATTTTTAATGTCCTGTTGGAGGGAAGGAGGTTGTCACTCAGGATTTGACGGTACATGGCTCCATCCATTCTCCCATTGATGCGGTGAAGTAGTCCTGTGCCCTTAGCAGAGAAACACCCCCAAAACATAATGTTTCCACCTCCATGCTTGACAGTGGGGACGGTGTTCTTTGGGTCATAGGCAGCATTTCTCTTCCTCCAAAAACGGCGAGTTGAGTTAATGCCAAAGAGCTCCATTTTAGTCTCATCTGACCACAGCACCTTCTCCCAATCACTCTCAGAATCATCCAGATGTTCATTTGCAAACTTCAGACGGGCCTGTACATGTGCCTTCTTGAGCAGGGGGACCTTGCGGGCACTGCAGGATTTTAATCCATTACGGCGTAATGTGTTACCAATGGTTTTTTTGGTGACTGTGGTCCCAGCTGCCTTGAGATCATTAACAAGTGCCCCCGGGGAGTTTTCGGCTGAGCTCTCACCTTCCTCAGAATCAAGGATACCCCACGAGGTGAGATTTTGCATGGAGCGCCAGATCGATGTCGATTGACAGTCATTTTGTATGTCTTCCATTTTCTTACTATTGCACCAACAGTTGTCTCCTTCTCACCCAGCGTCTTACTTATGGTTTTGTAGCCCATTCCAGCCTTGTGCAGGTCTATGATCTTGTCCCTGACATCCTTAGAAAGCTCTTTGGTCTTGCCCATGTTGTAGAGGTTAGAGTCAGACTGATTAATTGAGTCTGTGGACAGGAGTCTTTTATACAGGTGACCATGTAAGAAAGCTGTCTTTAATGCAGGCACCAAGTTGATTTGGAGTGTGTAACTGGTCTGGAGGAGGCTGAACTCTTAATGGTTGGTAGGGGATCAAATACTTATTTCTCTGTGCACAATGCAAATAAATATATAGAATTTTGACAATGTGATTTTCTTTTTTTTTTTTTATATATAATCTATCTCTCACTGGTAAAATTAACCTAGCCTAAAAATTCTAGACTGTTCATGACATTGACAGTGGGCAAACTAACAAAATCAGCAAGGGATCAAATACTTATTTCCTCCACTATATATATATATATATATATATATATATATATATATATATATATATATATATATATATATATATATATATATATATATATAAAATACTGCAGTGGTCTGCTATATATATATATATATATATATATATATATATATACATATATATATATATATATATATATAAATAAATGCTCCACATAGATGTCTCCACAGTATAATGCCCTCATAGCTGCCCCCACACAGTATAATGCTCCCCATAGCTGCCTCCACACAGTATAATGCCCCATAGCTGCCCCACAGTATAATACACGCCATAGCTGCCCCCTTACAGTATAGTGCCCCCAATAGCTGCCTCCATACAGTATAATACCCCCATAGCTGCCCCCACACAGTATAATGCACCCCATAGCTTCCCCACAGTATAATAACCCTTGTCCTCCTCTGCACTGTGCTGTAAGTGACTTGGTATAGGCAGGCACGATGACGTCACCACATTGCACCTGCCTGTGCCGAGCCGCTCACGGCACAGTGAATGCTGGAGCAAGGGGCCGTCAGTTCCTTGCTCCAGCATTGAATTCAACTGTATCTGCGTCCTGAGTTCGAGTTGGAACAGGAACCTCGGTGAGTGGCTCGCGACCCCCCCCCCCGGAGGTCTTCACATGGCCCCCCAGGGAGTTGCGACCCACAGTTTGTAATGTATTGTATTGTGCTGTTCTCTCTAAACCGCAAACACAGATAGCACCATACAATTCATTACGGGCCACGGGCCCACTCTGCGGCTCACCAGGTGTTGTTATTTTAACTTCCAGGCTCTCTCCCACCGTCCACATCTCTTCCTGAATGGCTGGAACGCCCCTCACGTGATGTTATGTGTCCTCTCAACTGTGCCTCAGACACAACGTCCTTGCCATTTATATATAAGATTCTTAGGCTCCTCATCTCACTGTGACTGCTGCTCTTTCTATTACTTTCACTGAACTGAATATTAATTAGCGATATTTGGAGCCACTTTGGAATTAGGCGGCCTGTTAACTACCCATAGAGTCAAAACACCTACAGTGTATGCCTCCTTTGCTGAACCCCATTGTCAATACTTCACCTCTGTTCCTTTTTAATATGGAAAATGCACTTGCAATCTGCACTACTTTTATAAAATAAATTGGATTTAATTTTGCTTATTTGATTTAGTAGTATTGAAACAAAAGTAATTCCCTATGTGCTTTAACATGTTTTACTTAAAGAGGCACGGTCACCAGATTATAAGTACCCTATCTCCTACATAATCTGATTGGCGCTGTAATGTAGATAACAGCAGTGGTTTTTATTTTGAAAAACGATCATTTTTGAGCAAGTTATGAGCTAGTTTGGATTTATGCTAATGACTCTCAATGGACAACTGGGCGTGTTTTTACTTTTTACCAACTGGGTGTTGTACAGAGGAGTATATGAGGCTGACCAATCAGTGTCCTACACTTCTCATTGTTCCAGCCCAGCATGATCCACAGCACAGTGTGATTGTGAAAGAAGTAAACACGCCCAGTTGCTAAAAACACAATACACGCCCAGTTGGAAATAAGAGAAAACACGCCCAGTTGTCCATTAGAAAGGCTAATTTGCATAAATATAAAATTGCTCATAACTTGGCCAAATATGATCGTTTTAAAAAAAACAAAAACGTTACTGTTATCTACATTGCAGCGCCGATCACATGCAATAGGAGATAGGGATTTGATAATCTGGTGACAGAGCCTCTTTAACTATATGCATTTTACATTTTGCTTTATATTTTGACTTGCCTACTTCACAGAAAATGTATTCATGTAATGTAGTTAGCTCTTTTACAATATTGCTGCATCAATGAAATCCGAAAAGAACATAATGAATAGTATACTAGGTATAAAAGCAACAAAATATTGACCTCTAGTTAAACTCAGATGAGGGCAGTGAATTGTGTTGTGTTATATGTATGTATATGTATTGTTATTCTCACTCTTGTGATGGCATTGCTTTCCAACATAACACTTTGAAGATTTGTTTCAAAGTTACATCTCTGTATAAAAGAATCTTTTCATCTTGTAGATCTGAAATCTCAAAGATGGATACAATTCAGCATAGTACATATATGCGGAAAAAAAGGTCATTTTTTTATGTTTTCTGTCAATAATACCTGCTATTCTTGACAAAAATGACACTTTAATTGTAAAATTCCATTTTGCTTGTTTAAATACAGTAGAATGACCGATTACTTAAAACAGTGATGAAAATAACCTTGAAGAAATATCTTACATATAAAAATAATCATGAAAAACGTTAACATTTGTAATTTTACTTGACAAAAAATCAGGTGATGATAGGAAATGATTAAACCAAAAAAGAATACCTAGAAATTCAAGGTCATATATCAATGAGTATAGTTGCATATATGGGACCCCATGCATAGAAACACCAAAAAGTTATCCCTACATGCTATAATAAGACCAAATCAAACGTATCTTAGAAAAATACAAAATGACTTTATTGAAGACAAACAACACAGTTAATCAAGACACTTTAAAAATTACCACCCATAAAAACAATGTACAGACAGTACAAAGAGAATAGACAGTGTTGAATATAAGGCAGGGCAAACAATGGTAGTATTATGCATACTATATCATAGACTATAAAATATGTATCATGAGTATAAATGTACTGATATCAATCACCACAGCAAATACCTAGAGTATGACCACAAAGAATGTATGGTAACAGTCATGGAAAAGAAAAATCACTAAGACCAAAAGATACGCATACCAAAAACCCACCATGAGCCATTCCACTGCTGTAACTACCATAGAAACAGTAATGAAGTGCAGAGATTGTGAATAGACATCCCATGGAATGTCTATTCACGGTCTAAACACTTCAATATTGTTAATGTGTAAGTATAAGACAGCACATAAGGATCTAGCAGGATCCCTATGCTCTGAGTAAATGAATGGAGAGGAGTGCAGGACGCTGATTGGTCAGCGTCATACACTCCCCTGTACAACGCCCACTTGGTCTAAAGTAAAAATACGCCCAGTTGGGCATTAAGCAACTCATTAGCATAAATCTAAAATCTCTAATAAAGTGGTGAAAACAGATCGTTTTATTAAATAAAAAGCATTACTGTCACCTACATTATAGCGCCCATCTCCTTATATAGGAGATAGGTCACTTATAATGTGGTGACAGAGCCTCTTTAAGCTCTCCTCCATCATCAAATCTTTAAAAATGTGCTAAAACAAATTACTACACAAACTTAAAAAAGTGGCGATACTTGTCTATGTTCACATTTGTACCGATTCGGAGCACGGTCTAAAGTTCTGTCACAATTGACAGGTGGAATAGCACCGCATTGAAACCCAAATAAAGTCAAAATGACAGACACCACAACAGAACCCCTAGGGCATAATTGGTTTCCGTTTGACAACAAACCAACCAGATTGTCGTGGCTTCCATTAACCCCTTAAGGACAAAGCCTGTTTTGGACTTAAGGACGCAGCCAATTTTCTCAAATCTGACATGTGTCACTTTATGTGGTAATAACTTTGGAATGCTTTTATGTATCCAAGCGATTCTGCGATTAATTTCTCATTGGAATGCTGGTCTACCATCTCCAGATATATGTAGGCTTAGTCCCAGTTCTGAGTGCATGTGCAGAGTAGTTTCCCACCTATAGAGGACACCTTGTCGTGGCAGGTGGGCCCACACATTTTGACTAAAATGTGCGCCAAGAACCTCCCTATTGAAAGTAGATTTAGCAGTAATGCATATTTATTTATATTTTGCGGTTTAGGTTACATTGGTGTTCGCAGTGTGCTTTTGCCATTTTCTTGTGTGCTGTATAAATTAGCAGTCACAGGCATTCGTGCACCAGCATACACAATTTGTTTCATTTTGTTGGAATGTGCTGTTCAAACTTTTGTGTTGTTTATGTGATTCATATATGTGGGGTTGGTGACTGCCTCCATTTTTAGATCTTGTAGTCCTCCCATTCTGTTCTGGGTGATTTTAATTAGTTTAATGCTGGTTCCTACCATCCCCAGATATATGCAGGCTTAGTCTGAGTACTGGGTGTATGTGCAGAGTAGGTTCCCACCTATAGAGGACGCCTTGTCATGGCAGGTGGGCCCACACTTTTTGATCAAAATGTGCGCCAAGAAACTCCCTATTGTAAGTAGATTTAGCATGTAATGCATATTTATTTATATTTAGCGGTCTAGGTTACATTGGTGTTCGCAGTGTGCTGTTCCCATTTTCTTTTGTACATTGTACTTTAAGTTAGTGGTAAAATTTGGTCAATATATTCAGTGTTTATTTGGAAAAATTCAGAGAAAATGTGCAAAAATTAGCATTTTTCTAAATTTATATGTATCTGCTTGTAAGATTGATAGTAATACCACACAAAATAGTTACTAGTTAACATTCACCATATGTCTACTTTACGTTGGCATCATTTTTTAAAAGCTCTATTATTTTTTGAGGACGTTACAAGGCCTATAACATTAGCAGAAATTTCTCACATTTTCAAGAAAATGTCAAAAGGCTAGTTTTTCAGAGACCTGTTCAGTTCTGAAGTGGCTTATATATTAGAAAGTCCCCATAAATCACCCCATTTTAAAAACTGCATCCCTTATAGCATTCAAAACAGCATTTAGAAAGTTTATTAACACCTTAGGCGTTTCACAGGAATTAAAGCAATGTAGAGAATAAATTTACAACTTTCATTTTTTTGGCCAAAATTCATTTGTAATAATTTTTTTCTGTAATACAGAAGGTTTACCAAAGAAACACAACTCAATATTTATTGCCCAGATTCTGCAGTTTTAAGAAATATCCCACATGTGGCCCTAGTGTGATAATGGACTGAAACACTGGCCTCAGAAGCAAAGGAGCACCTAGTGGATTTTGGGGCCTCCTTTTTTTTTTTAGAATATATTTTACCATATCAGGTTTGAAGAGGTCTTGTGGTGCCAAAACAGTAGAAACCCCCCAAAAGTGACTACAACCCTCAAGAAATTTATCTAGGGGTATAGTTGGCATTTTGACCCCATAGGATTTTTGCTAAACTTATTGGAAAAATCGTCTGTTTTAACCACTTCAGGACCGGGCTATTTTGAGTCTTCAGGACCAGACACCGTTTAGCCCTTTTTAGCACGTGTTAGTTAAATGGCTCTAACTTTTTTATTTGTTGGGCCAATGACGTGATTTTTGCGATGTTTTTTCCATAGACAATGCAGGTTTCTTTTTTTTATCATTTTAATACACATCCTTTTTGCTATTTTAGAATTTTTATTCTTAAAGTTTGAAAATAAGCTTTTTTACTATTATTTTTTTTTTGGTAATAACAAAGTTTTACCCTAAAATAAACCTTTTATTTGTGATCGTCATTGTCTACCGTAAGTTGTAATATATTACATGTCTATATTTGGGTAATTGGGTCAGCGCTAGCATTACAGCAATGATTGGCGGGGGGGGGGAGTTTTTTTTGGGGTGTGTATATTATGTGTATTTATTATTAAAAAATTTTTGCACTTTACTTTACTTTTATTTTTTTATTACTAAGGTCTGTCCCTCAAAGGTAAAAAAAAGACCTTTAGAGAACTTTATATATATTTTTTCTTTCTTTTACAGCATTCTTTTCCACTGTGACTGGAGCTGCACAGCAGCCCCAGTTACAGGGGAAATCAGCCTTCTCATAGTGACGATTGTCACTAATAGGGCTGTGCTGGGTCTAGTAAGACCCAGCAGCAGTCTGTCACTAACGGCATCCGGCAATCATGTGACCAGTCACATGAAGACCGGGAGCAATAGAGACAGCGGCGCGGCCGCTGCCTCTATGCCAATACATAGCGTTCATTGAGCGCTGTGTACAAGTAATCAGAAAAGACAGAGGCAGTGAAAGCTGCTTCTATCCTTTCCTCAAGGTCCCCGGCAGATACTGACAGCCGGAAACGCAGCACTCAGCTGCCCGATTGTTAAAACCTGCGCTGTAAAAAGTCTATGGTGCGGGTTTCAAGGACCCTGACAGCTGGCCGTTAAAACACAGCCAGCGGTCGGGAACCAGCTTAATGTAAATTTTTTCTAATAAATTTTAGTTTTGGCTCAGATTTTTCCATTTTCACAATAGATAAAGGAGAAAAATCACCCCAACATTTATAAAGCAAACTTTGTTTGCTGTCTGTATAAATTCTGAACACAGCAATGCCCCATACGTGGTAATAAACTGCTGTTTGGACACACAGCAGGGCTCAGAAGGGAAGGAGCACCATTTGACTTTTGAAGCTCAAGTTTTTTCTGGAATAGTTTGCGGTGCAATGTCACATTTGCAAAGCCCCTGAGGGGCCAAAACAGTGCAAATGCCGCAAAAGTGACTGATTTGGGAAACTACACCCCTTAAGGAATTTATCTAGGGGTATAGTGAGCCATTTGACCATACTGTTTTTTGTTTTTTTTGCTGAATTTAATGGAATTAGGCAGTGAAAATGAAAATCTAAATTTTTTCCACTAAAATTTTGATTATTTTTTTTTATTTTCACATGGAATAAAGGAGAAAAAGCACCACAACACTTGTAAAGCAATTTCTCCCGAGTATGGCAATACCCCATATGTGGTCATAAACTGCTGTTTGAACATACCGGGCTCAGAATGGCAGGAGTGTTACTTGGCATGCAGATTTTGCTTGATTTGTTTTTGGCCACCATGTCACATTTGCAGAGCCCTTGAGCTACCAGCAGTGCCACACCTGCCATGAGGCCAGGTGAGCCGACAGCCTCAGGCGGCACCACCTACCCAAACTTGGGGGGCGGCATTTTCAGCCCGGGACGGACTGGACCGGGGGGAGGGGCCATGCAGATGCACACAGCAGACGTGCCGAACGTCTGAAACACTAATCCTCCTCTCTGACGCTGTACACAGCCAGAGAGGAGCAAGTCTGCAGGAGGAGCGGTCGAGCGACGAGAAGCACGAGGTAAGTTCCTGCCTTGCTGGGACCGGGACCCGTGACGTGAGTATACTGCAAGGGGGGGTCTGGGCATTTTACTGACAGCAAAGGGCTCTATTGGGCTGGAATAATCCACCCCATAGAGCCCTCATATCACTATAATGGAAGGATTAGTGTGGGTGGGGGAGGGTCTGACTGTCTGACTTACTGCAGAGGATTCTGCCCCCCCCTTTAGAGCAGTCAGTCAGATGCTCAGACCCCCCTAACCTTTCAGTATAGTAACGAGTCAGGGCTCTATGGTGGGGGGATAATTCCCCCCTATAGAGGCCTCTGCTGTCAGTAAAACGCCCAGACCCCCCCCCTTGCAGTATACTCCTGGCAGGGGCAGGAAGCTGAGCGCAGTATAAGGGCTTTGTAGCTTTCCTGTGCTTAATTAGCGTGGGAAAGCTACAAGCGGGGCTGTGACTGGTGAGTCTCACAGTCACTCCCAGTGCACACTGCATGCGGCAGCTGCGGCCGCCAGTCTGACTGTGAGTCTCTGACCAGTCACCACCCACACGCAGCAGACAGACAGGATAGACTGATAAACCCTCAACTACTACAGTTTCACAGGCATTGACTATGACGGCTTCTATAGTGTAGTGGTCAGCTTGTATGCCTTACGTATGGAAGGTTGCTGGTTCAAATCCCAGCTGGGTTTTTTTTTTTGTTTGTTTTTTAATATTAATATCTTACTTGTATTGGGCATTGTTCACACTAGCATTAATATACGTTTACCGCTCTTCCGTCAGAGGAAGAGAGGATCGATACGTTAAACGGAAAGCAACGGCTCCATTAGATTTACCATTGCTTTCAATGGTAATTATTTTGTATCAGTTGCTTTCCGTTTGTTTCCGTTCGCTAGGTTTCCGTTCTTTTGAACGGAAATAAAAGTTCTGCAGACTGCACTTTTGTTTCCTTTAGAAAAAACGGAAACTTAGCGAACGGAGACAAACGGAAAGACACTGATACAAAAGAATAACCATTGAAAGCAATGGTAATTCTAATGGAACCGTTGCTTTCCGTTTAACGTATCGATCCCCTCTGACGGAAGAGAGGTAAACGCATATTAATGCTAGTGTGAAAGAAGCTTTAGGGCCTGTACACATCAGCGTTGGCTTTCCGTTCTGGGGTTCTGTCGGAGGTAACCCCGCAACGGAAAGTCAAACTGAAACCACAGCTTCCGTTTCCGTCACCATTAGCGCAGTCGACTGCGCTATTGATTCCGTCACAAAAACGGAAACCTGCCGGAATGGTGACGAACGGAAACCATTAGCAATGTTTCCGTCACCATTGATTTCAATGGTAACTGAAACGGAAGCTGTGGTTTCAGTTTGACTTTCCGCTGCGGGGTTCACCCGACGGAAACCTCCCACGGAACCCCGGAACGGAAAGCCAACGCTGATGTGAACAGGCCCTAATCCTTCCCCATAAACCTGCCCCCGCTAATTAAAATAAATATATTATATAATGTATATAGCGCTGTATCCGTCAGGTCAGCGGGACTGACTGATTCAGTGTCAGCGAGTCCTGCAGGATCGAGCTGTTACCGATCACATCTAAGTTCACAACTTAGATGTGATCGGTAATGGGCGACCTAATGGATTCAGGTCTCAACGCTATATACAGCTGCTCTTTATACAGGATACAAAGCAGCTGTATCTCAAAAAGTGCAAATCATTTTCAATAAAAAGTAATTAAAACTTGCACCAATCGCATTAATAGATATCTTTATATATCATACTGACATGTCCGAAGTTTTCATCGGTGGGGGACCGAGCACTGAGGCCCCCACCGATCGCTAAAACGAAGCAGCAGAAGTGCTCGGGTGAGCGCTGTGCCACTTCATTTATGATCGACTTTCAGCCGAGTGAGCGGTGTACGGACTCCTAGATTTTCTATTGAGCCCATACACTGCTCCAAGGAAAGCCAAACAGAATTGAAGCGGCACACCGCTCACCGGAGCACTTCTGCTGCTTCGTTTTAGCGACTAGTGGGGGGTCTCAGTGTTCGGACCCCACTGATCAAAACTTCTGACATGTCAAAAGTTCTTTAAAAAGTTGTTACACCTGAAAGAGAACCTTTCACCTGCCCACAGATTTGCATTTGAGTGCAGAATGTAATGGTCAGGGCTGCACAAACTCTGGGGCACTTTATATATATTTTTCCTACCCTCTTTCCTTACTTAGATATCGGTGCTGTAATATTTGGCGCCCGATATTTAAATAACCCCATGAACTGCCAATGGGGCGGTAATTGGCAAGGGGACGTGTAACATCGCTGTGACACTGCCCAATCCGCTACGGACAATGTCAACAGCATGAGCTGAAGAGAGGAAATCATGTGCGCACGCACGCTCTCACTCTTCAGCTCTCGGCAGGCAAGTACAAGACTGTGATCTCAGGTGAGAGATCAGTCTTGTCGTACTTGTCTGCCGAGAGCTAAAGAGTGAGAGCGTGCGTGCGCACACAGCTCCGATGCCATGGAACAGAAGAAGAAGAATTCACACTCTTCTTCTCCTCTTGTGTTCCTTAGTGGTAGCGGAGCTGCGCGTGCACGCGCTCTCTCTCCAGCTCTTGCTGTAACGCTGACCGTAGCTGATTGGACAGTGTCACAGCGATATTACACGCCCCCTTGACAATTACCTCCCCATTCACAGTTCATGGGGTTATTTAAATATCGGGCGCCAAATATTACAGCACTGATATCTAAATAATGAAGGAGGCTAAGAAAAAAATGTAAAGTGCCCCAGAGTTTGTGCAGCCCTCCCCATTACATGCTGAACTCAGCTGCACACGGATGGGGAGGTGAAAGGTTCTCTTTAAAAGAAAGGTGTTATAATTATTTATTTTTTTATTTGATATGTTTTATTTTATGGGCCTAATTTTTCTAATTATTTGAATATGTTTCCAAAGGTAGCTATTTATTCATATGTTTGTACGTCTGTGGGTGGGGGCAGCCAACTTTATTTTTATTTTTCATACTGCTAATTTTTGTTTTGCAGGTTCCGCTGGACCATTTGGACTACGTCGTAGATTCGTTGGACTACTTCGCTGATTTAAGCTTTATTTCTTTTTTTTTAATAAAATGGTTAAAGTGGATTGTGTGGAAGTGTTGTCATTTCAATAAAATAAATTTCTTTGTCTCTGTTTTTTAATACTTCATTACCGCCTTAGTAATGGCAGCTGTCTGATTGAGAGCATCCATTACTAAGAAGGGGCTTAGTGTTAGCCAGTAATAAGGCTAGCACTAACCCCTATTATTACCCCGCTACCCACCGCCACCAGGAGTACCGGGAAGAGCTGGGTAAGATCCAGCACCCGACCGTCTGAAGAGAAGGGCGGGTACTAGGGTGGCCGCAGGCTGGTAATGTCAGGCTGGGAATTGCCAAAAACCATGGCCCTTCCCACCCTGGTAATGCTAGCCTGCTTCTGCTTTATTGTATCTGGCTGGTTCTGAAAAATGGAGGGGATCTCACGTAATTTTTTTTCTATTATTTTTTTTTTTTAAAAGACGTGGGGTTCCCGCTATTTTTCACAACCAGCCAGATACAATAAAGCAGCTGCAGCCTAGCATCACCAGCGTGGGAAGGGCCACGTTTTTTATCCCTTCCCAGCCTGGTAAAACCAGCCTGTGGCCGCCCTGCTGCCTTACCGTCGCTTCAGATGGTCGGGTACTGGATCGTACTCCCCTCGCGGCAGTGAGAACCGGGGTAATAATAGGGGTTAGTGATAGCCTTTTTACTGGTTAACACTAAGCCCCTTCTTAGTAATGGACGCTCTCAATCAGACAGCAGCCATTACTAAGGCCATAATAAAGTATTTAAAAAAACAGACATAAGAAAAACTTTTATTGAAATCTATACTCCCCCATGCAACCATTTTTTTTTTTTTTTAAAGTAGATCATCGGAGTAGTCCAATGAATCTACGACGTTGTCAGGATTCTGTTGTTGTACTGCAAAATTACCACTAGTGGCCGCTGTTTTACACTTTGAAGAATTGTGCTGCACTTTTACTCCTTACCACTGGAGGCTGCTGTTTTGCCCTTAAACTTGCCCTTAACCAAGATGGCAAATGTTGCATCGTGTGGAACCATCTTGTTTCCTGTTTGGGCCTACTTCAGACCACATGGAATACCAAACAGTGCTTGAGTATTGTGACTTGTTCCAGTCTCCTGCTCCTGAGAACTGTCTTTGCCAGACTGTTCCTACTTCCTTGCTATTTACTACTACTCGTGTTCCACCCTCCAAGCACTGTTCCTGGGGACGTCTCACCGGGTTCTGCACTGTGCTCCGCTCGCTACTTCTGACCGTAGGATTCCAGCAGTGTTCGCCAGTATCGTAACAGACGTAGTCCAAACGCTCCAGCGGAACCTACCAAAAAAAAGCAGTATAAAAATGTATAAAACTTAAATTTGCCACAATAGTCACTCGATATAACTATACTGTAATCACTTATATGGTCTGCAGATATCTTGTGTATAACTGGCATCTACCTCTATAAGGTCACTATATGGTGGTAATATTGGTCTATATATAGTGTGATTTATTCACTAACAGTATGGTGGGTTTTTTCTGACACTATGTTGTAGTAATATGTGTTCATGGTTTGGTAGTTTTATTCAGTAACCGTATGGAGGTATTATTCAGTAACAGTATGGAGGTATTATTCAGTAACAGTATGGAGGTATTATTCAGTAACAGTATGGGGGTATTATTCAGTAACAGTATGGAGGTATTATTCAGTAACAGTATAAATGTATTATTCAGTAACAGTATGGGGGTATTATTCAGTAACTGTATGGAGGTATTATTCAGTAACAGTATAAATGTATTATTCAGTAACTGTATGAAGGTATTATTCAGTAACTGTATGGCGGTATTATTCAGTAACAGTATGGCGGTATTATTCAGTAACAGTATGGCGGTATTATTCAGTAACAGTATGGCGGTATTATTCAGTAAAAGTATGGGGGTATTATTCAGTAACTGTATGGTGGTATTATTCAGTAACCGTATGGGGGAATTATTCAGTAACAGTATGGGGTATTATTCAATAACAGTATGGGGGGATTATTCAGTAACAGTATGGGGTATTATTCAATAACAATATGGGGATATTATTCAGTAACAGTATGGGGGTATTATTCAGTAACAGTATGGTGGTATTATTCAGTAACAGTATGGGAGTATTATTCAATAACAGTATGGAGGTATTTTTCAGTAACAGTATGGAGGTATTTTTCAGTAACAGTATGGGGTGTTATTCAGTAACAGTATGGGGGTATTATTCAGTAACAGTATGGGGTATTATTCAGTAACAGTATGGGGGTATTATTTGTAATGTTGGTAAATGAGACTGGCTGCCAAGGAAAGATATGGGGCAGTGCAGTGCAGACCGTACTATTTGCACTGCACTGATTGGCAGTAAGAATAATTCTTTAAATATTTTCCATATTTCAAACAGCACTTTAAGGCTATGTTCACATTGAGTTTTTTGCTGGAGGAAAATTCTGCCCCAATCTTCTGTTTGGGATTTTGAGGCAGATTTTGTCCTTCCTGCACGTCGTTTGCCGCGATTTTCACCGCGTTTTTCGCTTGCGTCCATTGAGTGCTACAGGCAAAAAACTCAGCGAAATACCCTTTCTCTGCCTCCCATTGATGTCAATAGGAGGTCAGAGGCGTAAACGCGCAAAGATAGGGCATGTCCCTTCTTTCTCGGGAGGCATTTTCGGCCGGTTTTTGACGAGTTTTGCGGAGCGATTTCCGCGCCCAATAACTCGTCAAAATACTCAGTGTAAACAGGGCCTAACAAATAAACATCAAATGTTTTCCTATTTAAAAAATGTATATATTTTGCGTGTTTGATGTGTAAAGCTAGGAATGAGAAAACTCCGATAGATTTGGGGGAGGGGGGCGCCTTTTTATAGTTCGCCTCAGGCGGCAGACGGGCTAGGTTCACCCCTGGGTACCAGTACGGTAGAAACCCCTGAGAAGTGACCCCATTTTGGAAACTATACCCCTCAATGTATTAATCTAGGGGTGTAGTGAACATTTTGATCATAGATTTGATTAGAATTAGGCAGTGAAAATGAGAAATTACATTTTTTTCCAAAAATATGTCGTATTTGGTCCAAAATTTTTACTTTATTAAGGGGTAATAGGAGACTATAAAACACCGCACAATTTGTTACGACAATACCCCATATGTGGCCCTAAACTGCTGTTTGGGCACATGGTCAAGCTTAAAGAGGCTCTGTCACCAGATTTTGCAGCCCCTATCTGCTATTGCAGCAGATCGGCGCTGCAATGTAGATTACAGTAACGTTTTTATTTTTAAAAAACGAGCATTTTTGGCCAAGTTATGACCATTTTCGTATTTATGCAAATGAGGCTTGCAAAAGTACAACTGGGCGTGTTGAAAAGTAAAAGTACAACTGGGCGTGTATTATGTGCGTACATCGGGGCGTGTTTACTACTTTTACTAGCTGGGCGTTGTGTATAGAAGTATCATCCACTTCTCTTCACAACGCCCAGCTTCTGGCAGTGCAGACACAGCCGTGTTCTCCAGAGATCACGCTGTGACGTCACTCACAGGTCCTGCATCGTGTCGGCACCAGAGGCTACAGATGATTCTGCAGCAGCATCGGCGTTTGCAGGTAAGTCGATGTAGCTACTTACCTGCAAATGCTGATGCTGCTGCAGAATCAACTGTAGCCTCTGGTGCCGACACGATGCAGGACCTGTGAGTGACGTCACAGATCTGCACTGCCAGAAGCTGGGCGTTCTGAAGAGAAGTGGATGATACTTCTCATCAGAAAGCCCAGCTAGTAAAAGTAGTAAACACGCCCCGATGTACGCCCATAATACACGCCCAGTTGTACTTTTACTTTTCAACACGCCCAGTTGTACTTTTGCAAGCCTCATTTGCATAAATACGAAAATGGTCATAACTTGGCCAAAAATGCTCGTTTTTTAAAAATAAAAACGTTACTGTAATCTACATTGCAGCGCCGATCTGCTGCAATAGCAGATAGGGGTTGCAAAATCTGGTGACAGAGCCTCTTTAAAATGGAAGGAGCGCAATTTTGCTTTCAGAGTGCAGATTTTGCTGGACTGGTGTACGGGCACCATATAGCATTTGCAGAGCACCCTTACGTATCAGAGTAGAGTGAAAAACCCTGAGAAGTGACCCCATTTTGTAAACTACACCCCTCAAGGCATTTATCATTTGCCTGGACATAAGGGCTTAGGAGTGAAAAACCAAATGCGCATTTGAGGCCTATTTTGGTGATTTTTGCAGTATTGGCCCACAATGGCAGGGCTCTGGGGTCAAATAGTAAAACAAACCCCCATGTAGGGACCCCCATTTTGAAAACTGCACCCCTCAAGGCATTTTGTAAGGGGTGTAGTGAACATTTTGAACCCACAGGTTTTTTTTTTAAATTAGAAATGTGGATGGTGCAAAGTGAAAATTGCCATTTCCCACATGTATGCAATTTTAGTGCACAATATGTTGTGCCCAGTTCGTGCCACTGAAGACAAATACCTCAAACTGTTAAGTGGGTTCTCCCGGGTATGGCGATGCCATATATTTGGACGTAAACTGCTGTTTGGGCACACTGTAGGGCTCAGAAGCGAGGGAGAGGCACTTGGCTTTTGGAGCGTAGATTTTGCTTAGTGGTAGTTCTGTTTGGGGTTTTGCTGGTATTTCAGTTTATAATGTGGGGGCATATGTAATCTGTGCGGGGTACATCAGGGTATATGTAGGCTGTTCGGAGTACATCAGGACATAATAAGAGGGTATAATAATGCGTTAATTAAATAATGATTCATAGATATGTGGCCAGTGTCGCACTGATAAATGGTGCCCAACCGTATCTGCTTTTGGAACACTGCCCATTTTGCATCGCCATATTCTGAGGGCCAGAACTTTTTTATTTTTTCTCCACTGGAGCTGTGTGAGGGCTTATTTGTAGCGGGACAATCTGTAGTTTTCATTGGTACCATTTTGGAGTACATGCGATTTTTTTTATCACTTTATATTTCACTTTTTGACAAGCAAGGTGACCAAAAACAAGCAATTCTGACAACCTTTTTAATTCCCTTTTTTACGGCGTTCTCTGTCCACTATAAATGACAATTTTGCTTTATTCTGCGGGTCGATGCCATTACGACGATACCACATGTATATAGTTTTTTTATGTTTTGCAGCGTCTGCACAATAAAATCACTTTTGTTTCAAATAAAAAAAAATTTGTGTCGCTATATTCTGATAGCCATATATGATATAATTTTAGGATACATGCAACTTTTTAGATCACTTTTTTTATTGTGTTTTTGGATGGGTAGTGACCAAAAAACAGCGATTCTGGATTTTATTAATTTTTTTACAATACTCACCGTGCGGGTAAACTAGTGTGATATTTTTAGAGTTTGGGTCGTTATGGACGCGGTGATACCACATATGTGTACTTTTTTTATGTTTTCCGTTTTTCCCTATAATAAAAGATTTATTATTGAAAAAAATGCGGTTATTGTTTCTTTAAGTGAAACTTGGGGGCATGGCTTAGCTATGGAGCCGTGAGCACGCGTTCTGGGGGAGCTCCGCACCAGCAGCTGAATACCAGCCATTTATCCCGGGTAAACCCGGCAGGCGATGCCAGGAAAACGTAGGGGAACCTGCCCTGGAACTTCCCGGTCCTTACCTCGCTCCTCTGGCCGCTGTAAAAGCATGGAGCGCTTCCTCTCCTCCTCACAATCGGCCGCGGACCCGCGAGCAGCAATGGCGGACGCACTGCCGACACATCCGGCCACAGACACTTCGGCTCCTTCTCCTCCTGCTCCCCTGTCGAAGTTGAAGTTAGCTCATGCGGTCACGACTGCCGACACCGTGCCTTCCTGCTGCAGCACCCAGGATGCGGTAAGCTCTGTCTCTCCCCTCAACATGTCCTCAGTGGGAGATTTGCCCGCCATTATACCACACACATATGCCCCTGAAGTACAGGCTGGGCCATCTGGCTTACATGCTGACCTACAGCTACTGAGGGAGATGATACAAGCCCTCCCCACCCAGCAGCATCTTGATACTCTGGTGACCAGGGTTGAGCAGGCACATCAGCAAGATATAGCTGACCTGCATCAGGACGTGGTCAGAATAGACTCTAGGGCTCTTACATCTGAAAATACTGTGTCTGCCATTGACTCCAGAGTAACTGCTTTGGAAAGAGTTGCCACGGACACTAGAACACATTTACAATCCTTGGCGCTTCAGTTCGATGATCAGGAGAACAGAGGACGCAGAAACAATGTACGTCTGAAGGGCCTTCCAGACCTCGGCCCACGAGATGAGCCGGCGACTAGAGTTTCTGTTATATTCAACAAGCTCACTAATCGACCGCCAGAAGCAACTTTTCTCCTAGATCGTATTCACAGAGTTTCGCACCCAGGCCCGCTCGATCTGTCTTCTCCTCGTGACGTACTCTGTTGCCTCCACTATTATACCGACAAAGATGCAATTATTCGGGGGCTTGGTCACATGGTCCGGTCTCAGTTGAAGGAAGTACGGTTACTATGTTTCCGATACTGGGCAATCCATCCTTTCCCATTAGCTTGACGGACCCAATTTTCTGTATATGGCAATCCTCGGGATGGTATCGTGCAGATCGGTTTATGACAGACGGTGAATGGCTTTCTGTTGCGGATCTGGCCCAGATTCCTGATCTTCCTCCGTTGGGACACTGGCGTTCTTTGCAACTACGACACTTTTTAACCTCTATCTCAGCCCCTACGTCCTACCAAGTGGTAAAGACCCCACTAGAGACCCTCTGTACAGACTTTGTCTTGGTTAGACATACATTGTCCGCAATCTACAAAATTCTCATGGACCCCCCAGATATGCCAACCCCTGCATACATTTCAAAATGGGAAGAGGATCTGGAGATATCCTTCTCTCCCGCACAAGGGCAGCGTATACTCCTTATGGCTCAAAAAACCTCCATCTGTTCAAGATACCAAGAGGCAAGCTTCAAACTACTTTCACGCTGGTATAGGACCCCAGCCCGCCTACATAACATCTTCCCCACAGCGTCCCCTATGTGTTGGAGATGTGGGCAAGACATTGGTACCCTCCTTCACACCTTCTGGTCATGTCCCCTCCTTACCCCATTTTGGGAAGGCATAAAACGGGTGATAATTGAAGTCACAGATACAAGTGTAACTTTGGACGCGGCCTTCTTCATCACTGCGACATTCCAGCGAACAAGTATAAGCGTTCTCTGCTTCACTTTCTAGTGATGGCAGCACGTCATTGCATCCCGCTACGGTGGAAAGATCCATCTCCCCCTACGCTATCCCTCTGGGTTTCACAGGTTAACGACATCATGCATATGGAGGACTTGACATCCGTTATTCACGACTCAAGCTCCAGGTTTTGCCAAACTTGGACCCAATGGATAGTTTTTCAGGATTCGGACTCCTATAAAGACATCATACGAGAGCCGCATTCCTTTAGTCAGCCGGAATAGCACCTTTGCCTATGGGATGCTGTGGAGGGTGCCCCCCGCCTTCATTTTCTATCTTCACTCTCTAGCTTGAGTACTCAGCGCAAGCCTCACTTTGGAGATCTGGAATCTCCTCTCATTACCTTTTCTTTTTCAATCAGAACATTAATGTATAACAATTTATTTATGCTGTTTATGATTTTTGTACATTTGCTGTCGGAGTATGTACTCTAAATGTGCACTACCCTGTTTTATGTACCCTGTATGTTACAAAATGGACCTCCTGGGTCAACAAAATAAAGAATTTAAAAAAAGTGAAACTTTTTTTTTTTTTACAACATTTTTATTTACTTTTTTTTTACTTTTTTTGTAGCACTAGGGGACTTGAAGGCATGAAGCCCTGATCACTATTGTAATAGACTGCACTACCTACACAGTGCAGTTTATTAGAGCTGTCAGCTATTCACAGACAGGAAGCCTATTAGGCTTCGCCTCCTGCATTTAAGGGGCTAATCGGCTGGATCGGAGGCTAGTTCCGGTCCTGGCTGTTACAGGGGGGT
This sequence comes from Rhinoderma darwinii, assembly GCF_050947455.1. Lineage (NCBI taxonomy): Eukaryota > Metazoa > Chordata > Amphibia > Anura > Rhinodermatidae > Rhinoderma > Rhinoderma darwinii. The sequence continues at coordinate 214,978,365 of NC_134690.1, read as the reverse complement.
GTCGACTGTAATATACATCGACACCCAGCAGTGATGGTGCTGGCTCAGCTTCTGAGCAAGCTCCATCAGATACACGTTCTCAAGGAGCTGTGATTGTTCAGTCTGCTGTGACTGACCATTCACAGCGAACGCCGGCAGGGGACCGCTGTGATTGGTTCCCTGCAGTCTTACTGTTCTGATCAACTGTCATAAACAGTTGATGACACAGTTCTGTCACCTTGTCCTTTGACAGGGTGACAGTTGTTGGCCAGGACGCACCGGTACGTCTCGGTGCCTTAAAGCACTGTACTACAGGACGTACCGGTGCGTCCTGGTGCGTTAAGGGGTTAAAAATTACCATGACACAAATGTAAACAGAGTCTTATTAATACCAGAGCAGATTAGAATACCAGTGTACTTATTTGTTTCTGTTGTTTATGTAGCGCCAACATATTCCACAGCACCTGTACCTAAAGTAGTTCACCTTCTAATCTTCCTATCTCAGAAATACACACACGGGTCAATTTCATTGGGAGACAATTAAACTTTTAGTATGCTTCTGAAGTGAAGAAAATTCAGACAAGTCACACAACCAAAGCTTATATTCTGTTTTTTTTTAGATCAGTCATTATCTATTGGATTCATTGAATAGATAATGGCAGGTAATACAAACAGTACATCTACTGGCCTCCATGTCCTCTTCACCTCCGGTGATGCAAACAATTTCCTGCCGTTGCGGTATAAGAACAGAGCTTGGCGGAACCTAGAGCTGTGGAACACGCGGGAGTAAAGAGAGGTAAGTATATAGAGGGGTTTAAAAATAATTTAGGGGTCTTGTCTGAGGTCTAAAAATTATTTAAGTGTCTGTTCTTGGGGTCTAAATTAATATAGGGGTCCGGTTTGGGGTTTGAATTTAATTTAGGAGTCTGGTCTAAAATCTGAATAAATTTAAGGGTCTGGGATCTGAATAAGTTTAGGATCTACTTTGGGGCGTAAAAATAATTTAGTGGTCTGCTCTGGGGTCTGAAATTAGTTTAGGATTCTTAGTCTGAAATAGGAATCTGATCTGGTCTCTGAACTAATATAAGGGATATGAATTAATATAGGGGTCTGGGGTCTGAATATATTTAGGAAATTGTAGTCTGGGATCTAAATTAATGTGTTTAGTACCATTATTTGTGGAAATACAACACCCGACATGCTCTGATTATTTGTCAGGTCATGCTGAGAGTTTCACACAAATTGCCTTTTTCTTCCCCCGTGACTTTGCTAGGAAGGGTGCCCTCAGCCTAACTTTTGCTCTTGCACTGAAAAGTTTTCTATGGGGCCCAGCATTTTCTAGTTATGCCCTTTTTTTTTAACTGTATCTGCATTCTCAGGCACTATTACTTTGGCAGTCCTAGTATAGTATTTAAAGACATTGGACAGCACTGTACGCACAGTATTGATCTGGAGTCTGAAAATAATTTAGGGCCTGGTCTGGAGTCTGTATAAGTTTAGGGGACTAGTCTGGGGTCTGAAAATAATTTAGGGGACTGAAATTACTTTAGTGGTCTGTTCTGGAATCTAAAATTAATTTTGTGGTCTGGGTCCTGAAATTAATTTAGTAGTGTGGATCTGCGGTCTGAATTAGTTTGGGGGTCTGGACTGGGGACTGAAAGTATTTTAGGGGTCTTAAATTAGTTAAGGCATCTGAATTTAACGGTCAAATTAATTTAGTGGTCTGGTTTGGAGTCTGAAATTTAGATTTTGGAATCTGGTCTTGGTTTGAAATTTATTTAGAGGTCTGGGATCTGAAATTAATTTAGGGGTCTGGTCTAAGGTCTGAATATATTTGGTGGTCTTTTCAGTGGTCTTAAAATATTTAGTGGACTGAATAGATGTAACTGTCTGGTCTGGGATCTGAAAATAACTTAGGGGTCTGGTGTCTGAACATAACTTAGGTGGTTTGGATTTCAATTTAGGGTCTTCTTTAAATAACTTAAGGGTCTGGTCTGGGGTCTCAATTAATATAGGGATTTGACCTAGGTACTGAATTAATATCGGTTTCTGAGTTAACAAAAGGGTCTGTTCTGGGGTCTGTATATATTTAGGAGTCTGGTCTGGGATCTGAATTAATTTAGGGGTCTGGTCTAGAATATAAATATATTTAGGGGTCTAAGGTCTGAATTAATTTGGGGGTCTGTTTTGGGGTCTGTTATGGAATGTAATGCCTTCCTTGCCCTAAGGGCCTGGGGTGTCAAAATAATTTAGGGGTCTGAAATTAATAAATAAATGTAGGGGTCTGAAGTGTCTGAATGTTTAAATGTGTCTGTCTGGGGTCTGAATACATTTTAGCATCTGAAAATAATTTAGGGATCTGGTCTTGGCTCTTAAATTAATTTAAGAGTTCGGCCTGGGGTCTGAATTAGTTTAGAGGTCTGGTATGGGGTCTGAAATAACTTATGTATCTGGTTTGTAGACTGAATTTATTTAGGGGTTTGGTCTAGGGTCTAATAGGGAAGGACTGGCACACAGTAGAGGCGTTGGTGTAGCGGTTGGTCTTAAAGATGAGCCTGGCTGCTGCATTCAGGATAGATTGGAGACGGGAGAGTTTAGTATGGGAAAGACCGATTAGTAATGAGTTATAGTAATTAAGACAAGAATGAATCAGAGCAACAATCAAAGTTTTGTCTGTTGTCACAGTAAAAAAAAGGCAGAATCTCGAGATGTTTTTAAAGTAAAGGTGAGAGGAGCTTACAATTTATTGAATAAAAGAAGAAAGAAAGGTCTGTGTCAAACATAACCCCCAAGACAGAAGGCATGCTGCCTAGGAGTTATGGTAGTTCCACACACTGAGATGGAGACATCAGGTTTAAGTAGGTTAGTAGATGGTGGAAACACAAGGAGTTTAGTTTTTAAAACATTTAGCTTTGGTTAGAGAGAGGACATCATGTTAGAGACCACAGACAGACAATCACCGGTGTTTTGTATTGGGTGATGTAATGGGAAGAGGCATATAATTTGGAGTAATTAGCGTAGAGATGGTACTGGAAGACAAATCTGCTGATGGTTTGTCCAATAGGGGCTGCATAGATAGAAAAGATGACCTGGGGATGAACCCTGAGGATCTCAAGCAGCAAGGAGAAGAGGAGAAATAGAGCCAGCAAATGTTTGTGGAAATATAACTTCCAGCATGCTTTGATCATTTGCAGCTCATTCTAGGAGGAGCACTTTCACATTAATTGCATTTATTTGTTTATCATGACTTGCCTGGCAAGTGTGCACCCACCCTACTTTTTTTTTTATAGAGCTGCGTCCTGGGGAGCATTCAAAACTTTGCTATGGTCCCCAGCATTTTTAAATGATGTCCTTCTTTCAACTGTATCCGCGTGCTCATACTATTATTTTTTGCAGCGTAGTATTTGATGGCATTGAACATCACTGTGTCTACAGTAATTGTTTGGGATCTGAAACTAATTTTGAGGTCCAGTCTGGACTCTGAAAATAATTTAGGGTTCTGGCCTGGGGTCTAAAAGTAATTAAGGAGTATAGGGTCTCAAATTCCTTTAGGAATCTGGAATTTGTTAGGGGTCTGGTTTGGTTTCTGAATTCATATAGGGGTCTGATTGAATTTAAAGGGGTTTTCCAATGAGAGACATTTATGACATATCCAAAGGATATCTAAAAAAAAGGAGTGAAACAGCACAGGTCCCGAGTCAAAGAAATGGTGACACGCTGTCAAATCGGACAAACCAAATCTGATATGTTGCAATGTTGCAATAATCATGGAATAAAGGTGTAGACAGCAGCACACATCTCGAGAAGTAAAGTCAAAAAGGTACATTTATTGTCAAAGCATCAGCATCAGACAAGCAACGTTTCGACCCATATGGTGTGAAGGGTCTTACTCAATGCTTGAGAGACTCCAGCAAGATTGAAACATAGCTTTTGCCTTTTGTATATTTGGAATGTGTTAAACACCACAATTCTTTGCCACACCGATACTGTCCTCAAGTTTTTTCACCATATCCTGTGGAAATGTCATAAATATCTCTGATGGGAAAACCCCTTTAAGGGTCTGGTCTGGGACCTGAAAATTATTTAGGGTTCTCGTCTCGGGTCAGAATTCTTACAGAGGAGATTTTGGTGACCAAGAAGGGAGAGTGAGAGAGCAGCATGGCGTGCAAGGAGTTTTGATGGAAATATGGTAATTAAGGGTTGTGAGAGAACAGTGGAAGGTTGGAGGCTGCAGCTTCTCAGGGTGGATGCCAAAGGGGGATACAAGACTGTGCTAAACTGAGACAGAGACTGCTATAGTATGGAATGCAGTGGGCGATAAGAGTCAAGGTGCAGATGGGGAACCACCGGAGTGAGCCCCAAGTTACAGTACATATAATTTGCTGTGTGATGATACTCAGTAAACTGCCTGTGTAGAACGGGCATTGGACCACCTTCTGGTCATTGTATTGCAGTATTATTGGTTAATTTGGTAGTAATGTACTGTACACTTGTCTATGACTGAAAGAGCAAGTATACACCTGCCCCTGTATGTGCGATTAGTTGTTTCTGTGTTCCACTTTTATTTTTATTCTTGTGTTGATGGTGTGGCCTACATATATGGGTGTGCCGGGGCATGACCAAAGAAAATTTGCCGTGCCACACTACTCGGCGCTTTTTTTTCTGCTCGATCTAGATTTTGATCCCGGATCCACCCCTGAATTGTATATAGATGAGCTTATAATGTGTCAATCACATGGTTACATGTGGTACACCATGCCATAAGCCTAGTTGTCCCCATACAATTTGATCAACTGGGCTGTCAAGCACATTCTAAGTACACCAAACAAAATACTTGAAACTTAGTCTCTTCCAACACCAAAAGGCCTTGTGGAAATAATCAATTTAAAGTATCTATAGTCCTGTGATTCTCTACATTAACTTATTCTACATTATATCGATATAAACATTCAGCGTGATTCAAACAGAAACTTGCAACCATCCAACCACAATATATATATTTTCTGCAGCCCTTTTCTAATCATACACCCTCCAATATTATATTGCATGCATGGTATTGGTACACAGTTATCAAAGCTCAATATTAGTATCTGAATTCTATAGACGTTACATTTATTCACTATACCACTCATTCCATAGAGTTAGATCCACACCATATTTTTCCATCTCGTTGAAAGGTAATAAGCAAGATTTTTTATAGTTACGTTAACATTTTAGGCTCCCTTCACATCTGCATTGTAGCCTCTGTCGCAGATTCCATCATGTTTGACAAAAAAGATAGCACATCACGCACCGCTTTTCTTGTTGTAAAATGATGGACTCCACGATGGAACCCGACAGACGCCATTATAAGTCAATTGGGTTCATTGGGCATTGTTTGTGTCCATTGTGCAACAGATCCAGCAGAACATCGAAATTGATGAACGCAGATGTTAACAGAGACTCAAACAGGATGCAAAAGGACACAAAAAATAAGGTAGGCTGCTTTTTTTCTGTCATGTGGAGGAACATGATCTTAACGGATTCTGTTTTCTGTACAAGAGAAGTAAATGGCAACAGGATGCAACAGAATAGGCATCCTGGTGTATTCTATTTTAAAAGTACCTTTTTTCTAATCCAAAAAAACCCAAACCATACAGTACATTTTAAAAGGGTGCGAAAACATTTCTTAGTCCCCCTTGTTTGGATTTGCCATTTACAGCATTTACATTTCTGTCAGTTAGAACTCAGATTGTGATTATACACTACCGTTCAAAAGTTTAGGGTCACTTAGAAATTTCCTTATTTTTGAAAGAAAAGCACAGTTTTTTTCAATGAAGATAACATTAAATTAATCAGAAATACACTCTATACATTGTTAATGTGCTAAATGACTATTCTAGCTGCAAACGTCTAGTTTTTAATGCAATATCTACATAGGTGTATAGAGGCCCATTTCCAGCAACCATCACTCCAGTGTTCTAATGGTACATTGTGTTTGCTAACTGTGTTAGAATGCTAATGGATGATTAGAAAACACTTGAAAACCCTTGTGCAATTATGTTAGCACCGCTGTAAACAGTTTTGCTGTTTAGAGGAGCTATAAAACTGACCTTTTTTTGAACTAGTTGAGAATCTGGAGCATTAAATTTGTGGGTTCGATTAAACTCCCAAAATGGCTAGAAAAAGAGAGCTTTCATGTGAAACTCGACAGTCTATTCTTGTTCTTAGAAATGAAGGCTGTTCCATGCGAGAAATTACCAAGAAACTGAAGATTTCCTACAACGGTGTGTACTACTCCCTTCAGAGGACAGGACACACAGGCTCTAACCAGAGTAGAAAGAGAAGTGGGAGGCCCCGCTGCACAACTGAGCAACAAGACAAGTACATTAGAGTCTCTAGTTTGAGAAATAGATGCCTCACAGGTCTTCAACTGGCAGCTTCATTAAATAGTACCCGTAAAACGCCAGTTTCAACTTCTACAGTGAAGAGGCGACTCCGGGATGCTGGCCTTCAGGGCAGAGTGGCAAAGAAAAAGCTATATCTGAGACTGGCTAATAAAAGGAAAAGATTAATTTTGGCAAAAGCACACAGACATTGGACAGAGGAAGATTGGAAAAAAGTGTTATGGACAGACGAATCGAAGTTTGAGGTGTTTAGATCACACAGAAGAACATTTGTGAGACGCAGAACAACTGAAAAGATGCTGGAAGAGTGCCTGACGCCATCTGTCAAGCATAGTGGAGGTAATGTGATGGTCTGGGGTTGCTTTGGTGCTGGTAAAGTGGGAGGTTTGTACAAGGTAAAAGGGATTTTGAATAAGGAAGGCTATCACTCCATTTTGCAACGCCATGCCATACCCTGTGGACAGCGCTTGATTGGATCAAATTTCATCCTACAACAGGACAATGAACCAAAGCACACCTCGAGATTATGCAAGAACTATTTAGGGAAGAAGCAGGCAGCTGGTATTCTATCTGTAATGGAGTGGCCAGCGCAGTCACCAGATCTCAACCCCATAGAGCTGTTGTGGGAGCAGCTTGACTGTATGGTACGCAAGAAGTGCCCATCAAGCCAATCCAACTTGTGGGAGGGCCTTCTGGAAGCATGGGGTGAAATTTCTCCCGATTACCTCAGCAAATTAACAGCTAGAATGCCAAAGGTCTGCAATGCTGTAATTGCTGCAAATGGAGCATTCTTTGACAAAAGCAAAGTTTGAAGGAGAAAATTATTATTTCAAATAAAAATCATTATTTTTAACCTTGTCAATGTCTTGACTATATTTTCTAGTCATTTTACAACTCATTTTATAAATATAAGTGTGAGTTTTCATGGAAAACACAAAATTGTCTGGGTGACCCCAAACTTTTGAACGGTAGTGTATACTCTCACCTTCTCATCATGTTTTGCTATGACTTGTTACTGGATGTTTGTAGACAGATTTTAAGTGTGTGTATATAGCAAAACTCAGCAAACATGAGCTTACACATTTGGAGTATGTTCACATGCTGGGTCAAAAACGTCTGAAAATACGGAGCTGTTTTAAAGGGAAAACAGCTCCTGATTTTCAGAAGTTTTTTGAGCAACTCAGGTTTTTCCCGCCGTTTTCGCAGCAGACTATTCAGACTATTCAGTTGTGGACATACGTGTCCAGAGGGTAAATTCTACAACAGGAAAACTAATATAATCATTGGTAATTCAGACAAACCTTACCCATATAAGGAGTCTTGGAGACCTGGATACCTGTAAGGTTAAACCCCGACGCGCGTTTCGCGATATCCGCTTCATACCCCTTGAGGAACCGGATATCATGAAACGCGCGTCGTTGTTTAACATACAGGTAACCAGGTCTCTAAGACTCCTGATATGGGTAAGGTTTGTCTGAATTACCAATGATTATATTAGTTTTCCTGTTGTACAATTTACACTCTGGACACGTATGTCCACAACTGAATAGTCTACACACAGGGAACTAACGGTATACATGACAATACACCGCCCAGTTCATACATCTTTAATATAGGGATCACAATACAATATCTATTACATACTTGGCTAACCTAATTACCTCTGTTTACATTATATAAAGTCTTTCCATTCATGTACCTTTTTAATATGTTTGTTCTTATGTGTATTTAATAAAAACTTGTTAGTTTTAATATATACTTGGTTTTGTACTCTGCTACTTTTGTGTATATTTGTGAAAGTTGTAGCCAGCAATAGATTGTTTCATTGAGATTTTATTATATGCAATTAAATATGACAGAAACTACATTATATTGGTATGAGTGGTACTATAGTATATTGCACATGTACTATTGACATGATTGGTACTATTAACCCCTTAGTGACCAGTCTATTTTAGGCCTTAATGACCAAGTTATTTTTTACATTTTTCCATTGTCTCATTCAAAGAGATATATTTTTTCTTTATTTTTGCGTCGACATAGCTGTATAATGTCTTTTTTTTTTGCGGGACAAGTTGTATTTTTTATTAGCATCATATTGGGGTACATGGAATTTATTGATTAACTTTTATTAACTTTTTTGTGGGGAATGGAAAAAAAACAGCAATTTCCACAAACGTTTTTGCATCCTAAATTTACGTTGTTTACCGTGTGGTATAAATAACACAATAACTTTATTCAGCGTGTTGATACAATTGCAACGATACCAAATTTATATAGATTACTACTTGACACAGTAAAAACACTTTTTTTTCAAAATTATTTGTTTTTGTGTCTCAATATTTCAAGAGCGATAACTTTTTATTTTTTCCGCCGATGCAGCTGTTTGAGGGCTTATGTTTTGTGGGAAGACTGTTAGTTTTTATTGGTACCATTTTGGAGTAGATGCGACTTTTTGATCACTTTTTATCACATCTTATCTAAGGCAGGATTCACAGAAAACAGTAATTTTTGCATTTTTTTTTTATTTTATTTTTTACGATGTTCACCGTGCGGGTTAAATAATGTAATAACTTTATAGTTGGGATTGTTACGGATGCGGTGGTACCAAATATCTGTAACTTTTTTATAAAAAAGCATTTTGTTAAGGAGAAAAAGTGTGTTTTTCAGTTTTTTTCACTTATTTTCTTTATTAACTTTATTAAACTTTTTTTTTTTACTATTAGGCATATTTAGTTGCAGACCTGGGGGCCTTTAATAGTCCCCCCAGATGTCATAGAAACCACCGACACCCTGCGATCTTACGCAGGCTGCTGGTCGGGTGAGAGAGGGAGCTCCCTCCCTCTCTCCAAAACCACTCAGATGTGGCGCTAGCTATTGAGCGCCGCATCTGAGGGGTTATACAAGCGAGGTCGATACTGATATCGATCTCGCCCATTAGAGCAGGGCTGCTCCCTGCTCTCAGCTACCTCTTATAGCTGAGAACAGGGAGATTTAACCGCTCCCTGCTCTATTTATTTATTCTGATGCAGTGCCGTAAAAAGGCTATTGCATCAGAATAAAGTCCGTTAGTGGCCGCCATAAAAACACTAATGGGAGGCGGTAACTAACGGATTGTATATTTACTATTGGCAAGAGTGGTATTGTAGTATATTACCGGTGTATATAAACATATTGTACATATTTCCTGCCTTGTTTATGCAATGTGTTTAATTTGGGTATTGATGACATTGTACATAGTGATTGATGAACATGGAAAGTTTTTAAGATGTATATAATAATGAGCAGAATAGAATGCTTTACATTGTTGCACTATTACTCTATTTAACAGTTACTTTATCCTTGAATATAACTGACATGATTCTGATCTTGGTCAGAAAATCAATTTTGCATTACTGGATTATACAGAGCTCTGACAAATTGCTTTCTTAGCGCAAAATCTCCCCAGTTCTAAGTCTCTAGGGAATTGATTCAGCATGTAAAAGAAACTTTTAGCATCTGACAGGCAAGTAACAAAGATTTTCTTAATATACTCTTCTCAAGATGAAAGATAATATGTTGAAACCATTAAAGTCCTTATTCTGTAGCTTTTACATTAATCTGCTTAAATCAGTTTGTTATATCCATTCTAAACATTATGGCTAGACAAAGATTTCTTAACTTTTTAAAACTGAGCATTTTTGTTTTCATGTGTTATATTTGTGTAAAGTATGCTAGACTAACGGTATGTTAGAAAATATATGTTACTAAATAAAGGTTCTTGAACTTAGGTTATACACTCCTCAACATTGAAGTTGCAACACCAAGAAGAGCAAACCGTAAGGTTATGCAAATCGAGGAAGTAGCAGGTGTCGCTTAGATCTGCAAATGATCACATTTTCAAGCACCTCCCTCTAATCTGTGGCATGTGGGAGGGGAATAAAAGCCAGATTCAAAGCAAAGTTTTTTATCCACATGAAACCTCAAAAAACGTATCGAGTGGTGTGGGATGATTGTGCGATGCCTCCCGTTCGTTGACATGCAAGTTATCGCCACTTGTCGCAAACTGAGAGGGATAGAATCCTTGGTTTATCACTCCGGCAGATCACAGTGCTGACAGTGTTGAGATGTCAGCACTGTTCAACATTGCGTGTCCCGGAGGTTGGGAGAACAACAACGAACGAGAATGACAGCAAGAGCTGCATGGATGGATCGTCTGATTGGATGAATGGCGCATAGTGATCCATTCTGTACTGCAAGTTAAATTGGACCTCACATCCCAAGCCAAGGGCAGCAACTAATTACAACACAAAGAAGGCATTGCATGACAATGGGCTACGAGCCAGACGTCCAGCTACTGGTTTTCCATTGACCAAACACCACTTATCTCAAAGGCTGTCACGGTGCACAGCAAGATGGCAATGGAGGCTGGAATGGAGGTCTATCCTCTTCAGCGTTGAGTCCCGCTTATGTCTCGGATGCAATCATGGCCGTAGATTGGTCTGCTGCCTTTCTGAGTGGGAGGCGGTGCCACTGAAATAAGCCACCACCAGCCCCTCCTGCACTATAATTGTACCTGCGTCTATAGGACACTGATACAATTACAAAAACGTGTCCAGCTATTCAGCGCCTTTCAATGACGTAAACGGTGCGATGTCGTCATCACGCCACTTGTGTTGTTGAATAACAGGGCAAGGCAGCCTGTCAATCAGCGCCTTTGAACAACGCAAGCGGTGTGATGACGTCATCGCGCCGCTTGCACCGTTGAATGAGAGCAAAGCAGCCTGCCATTCAGCACCTTTCCACGACGCAACGTTGAAAGGTGCTGATTTGCCGGGCAGAATGATTTGCCCTGCCACTCGGCGCCGCTTTGTGTTGTTCCTGCATAGCAAGGGGACAGCACGGGAACGGGTTTAGGTGAGTATGTAAAGGTTTTTTTTTCTGTTAAAGGTGTGAGGGGCTTTATGTGGAGCACTACCTACAGGCAGGGGGGCTGTATGTGGGGGCTATATATGGAGCATTATCTACAGGGGGACTGTTTGTGGGGGATATATGTGGGTATTATCTATAGGGGGCTGTATGTGGGGGCTTTTTTTTCTATTAAAAGTGTGAGAGGCTATATGTGGAGTACTACCTGTGGGGCTATATGTGGGGGATATATGTGGAGCATTATCTACCGTGTGGTCTGTATGTGGTGGCTATATGAGGAGCATTATCCACAGGGGAATGTATGTGGGGGCTATATATGGAGCACTATCTACCGGGGGCTGTATGTGGGGCACTATCGACAGGGGGTGGGGGCTATATGTGGAGCATTATCTACATGGGGAGGCTATATGTGGAGCATTATCTACAAGGGGCTGTATGTGTGGGCTATATGTGGAGCATTATCAATAGGGGGGCTGTATGTGGGGGGCTATATGCGGAGCAATATCTACAGGGGAGGGAGCTATATGTGGGGGCTATATGTGGATCACTATCTACAGGGGTGGCCATATGTGGGGCACTATCTACAGAGGGTGGCATTTGTGGGGCACTATCTATGGGGGCTACTATCTACAAGGGGATCTATGTAGGGCACTATCTACGGGGGGCACTGAGGAAGTCATCATAGAGTTCTGGAACAGATGGAGATGTCACCAGTGAGTCACTTAATATAAATGTTTATTTTGCCTCTAATCAGTACTGTAGTCATTGTATGATCTGCAGCGAGATAATGGGAGGTATGATTTTCTTTTTTTTTGTGAGGCTGCTAGTGATGTAGAACAGCCAGGGGGATGTCAATCAAGATCTGGGGGGCGCCATTTAAATTTTCACCTCAGGCAGCAGAAAAGCTAGAATCGGCCCTGCCTGCGTGGCCTAAACTTGCTACTATGTCCTGCAGCGTCTCTGTACTTGCCTCCCATCGAGCACATCTGGGACATCATTGTTCGGCAATTGCAAAGGGAGCTGCCAATCTTGTTGATTTGCGTGCCCAAGAGCATTCAGCGTGGCATAAGATTTCTCAGACAACTATTAATAACCTCATTGATAGCATGCCAAGGCGTGTAAGTGCGTGTATTTCGGCGCGTGGAACTCATACTCGATACTGAATATATCAAGATGTTTGGAATATTTTGTTTACATTTTATTATCATTTACATATCATTAACATGTCTATCGATCCTGTGATTTCTACAGTTCCAAAATGTTTCCTTCTTGGTGTTGCAATTTCAATGTTGAGGAGTGTAAATCCCGTAATCTTGCTTAAGTCCTGTTCACTTCTGTGTTGTGGCTTCAGGTTAATACAGAAGACATAACGCAGTGATGGGTCCGTTATACAATAGATACCACTAGCGCCTGATGGATTCTATTGACTTCTAATACGGCTATCATGGATACTTCGTCTAAATGGGAAGAATAGCCTTGCATATTTGCACAGCCTTATAAACTGAATAGCCACTTTATCAGAGATACCTATCTAGTAGCACGTAGGACCTCCTTTGGCCTTCAGAACCACAGCAATTCATCATAGCATAGATTCTACTCTGATGCAATTGTTCTGCAGGAATATTGGCCCATGAGGACAGGATAGCTTCTCGCAATCGACGCTAAAGTGTCCTTCTGCTATAGGATAAACAGCTGCGATGAAGGGATGAACTTGGTCAGCCACCATGCTTAGCTAATCACTGCTGTTTAAATGTCCATCCAAGGTATCAGAGGACCCTGGGTGTGCCAAGAAAACATTCCCCACACCATTACGTCACCTCCCCCAGCCTGAACTGTTGCGCTTGTGCTAAATTCTGACTCTCCCATCAGCATAGTGCTAGATAAATTTTAATTCATTTGACGAGGCAATGTTTTAACACTGCTCAGTCATCTAATTGTTGTGCTCTTTTGCCCACTGGAATCTTGGCTTTTTGTTTCCCTTAGAAATTAATGTCATTCAAACTGGTTGTCTTCTGTTATAGGCCATTCATACTAAGGTAGGACGAGTTGTGTGTTCGGACAAGTTAGTTGGAGCACCAAGTTGCTTGGCTGTGCATTGCCTGTTCGTCAGAATGATCCTTGACATCCTCCTCTGACCCCTTTCATCGACAAGTTGTTGAAGTCCACATGATCCCCATAAGCTGGATGTTGTTCCTTCATTACACCATTCTTGGTATTTTCTCGAAACCGTTGCATGAGAAAACCCCACAATGTTGGCAGTTTTTGAAATACGGGCCCTGGCTAGTCTAGCACAGATAACCATGCTTTGTTCAAAGATGCTCAAATCGTCCGATTTTCCCATTCCAATGTGGATTCACACTGAAATAAGCTAATGGTAAACAATAACATGGGGGGCATGGCAAGTACCAGAGATTAGACCCTCTATTGATAGAAAACATAAATCTCTTATCTATATGAAAAAGTTTTCAGCTGATTGATAAGCTTTGACACCCCTATTAACATTCACAGACAAAAACACATAGGGGAGGAATTATTAAGACTGACGTTTTATACTGATTTATCAAGTGCACGTCTCTTAATAAATTAGTTGCATTTCTGGTTGTCCATACACCATAGAGTGAAATCTACACCAGTTACTGGCATAAATATTAGTAAATGTGTCGGCTAGCGGTTTAATAAGTTCCCCTCATAGTAATTTATTAGAGCAGAAGGATAAGCAGTAGCCATTCATATTTAATGCCACTTGTCTCTAGGGAAACAATAAAATAATACAGGTGTTAAAACATTTTGTCTGATCTTTGTCTTTCTTGACACAGATGCCAGGGACCTGTCTCACAACCCCTATGGACGATATTTTTTTTTACCAACTGAACGATTAACTAAGCTTGAGCTTACTTTGAAGCAAAACATTTGCCAATAGGTGTATTTCTATTAATACTATTTGATCTTATTGATTATATGTTATGTATGCGTAATGAAACAAAGTTTAATGTAATTAAAAGTGGATCTGCATATGTTCTATATAGATGGAGGAAAAGCCCTCTGAATTATTTCCTTTGGTGTGTCCAAGGGGCTCCAGCCCCGCACTATCTATAGCTTTTTGTGCCTTTTGTACACTTTGGTAAAATAAGTACTTCTAGTTTTTTTTATTTTAAGGCAACCATAAGAAGAGAAGTCTGCATTGCTAACTATGGTTCATTTGAGCTACTGTATCATACAGGCATTCACCACCTTAATGTATGAGTCTTCTCCTTGTGTAGTAATTTCAACTGACACAGGAGAGTAACTATTGTGATAACTGACAGGGAGTTTCCAATTACGGTTAACTTTCCTGTTCATAGTTACCTAGAGAACAGCAGCTCTGAGGCATAAAATTCTTCTCTAACAAATTAAATACTGTGCAGACTAAAAGAAGATAATATTTTTTGAGCATTCTTACTTGTCTAGAGAAGTTGGACTTTCATTGTTCCTATATTTTTCAAACTGAACAAACTAATGTACAGGTAAGTATAGATTGCAAGATATGCATTTTCTCATATAAAGGTATAGGTGAGGTTTAATCTATCAACGAATTGTTATTAATTATGCAGTACTGTTTATTTCTTAATTTACACATGTTCTTCCATATTCCTTCTGTAAAAGCTTTTTGAAAAATTAATTACTAAAGTAATTATCTGCTACATCACAACAAACTAATCACTTTTAATGATAGCAGAATTAGTTCTTAATGACTGAAATAAACACAAGGAAATTAAAAGTCTTTTTAAAGTGTTGGTTGCAAAAGTAAACATGATTTCAAACAAATTAATTACTGACCTTTCACAGAAAAAAAGACACTTTGTTGTCAAAATGTATAATTTGAAAAGAATCACAGCAAGGAACTATTGTCTTAAGATGTGTTCCTTTCCCAAAGACATCATGCTCGTTTCCTAATTATATACACCTAATTGACTAAGCAAATTATCATATATTTATTTCTGCAAAGAAGACACTTAAAGGCTAACTCCATCATAAAGTAATACTTAAATAAATCTGATATATGCTCTAAACATACATCTTTGACTTTTGTAATTAGTTTAATATTGTGGCATAGGAATGTGACTGAAGGAAGTAGTTGTTTTCTGTCTCTGTCATTATTTAGTGTGTTTTTTTCTGTCTTGTGTAATAATTTGCTTCTTATATACACAATGACCATGAAAGAAAAGTGCGTTTAGTTACAGTAGTAATTTTTGAAAGATACTGAATCTCCTTGCAGAGATCCAGTTAGTCGGGAGTCCAAAAGGGCAATGCTTACTCAGCTAACCACAACCCTACTCTGTACTGATGAGGAGCGAAAACTCAGAAACCGTGCTGTCTACAGGTAGATGTCTCTATAAAGGGTCACACTTTGACTTACAGGGTAGTCATCTTTGGGTAATATCTCTAGTGTTACCAATAGGTGACTACCCTGTAAGTAAATGTGCGACAGTTTTCTTTCTTTTGGAGGAAAGCTATTTTGCATACATTGCAGTAGTTAGTTATGTAAAGTTCCTTTGACAGGAAATAGATAGCGCTCTACTATCAATTACTTCCATATTGGCTTTGCTAACAGTGTTGTCTGCAGTAATCTGCTATTTCCCACCCTAGGTACCATTTTACGGAAGACAAGTCAGACCACAGTTTTATACCTCACTTTTGTGGCCAGCAATGGCCTGTATGCATAAGTTATTTTACTTGTATTTCTTAGCAGGTGATTTTAATCTGGAGGGCTAGTCCAGCCTCTAGAGATTACTCCGCACTGTATAGTTTAGTTGTATTTGTACATATTTTAATATGTTGCGTTATAACTTTTGTTGTTAACAGGTAAGAAGAATGGCGGTTGGCTTGTTGTCCTTTGATATTGGTTAGCTTCGGGAAGGATACCGCTTAGGCTAAGGTTGATGCTCTTTGTAGGGTGACGATGGCGGAGCGTGGCTAATCAATGTTGTCATGATGACGGTGGGACTTAGTGTACAAAACTGCCGTGAGCCCGCCAAACCTTCTCAGTTTTGGGAGAAAGTTGGTGTGACCTGGGCTCTGGTGCTGTAAGGAGAGAATGTTGAAAAAGAAAGCTGCTGTGGAGATCATGCTGTTGAAAAGCATATGTGGACAACAGTGTCTATTGTTGGGCCTGTGGTAGAGGTCCTAAAGATCAAGTGGGGGTTGGGGCCGGAGTCTCCCCATTGTGTGGTGCATTTGAGCAGTGTTCAGGGGTTGCAGGAGCCGTCCTACGAACAGCCAGTGGGGAGCAGATACTTTGCATCAGGGAGGAGTGCCTTTGGCCCAGCCTGTGATGTGTCTACAGCAAGCCAGCCACCTTATCCTACCTGAGCCATGTTTAATTGTTGTGCCTATTGTTTTGAGAAGAAATTAATATATGTGTGGACGTGTGCACCATTAAAAAGAATAAAAGTTTTAAGTTCCCAACTACCTCATGTTTTCATGCTACAACTCCACAACATTACTGCAGGGGGCAGTATACCACCATGGTCACACCTTACACTCACTCCCCCTTCCCAGCTCTCAGTGCCTGTAACTCTTCAGGAGTCCCCCTTCCATAACTTGGCCCCTCTCACCATTCTCTCTGCCTGTCACTCAATGCTTAACCTCTTCCATAGCCTAGCCACTCCAACCTGCCCTTTCACTGATGAACACTTCGATGAACACACATCAAGGATTCAGGACAACTGGAGGATGAAAAGGCCTAGAGAGACATTCCTGTTATTGGAAGATGCTATCTTCTGAAAACAAGTTTTCCTAGACTATCATACACACTACAGTTTTAGTGCGTTCACAAGATATTAGAACTATTGATTGATTAATTTAAACCTTTTTATAGAAGTGTAGAAGACGGGTTTTGAGAAGGCCCAAAGCTGTTATGGGTTACCAGATAAGCACGCCTATGCCTTTATTCAACTACAGAACTGCTTCGCACCTCTGATTCGTAGTGGAGTTGGTAGCTTTGTATTGAAGGGGTTTGAGTGTCTATTTGGGAAAGCTAGGTTACCAATATCCCAAATATATAAAATGCTTAGGCAAATTGAAGGAAGTATAAATCTGGTTGGGCATATGGATAAATGGGAAAAAAATATTTAGAATCAGACCTCTGTATGATACAAGTGAGGGGAAGGATATGGAAAGGTTTAAGGTGAATAAATAGGATATGTTTCTCTAAGAAGTGGAGGGAGATTCAATTTAAGCTTGTTAATCATGCCTATTAGGGTATGTTCACACACAAACTCAAAAACGTCTGAAAATACGGAGCTGTTTTCAAGGGAAAACAGCTCCTGAATTTCAGACGTTTTTGAAGCCACTGACTATTTCCGCAGCATTTTTCGCGGCGTTTTTTTACGGCAGTTTTTGGAGCCTTTTTCAATAGAGTCTATGAAAAACAGCTCCAAAAAGTCCCAAGAAGTGTCCTGTACTTCTTTTTCGTGGGCGGTTTTTTACGCGGCCGTTTTCCAGTCGGAACAAAACGCAGTTTTTCCCATTGCAATCAATGGGCAGATGTTTGGAGGTGTTCTGCTTCCGATTTTTTGTCCATTTTTCGGGCGTTTGAACATACCCTTATGCGTTTAACATTCCACTGAAAAATTGTTTTGGAGACTTTAGACAAGAATGCCCAAAATGTAGGATGCCTAAAGCAGACTTGATGCATTGTATTTGGTCTTACCCATTACCTTTATATGCCCATTTTGAGAATGGTAGTAGCAGTGATATACCAACTTATGCCCATATGTTTTTTTGGGTGGCAAAGAAGAAGCAATGGATTTCACATTTGCCTCCCTCAATAGACAAGGTCCAGGAAGACTTGAGGAATATATGGTTAAAATTTTAAATAGAGACCTGGTGTTACCTAGCCTGAAAGTTTACAAACATTTCAATGAAAAAAAGGAAAGGTAGGGTGACATTCTTAAAAAACCTCTTCACATTAGGGCTTATTCAGACGAACGGGATATATGTCCGTGCAACGCGCGTGATTTTCACACGCGTCGCACGGACCTATATTAGTCTATGGGGCAGTGCAGACAGTTGCATGATTTTTACGCAGGGTGAGTCCGCTGCGAAAAAGTCACGACATGTCCGTTCTTTGGGCGTTTTCGCGCATCACGCACCCATTAAAGTCAATGGGTGCGTGAATATCACGCACACCACACGGAAGCACTTCCGTGGGACTAGCGTGATTTGCGCAACAGCTGTGAAAAGGATGAATGAAAACAGAAAAGCACCACGTGCTTTTCTGTTTTCAAACATCCAAATGGAGTGTCATAATGATGGCGGCTGCGCGAAAAGCACGCAGACGCGCATCATACGGGGCTGTCACACGGAGCTGTCAAGTGCCTTTTGCGCTCGCAAAACACCGCGTTTTTTGCGCGTGCAAAATGCACACGCTCGTGTCAATCCGGCCTAAGAGGAACAAGAAAATGTATTGATGCTTTTTGATATAGGGATTTTTGTTTTTAAGCATCCTACAGAATGTGTAATAATTGTAATGACGGGGTAGGGAAACGGACTAGTGAGCCCTAATCTACCCGCCACTCTGTCCCTGCCTACTTGCAACGACCCGCCCTAGGCGACGGGGTACAACTGGGCGGCGGTCCCTACGCTCAATAAGTGCAAGAGACAAACAGACAAGGGAACACAAAGCAAAGGGAAATGGGGCAGTTGCCCACGGCAACACCGTGAGCAACAAGAGTGGTGAACGAGCCGAGTCAAACCAGGAGTGCACGAGGTACCAAACGCAGAGCAGGAGAGTAGTCAGAAAGCCAGGGTCAGTATGGAGCAGGATCAAATAGTCAGAAGCTGTAGCTGGGCCAGGAAACCACACGAGAAGAATCACAAGCAAAGGAGGAACAGGAAAGGCAGGTATAAATAGGCAGAGGGCGGGAGCTAGCTCCGTCTGGCCAGGCTGTGATAGGCTCTCCCACTCCTAAGCCTGCCATCCTGAGTGGTGGAAGCTGGAGTCAGTCTCAGAGACATAGACTCAGGTGCAGACTGATTACCTATGGGCGTATACACAGAAGTTGTGCCTGGCAGATCCTATACAATAATATTGTATTATTTTAATTCAAATAATCATACTTCCAGCAAATGTCAATATTGACTCAGTCCATACATATATACCTACTGACCAAGCAAAGTATATTTAAATGAGCAACCTACAAGACTATAAACAGGCAAACAAATCCCAGAAAGTTCTAGAAAAATATCTGTAATCTTTATTTAGCAATATGTTAAAACATGGAAAAAAATAACACCAAGTTAATTACAATACAGGATATATCATGGCCAGTCTCTTATAGCCCTACGAAAAGTTAGTCGCCTGCAAGAGTTTGCATATACAAGAAGTCGAAAAGAGTTATGATAGGCATGGTAGATTACATATAGCCATGTGGCCTAGGAGACTAAGCTCTCGATGTACTATTATAACTTTTAGTAGGGCCAAAATAGTCTAGCAATGGTATATACTTTGCTGTAATACGTAAAGTTTTAGAAAAATACTTGTAATCTTTATTGTCAGTCTATAAATAGATTATCTGGGTTGGCACCGCAAATAATACAAAGTTGTTCAAGACAGCATGTATTAAATTCTAAATTGGAATTCCAAATAAAGAATAGAACACATATAGGCTGCACCTCCATTTATCCAAAAACACTTTATTATGATTTACAACACCAGTATTGAAAACCTTACACATACAAGTCATTAAAAACATCACGTAAAGTGCACATACATAACCCTGCCTTCTGGTCAAGTCACCCCCCTCCCTGACCCAAGGTATTAGTTAAGTGTAAAACACTCCAGAAACAAAATAAAAAAATAAAAAAATAACTCTAATACATTCAAACCTACTATACTGTATAATACAAAATGCCTATACAACATATCAAAGTAAGAACTGATACAGTATCAAAGGGAAAAATATTAGAGAAAAGTTATTAAAACTAAACAGGTTACTACAGACTGGGTTTGGAGTCTTCACGTGTAACGCCATTATGACGACTTCCTCAGTCCGTCACTCCAGTTTAGGCCTCATTTACACGAGCGTAATATATGCGCGTGCGACGCGCGTGCTTTTCACGCGTGTCGTACGCACCTATATTACTCTATGGGGCAGTGCAGACGATGCGTGAATTTTGCGCAGCGCGAGTGAGTTGCGTAAAACTCACGACATGTTCTATAATCGTGCGTTTTTCGCGCATCACGCACCCATTGAAGTCAATGGGTGCGTGAAAACCACGCATGCCGCA
Source organism: Rhinoderma darwinii (assembly GCF_050947455.1). Lineage (NCBI taxonomy): Eukaryota > Metazoa > Chordata > Amphibia > Anura > Rhinodermatidae > Rhinoderma > Rhinoderma darwinii. Next base: position 214,957,822 of record NC_134690.1, on the reverse strand, counting down.
CGGAAGCACTTCCGTGCGAACTGCGTGATTCGCGCAAGAGCTGTCAAACTGAATGTAAACAGAAAACACCATGTGCTTTTCTGTTTACAAACATCCGAACGGAGTGTCTTAGACATGAGCGAAACGAACTTTACCGGGTTTGGCCGAACTCGTTTTGACCGAACCCGGCAGGAGACAGTCACTGTGCAGGGTGCTGAAAGAGTTAAACTGGTTCAGCACCCTGGACAGTGACTTCCGATTCCAATATACGTGAACGTGTAAATAAAAAAAAAGTTCTGACTTACCGAGAACTCCCGGCTTCTTCCTCCAGTCTGACCTCCCGGGATGACAATTCAGTCCAAGTGACAGCTGCAGCCAATCACAAGCCTAGCACAGGCTGCAGCGATCACATGGACTGCCGCGTCATCCAGGGAGGTGGGGCCAGATGTCAAGAGAGGCGCGTCACCAAGGACGCGTCACCAAGGCAACGGCCGGGAAGTTCTCGGTAAGTACGAACCTCTTTTTTTTTAAACAGGTTACTCGATATGGTGATCGGAATGCACTGTCGAGGGTGCTGAAAGAGATACTGCCGATCAGTTAACTCTTTCAGCACCATGGACAGTGACTAACGTCGACTAGCCTCATCTCTATGATGGCGGCTGCGCGAAAATCACACAGCCGCGCATCATACACGGATGACACACGGAGCTGTCAAGTGCCTTTTGCGCGCGCAAAACGCTGTGTTTTTTGCGCGCGCAAAACGCACACGCTCGTGTAAATCAGGCCTTAAAGTTATGATAGACCCCTGTAAAAGCTTCAAAACTGCTTGTTTACGCCACAAAAATTACCAACACACCAGTAAAAAGGCGGTAAAGTTTTAGTTAATGAACTTTTAAAAATCTATTACATAAAACAAAACGTTGTCACAAAATAATGCACAGATAAAGTATAAAAGAAAAGTGCAATGAATATTAAATATAATTTGCAAAGTACCTAAAATATAAAAGTCATTTAATATTTAATACCTAAATATTAATTCGGCAATCTACCTATATTCAGGTACAGAATCACAAGTTATAAGACATTATATAGAAAGACATTGAGAAACATGGGTGAATTGAACAAATAGTCATGTAGTTACATAGTATACTGTATGATCAATGAAAGGCTAACTTCAGTTCTTTCACACTGTCATTTTCAGTTTCTGCATGTTTGCTTCACATAGCTCTACTCAATAGACACCTGTTGCCTTCCTCCCAGCAATATCTTTCACTTTAGTACAATATCAACATTATGAAATAAAACTGAATCTGGCCAAACACTAGTGATTTTAGTTGTCTGTAATGACGGACATAGACCATCTGTTTCTATTGTTCATTTATAAAGTACATGACAGATGCTGTCTAAAGATAGAGATCTGTTAAAAACCTGACCTGACATTTTGGATATTTTTAGTTGTTACCACTTTTTCAGTTGATGACCACTATTTAAGGTCAACTCATTATTATAGCCCTATTCCACCAAGTCCAAGTCCACCACAGGCCTATGGAGAGGTTTTAGCTGCATTCAAAAGGGCTAGATGCTTATCGAATGACAAATGGCATTGAGCGTTATAAATAATTTGGCATTGAATGATGTACTGTATATTTGATCTGAGAAAGGTTGAATTTAATGGACATGTGGCTTTTTCAACCGGTGTAACTGTATGTATTCATTATAATGAATGACTGTTATCCATAACATAATAACCAGATCGACTGCGAATGATTAGCCATTCATCGCTCTGCTATTCAAAATCACTAAAGTATGGCTAGCATTAGTCTAAATATTCACCGTCATCTCCCTATCCTCACTTTAGCTACTTACCTATACTTACCTACTTTGCTCCTCTGAGTTTCTGGTACTTGCTATCTCTTCCAATTCTCTAACAATTTCCTTCCTTCACTTTCTTTTCTACCATAATGCTCTTCATGAGTATTGTACCCGCAGGTTTTTTTTTGTGTGTTTACATAACCAATACTTTTCATGGAAATGCATTATCTCTGTCCTTTATACTGTATGTATATTAATGTCCTGTAGCACTTGATATCAGTTTTGTGCACTACTGTTTATATTTTATTGATTAAAGATAATAAAAAAAATTATGAATAATTTAAGATTTGGATAGTATTTGTTGCCAAAAGACAATTTCTTGAATTATTTTTAATTGTTTATGTCTAGTGGTATACCTAAATCAAGCAAACCATTAATGAATACTTATGACAATGTCTTTGTTAAAGTTATACACAAATTACATTTTTTGAAATCGTCATGGCGATCTTATGGGTACTCTGACTACATGGCCCTTCTCCTCCCACAATTGTTGGTATTAGAGAAAACTCAGATTCTTCAGTGTTGTGATCAAACATGACTGCAGAAGGAGTCCCCCTGTAGTGGAGATAGTTGATACTTAATTGACAAGGTTGGCGTCACCATCAAGAAAGCCTGGGACCTGACGAAGGAACCTAAGGTTGTCTTTTGTTAATATATATTAGCTCATATTTGTAGTATGTCATAATAGGCACCTGTGAATATTTCTCTGCACAGGCACAGTATGTTGGCATGCAGAATACTTTGTCCCACATGAAAATATGTCTGTATTTGTCCAAAAGATTCATAACAATCCCCTGCCCTTCAATGCCATCTCTGTTTTTTTCTGTAAACATGGGATGGAGAACTGCTGGGGGATACCATTCAAGCATGGACTAATCATTTAGTAGTGCTACATTTTGGATGCTATACAATAGCTTAGAAATTAATGGGAAGGTCCAAGCTCACAAACACTATAGATGTAATCTTCCGCATATATCTTTGACATTTACCCACTGACAATTCTATATTTTCTAAGCAAAAATGCTAAACAAGTACTGTATTTAACTGTTACTCAACTCTTCTCATTTTAGTAGTGGGTCCCCAAAGGCAGTTGTGGATCCAGGCATCAGCCACGTCAGTTTGCTTGGCAACCTGGCTCATATCCAGCAATACCTTTTGCTGTGATCTTTGGCCCTGCAAATCCTGGCCATGGCTCTCCTCCCCCTCCACTGCTGGATTCATTGCGTCTCCATGGCAACCTGTGCTCCTAAATGCCGTTATTCTGATGGCCTATTCAAAGGGGACTCCGACCTCATCATGCTACTTGCAGATAACGGCACATCCTTAGTGTGAATCATATTTCATAATCCAAGTCCTAACTCTGTCTCTGACCTTGGATCTGTTTTTGGATTAGCTTCAGTCTTGCTCCTCCTAATTTGTGATCCAATACCTGTCATCCTATACCTGGTTCTGACCCTCAGTCCGTTCTCTGGCTATGTTTTCCATCTCATCCATTGGCTTGTCGCATCCTGATCCCTTCCTTGATGATGACTATTTGCTCAGTTTCTCACTGTTTCTCACTGTACTACTGTCCCTTCAGCACACCTGCCACCAATTTGCAGCCCGGGAATCTAATTGAGAAAGTTTATACCTTGTGGAGGTTAAGGGGAGAACGGGGAGATTCCTTAGACTCCTCGCCCAAGTCTAGCCAGCATCAAACCGCTTGCGGCTTAGAGGATCCATATCTCCAGAGAGAAACGTAACAATTCCTTTAGGGAACTCTGAAATTACCCTGTAGATGACTGAACAATATATACTGTATATTAAATGTTATCTGGCAATTATTATGAAAATATTCTGTCCCTGAACTAAGATCTGTGATTTTAACGCTGTGTGGGTAGCATTTATTATGCATTGGGAAAGTCTTCAGACCCTTTCACTTTTTTCACATTTTGTTATGTTGAGGCCTTGTGCTAAAATAAAATAAAAAATCATGTTTTTCCTAATCATTCTGCACTCAATTCCCCATAATGACAAAGTGAAAACAGAATGTTAAAATTTTTTTGAACATTTATTCAAAATAAAACCTCACATTTTGCATGGACATAAGTATTCAGACCCTTTTCTATGACATTTGAAATTTAGCTCTGGGGGCCCCCCATTTCTCTAGATCAACTTTGAAAAGTTTCTACACCTTGATTGGAGTCCATCTGTGGTAAATTCATCTGATTGGACATGATTTGGAAAGTCCCACCCCTGTGTATATAAGATCTCACAGCTTACAATGCATATCAGAGCAATAACCAAGCCCTGAGGAGGAAAGAACTTCATGTAGAGATCAGAGACAAGATTGTGTGGAGGCACAGATCTGGAGAAGGGTACAAAAAAATTTCTGCTGCACTAAAAGTTCCCAAGAGCACAGTGGCCTCCATAATTCTTAAATGGAATAAGTTTGAAACAACCAGGACTTTTCCTAGCGCTCGCTGCCCCACCAAACTAAGTAATCGGGGGAGAGGGACCTTGGTAAGAGAGGTAACCAACAACCCAATGCTCACTCTGGCTGAGCTCCAAAGATCCTGTGTACAGATGGGAGAAACTTTCAGAAGGACAACTATCACTTCAGCACTCCACCAATCTGGGCTTTATGGCAGAATGGCCAGACAGAAGCCTCTCCTGAGTAAAAGACATATGAAAGCCTGGAGTTTGCAAAAAAAGCACATAAAAGACTCTCAGACTGAGAAACAAGATTCTGTGTTCTGATGAAGCTAAGATTAAACTTTTTGGCCTCAATTCTAAGCGTCATGTCTGGAGGAAACCAAGCACTCCTCATCACCTGCCCAATACCATCCCTACAGTGAAGCATGGTGGTGGTGGCAGCATCATGCTGTGGGGGTGTTTTTCAGCGGCTGGGACAGGGAGACTGGTCAGGGTTGAGGGAAAGATGAATGGAGCAAAGTACAGAGATATTCTTAATGAAAACCTGATCCACAGTGCTGTGGGCCTTTGTCTGGGCCAAAAGTTTACCTCCAACAAGACAATGACCATAAGCACACAGCCAAGACAACACAGGAGTGGCTTAGTGACATCTCTGACTCTGGCTCTGACTTGAACCGAATCGAACATCTCTGGAGATACCTGAAAATGGCTGTCAGCCGACGGTCCCCATCCAACCTGAAAGAGCTTGTTAGAATCTGAAGAGAAAAATGGCACAAAATCCCCAAATCCAGGTGTGCAAACCTTGTGGCATCATACCCAAGTAGACAGGAGGCTGTTATCGCTGCCAAAGGAGCTTCAACTAAGTACGGAGTAAAGGGTCTGAATACACATGTCAATGCAATATTTTAGATTTTCCATTCCAGTAAATTAGCAAAGATTACTAACATTCTGTTTTCACTTTGTCATTATGGGTTATTAAGTGCAGAATGAATGAGAAAAACATTCTTTTTTTTTTAACACAAAGCCTCAACATAACAAAATGTGAAAAAAAGTGAGATTCTGAAGACTTCCCGAATGCAATGTATTTTACTATAGACAGGCTAGCCCATACAGCTTACTCTATGAATGAACAGTGTACATTGATCTCTATGTACATAACTCTTCCTGTAAATGAGCCAGTGTAAATAGCTCATCCACACGATGTGGATAGCTCTGGCCTCTAGGCTGTTTTTTTTAGGAGATTGCACCAAATAATTAATAGACTTGACATTAAGTTATCAGTAATATTAAAACAAAATATTAATCATCTGTTTAAAATAAAACCTCCAGTAAAATATTATGTTGGTGTAACTCATGTAGGACGTTAGTGCTGAGGCATAAGAAAATAGAATGGGAATGTAAAAAAATGTTTAGGCCACATAATACATTATCCTCAACTGGTATGTTTCAAATCTTTTTCATCTTGGGCAGGTCTTAGCTGACGTAGGACTCTATGCACATATATATGTACAGATTTGTCCTTTTTTAACTTATCTCTAAACCTGACATATCCCAAGGAATATGGCGCAAAATGTTAAACAAACATGTTTAAAAAAGTGTACCTCCGATGGATTCCATCCGTCGCCTATAGACTTCCATTTTAAAAAAATTATAAATTTTTTACTGGATGCCTCTGACGGATGCCATCCATCGCACATAGACTCCAAAGTTAAAAAAAAAAGTATACGTTTAGCGTATCCATTTTTTTACTGGATGGCTGTGACGGATGCCTTTTACAGATGCTATCCGTTGGCCATCTGCCGCCCATATGCTCCCATGTTAAAAAACATAACTTAACGCATAACTTAACGCCTAACTTTTTTTACTTAATGGTGCAAAGTTTGTATTGAATTGGTATCATAATAAATTGTAAAAAATTTTCAAAATTCAAGAAAAGTTAAAGGTAGACACATCTGTAGAGAAAACTATTTAACATACAACTGTAACATTACCTCTAGAGATGAGCGAACTTATCAAAAGTTCGGTTCGGCTAGTTCGCCGAATTTCACAAAAAAGTTCGATTCGGACCGAACTAGTTCGGACCGAACCCGTCACTTCCGTGCGCCGAGCATGCTACTGTCCAGGGTGCTGATAGAGTTAATGGGCTGCACTAACTCTTTCAGCAACCTTGACAGTACATGCTCGGCGAGCGGAAAATACAATTTTAATGTAATAAAAAAATAAAAATAATAAGTTCGTACTTACTTTCCTCCTGTCCGGCCTCCAGCGATGACGTTTCATCCCTTTCGCCGCTGCAGTCAATCACAGGCTGTATTGGCGGTCACGCACGTCAGGATGACGCTTCATCCCACGTGACCGCCTCTGCAGCCAATCACAGGCTGCAGCGGCGACATGGATGAAACGTCATCGCTGGAGGCCGGACAGGAGGAAAGTAAGTATGAACGTATTATTTATTTTTTTGGGCATGTATGTATGTTGGCATGTATGTTGTCATGTATGTATGTATGTATATATGTGCATGTATGTTTGCATGTATGTTGGCATGTATGTATATATGTGCATGTTTGTATGTATATTTGCATGTATATATTTCCATGTATGTATGTATGTTTGCATGTATGTATGTTTGCATGTATGTATGTTGTCATGTATGTATGTATGTTGTCATGTATGTATGTATATATATATATATATATATGCATGTATGTTTGCATGTATGTTGGCATGTATGTATATATGTGCATGTGTGTATGTATATTTGCATGTATATATTTGCATGTATGTATGTATGTTTGCATGTATGTATGTTTGCATGTATGTATGTTTGCATGAATGTATGTTTGTATGTGTGTATGTATGTATGTTTGCATGTATGTATGTTTGCATGAATGTATGTATGTATGTATGTTGTCATGTATGTATGTTGTCATGTATGCATGTATATATATATATATATATGCATGTATGTTTGCATGTATGTTGGCATGTATGTATATATGTGCATGTTTGTATGTATATTTGCATGTATGTATGTTTGCATGTGTGTATGTTAGCATGTATGTATGTTTGCATTTATGTATGTTTGTATGTATGTTGTCATGTATGTATGTATGTTGTCATGTATGTATGTATATATGTGCATGTATGTTTGCATGTATTTTGGCATGTATGTATATATGTGCATGTGTGCATGTATATTTGCATGTATATATTTGCATGTATGTATGTATGTATGTTTGCATGTATGTATGTTTGCATGAATGTATGTTTGTATGTATGTTTGCATGTATGTATGTTTGCATGTATGTATGTTGTTATGTATGTATGTATATATGTGCATGTTTGTATGTTTTTATTTTTGCATGTATGTTTATATATATATATGTGCATGTATGTAATTATGTTTGCATGTATTTATGTTTGCATGTATATTTGTGCATGCTTGTATATATGTATGTATCTTTGCATGTTTGTTTGTATGTATGTTTTCATGTGTGTGTGTATGCATGTATGTATGAATGATAGTTTGCATGTATGTATGTATATATGTGTGTATGTTTGCATGTATGTATATTTGCATGTATATATGTGCATGCTTGTATGTATGTATGTTTGTTTGTATGTATGTATGTATGTTTGCATGTATGTTTGTTTGTATATATGTCTGTATGGCCATGTATGATACTGTCTGCTGGCGCCCTGTATCTAAGTTAACTTCGCGGCAGGCTTCTATACATGGTATAACAGTCAGTATCACACATTAAACTGAATCTAAGCCTACGACATGCTTTATTTCATTTTTTTATTTTTATACAGGCTTGGTGTTTGGACTACGTCGGTTTCGAGGACTACTTAGATGACGTTTTTTTTTTTCTACAATAAAATGGTTAATGAGGGTTGTGTTGGGGGTGCTTTATTTCAATAAAATATTTTATCTATATCTTTGTCTTTTTCTTTTCAAATTTTATTAATACCACTTTAGTAATGGCCGCTGTCTGAGTGACAACATCCATTACTAAGGCGAGGCTTAGTGTTAGCCGATGTAGAGGCTAACACTAACCACCATTATTACCCCGGTACCCACCACCACCAGGGGTGCCGGGAAGAGCCAGGTACGATCCAGTACCCGACCACCTGTCGGGCTCTGGGGCGGCCGCAGGCTGGTATTATGAGGCTAGGAAGGGCCAAAAACAGTGGACCTTCCCACCCTTGTAATGCTAGGCTGCTGCTGCTGTGTTGTATCTGGCTGGTTATAAAAGTGGGGGGGACCCCACGTCATTTTTTTTAATTATTGTTATTTTTTTTTAAAAAAAGACATGGGGTTCCACCCAATTTATCATAACCAGCCACATACAACACAGTGTTATTAGCCTGGGAATGGACAAAACCAGTGGCCCTTCCCACCCATGTAATGCCAGACTGCTGCGGCCTTGTATATGGCTGGTTATTAAAAATGTGGGGATCCGTCTATTGTTAAATTTGTTAAATTAAAAAAAAACAGAGTTCACAGCAGCACAGAATCTGCACGCTCCTCTCCTGAAATATTCTGTGCTGCTGTGAACTCTGCTCTTACCATTACGTAGCTCAGTCTGTTACCTCTCCTCCACTCCTGTCCTCAAGAACACCTTCACATGATTGGCAAGTCACCACCCCGCACAAGATCCGCACGCTCATCTCCTGAAATACTCTGTGCTGCTGTGAACTCTGCTCTTACCATTACGTGGTGACTTGCCAATCATGTGAAGGTGTTATTGAGGACAGTAGTGGAGGAGAGGTAACAGACTGAGAGCTACGTAATGGTAAGAGCAGAGTTCACAGCAGCACTGAATCTGCACGCTCATCTCCTGAAATACCCTGTGCTGCCTTAAACTCTGTGGACAGGTCAGGATCCTGTTTCTTTTAAATGCTGCACTGTAGCGCAGCCTTATATAGTGGATCGAGCGGGTTCCCTAGCAGCATTTAAAAGAAACAGGATCCTGACCTGTCCACAGAATTTAAGGCATCACAGAGTATTTCAGGAGATGAGCACGGCCGGCCACGGGCAGCCGGTCGTTTTTCCGAGCCGTGCTCCCATTATGCACACGACCGTAAAAACACCCGTTATTGCGGGTCGTAATTACGACACGCAATAACGGGCTCATAGACTTCTGTTACCCACGGGTACCTTCCCGTTTTCTCACGGGAAGGTGCCCATGCCTTTAAAAAAAATGGAACATGTTCTATTTTTCTATTTTACGGGCCGTGCTGCTATACTTTATAATGACAGCACGGCTCGCAAAAGCGGCCGGCTGCCCGTGGCCGGCCGTGCCCGGCCGTGCTCGTAATTACGAGTCGTAATTATGAGCACGGCCCGTAAAATAAAAAAATAGAACATGTTCTATCTTTTTAACGGCACGGGCACCTTCCCGTGAGAAAACGGGAAGGTACCCGTGGCTAACAGAAGTCTATGGGCCCGCTATTTCGGGTCGTAATTACGACCCGTAATAACGGGTGTTTTTACGGTCGTGTGCATGAGGCCCCGTAATGACGGGTGGCTACATGTGTGCACCCGTCATTACGGCAGCGTTGCTAGGCGACGTCAGTAAATAGTCACTGTCCAGGGTGCTGAAAGAGTTAACTGATCGGCAGTAACTGTTTCAGCACCCTGGACAGTGACTACCGATCAAAATATAGAGTAACCTGTAAAAAAAAAACACGTTCATACTTACCGAGAACTTTCTGCTTCCTCCAGTCCGGTCTCCTGGCCGTTGCCTTGGTGACGCGTCCCTCTCGACATCCGGCCAGACATTCCTTGATGACGATGCAGCCCATGTGAGCGCTGCAGCCAATCACAGGCTGCAGAGGCCTCTGCAGCCAATCACAGGCTGCCACGTCAGAAAAGAAGGTCGGACTGGAGGAAGAAGAGGGGCTCGTCACCAAGACAACGACCAGGTACGTATGAAATGCTTTTTATTTTATTTTTAATCAGCAGCCTCTTTTCTCTATCAGTGATTGATAGAGACAAGTGGCTGCCGATTTTTATAATATTTTTGACCGGGTTCGGTCAAAACGGGTTCGGCCGAACCCGGGGAAGTTCGGATTCGCTGCGAACCGAACGTTTCCGGAAGTTCGGACCGAAACCGGGTTCGGTTGTCCCGGTTCGCTCATCTCTAATTACCTCGTCTGGGAAAATGTGTGTCATGAAAATATCCGCCACTAGCTGCTACAATAAAGAAACCATACTGTAACAGCGCATACAGGGTACATACATGCAAACACTTTGTGGTAGCTGATTTTTTTTTATGTATTTTAGTTCTTTATTAATACAGTTCTAAATCAAACCAAAATTAAATCAAAGGTTCGTACCTGTTAGAGGCACCAGTGCATGATCCACCTTATACACACATTGCATTCTTTTACATATTCCCTTTATAGACAACCTCAAAGTTCTCTGTTCAAACAGGATATATTTCTGAAAGTTAAAGAGATTCACTAGACATCTTGACAGTTGTGATTCCCATTCTCAGGTATCTTGTTGACAGGCATACAGGGGTCCAATTCAGACTAGAATTGTTGTTCCTGAATTGAGCTATTATGATTTTGTTGTGCCATTACCAGAATGAAGGCTGCTACATGCTCTGTTGGTCACAGGGAACATATAATAATAAGTGGCAGAATCCATTACATGTCAAGTGGTATATACCATGAGCTCAGTGAATTGTTTGTTAGTCACAGAATACTACATAATAGCATCAGAACGGTCCATCTCTCTGAAATTCCATACAAGTATAGTTAAATGACCTGCAATGTATTATATATATATATATATATATATATATATGTATATATATATATATATATATATATATATATATATATATATATATATATATATATATATATAAAAGGCTGTTTTCAGATTTTTATATATTATATATGTAGGGATAGACAGACGGATAGATAGATGGATGGATAGATAGATAGATAGATAGATAGATAGATAGATAGATAGATAGATAGATAGATAGATAGATAGATACCAGGATTTAGGCATTTTAACATACACAATACTACAAAAAATAAAATAATAAAAACAGAAAAAAACAGAAATTAAATTGCTTCAAGAAAAAAAAAGAAGGAAAACAAGTGTGTTTTGTTTCAATAAAAATGTTGTTTGGAGTTTTAACCTATTGACTGTGTACCAGAACATAGTTTAGCCTCAAGCACATAACCACAATGGTTACCATACGCTACTCTGCATGAGTTTGTAAACTGCACTACTGAAGTTTTGTGTGGTACTGTCTTTTTTTTCTAGTACGCAGAGTTTAGTATTTATTTATTATGAGTTCAGTATTTGCCCTTGAAAACGGTACTCATATAGTGCCTGCATGAAGGCTGATCATCGATCTGTGAACACTGATGCAATTTTTCAGTCTCGGAGGGAGGAATTGCCATTATCTATCTATCTATCTATCTATCTATCTATCTATCTATCTATCTATCTATCTATCTATCTATCTATCTATCTATCTATCTATCTATCTATCTATCTATCTATCTATCTAATCTATTCCAAGCACATAAAAAATAGTTGGGTCCATGATGCTTTATAAACTGAGCAGGGACAGTGAATGAGTTTGTATAGGTTAATGCCATTGTGATTATTATCATTTTATAGGTCACAGTAAATGTTGTTAATGCATTTATATTAGTATTTTGAGCTATAGATATATGTTATTATAAATGTTATGGTTAATTTTTGGTTTTTCAATTTGTCCATAATGATTTTTGCTGTATTTTGGCTAAGGCTGCTTTCATATATATTAGTTGTGTCTTGTCAGTTGGTTATCCAGTTCAGGACCGGGCTATTTTGCGCCTTCAGGACCAGACACCGTTTAGCCCTTTTTAGCACGTGATAGTTAAATGGCTATAACTTTTTTATTTGTTGGGCTAAGTACGTGATTTTTGCGATGTTTTTTCCATAGACAATGCAGGTTTAGTTTTTTATGGTTTTTATACACACCTTTTTCGCTAGTTTAGAATTTTTATTCATAAAGTTTGAAAATAATAGTAAAAAAATAAGCTTTTTTACATTTCAGCTATTTTTTTGGGGTAATAACATAGTTTTACCCTAAAATAGACCTTTTATTTGTGATCGCCATTGTCTACCGTAAATTTTAATATATTACATGTCTATATTAGGGTAATTGGGTCAGCGCTAGCGTTACAAAAATGATTGGCGGGGGGGAATGTTTTTTTTGGGGGTGGGTATTTTATGTGTATTTATTATTATTTTTTTTGCACTTTACGTTACTTTTTTTTTTATTACTATGGTCTGTCCCTCAAAGGTCAAAAAAGACCTTTGGGGAACTTTATATATTTGTTTTATTTCTTTTACACCATGTTTTTCCACTGTAACTGGAGCTGCACAGCAACCCCAGTTACAGGGGAAATCAGCCCTCTCATAGTGACAATTGTCACTAATAAGGCTGTGCTGGGTCTAATAAGACCCAGCAGCAGTCTGTCACTAACGGCACCCGGCGATCATGTGACCAGTCACAAGATCACCGGGAGGAATAGAGACAGCGCCGCTGCTGCTGTCTCTATTCCTATACACAGCGTTCATTGAGCGCTGTGTAAAAAGACATCAGAGAAGACAGAAGCAGCGAAAGCTGCTTCTATCCTCTCCTCAGGGTCCCCGGCAGTCACTGACAGCCGGAGACCCGACATTCAGCTGCCCGATCACGCGGGCAGCAAGTTAAAACCCGAGCCGTAAAAAGTCTATGGCTCGGGTTTTAAGGACCCTGACCGCTGGCCGTAAAAATACAGCCAGCGGTCGGGAACCAGTCAATGCCTGAGACAAACACAACTGATGACAAAGTTATGCAATGTTTGAGGTTCATGTCCTGACAAAGCTTGAAAGAAAAACGCTGCATGCCCGGTTTTCTGGCCATCGCAGGGAGATGTCTGGAATCAAAACTGATGCATCGGACGCCAAAATGGCTCCCATACAGGGGCGGATTAAGGGTACCATGGGCCCTGGGCACTTTTTCAAGTCTGGGCGCCCCCCCCCCCGAACTCTGAAGACAGAACTTTGAAGACGCAGTACCGTATATATTTGCAGATTTATGTTTAGGCAGCCACAGAACTGGCACAGTTTTGAATTAGCTGTAAAAGCAGAATGAGCCATATATAAGAGAAAAAGCTGAATATTTTGAGGTACTAAAGTGGTCAGGAGCTTTATAACGTTTTCATTTTTACATCACTGGAGTGGTGTGTGAAGGATTATTTTTTTGCGGGAGGAGTTGCAGTTTTTATTGACACCATTTAAAGTACAATATAATAGGTGAATTGGAAAAAACTGAGATTCCCCCATGGTTTTTTGGGTTTAGTTTTTACTGTATATATTTACCTTCTCTTAAGGTAAAAGTAGATTTAACATCTACTTTTACCTTAAGAGAATGTAAATATATACAGACCCAGAATCAAGCTCAGTACAAATATTCAGACCCAGATCAAAGCTCAGCACATAAATGCAGCAACAGAACCGAGCTCAGTACATATATACAGCACCAGAACAAATACAGTTCAGTACAGAGATCATTTGCAAATTCAGTTTAACCTCTGCTGTATAAATTTGTACGACATAAAACAACAGCTCCCAGTATAGCCTGAACAATGGTTAGGTTATGCTGGGAGTTACTATTTAACAAAAAAGAATGCTACCATCCGTCATCTCGCTGCAGATCATACAGTGTCTACAGTACTGATCAGTCACAGGGAGAATAAACATTTACATTGAGTGACTCACAGGTGATGTATCAGATTATTTTTAGTTCTTTTTTTCTCCATCCGGTCCAGACTTCTTCCGGGCACGGCCCATTCCTGCAGTTTGCAGCTCAGATTTCTTCAGCTCCTCATTTTCCCAACATTTCCGCACCTATAAATGAAGATAAAATTTCTCATGATGCCACACTCTATGCTTTTAAATATAATAGTATCATAAACTGTGTCCCTGAATATACCGTATTTTTCGGACTATAAGACGCACCTGACCATAAGACGCACCCAGGTTTTGGACAACAGAAAATAGGAAAAAAATTATTTGTTAAAAAATTATTTATTCTGTTTCAACACATTCTGAGAGCCAAAACTTTTTTTATATTTTTTTTATCGATTGAGCGGTGTGAGGGCTTATTTTGTTGCGGGATGAAATTATTTAATTTTTTACATTGTGCTTGGTGAAAAATGGGAAAGGTTTTTTTTTTTACACTCCTAAAAATGTATCTAACATTTTTTTTTTATTTTGTACACATTTTATTAGTTCCCCTAGGGGACTTGAACGAGCAGCCACTTGGTTACATGTGGAGTTACTTCAACAGCGTAACTATGCTGTTTCCCTAACTCCCATAGTAGTGAATGGCAGTACGGAAGCAGCGTAGCATGCGAGCTACGCTGTTTCCGTAACTACTGTTCAGTTCTACTGTTCAGTTCTATGGGAGTTACGGAAACGAGTTACACTGTTTCAGTAACTCCACATGTATTCAAGTGGCCGGAAGGGCACAAAAAGCTAGAACGGGGTTTAGGGGGCGTTCTAGAGATAGGTGGGGGTACCAGAGGTGGGACCTGCATCTATCTGACATTTATGACATATCCTGTGGATATGTCATAAATGTCCTTCATAGAAAAACCCCTATAAATGCCACGGTCGCTATTGACCATGGCATTTAATTAGTTAAAACACATGTATCCCCTATCCACAGACCTACCACTGGAACCCCCAGCAATAAGGAGAACAGAGGAGCGAAAGTCCCCCAAAGCGCTACATGAGAAGCCTGGACTTCAGGGGTCTGTGTCCGGCTTATCTGTTTTGCAGTTCCATAGAGATCAATGGAGAGCCGCTCACGCATGTGCAGAAGAATCCCATTGATCTCTATGAAGCTGGCGGACACAGAACGCGGAAGTCTCAGCTTCTCATGCAGCGCTCTTGATAACTTTCGGTCCCCGTTCTCCTTATCGATCACATGTATCCCCCATCCTGTGAATAGGGGATACATGTGTTTTATGGCACAAGCCCTTTAAACTGCCAGGAACAGCGAAATTGCTGTTCCTGGCCGTTATAGCAGCGTGTCAGAAGCTGACACCTGCAGTGTATTGAACGGGTCCCTTGAGTGCGGACTATAAGACTCAGGGACTTTTTAGCAAGATTTATTCTTGCTAAAAATGGCGTCTTATAGTCCGAAAAATACGGTAATAGTATCATACACTCTGCCCCCAAACATAATAGTGCTACAGACTGTGCTGAATATAATAGAACTATACACTGTGCTCCTGAATATAATAGTACTATACACTGCGCCCCTGAATATAATAGTACTATACACTGTCCTCCTGAATATAATAGTACTAAACACTGTGTTCTGGAATATAATAGTACTATACACTATGCTCCTGAATATAATAGCACTATACGTTGTGCTCCTGAATATAATAGTACAATACACTGTACTCCTGAATATAATAGTACTATACACTTCGCCCCTGAATATAATAGTACTATACACTGTGCTCCTGAATATAACAGTATTATACACTGTGCTCCTGAATATAATAGTACTATACACTGTGCTTCTGAATATAATAGTACTATACACTGTGCCCGTGAATATAATAGTACTATGCACTGTACTCCTGAATATAATAGTACTATGCACTGTAATCCTGAATATAATAGTACTATACACTGTACTCCTGAATATAATAGTATTATACCCTGTGCTCCTGAATATAATACTATACATTGTTCTCCTGAATATAATAGTACTATACACTGGGCTCCTGAATATAATAGTACTATACACAGTGCTCCTGAATATAATAGTACTATACACTGTACTCCTGAATATAATAATACTATACACTGTGCTCCTGAATATAATAGTACTATACACTGCGCCCCTGAATATAATAGTACTATACACTGCGCTCCTGAATATAATAGTACTATACACTGTGCCTCTGAATATAATAGTACTATACACTGCGCTCCTGAATATAATAGTACTATACACTGTACTCCTGAATATAATAGTACTATACACTGTACTCCTGAATATAATAGTACTATACACTGCACTCCTGAATATAATAGTACTATGCACTGTACTCCTGAATATAATAGCACAATACACTGTACTCCTGAATATAATAGTATTATACACTGTACTCCTGAATATAATAGTACTATACACTGTGCTCCTGAATATAATAGTACTATACACTGTGCCTCTGAATATAATAGTACTATACACTGTACTCCTGAATATAATAGTACCATACACTGCGACCCTGAATATAATAGAACTATACACTGTGCTCCTGAATATAATAGTACTATACACTGCGCTCCTAAATATAATAGTATTATACACTGTGCTCCTGAATATAATAGTACTATACACTGCTCCCCTGAATAGAATAGTACTATACACTGTACTCCTGAATATAATAGCACTATACACTGTGCTCCTGAATATAATAGTACTATACACTGTCCTCCTGAATATAATAGTACTATACACTGTGCTCCTGAATATAATAGTACCATACACTGTACTTCTGAATATAATAGCACTATACACTGTCCTCCTGAATATAATAGTACTATACACTGTGCTCCTGAATATAATAGTACTATACACTGTGCCTCTGAATATAATAGTACTATACACTGCGCTCCTGAATATAATAGTACTATACACTGTACTCCTAAATATAATAGTACTATACACTGCGCCCCTGAATATAATAGTACCATACACTGTACTTCTGAATATAATAGTACTAGACACTGTACACCTGAATATAATAGTATTATACACTGTGCTCCTGAATATAATAGTACTATACACTATGCTCCTGAATATAATAGTACCATACACTGTACTCCTGAATATAATAGTACTATACACTGCACCCCTGAATATAATAGTACTATACACTGTGCCCCTGAATATAATAGTACCATACACTGTGCTCTTGCATATAATATTACTATACACTGTGCTCCTGAATATAATAGTGCTATACACTGTGCTCTGAATATAATAGTACCATACACTGTACTCCTGAATATAATAGTACTATACACTGCGCCCCTGAATATAATAGTACTATACACTGCGCCCCTGAATATAATGGTACTACACACTGTGCTCCTGAATATAATAGTACCATACACTGTGCTCCTGAATATAATAGTACTATGCACTGTACTCCTGAATATAATAGTACTATACACTGTGCTCCTGAATATAATAGTACTATACACTGCGCTCCTGAATATAATAGTACTAAACACTGTGCTCCTGAATATAATAGCACTGTACACTGTGCTCCTGAATATAATAGTATTATACACTGTACTCCTGAAAATAATAGTGTTATACACTGTGCTCCTGAATATAATAGTACTATAAACGGTGCCCCTGAATATAATAGTACTATACACTGTGCTCCTGAATATAATAGTACTATACACTGTGCTCCTGAATATAATAGTACCATACACTGTACTTCTGAATATAATAGCACTATACACTGTCCTCCTGAATATAATAGTACTATACACTGTGCTCCTGAATATAATAGTACTATACACTGTGCCTCTGAATATAATAGTACTATACACTGCGCCCCTGAATATAATAGTACCATACACTGTACTTCTGAATATAATAGTACTAGACACTGTACACCTGAATATAATAGTATTATACACTGTGCTCCTGAATATAATAGTACTATACACTATGCTCCTGAATATAATAGTACCATACACTGTACTCCTGAATATAATAGTACTATACACTGCGCCCCTGAATATAATAGTACTATACACTGTGCCCCTGAATATAATAGTACCATACACTGTGCTCCTGCATATAATATTACTATACACTGTGCTCCTGAATATAATAGTGCTATACACTGTGCTCTGAATATAATAGTACCAAACACTGTACTCCTGAATATAATAGTACTATACATTGCGCCCCTGAATATAATAGTACTATACACTGCGCCCCTGAATATAATAGTACCATACACTGTGCTCCTGAATATAATAGTACTATGCACTGTACTCCTGAATATAATAGTATTATACCCTGTGCTCCTGAATATAATAGTATTATACACTGTGCTCCCGAATATAATAGTACTATACACTGCGCTCCTGAATATAATAGTACTATACACTGCGCCCCTGAATATAATAGTACCATACACTGTGCTCCTGAATATAATAGTACTATGCACTGTACTCCTGAATATAATAGTATTATACACTGTACTCCTGAATATAATAGTACTATACACTGTGATCCCGAATATAATAGTATTATACACTGTACTCCTGAATATAATAGTACTATACACTGTGCTCCTGAATATAATAGTACTATTCACTGCGCTCCTGAATATAATAGTACTAAACACTGTGCTCCTGAATATAATAGCACTGTACACTGTGCTCCTGAATATAATAGTATTATACACTGTACTCCTGAAAATAATAGTGTTATACACTGTGCTCCTGAATATAATAGTACTATAAACGGTGCCCCTGAATATAATAGTACTATACACTGTGCTCCTGAATATAATAGTACCATACACTGCGCCTTTGTATAATAGTTATATACACTGTGCTTCTGAAATTGTGTGAAACACTGTAAAGTAAAACACCACACACTAACATTGCCCCCTGTAGATAGCGACAGTCACAATGCCCCCTGTAGATAGTGCCAGTTACAATTCCCTCTCTAGATAATGCCCCCTGTAGATAGTGCCAGTTACAATTCCCCTCTTAGATAGCGTCAGTCACAATGCCCCCTGTAGATAGCGCCAGTTACAATGCCCACTGTAGATAAAGTCCCTTGTAGATAGCACCAGTTACAATGCCCACTGTAGATAATGTCCCCTGTAAATAGCGCCAGTCACCATGCCCCTTGTACATAGCAGCAGTTACAATGCCCACTGTAGATAATGTCCCCTGTAGATAGCCCAGGTTACAATGCCCACTCTAGATAATGCCCTCTATAGCTATTGCCCCCAACGTTGCAGAGAAAAAAATAAAACATTCCCACCTGTCCCCGTTCCCGTGTCTTCCTCCAGCGCCGCAGGAGTGGTCAGAGACCAGACGGCATCATCCATCGTAACGGCGCAGTCGGCGTGATGACATAATCGCGCCGACTGTATCATTTGTAAGGCGCCAAATGGGAGGAAGGGAACGGATAGTTCCCTTTCTCGCCAGCGCTAATGTAAGCAATTGTATCCGCATCCTAAGGATGCGGATACAATTCGGTGAGTGGTCCCGCTTCACTCCGGTTCTCTGAACCGGCTGTAATTTTAACAGCCGGTACGGGAGAACCTGGGCGAACTGGGCCCCCTTCCAGCCTCGGGCCCCGGGCACTTGCCCAGATTACCCTTATTATAATCCGCCCCTGCTCCCATAGGACCTGTTCTGGCACCAGTTTCACTCATGTGTTTCTTTACTACACTAGGGGAAACAAAACAGGATAGTCAGACATGAAGGGGGCCTTAGTTGTCCAGAAAATTTTAAAAAGTAGGTTGACAATCTTGTTCCTCTCTTTCAGTACTAAGTTTACTAGAAATTACAAATGCGTAAACTACCATTGGAAAGATTTATCCACAAAATCAGTGTAGAGTTAGTGGTAAATGGATCTTAATCACTTTGGAACAGAACCATTTTCCATCCAATCTGATGTTATTTGAAATTTATATTTAGTACATATAGTATTTTTGATCTTCAAGATTAGAATTACAACATATTTTTTAAAAACTTTATGTATAATAAAAAGTAGTTTTGTGAAAAATAGTACTCATACTCAGTGATTTTACCATTGCATATACACATTTCTTCTCTGCAAATCATTTGAAGAAGTTGTATGGAGCTGTAAAACGGCACCTATAGAAGGGAAAATACTATGGGAAAATACTACACCAGCGTATGCCTCTAATCTCATACAGAGGCATACAATTCATAAGAAACCCGACAGAAAAACACCTGTGCCTTATCCATTGAATGCCGTATTGCTGAGGTATTCTGTTCTAGAGGCAATGCTTTTGGCGGAGAATACCTCTACAGTGCTGAGGCTCTGCCAAAAGAATGAGGACTAATGCACACCACGTCCATTTACAAATGTATTTAATGTCACATAACTAAGTAGCCAATCTACAATTAAACAAAAAAAACTTTGAACTCTAAAAACTTTTATGTTCTACTTTAATTCATAGATGTCTGCACTATTTCTTTCTCTCATAAAATATTTTCCATAATTTTAACACAGGTTTCAAAACGAAGGAACACACATCAGTCATGATTATAGAAGATGACATGCACAGAACAAGCAGTGGGAATCTGTGTCGTTTTAACTCTCCTGGGCAACTTTGAAATGCTGAATAAGCTCTTCCATTTGATCTTGATACAATGCTTGCATCAGCAATTCATGATGCTATCATTAAATGTTTAACCTAATTTGTTGGAGCTGATACTGTTATGTGTTTTATAGGCCTTTAAGTCATTAATTGATTTATCAATCCTTATTAATCATTGCAAAATCATTTCAATTTATTTTATTGCTCCACTTTTGGTATTATAAATACCCCCCGATGAGGATATTGACTCCACACTTCTCATTCTGGCAGATCTTTACTGCAAACTATTGTACAGTGCCTCACCTAACAGTGGGTATTCATCGGTAGAGATTTGTTCAGAATTCTGTTTCACTCAATATAAGCACTCAGAAAACAAATTCAACTAACACATGCTGTGCTAAAGAGACAATGACATATTTGTAGACAAACTTTCATATCAAAAAAAAAAACACATTTAAACAAGAAGGTTGTATGGAAGACGCATAATTAACGTGTCATATTTATTTGATAATAAAATTTCACACAAAGCTGCTTTCTTTTTCGATATATCAGTAGTTTTTATAATTTTGATGCCTTACATGTAATTTGATGTTAATGGCATAATAATGTAATTATCTTTTCTTTTCTTATTAGCCACTGAGAATAAAGAATATGTTAGGAAAATGTCTGTTACCTTAAGATCACCATGACTACTGTTCCAGCTTCTGGGCGGTTCTGTTTTACTTTGATCCTATCTCTTTTTTCTGTCCTTCTGCCTATCAGGTGTAGGGTTGTATTTATACTTGGCTTCCTCCACCTGTGCTGTGCTTGTGATTTTCCTGTCTACGTGCGTTTTGATCAAGCTACTTATCTATACCCTTCACCTTTGACTTCTGGACTTCTTGGACATTGACCTCGGTGTGTATTTGGATAACCCTTTGTTTACCGATTTTGACTATCTGCTCCCGGCTGGTTTTGACCTCTGCTGTACCTGATTTTCACTTGCACTATTTCGGACTTTCTGTGTACCCTCTGGCTGTCTGGTTATCCTGTTCAGGTATTACCTGCATTGTACCTCTTATCCAACACTGCTAAAACAACCTGGGTTCTATGCAGCAAAGACCATCCCACCTTGTGCTCGGCTCTGGCGAAAACCTTAGAGTAGCCTTAGACACTGTCGATCAGAGTTGTGATGGATTTGAGGTTGCAGATTTATTTGCACGCTCTCTCCTGGCAGTCTCCAGCAGCCTTAGGGGAATTATTCAACTTGCAATTCCATAACAGAATATAAGTTAGTACAGCAAAAAGGTGAGGGGATGGCGGCGCTCCCCCGAGACTATTATGAGGTGGTGAAGTGTTGATAGCCGGCTGCCACCCACTGCAGTCCCTTGGTGCTAAATCCTTAGTACCTTAGTACTTTGTATACTGACCTGACGAAGGGACCAGTCCGGTCCAGAAACGCGTCGTCTTCTCAATAAAAGATCTCCTAGATCCTATGCACTTGACTCCATTCCTGATCCTCTTCAGCCTGGCGCCGATACCCGTAATTACACTGCATTTTTTCTCTTCACCTTATAACAGAATATAGTCACACTAAAATTTTTTTTTTAGATATCTTCTATAGCTCAGTTCAAAGATATCAATTGCTACCAGAATAAAATGCTGCCTATTAATATATGTCTTGGAAAAAACTAGGCAGGTTAACCCAAGATGTGATCCATATTGTAAATGTTGAGCATTGGGTCCAACATAGAGATCTTGACCTAACTTTGTTCTCAAGGAAAAAAAACATTATGAAATTTTTGCTACTGGCCATCCTGCCCATCATCGTTGTTTAATGCTGTTGTCATGAGATTACTATCAGTTCAGCATTAGCTTTGTTTTGGCCTATGGTGTTGTCACACAGTAGTTGTAGATCGCCCAACAGAGTGAGCCATTTTTAAATCATCTCATAAAATCTAATTGACATGACATTTGACCGCTATTGCTAGATTTTAAGGTTGTGTTCTTGTCTGGCAACTGGAAATAAAAATGCTGTTAACCCATATGTTTACACCAAGGTTTATCAAACTTTTTCTTCTGGGGTCTCACCAGACAGGACAGGGTAATTCCTAAACCTCATCAGTGGTGAAGTCCAGAGAAAAATGTAAAAAATCTTGGTCATTTGCTTCCCGAACCCGGCTAAGCCCAGCAGGAGTCAATTATGTTGCTAAGGTCACTTTCACACTGCATTATTTTGGTCAGTATTTTGAATTAGTATTTGCAAGCCGAAATCAGGAGTGGGTCAAAACACAGAATACCGTAGGTACAAATCTACTATCTTCTCTGTTTATTTTTATCTTCTGGGTTTTGTGTACAAATACTGATGCAGAATACTGACCAAAATATTGTCATGTAAAAGTGGCCTAAATCAAAGATTGATGCAGCTGGAGAAAGGACTCTGCAGCAGGAAACATTACCATATGATAACTCCTGTCAAAATGACTTCCCCAGTTGGGTCTCACCAACAACTGCGAAGGTGTCTCAACATTGAAGCCTAGCTCACAGTTTGAGAAGCACTGGTCTACACAGTATGAAGGCATAGAGATCCAACATTGTCTGCCACAAGTTGCAAATGGAGCAAACTTTTATTATATATATATATATATATATATATATATATATATATATATATATATATTATAAAAGTTTGCAACTTATATATATATATATACATATATATATATATATATATATATATATATATATATATATATATATTAGTCCTTCTCAGTGAATTAGAATATCATCAAAAAGTTAATTGATTTCAGTAATTCAATTCAAAAATTGAAACGCATATATTATATAGATTCATTACACACAGAGTGATCTATTTCCAGCATTAATGTCGATGATTATGGCTAGCAGTTAATGAAAACCCCAAATTTTGTCTCTCAGAAAATGAAATTAAATAAGCTCAATTTCAAAATGATTTTTAATACTGAAATGTTGGCCTACTGAAAAGTTTGTACAGTATATGCCCTCAATAATTGGTTGGGGCTTCTTTTGCGTGAATTACTGCATCAATGCGGCATGGAGGCGATCAGCCTGTGGCATAGGTTGCTTTGATAGTGGTCTTCAGCTCGTCTGCATT
Source organism: Rhinoderma darwinii (assembly GCF_050947455.1). Taxonomy (NCBI): domain Eukaryota; kingdom Metazoa; phylum Chordata; class Amphibia; order Anura; family Rhinodermatidae; genus Rhinoderma; species Rhinoderma darwinii. The sequence goes on along the minus strand of NC_134690.1, from coordinate 214,934,004 downwards.
GTTGGGTCTGGTGCCTCTCATCTTCCTCTTGACAATCCCCTATAGATTCTCTATGGGGTTTAGGTCCGGTGAGTTTGCCAGCCAATCAAACACAGTGATACTGTGGTTATTAAACCAGGTATTGGTACTTTTGGCAGTGTGAGCAGGTGCCAAGTCCTGCTGGAAAATGAAATCAGCATCTCCATAAAGCTGCTCAGAGGGAAGCATGAAGTGTTTGAACATTTCCTGGTAGATGGCTATGTTGACTCTGAACTTGATATAACACAGTGGACCAACACCAGCAGATGACATTGCTCCCCAAGCCATCACTGTGGAAACGTCACACTGGTCCGCAAGCAACCTGGATTGATGCCTCTCCATTCTTCCTCCAGACTCTGGGACCTTGATTTCCAAATAAAATGCTACATTTACTTTCATCTGAAAACAGGACTTTGGACCACTTAGCAGCAGACCAGTCCTTTTAAAGGCTAAGGAAAACTTTGCAGGTGTTTTGTGTTGATTAGCTGATTAGAGTGAGGGTATGTTCACACGCCAGCGTCCGTAACGGCTGAAATTACGGCGATGTTTTCGCCTGAAAACATCCCCGTAATTTCAGCCGCAACGGCATGTGCAGGCGCTTGAACGCCGCGTCCATTACGGACGTAATTGGCGCTGCTATTCATTGGAGTCAATGAATAACGGCTCCAATTACGGCCAAAGAAGTATTTACGCGCCGTCATTTGACAGCGGCGCGTAAATATACGCCTCGTGTGAACAGACAAATGTCTGCCCATTGCTTTCAATGGGCAGATGTTTGTCAGCGCTATTGAGGCGCTATTTTCGGACGTAATTCGGGGCAAAAATGCCCGAATTACGTCCGTAATTAGTGCGTGTGAACATACCCTGACACCGTGAGTCTACTATCTTGAGCTTTTACCTAATACTTTAATTTCCTGAGAGACTAAATTTTGGGTTTTCATTAACTATTAGACATAATGATCAACATTAAAATAAAAAAATACTGGAAATAGATCACTCTGTGTGTAATGAATCTATATAACATATGACTTCACTTTTTGAATTGAATTACTGAAATAAATTAAGTTTTTGATGATATTTTAATTCATTGAGAAGGACTAGTATATACAGTATATATTTGTTCTTGCACTCCTGCCAATCTGCCCTGGGTGATTTTAATTAGTTTAATGCTGCACTAAGAACCTCCCTATTATAAGTAGATTTAGCATGTAATGCATATTTATTTATATTTAGCGGTTTAGGTTACATTAGAGTTCGCAGTGTGCTGACGCTATTTTTTCGTCTGCTGTATATTTGCAGTCACAGGTGTTCTTGCACCTGCATACACATTTTGTATAATTTTGTTGGAATGTGCTGTTCAAACTTTTGTGTTTTTTATGTAATTCATATATGTGGGGTTAGTGACTGCCTCCATTTTTTGTTCTTGCACTCCTCCCATTCTGCCCTGGGTGATTTTAATTAGTTTAATGATGGTCCCTACCATCCACAGATATATATGTAGGCTTAGTCCCAGTTCTGGGTGTATGTGCAGAGTAGGTCCCCACCTATGGAGGATGCCTTGTCGTGGCAGGTGGGCAAACACTTTTTCATCAAAATGTGCACTAAGAACCTCGCTATTGTAAGTAGATTTAGCATATAATGCATAGTCCTTTATATTTAGCGGTTTAGTTTACATTAGTGTTTGCAGTGTGCTGTCGCCATTTTTTGTCTGCTATATATATATATATATATATATACACGTATATATAAATATACACAATGGATAGAGTCCTAAAGCAGGACTTTCCTGTGTTAGTTTTAGCATTCAGTAAAGAAACAGCCTTTACAGTTTAGGCAAAACAGAAAAATAAATTCTGCTTGGCTGAGCACTAACTGAACAAGCAATTAAACTGTGCTAACTATACCGGGGCCACTATAAATGGCAATGGAGATATGGCAGTGCCACTTGTTACTCACAGGTTCCCACATACACATGCATCTTGCTTTACACACATGCTGCAGGTGCAGCGGATTAACTAGCAGCCTTGTCCTAACAACCAAAATGGACTAGAAATTAAATAGTCTTAATTTTAGTTTTCCTAAAACGGTTATGAGGTATGCAGCTTACAAGGGGTTGCAGAAACGCCACTTGTGTCAACTGGCAACTGAATTTCTTGTTCTTGTGTCAGTAGATAAAGGTTTTTGTATAATCATATTATAGAGGCATTTTGTGTGAGACCATGAAACAATTTCATGTCATATTCCAGAGGCGTAGCTACGTTCTCCAGCACCCGGGGCAAAGATTCAGTTTAGCGCCCCACCCCCAAACTCTTTCCCGACATCTCCTTCCCCCTCGCCGTGTTTGTTTTCTCTACCAATCAATGATGTGTCATTTCTTTTCCGCATTTCTTTTTATGTAACAATAGTATAAAAACATTTGTACATTTTACAAGCAATATAGTTCTATACACAACACCAGAACCAAGCTCAATACATATATACAGCACCAGCACAAATACAGCTCAATTTAGTGCAACCCCTGCCGTATAGGTATGTACGGCATAAAACTACAGCTCCCAGCATGGCCCGAACAATGATAAGGATATGCTGGGAGTTGCTGTTTCACAAAAAATAAAGCATATCATAATCATACCAACCATCATCTCGCTGCAGATCATACAGTGACTACAGTGCTGATTAGAGGCAGAATAAACTTTTACATTAAGTGACTCACCGGTGACGTCTCAGATTCTAATTATTTTTCTCCATCCGGTCCAGACCTCTATGATGACTTCTCTCGGTCACAGCCCATTTCTGCAGTTTGACGCTCAGATGTCTTCAGCTTCTCACTTTTCCAACAACATTTCTACACCTATAAATAAACATAAAGTTATCATTATACCACACACTATGCCCCTAAATATAATAGCACCATACACTGCACCTCTAATTATAATAGCACCATACACCGTGTCCCATACACACACACTGTGCCCCCTATAGATAGTGCCTGCCATAGTGCCCCCTGTAGATAGTGCCCCCATATAGTCCACCCCTGTATATAGTGTCCCACAAATAGCTCCCCCTATAGTGCTCTACAGATAGCCCACCCCTGTATATAGCCCCCTATAGATATAGCCCAGCCCTGTATATAGTGCTCCACGTATAGGCCATCCCTGTATATAGCCCCCTGTAGATATAGCCCACCCCTGTATATAGTGCTCCACAGATAGCCCACCCCTGTATATAGCCCCCCTGTAAATATAGCCCACCCCTGTATATAGTGCTCAACAGATAGCCCACCCCTGTATATAGCCCCCCTGTAGATATAGCCCACCCCTGTATATAGTGCTCCACAGATAGCCCACCCCTGTATATAGCCCCCCCTGTAGATATAGCCCACCCCTGTATATAGTCCCCCTGTAGATATAGCCCACACCTGTTTATAGTATCCCACAAATAGCTCCCCCTATAGTGCTCCACAGAAAGCCCACCCCTGTATATAGCCCCCCTGTATATAGTGCTCTACATATAGTCCACCCCTGTATATAGTGCTCCACAGATAGCCCACCCCTGTATATAGCCCCCTGTAGATATAGCCCACCCCTGTATATAGTGCTCCATAGATTGCCCACCCCTGTATATAGCCCCCTGTAGATATAACCCACTCCTGTATATAGTGCTCCATAGATCGCTCACACCTGTATATAGCCCCCCTGTAGATATAGCCCACCCCTGTATATGGTGCTCCATAGATAACCCACCCCAGTATACCAGTATATAGCCCCCCTGTAGATATAGCCCACCCCTGTATATGGTGCTCCGTAGATAGCCCACCCCAGTATATAGCCCCCCCTGTAGATAGACACCCCCATAAATAAAGCCGGGGGGGCGTGTAAATAAAGCCCCCCGTAGATAAAGTCCCCCCGTAGATAAAGTCCCCCCGTGTAGATAAAGTCCCCGTTGTAGATAAAGCCCTCCCCCGTGTAGATAAAGCCCCCCTTGATAAAGTCCACCGCCGTAGATAAAGCCCCCCCTTGTAGATAAAGCCCCCCCATGTAGATAATGTCCCCCCTGTAGATAAAGTCCCCCTTGTAGATAGAGCCCCCCCCGTGTAGATAAAGCCCCCCGTAGATAATGCCCCCCCTGTAAATACAGCCACACACTTCAAATTTACCTTAATCCCGTTCCCACGCCGGCCGGCAGCAATGGAGACCTGCTCTCTTCTGCGCAGGTCTGCTGGGGGTTGAACGAAGCATCTATGAATGGCGCTGATTGGCTGGGCAGGATGACTTTGCCTGTCATTCAGCGCCTTTCAGCGACGGAAGCTTGACTGGTACAAAAGGTACCAGTCGCTTCACTGGTACAAAAGAACGTACCCGGCAATTCATTGCTTCTAATTGTACTGTGTCCTATAGACACAGGTACAATTATAGTGCAGGAGGAGGTGGAGCTGGTGCCCGGGGCACATGCCCCACCTGCCCCCCCTAGCTACGCCCCTTCATATTCCTTCAAATGCTAAACGCTCATTAACCTGATGATTGGGCAGGACCTGCCCTCAAATGTGTTGTTTTTAGCACTTTTAATATTGAATAAAATATAAAACACCAAATATAAAACACTAAATACTTGGATTTCTTCATAAAGCAGCACTGAATCAAAGGGTCCTATGTTATATTGCATTCTGCCTATTGACCCCGTGAGGATCCCAGATAAAACTCTGACGTTCAGATTTATTGATTTATTTTACACAGCTCAACCACACCTGGTGAGCATCTCATGTTCCGTCAAAATCGGGTGAGGTATTAAGTTGTTACCTTATGGAGCGCCCCCTGTTTTTAAGATTTAATAGCAAATGATCAGTTAACTCCTTAATGACCGGGCATGTTTGTACCTTAATGACCAAGCCAGATTTGTCAAATCTGGTATGTCTGACTTTATCAGAGAATAACTCTGTGAAAGTTTTGAATATCCAAGTAATTCTGACATTGTTTTTTCGTCACATGTTGTACTTTATTTGTGGAAATTAATTAAAAAATAGAGAAATTGAAGAAATTTTGTAAAAATGATAATTTTCCCCTATTTTTAACTGCAATATGTCACATATGTACACACATACTGCACAATTTTTTTAATTAAATATATATTTCCATCTCTTTACTCTATTTTGGCAGCACTTTTGAAAAAAAATTATTTTTTTTGAGCAATTTGGAAGACTTACAAATTTAGTAATCATTTTATACATTTTGAAGTACATTTTGTTTTCCTGCACCAAGCCAGGTTTTCAGAGGCTCATAGGTGTCAGAATGGTGGAAACCCCCACAAGTGACCCCATTTTGAAAACTACACCCCTTAAGGTATTTATTAAGGGGTGTTGTAAGTATTTTGACCCCACAGTTTTTTTGTAAGAATTCATGCAAAGCAGGCGTAAAAAAATATAATTTCACTTTTTTCATAAAAGTATCACTTTGAAGACCGATTTCTGTGTAAAGTGACCATGAGAATGAAGAAACACACCCTAAAATATATCACCCTGTTTCTCCTGTTTTCAAAAATGCCCCCATTGTGACCCTAATGCATTGCTTGGACACACGACAGGGCCCGAAAGGGAGGGAGCACCCGGAGGCTTTCAGGACTCATATTTTGATTGAAAATGTTTTAGGCCTCACTGTACATTTGGAGAGGTTTTGAGCTACCAGAGCGATAGAAACTCCCCATAAACGACCCCATTTAGAAAACTAGACCCCTTAAGGTATTTATCTAGGGGTGTAGTGCGTACTTTGACCCCACAGTTTTTTTGCTAAATTTAATGCATAGCAGGTGAAAAAAAAACAAAAAACACTTTTTTCATTAAAGTATCACTTTGAAGACCGATTTCTGTGTAAAGCGACCATGAGAATGAAGAAACACACCCCAAAATATATCACCCTGTTTCTCCTGTTTTCAAAAATGCCCCAATTGTGACCCTAATGCATTGCTTGGACACACGACAGGGCCCGAAAGGGAGGGAGCACTCGGAGGCTTTCAGGACTCATATTTTGCTTGAAAATGTTTTAGGCCCCACTGTACATTTGGAGAGGCTTTGAGCTGCCAGAACGATAGAAACTCCCCATAAACGACCCCATTTAGAAAACTAGACCCAATAAGGTATTTATTTAGTGGTATAGTAAGTATTGTGACCCCACAGTTTTTTGCTAAATTTAATGCATAACAGGTGAAAAAAAAAATTATTTCACTTTTTTCATAAAAGTATCAGTTTGAAGACCGATTTCTTTGTAAAGCGAACATGAGAATGAAGAAACACACCCCAAAATATATCACCCTGTTTCTCCTGTTTTCAAAAATTACCCACATTGTGGCCCTAATGCGCTGCCTGGACACACGGCAGGGCCCCAAAGGAAGGGAGCACCCGGAGGCTTTCAGGACTCCTATTTTGCTTGAAAATGTTTTAGGCCCCACTGTACATTTGGAGAAGCTTTGAGTTGCCAGAACGATAGAAACTGCCCATAAACGACCCCATTTAGAAAACTAGACCCCTTAAGGTATTTATCTAGGGGTATAGTTAGCATTTTGACCACACAGGTTTTTCGCTAAATATATTGGAATTAGTCTGTAAAAATTAAAATGTACTTTTTTTATGAAACAACATAGAAATTTTTATTATTTACAAGGAATAACGAAGAAAATGCACCCCGACATTTGTAAAGCAATGTCTCCCGATTACGACAATACCCCATATGTTGTAATAAACGGCTGTTTGGACTCACAGCAGGGCTCAGAAGGGAAGGAGCGCCATTTGGATTTATGATTTTGCTGGAATGGTTTTCGGTGCCATGTCGCATTTGCAATGCACTGGAGGGACCAAAACAGTGGAAACCCCCCAAAAGTGACCCCATTTTGGAAAAACCTTCAAGGAATTTTTCTAGGGGTATAGTGAGCATGTACACCCCACGGGTCTTTTGCAGAGTTTATTAGAATTAGGGTGTGAAAATTAATATCAACATTTTTTCCACTAAAATGTTGCATTTTCTCATTTTCACAAGGGATAAAGGAGGAAAAAAACAACCATTTTTTATAAAGCAATTTCTCCCGAGTACAGAAATACCCCACATGGGGTCATAAGTTTTTTCATTAGAAATGAATTAACCCTTTCAGGACTGATCCAGTTTTTGCTTTCTTATTTTAGATTTTCCCTCCCCGCTTTCCAAGAGCCATAACTTTTTTATTTTTCCATCAATAGAGCGGTGGGAGGGCTTATTTCTTGCGGGAGGAGCTGCAGTTCTTATTGGTACCATTTTTTGGTACATAAAAAGTGATTCAAAAGTTGTATTACATTTTTTTTTAGAGCGAAGGTGACAAAAAACAAAAATGCGATTTTAGCGCTTTCAATTATTACATTTTTTTAAGGTGTGCACTGTGCAAATTAAATAATGGTATATTGTAATAGTTCGGACTTTTACGGACGTAGCGATACCAATTTTGTTCATTTTTTTACATTACTTTAGAAGAAAAATGTGAAAAGGTGTTTTGTTTTTTTAACTTTAAAAAAAATAAATTCTCACTACTAATAACTATAATTCTTCTACACATTTTATTAATCAATCCCCTTAGGGGACTTGATCCAGCGATCATTGGATCGCTGGTACAATACACTGCAATACTAATGTATTGCAGTATATTGTTATTCTTACAGGCTTCTGTAACAGAGCGATCGCTGTTCCTGTCCGTTAGTACCGAGGGGGCCTGCTGTAATACACAGCCAACACCCGCAGCTTATGGAGTGGGCTCAGCACGTGAGCCGGCTCCATACATCAACCACCGCACCATGACAGGCAATTAAGTCATAGTGCGCAAAGGGGTTAATGCGCAGCGGATGGTTCAAAGTGAAAATTGCAATTTTCCACTGATACGCCATTTTAGTGCATAATATGTTGTGCCCAGTGTGTGCCACAGAAAACAAATACCTCATAAAACGTTAAGCGGGTTCTCTCGGGTATGGCGACGCTGTATGTGTGGGCGCAAACTGCTGCTTGGGGACGCTGCAGACCTCAGAAGGGAGGGACGCCATTTTGCTTTTGGAGCGCAGATTTTGCTTGGTAGTTTTTCTGTTTTGGGTTTCGCTGGTATTTCAGTTTATAATGTGGGGGTATATGTAATCTGTGCGGAGAACATCAGGGTATATGTAAGCTGTGCGGGTACATCAGGGTATATGTAATATGTGAGGAGTACATCAGGGTATATGTAAGCTGTGCGGAGTACATCAGGGCATATGTAAGCTGTGCGGAGTACATCAGGGCATATGTAATCTGTGCGGGGTACATCAGGGTATATGTAATCTGTGCGGGGTACATCAGGGTATAATAAGAGGGTATAATAATGGGGTAAATAAATAATAATTCATAGATGTGTGGCCGGTGTCGCACTGATAAATGGCGCCCGATCTTATCCGCTTTTGGAACATTTTGCATCGCCATATTCTGAAAGCCAGAACTTTTTTATTTTTTCACCACCGGAGCCCTGTGAGGGCTTATTTGTTGCGGGACAATATGTAGTTTTCATTGGTACCATTTTGGGGTACGTGCAATTTTTATTTATTTTTTTATCACTTTTTGTTCAATTTTTTTGCAATCCTGAGCAAAAAACAGGAATTCTGACACCGTTTTTTAGGTTTTCTTTTTGCGGCGCTCACCGTACGCTACAAATTACATTTTTACTTTATTCTGCGGGTCGGTACGATTACGGCGATACCATATGTATATAGGTTTGGTACTTTTTTTTAGCGTTTGCACAATAAAATCACTTATTTATAAACAAAAAAAATTTCTGTCACCATATTCTGAGAGACATAATTTTTTTATTTTTTAGTCAAAAAAGCTGTGTAAGGGCTTGTTTTTTGCGGGACAGATAGAAGCTTTTATTGGTACTATTTTTGGGAACATGCGACTTTTTGATCACTTTTTATTCTTTATTTTGGGAGGGGTGGTGACCAAAAAAATTGTGATTCTGTCGTCGTTTTTTATTGATTTTTTTTGGGGTGTTCATCGTGCGGGGAAAATAACATTACAGTTTTATAGTTGGGGTCGTTACGAACGCGGTGATACCAAATATTGTACTTTTTTAACGTGTTCATTTTTTTTCTATAATAAAAGTCTTATTATAGGAAAAAAAGCATTTTGTGTTTATAGAACTTATAACTTTTATTTTTACACTTTTTTTAAAACATTTTTATTACTTTTTTTAACTTTTTTTACTTGTCCCACTAGGGGACACTCAGACTTGCAGCTTTGATCGCTGCTGGAATACATTACACTACACACGTAGTGTAATGTACTCCAACTGTCATTGTGACGTGACTGTCACACTGACAGGAAACAGAGGAGGAACGGCCGGAGGCTGTTCCTCCGAGGCTTCCGTACATGGCAACCCGGAGGTCATTATCTGACCTCCGATTGCCGTGACAAGCATCGGTAGCCCCCACGATCACTTCGTGGGGGCTGCCGATGTGCTTCAAACCACTTAAATGTGGCGACGGCAATCGGTCGCCGCACTTAAGGGGTTAACTGCCGAAAGCAGCGGCGATGGTCCGCTGTCCGGCGAGACTGATGTCTCAGCTATCTAGGACAGCTGTCAGCGCGCGTCTGTCACTCTGTGTTTACACAGAGTGACAGTTTGAAATGCGGACGAAAATGCACGTCCTGGTGCGGGAACTAGCAGCCGACCAGGACGTGCATTTTCGTCCTTGGTCGTAAAAGGGTTAAAGTCAGATTTCTAAGTTAACAAAATAAAGACCAAGAATAAAAAAAACATGATCTACAGGAAGCTAATTGGTAGAAAACGAAGTAGTATCGGAAAGTCACATCACAAAGTGTGTTATAGATAATTGATACATAAATCTACCCATGTACAAACCAAATTATACATTAGAACATGCTTTTAAAGCAACTATATACCAAATATTATTTGCTATTAGATTTACTGAAATTAAGATATATCATTTATATGAATATATTATTAGGAATATATATATAAAACCATCAAGACAGATTTTTATCATTATAATATACGTCATTTACTAGTTTGCTCTGTCAAAAAAAAAATGTATATTACATCTACATCATTTAACATAAATTCCCTTTGAGCCATAAGAAAACACAGTCGACAGTTTCAGCAGGGATGATTCATTTCTTGGATAACATGCTTAAAATGCACGCTCTGAGGACCGCTCGGCCCCCTTCAATCAAAAAGATAAATTGGGTGACAATACAGGAAAACTTGAGTGGCATTGAAAGGTTGCATCTAAAATCAGTGGTTAACAAAGGAAGACTTTTTTTTCCATTCTTTCCCCAACTGACAATTGATAGATCGCTAAACTGCTTTATATTAATTAATGCATTCTCAGAAACTTTGATTTAGTAATGAGAAAAAATAATAATAATAATTGTATACAGAAATGTTACCTGGTAATGCATGTAGTAATTTAGATGCCGTTTGACACAATTTCTATTACAACATATGTATTTTATTTATAGTACAACAATTTAAATACTCAGTTTTGGTACAAGCACCCATGTAAATCCTCTTCCTCATGCTGTCGGGGTTCCTTAGTGTTCAGTCCTAAGTACTCTCCTATTAACACTGCCCAAATTGGACAAACTGTCAGCAGATTTGTTTGCCAGTACCTTCTCTAGGCTGATAACACCCAATTATATACATCTTCCTATGACATCACCCCTACCCTAATACAAAACACCAGTAATTGTCTGTCAGCTGTCTCCAACATCATGTCATCTTTCAAAAACTGAGCTTCTTGTGTTTAGACCATCTGCTAACCTACCTAAACCTGATGTCTCCATTTCAGTGTTTGGGACTACCATAACTCCTAGGCAGCATGCCTACTGTCTTGGGGATATGTTGGACTCCCATATTTCCCTTACATCTTATATTCAATCACTTGCATACTCATGTCACCTGCACCTCAAAAACATCTCCAGAATCCTCCCTTTTCTCACTCTGAGAACAGCCAAAACTCATACTGTTGGTCTCAGGGGCAGACACAGACAGCTGAAGGCCCATGTGCGAGATTATTATATGGGCTCCTTGCTCTCCATAATTTCATTATAGATCACCCACTTATGTCTCTCGATCAATCCATCAGTAATTATTAGCAATAAAATGTATAATCTAAGACATCTCTTACAGACAGAAGACGGCTGCTTTAAGGTAACAGTGGGGATTCTTATTTACTGGGCACCTGTGCAGCTGCTAACTTACTGGTCTCCTGTGTAGCTGCACATGTTGCACCAATGGTATGTCCGCCCCTGATTGGCCTCATTCATTCTCATATTGACTACTGTAATGCATCACTAATCGGTCTTCCCCTCCTGTCTCCAATCTATCTTGAATGCAGCAGCCAGGGTCATCTATCAGTTCAACCGCTACACCCAGGAGCAAATGAAAGGTATTCCTAATGCATACTTTTTAAACCAAGTTATTTTTGCCTTGCTCCCGCTACCCTCTGTTTTTTTATGCTCAGATAATTGTTCTGCACGTATCCACCAGCCTAGCCCATTATATTACAACCTTTAATATAAGGGGATAGGCTAGTGAATATATTCTGACCACTACTCATAACATAAAAACCAGCATAGATAGTGCTACACTCAGAGCCCCATGTAGATAGTTTCCCCTGTAGATAGTGCCGCACATTGCTCCCTGTAGATAGTACCATACACTGCCCCCTGTAGATAAAACTTCAGTCCCCATCTAGATAGTGCCACACAATGCCTCTGTAGATAATTCCACAGTGCCCATGGAGATAGTGCCACACATAAATTTCTCCCTGTAGATAGTGCCAGTGTCCCCTGTATATAGTGTCACAGTGCCCCCTGTAGATAGTGCCACACTCTGCCCTGTAGATAAAGTCAGAGTACCTATCTAGATAGTGCCACATAGTGTTCCTGTCGATAGTGCCACAGTACCTCTATAGATAATACCACACAGTCCCCTGTAGATAGTGCCACACTACCCCTGTACATAGTGTCATAGTGCCTACTGTAGACAATGCCACAGTGCCCTATGTAGATAGTGTCACACACTGCCCCCTGCAGATAATGTCACAGTGCCCATGTAGATAGTGCCAGTCCCTCTCTATAAAGTGCCACGCGCTACCCACTGTAGATAGTGCCACACACAGCCCCCTGTAGTGCCCCACTGCCCATGTTTATAGTGCCACCGTGTCCCCTGTAGATTGTGCCACATACTGCCCCATGTAGTGCCGCAACTACCCCAGTGATAACAGATTTTCGCTGGGGTGTTCTAAAGGTGAACCTAATTTCAAAAAGAGGTTGTCAAGTTGAGATAACCCCTTTAATGATAAAATTCTAGCTGCCTGCTGCCACCATCAATCGGGGGAGCTCACTGCACAGGTTTATATATTTCCCATTGAATGCAATAATAAATTGGAGCGCTGTATCAGAAAAACAATGTTTCAACCCGCTTAAAGGTATTCATTAAAAATAATCATTCACACATTCATTCGGTTGTTTCCATATTTCCAATAGAATACAATGTAGAATGATTGCAGATGTATGGGCACATGTATGGGCATCTCTCTACCAATTCTAGGAGACTGGCACACATTTTGGGAAATCATTGAGGACCCTCTTTAACACACCATTCACAGTATATCTAATCAATATACTATTAAAATTTGTAATTGGAAACACAATTTGTTATAGGAATTTCCGTGACTGTCCCATACATCTGAATAGGATTTGGAAAAAACCTTGTGAATGCTGCAGATGTATGGTACAGATTTTAAGTTGCAGAAATTTCTGGAAAAAAATCTGCAGGTGAACAAACCTTTAGGGCTATTTTATTTTGCGCTCCAATAACATGTAGATACTAGCGTTATATCACATGTATGAAACTCCATTTTAATGTAATGTTCTATTGACATTATGTTTGTGATATACCATTAGTGTGAATGCCAGGAAAGCCACCGGAGTACACGCTAAACGTGTCCATAGGGTTATTTAACCCAGACAGAGGCCAAAAGAGTGTCCTTTTAGTCTCTGTTGGGCTAGTATATGTCAGGATACTGCAAAGAAAATGAATAAAGTTATGGCATAGCGTGGTAGGCGGCACTGTTTCATACAACGGAAACCCGGAAAAACACATATACTGCGTTTTTTTACTTTTTTTGCCACTGTCTGACACACATTACAGGTATCCATTTAACATATGCCTCGTGAGCTTTTCATGACGTATACGTTAAACGGATGCCATAATAGCCTATATTCAACGGATGCCTGTGACCATGGCATCCGTCACTCATAGGCTAAAATGGCATCCATCTATTGAATTTTACATACCCCTCACTCGCCGCTGCTATCAAAACTTCATTGCCGTTATCCTCTCTCCTAAACTCCTCCTCCGACTGTAAATAACGGGCTACAAACATTTTGCTCTTTTTATCATAATAATCCGGTGTCCCTTTGTGCGCTCACACCAGAAGAGGACATCAATGCAGAAGCGTAGGATTTTGTGTGCTGGGGGGTGGCGAGGAGCTGTCAATCAAAAGTAAGGGTAAACCCGGAAAAACTTGAAGAATGAAGATTTGACTCTTTTCAAGCGAAGATTTGACTCTTTTCAAGAGAAGATGTGACTCTTTTATGCTCATTAGCATACGGTGTGGGAACACTAAAAAACTGAATACTAAAGCTACAGAGCCGACTAAGAAGACAATTATAGGTTATATAGAAATTATTTTTCACCCACTACCACCTTGTATTTCTGGTTTAATAGGTGAAATGCTGGTGACAGGTTCCCTTTAAGGTAAATGCCATGAAAAGCTCATGACTTATAAGTTAAAAAGATGTCAGAATAGCCTATCAGTGATGGATGCTACTGTTAGGCATGCATTACATGCTACATTTACATTGGGAGCTTTTCCTGGTGTATAATCTTAAATGTATGGCCAACAATGTTATGTGAATGTGAGTAAAAGCTTTATTAGGCTCTGCAGAGGCGTAGCTAGGTTCTCCAGCACCCGGGGCAAAGATTCAGTTTGGCGCCCCCCCCCCCCCCAACCTCTTTCCCGACATCTCCTTCCCCCTCGCCGTGTTTTCCAACATTTCTGCACCTATAAATAAATATAAAGTTTTCATTATACCACACACTACGCCCCTAAATATAATAGCGCTATACACTGCACCTCTAATTATAATAGCACCATACACCGTGTCCCACACACACACCATGCCCCCTGTAGATAGTGCCTGCCATAGAGCCCCCTGTAGATAGTGCCTGCCATAGAGCCCCTGTAGATAGTGCCCCCATATAGACCACCCCTGTATATAGTGTCCCACAAATAACTCCCCCTATAGTGCTCTACAGATAGCCCACCCCTGTATATAGCCCCCTGTAGATATAGCCCACCCCTGTATATAGAGCTCTACAGATAGCCCAACCATGTATGTAGCCCCCCTGTAGATATAGCCCACCCCTGTATATAGTGCTCCACATATAGTCCACCCCTGTATATAGCCCCCTGTAGATATAGCCCACCCCTGTATATAGAGCTCTACAGATAGCCCAACCATGTATGTAGCCCCCTGTAGATATAGTCCACCCATGTATATAGTGCTCCACATATAGTCCACCCCTGTATATAGTGTTTCCCAGATTGCCCACCCCTGTATATAGCCCCGCCTTGTACATATAGTCCACCCATGTATATAGTGCTCCACTAGATAGTCCACCCCTGTATATAGTGCTCCACAGATAGCCCACCCCTGTATATACTATATACAAGGGTGGGCTATCTGTGGAGCACTATATACAGGGGTGGACTATATGTGCAAGGGGGCTATATACATTGGTGGGCTTTCTGTGGAGCATTATAGGGGGAGCTATTTGTGGGATACTATATACAGGGGTGGGCTATATCTACAGGGGGACTATATACAGGGGTGGGCTATATCTACAGGGGGACTATATCTACAGGGGGACTATATCTACAGGGGGACTATATACAGGGGTGGGCTATCTACAGGGGTGGGCTATATACAGGGGTGGGCTATCTACAGAGGGACCATATCTACAGGGGGACCATATCTACAGGGGGACCATATCTACATGGCTGGGCTATACACATGGCTGGGATATACACAGGGCTGGGATATACACAGGGGGGCTATATCTACAGGGGTGGGCTATACCTACAGGGGTGGGCTATACACAGGGGGCTATATCTACAGAGGGGGGCTATTTACAGGGGTGGGCTATATACAGGGGTGGGCTATATACAGGGGTGGGCTATATACAGGGAGAATATATCTACAGGGGGCTATATATACAGCGGGGCTATATCTACAGGGGTGGGCTATATCTACAGGGCTGGGCTATATCTACAGGGCTGGGCTATATACAGGGCGACTATATCTACAGGGGGGCTATCTATGGAGCACCATATACAGGGGTGGGCTATATCTACAGGGGGCTATATACTGTATAGCCCCCCCTGTAGCTATAGCCCACCCCTGTATATGGTGCTCTATAGACAGCCCACTCCAGTATATAGCCCCCTGTAGATATAGTCCCCCTGTATATAGCCCAGCCCTGTAGATATAGTCCCCCTGTAGATAGACACCCCCCTTAGATAAAGGCCCCCCCGTGTAGACAAAGTCCCCCCCCCCGATACAGCCACACACTTCTATTACAATTAAAAAAAATAAAAATAAAAATATTCAAACTCACCTTATTCCCGCTCCCACGCCGTCCGGCAGCCATGGAGACCTGCTCTCTTCTGCGCAGGTCTCCAGGGGGTTGAACACAGCGTCTATGAAAGGCGCTGATTGGCTGGGCAGGATGCCTTTCCCTGTCAGTCAGTCAGCGCCTTTCATCGACGGAAGCTTCACTGGTACAAACGGTACCAGTTGCTTCATTCGTGGAAAGGCGCTTAATGGCCGGGCACGGAACGTACCCGGTCATTCATTGCTTCTAATTGTACCTGTGTCCTTGCGACACAGGTACAATTATAGTGCAGGAGGAGGTGGCGCTGGCGCCCCCCTCTGAACTGCGCCCGGGGCACATGCCCCGCCTGCCCCCCCCTAGCTACACCCCTGGGCTCTGTTCACACAACAGTTTTACATCCTGTTGAAAGGTACTGTTTTTGCAAAAATCGCAAGTAAGAAAAAATAAAATAAACTTATACTTACACAGAGTTCCCTGCTTCTTCTCCAGTCCAGCCTCCCTGGATGACGTTGCAGGCCATGTGACCGCTGCAGCCAATCACAGGCTGCAGCGTCACATGGCCTGCAACGTCATCCCAGGAGGCCGGACTATGCGCCGAGAAGAGGGAGGTGGTATGTATGAACGTTTGTTTTTTTCCGGAGCCGCTTCGCAGCGGAAATTCTGCCGGAAAAACGCACCACAATGTAGTGCCATTTTCCAGATGCCATTCCCTGCAGTGTTCAGGGTGCATACGCTGCGCGGCTTAAAAAAAAAAAACACAAAAAAAAACCTGTGGCCCAAATTTATTAACGCTGTCTTATGGTTAAATAGTGTGGGCTTAGACCAGACAGGCTTAAAATGCACCAACTTTATCACAGTGGTGCATGCTACATGATAATTTTGATGCGTCCTGCAGAACCGGTTGATTTTGCTTATTTTGCGCCATCATTTTAGCACATTTTAAGCCAATTTGTGGCAAGATTTGGCACATTTTCTACACTTTCTAGACCCAGATACAGTAGCAAGTCTGCCCTATTATCTTTGGTGCGGAAGTGTGGACAGAGACTTACTACATTATTCATTGGGTTGCTTATTAACCTCCCTTTCTTGAGTCTAATAGGAACATTTTCACACTCCTCGTATTTTTCATTGTTAGCATAATTCTGAAATCACAAACAAAACATTGATCAATCATCAATCACTTTCCCTTGTCACATTATTAACAAGGAATTTGACTTTAATCATGCGCCTGATCCACATGGAAGCAATTCCATCTGGGTGGTCGGTCAGTACTAAATTCACACATGACTTTTCTTAGAGGACATCTGGTTATTTTTGCAATTCATAAACAAGCATTTTTATACTTTGGTATTTTGGACATTAAATAAACTCCTATAAGCATTAAAGGTCATTATAGTCTTATCTATTTATCATCTCCAACAATTCATTTTTTTAGTTAAAACTATGAATCCAGTAAGTTGGAAATGAAGCAGATGTGTTGTGATGTTTGTTAGTATTGTTACCCGTGTCCCATTGTTGATTTAGTCTTTACATATTGAGAATTACTGCAGTGTATGACCCTGACATACATGTGTGATACATCTTTACTGCAGAGGGCACTGAAAGCCAAGAGATTCACAGGCAGTAAATTATACTTTATGTAGAAAGTTTTCTCCAGGCACCTGTTATGTTGATAAAATAGTACATGCATTGTACATCTTCATTGCCTTAAGACAGGTAGCATGATTTAGATGCATTCTTCCTTGTTCTTTGTGTAATATATAAAGAAATACATAAAAATACTACAGCAAAACAAGATTCATGAAGAATCTATAAAACACAACAAGAACAAGTCAGATCTGTGACCTTTTGGCTACAAGCTTATGTTTGAAGCAGAGTCATTGAACCCAAATATATTTTGAAAAACAATGTTTCATTTAGATAGCAATTCTTGGCTTCAGTCTTTTGAACGTAGAGATTACACGCAAAAGAAATGACCTCTAAATTAGAAATATCTATAAATATAGCCATAAAAAAAACCACATCAATCTATTAATCTAATTTTTGCCAGAAAGCCACTGCTGTATTCACTGTGATAACTAATGAAGTGTTGTTAGTATGTTGCGCTAATTGTGAACGCAAATTCGTTTACAATTATTATTGTGCAGCAAAATAGTAAAGGGAACTCAAAATCCCAGTAATTTTACATGTAATTGCTCGTAATTAGAGATGAGCGAACTTAGGAAAAGTTCGGTTCGGCAGGTTCGCCGAATTTCGTGAAAAAGTTCGATTCGGACCGAACTAGTTCTGACCGAACCTGTAATACAAGAAAGCCCCTAAAAATCATGTATAACACTGTTTAAAAGCCCTAGATGCCCTGTATAATACTCTTAGGTCACCCATGAGTGTATCCAAGTACTTATGAGCTGTCTTTAAGGCAAAGTTAGTGTCAAAGTTACGCCAACATATATGGCTATAGGAAAACGGATGGGACACGGTGATAACTAACAGAAACCACTGCACTTGTGCATGTTGTATGCTTAATGCATTGTTAAAAAAGGTACAAAAATTAACCATTTTTGGCGGCAGATGCCTGCCAGGGTTCATACATATAAGGTGGTAAAAGACAAGCCCTCAAAAAATTTACCCTTTATGGTGGCAGATGCCTGCCGGGGTTCTTCCATACATGGATGTAAAAGCAAAAAGCAATGGCTTTTCACAAGCCCTCAAAAAATTTACCCTTTATGGTGGCAGATGCCTGCCGGGGTTCTTCCATACATGGATGTAAAAGCAACAAGCAATGGCTTTTGACAAGCCCTCCAAAAATTGACCCTTTTTATTGGCAGATGCCTGCCGGGGTTCTTCCATACATGGATGTAAAAGCAACAAGCAATGGCTTTTCACAAGCCCTCCAAAAATTGACCCTTTTTTTTGGCAGATGCCTGCCGGGGTTCTTCCATACATGGATGTAAAAGCAACAAGCAATGGCTTTTGACAAGCCCTCCAAAAATTGACCCTTTTTATTGGCAAGGGTGAGTAGTAGCAGCACATTAAAAGACACTGGACAGTCACAGGACAAAGCCCTGTGGTGGGGCAGGCCTGCTTGTAGCAGACGGCAGTGGAGGTGTATTGGTGGTAGTAGAGGTAGCCAACACAGACAGCAAGGGTGGTAGACTGGTAGTAGCAGCACATTAAAAAAAGAGACTGGACGACAGTCACAGGACAAAGCCCTGTGGTGGGGCAGGCCTGCTTGTAGCAGACGGCAGTGGAGGTGTATTGGTGGTAGTAGAGGTAGCCAACCCAGACAGCAAGGGTGGTAGTAGTAGTAGCAGCAGCACATTAAAAAAAGAGACTGGACGACAGTCACAGGACAAAGCCCTGTGGTGGGGCAGGCCTGCTTGTAGCAGACAGCAGTGGAGGTGTATTGGTGGTAGTAGAGGTAGCCAACACAGACAGCAAGGGTGGTAGTAGTAGTAGCAGCAGCACATTAAAAAAAGAGACTGGACAACAGTCACAGGACAAAGCCCTGTGGTGGGGCAGGCCTGCTTGTAGCAGACGGCAGTGGAGGTGTATTGGTGGTAGTAGAGGTAGCCAACACAGACAGCATGGGTGGTAAACTGGTAGTAGCAGCACATTAAAAAAAGAGACTGGACAACAGTCACAGGACAAAGCCCTGTGGTGGGGCAGGCCTGCTTGTAGCAGACGGCAGTGGAGGTGTATTGGTGGTAGTAGAGGTAGCCAACACAGACAGCAAGGGTGGTAGTAGTAGTAGCAGCAGCACATTAAAAAAAGAGACTGGACGACAGTCACAGGACAAAGCCCTGTGGTGGGGCAGGCCTGCTTGTAGCAGACGGCAGTGGAGGTGTATTGGTGGTAGTAGAGGTAGCCAACACAGACAGCAAGGGTGGTAGTAGTAGTAGTAGCAGCAGCACATTAAAAAAAGACACTGGACGACAGTCACAGGACAAAGCCCTGTGGTGGGGCAGGCCTGCTTGTAGCAGACGGCAGTGGAGGTGTATTGGTGGTAGTAGAGGTAGCCAACACAGACAGCAAGGGTGGTAGACTGGTAGTAGCAGCACATTAAAAAAAGAGACTGGATGACAGTCACAGGACAAAGCCCTGTGGTGGGGCAGGCCTGCTTGTAGCAGACGGCAGTGGAGGTGTATTGGTGGTAGTAGAGGTAGCCAACACAGACAGCAAGGGTGGTAGTAGTAGTAGCAGCAGCACATTAAAAAAAGAGACTGGACGACAGTCACAGGACAAAGCCCTGTGGTGGGGCAGGCCTGCTTGTAGCAGACGGCAGTGGAGGTGTATTGGTGGTAGTAGAGGTAGCCAACACAGACAGCAAGGGTGGTAGACTGGTAGTAGCAGCACATTAAAAAAAGAGACTGGACGACAGTCACAGGACAAAGCCCTGTGGTGGGGCAGGCCTGCTTGTAGCAGACGGCAGTGGAGGTGTATTGGTGGTAGTAGAGGTAGCCAACACAGACAGCAAGGGTGGTAGTAGTAGTAGCAGCAGCACATTAAAAAAAGAGACTGGACGACCGTCACAGGACAAAGCCCTGTGGTGGGGCAGGCCTGCTTGTAGCAGACGGCAGTGGAGGTGTATTGGTGGTAGTAGAGGTAGCACTAGCCAACACAGACAGCAAGGGTGGTAGTAGTAGCAGCAGCAGCACATTAAAAAAAGAGACTGGACGACAGTCACAGGACAAAGCCCTGTGGTGGGGCAGGCCTGCTTGTAGCAGACGGCAGTGGAGGTGTATTGGTGGTAGTAGAGGTAGCCAACACAGACAGCAAGGGTGGTAGACTGGTAGTAGCAGCACATTAAAAAAAGAGACTGGACAACAGTCACAGGACAAAGCCCTGTGGTGGGGCAGGCCTGCTTGTAGCAGACGGCAGTGGAGATGTATTGGTGGTAGTAGAGGTAGCCAACACAGACAGCAAGGGTGGTAGTAGTAGTAGCAGCAGCACATTAAAAAAAGAGACTGGACGACAGTCACAGGACAAAGCCCTGTGGTGGGGCAGGCCTGCTTGTAGCAGACGGCAGTGGAGGTGTATTGGTGGTAGTAGAGGTAGCCAACACAGACAGCAAGGGTGGTAGTAGTAGTAGCAGCAGCACATTAAAAAAAGAGACTGGACGACAGTCACAGGACAAAGCCCTGTGGTGGGGCAGGCCTGCTTGTAGCAGACGGCAGTGGAGGTGTATTGGTGGTAGTAGAGGTAGCCAACACAGACAGCAAGGGTGGTAGACTGGTAGTAGAAGCACATTAAAAAAAGAGACTGGACGGCAGTCACAGGACAAAGCCCTGTGGTGGGGCAGGCCTGCTTGTAGCAGACGGCAGTGGAGGTGTATTGGTGGTAGTAGAGGTAGCACTAGCCAACACAGACAGCAAGGGTGGTAGTAGTAGCAGCAGCAGCACATTAAAAAAAGAGACTGGACGACAGTCACAGGACAAAGCCCTGTGGTGGCGCAGGCCTGCTTGTAGCAGACGGCAGTGGAGGTGTATTGGTGGTAGTAGAGGTAGCCAACACAGACAGCAAGGGTGGTAGACTGGTAGTAGCAGCACATTAAAAAAAGAGACTGGACGACAGTCACAGGACAAAGCCCTGTGGTGGGGCAGGCCTGCTTGTAACAGACGGCAGTGGAGGTGTATTGGTGGTAGTAGAGGTAGCCAACACAGACAGCAAGGGTGGTAGTAGTAGTAGCAGCAGCACATTAAAAAAAGAGACTGGACAACAGTCACAGGACAAAGCCCTGTGGTGGGGCAGGCCTGCTTGTAGCAGACGGCAGTGGAGGTGTATTGGTGGTAGTAGAGGTAGCCAACACAGACAGCAAGGGTGGTAGACTGGTAGTAGCAGCACATTAAAAAAAGAGACTGGACGACAGTCACAGGACAAAGCCCTGTGGTGGGGCAGGCCTGCTTGTAGCAGACGGCAGTGGAGGTGTATTGGTGGTAGTAGAGGTAGCCAACACAGACAGCAAGGGTGGTAGTAGTAGTAGCAGCAGCACATTAAAAAAAGAGACTGGACGACAGTCACAGGACAAAGCCCTGTGGTGGGGCAGGCCTGCTTGTAGCAGACGGCAGTGGAGGTGTATTGGTGGTAGTAGAGGTAGCCAACACAGACAGCAAGGGAGGTAGTAGTAGTAGCAGCAGCACATTAAAAAAAGAGACTGGACGACAGTCACAGGACAAAGCCCTGTGGTGGGGCAGGCCTGCTTGTAGCAGACGGCAGTGGAGGTGTATTGGTGGTAGTAGAGGTAGCCAACACAGACAGCAAGGGTGGTAGACTGGTAGTAGCAGCACATTAAAAAAAGAGACTGGACGACAGTCACAGGACAAAGCCCTGTGGTGGGGCAGGCCTGCTTGTAGCAGACGGCAGTGGAGGTGTATTGGTGGTAGTAGAGGTAGCCAACACAGACAGCAAGGGTGGTAGTAGTAGTAGCAGCAGCACATTAAAAAAAGAGACTGGACAACAGTCACAGGACAAAGCCCTGTGGTGGGGCAGGCCTGCTTGTAGCAGACGGCAGTGGAGGTGTATTGGTGGTAGTAGAGGTAGCCAACACAGACAGCAAGGGTGGTAGACTGGTAGTAGCAGCACATTAAAAAAAGAGACTGGACAACAGTCACAGGACAAAGCCCTGTGGTGGGGCAGGCCTGCTTGTAGCAGACGGCAGTGGAGGTGTATTGGTGGTAGTAGAGGTAGCCAACACAGACAGCAAGGGTGGTAGACTGGTAGTAGCAGCACATTAAAAAAAGAGACTGGACGACAGTCACAGGACAAAGCCCTGTGGTGGGGCAGGCCTGCTTGTAGCAGACGGCAGTGGAGGTGTATTGGTGGTAGTAGAGGTAGCCAACACAGACAGCAAGGGTGGTAGTAGTAGTAGCAGCAGTACATTAAAAAAAGAGACTGGACGACAGTCACAGGACAAAGCCCTGTGGTGGGGCAGGCCTGCTTGTAGCAGACGGCAGTGGAGATGTATTGGTGGTAGTAGAGGTAGCCAACACAGACAGCAAGGGAGGTAGTAGTAGTAGCAGCAGCACATTAAAAAAAGAGACTGGACGACAGTCACAGGACAAAGCCCTGTGGTGGGGCAGGCCTGCTTGTAGCAGACGGCAGTGGAGGTGTATTGGTGGTAGTAGAGGTAGCCAACACAGACAGCAAGGGTGGTAGACTGGTAGTAGCAGCACATTAAAAAAAGAGACTGGACGACAGTCACAGGACAAAGCCCTGTGGTGGGGCAGGCCTGCTTGTAGCAGACGGCAGTGGAGGTGTATTGGTGGTAGTAGAGGTAGCCAACACAGACAGCAAGGGTGGTAGTAGTAGTAGCAGCAGCACATTAAAAAAAGAGACTGGACGACAGTCACAGGACAAAGCCCTGTGGTGGGGCAGGCCTGCTTGTAGCAGACGGCAGTGGAGGTGTATTGGTGGTAGTAGAGGTAGCACTAGCCAACACAGACAGCAAGGGTGGTAGTAGTAGCAGCAGCAGCACATTAAAAAAAGAGACTGGACGACAGTCACAGGACAAAGCCCTGTGGTGGGGCAGGCCTGCTTGTAGCAGACGGCAGTGGAGGTGTATTGGTGGTAGTAGAGGTAGCCAACACAGACAGCAAGGGTGGTAGACTGCTAGTAGCAGCACATTAAAAAAAGAGACTGGACAACAGTCACAGGACAAAGCCCTGTGGTGGGGCAGGCCTACTTGTAGCAGACGGCAGTGGAGATGTATTGGTGGTAGTAGAGGTAGCCAACACAGACAGCAAGGGAGGTAGTAGTAGTAGCAGCAGCACATTAAAAAAAGAGACTGGACGACAGTCACAGGACAAAGCCCTGTGGTGGGGCAGGCCTGCTTGTAGCAGACGGCAGTGGAGGTGTATTGGTGGTAGTAGAGGTAGCCAACACAGACAGCAAGGGTGGTAGTAGTAGTAGCAGCAGCACATTAAAAAAAGAGACTGGACGACAGTCACAGGACAAAGCCCTGTGTTGGGGCAGGCCTGCTTGTAGCAGACGGCAGTGGAGGTGTATTGGTGGTAGTAGAGGTAGCCAACACAGACAGCAAGGGTGGTAGTAGTAGTAGCAGCAGCACATTAAAAAAAGAGACTGGACGACAGTCACAGGACAAAGCCCTGTGGTGGGGCAGGCCTGCTTGTAGCAGACGGCAGTGGAGGTGTATTGGTGGTAGTAGAGGTAGCCAACACAGACAGCAAGGGTGGTAGACTGGTAGTAGAAGCACATTAAAAAAAGAGACTGGACGGCAGTCACAGGACAAAGCCCTGTGGTGGGGCAGGCCTGCTTGTAGCAGACGGCAGTGGAGGTGTATTCGTGGTAGTAGAGGTAGCCAACACAGACAGCAAGGGTGGTAGTAGTAGTAGCAGCAGCACATTAAAAAAAGAGACTGGACGACAGTCACAGGACAAAGCCCTGTGGTGGGGCAGGCCTGCTTGTAGCAGACGGCAGTGGAGGTGTATTGGTGGTAGTAGAGGTAGCCAACACAGACAGCAAGGGTGGTAGACTGGTAGTAGCAGCACATTAAAAAAAGAGACTGGACAACAGTCACAGGACAAAGCCCTGTGGTGGGGCAGGCCTGCTTGTAGCAGACGGCAGTGGAGGTGTATTGGTGGTAGTAGAGGTAGCCAACACAGACAGCAAGGGTGGTAGTAGTAGTAGCAGCAGCACATTAAAAAAAGAGACTGGACGACAGTCACAGGACAAAGCCCTGTGGTGGGGCAGGCCTGCTTGTAGCAGACGGCAGTGGAGGTGTATTGGTGGTAGTAGAGGTAGCCAACACAGACAGCAAGGGTGGTAGTAGTAGCAGCAGCAGCACATTAAAAAAAGAGACTGGGCGACAGTCACAGGACAAAGCCCTGTGGTGGGGCAGGCCTGCTTGTAGCAGACGGCAGTGGAGGTGTATTGGTGGTAGTAGAGGTAGCCAACACAGACAGCAAGGGTGGTAGACTGGTAGTAGCAGCACATTAAAAAAAGAGACTGGACGACAGTCACAGGACAAAGCCCTGTGGTGGGGCAGGCCTCAGGCCTGCTTGTAGCAGACGGGCGGCAGTGGAGGTGTATTGGTGGTAATAGAGGTAGCCAACACAGACAGCAAGGGTGGTAGTAGTAGTAGCAGCAGCACATTAATAAAAGAGTGGACAGGACAGAATCCCGTAGTAGCAGGCGGCAGTGTCAGGCGGCAGCGGCAGCAGCAGCAATGTCAGATCTAATCAGTGGCATCAGGCACAGGGGTTTTAAAATCCTCACCGATCCACTCTTGATTCATTTTCAGAAACGTGAGATTTTCCAAGCTGTTGGCGGACAATCTTGTTCGCTTAGGGGTGACGAAGCCCCCTGCCGCGCTGAATACCCTCTCTGACGCTACACTGGAGGGTGGACAAGACAGTACACCCATGGCAAACTGGGCCAGTTCTTGCCAATGATCCAATCTGCTGACCCAGAAGTCCATGGGGTCTGGGATCAGCATTTCTGACGGAGAAAGGGCACAGTCCAGGTACGAGTGAACCTGGTTGTTTAGGTGCTGTACCTGGTGATGGTGAACATCCCTTTGGTGACTACGATGTGTGTCAGGTCGGGGTATTGGATGTAAAAATGTTGTCATCATATTTTCCAAACTGAATTGGCTGCTGCTGCTGCTGCTGCCGCCGCTGCTGCCGCAGCTGCCGCCTATTGCAGAGGTAGCTCTGCCAGAGGCGGTGGAACGATCAGACAGTGGGGAGCGGAGAGTGGCCCCCCAGTCAGACATGCTTGCAGCAGGTGTTTGCCGTTTGAAAGCCGTGACAAGCTGGTTGCATAGCTTCTCTCGAAAATAAGCCAATTTTGCCTACCTCTCGGAAGGCGCAAAAAACTCCCCCATTCAGGCTTTATACCGAGGGTCTAAAAATGTGGCTATCCAGTACTCATCTCTTTGCTTCATGCTAACAATACGACAAGTAACGAAGCATACAGCTCGCCATCCTGGCCAGCGTTTCAGAGGGCCCGGTTGGTTCAATCTCCGCCCCATACTGCCATGGTTGCCCATCATCAAGATCGTCGTCAGACTCGTCATCACCACCATCACTGTCATGTTGTGCGGCTGCCTCGTCCCCTATCCCTTCCTGTGATTCCATCTCCAAATCCAGCTCCTCTTCAGGTCCTGTTTCCTCATCCTCATCCTCCTCCTCCTCCTCCTCAACATCCATAGCGAGATGTGATCCTTCCTCCATCCTTTGCTGAATCATCGCTGTGAGCGTTTGCTCCATAATGAATATCAGCGGCATAACATCGTTCATTCCGCTAGCGTCACGGCTCACAAATCGTGTTGCCTCTTCAAAGGGCCTCAAAACGCGACATGCGTCTCTAGCCAGCTGCCAGTGCCTGAGCTCGAAATTACACTGGCTCCAAACGCTGCCCGTCTGCTGCATCAGGAAATCATTCACGGCTTTCCGCTGTTCGTACAGACGGTCCAACATGTGCAGGGTGGAATTCCAGCGTGTTGGAACGTCGCAAATCAGGCTGTGTTCTGGGAGATTGTTTTGACGCTGCAAGTCCAGGAGGGCGTGCTTAAATGCATACGAACGTCTAAAGGGAACGCAAACCCTCCTGGACATGGCCAGCACACCCTTCAAACCAACATATGACTTTAAGAAGCGTGTTATGACCAGATTGATCACATGTGCCATGCAAGGAGCGTGTGTCAGGTGACCTAGACACAGTGCAGCCACAACGTTCTTGCCGTTATCAGAGACAACATTGCCCAGTGTGAGTTTCAGAGGAGACAGCCAGCGTGCGATTTCCTCCTTGATGCACAGCAGCAGCTCCTGCCCTGTGTGGCTTTTCTCGCCCAGGCTCAGCAGGTGTAAGACAGCATTGTGGCGCTTCACCTTGCACCTATGAAAAGAGGAGGGAGGAGGAGTGGAAGATACGCTGTGTCCTGTCGGGGACGGGAAGACCTCCAAGGAGGAAGGCAAGGAGGAGGAGTAGGAGGAGGAGGATTTAGGCGCCTGGTGTCCGGAGTTGAACCAGAAAGATACAAGTGTGGAGGTGGTAATGCCTGGCATTGCTGCGGTGGTGCATCGGACTGCAAAATATTGACCCAGTGGGCCGTGAAAGACATGTACTGTCCCTGCCCATAGTTGCTGCTCCACGTGTCGACGGTGGCATGTACCCTGCTGCACACGGATAATTGCAAGGACTGGCACACCTTTTCCTCCACATGCTTGTGCAAGGCAGGGACAGCTGTTTTGGAGAAGTAATGTCGGCTAGGTATTCGCCACCTAGGCTGAGCGCACGCCATCAATTGCTTGAAGCCGGCGGAGTCGACCAGGTGGTACGGCAGCGACTGCACCACCAACAACTTAGCCAGGTGTGAATTAAGCCGCACGACAAGTGGATGAATGGGTATATATTGTTGCTTATTGGACAACGATTCCGTAATGGATAACTGACGGGACGTAGGAGGAGCACTAGATGACAGTGATGATGATGATGATGACAACGACATGGTGGATAAGGCCTGGCAACTACTTAGATGACAGGGACTCGGAGCAGCAGCAGCAGCTGCAGAGGGGTCTTCATTAGATGTACATGATGATGGTGGGGCATGTCGATTGTCCCACATGGCCTTGTGATGCCGCTCCATGTGTTTACGTAGAGCGGTAGTTCCTACATTGCTGCCCTGCCCACGCCTTACTTTCTGCTTGCAGATACGGCACTTTGCCATGTTTTCGTCCTCCGGGAAGGTACAGAAAAATTGCCACACGGCAGAGTACCGTAAAGAGGTAGTACCACGTCCACCACCACCACCACCACCCGAGCTTGCCCCTTGTCTGGCAGGCTTTTTATGGGAGCCTACACCAGCATCAGTGTCGCCGTCACTGGCTCCTGAGCTGACCCTACCGCTGCAACGTTTTGCAGATTGACTTCTGCCCCTACCTCGGCTTGGCTGTTTATCACGGCCAGTGCCGCCACTACTACCCTCCTCCTCTGACACCGTCATCACCTCGTCACCTGGTTCCCACGTCCTGTCTAAAACAACATCATCATCATAGCCTTCCTCATCATCCCCGCCACTTCTGTCACTGTGTTGTGAATGTGATGTGACATCATGGCGGGCTCCATGCCCCCCCTCATTACTGCGTCTGCCACCACGGCTACCACCACCAACACCCCCACTACCGCAGCTATGCGTCTCGGACACCGCTTCCACCTCCACCACCGCCGCAACACACTCCGTTGGCTGACTCGCGGAAAACAAATCATCATCATCATCACTATGTTGTTCAGTATCTTCCTTCGCACCCGAGGAGATGTCTCTTAGGACTCTCAGGAAAGATGGCTTCCCGCTAGGAAGGGGGAGCAAAGACATAGATGATGGAATGGAAACGCTAGAAATACCTATATTACTACTGTCACTGTGCCAAGGAACTGTAGAGGATCTGGAATCCAACGAAACCTGGCTTGAAGCCAGATCGTCAGAGTCTTCCTGCTGAGATGACCGCGAGCCAGCCAACAAGTCCACAATGGCCGTATTGTCTAAAGTAACCCGCCCACCGGAGGAGATGGACAAGTCTGGCTTGCTGATACTAGTACCAGCAGGCACATGGCAGCTGCTACTAGTGGAACTGGGCACATGTCTTGTGTCACAAATGCTGGTACTGGGTCTGGCACCAACAGATCCAACATTTGGACTGGAAGAGGAGACGGCATGGGTGTTTTTTCCTCTACCCCGTCCTTTCACAACCTTTTTTTTCCCAGACATTTCACTGCTGGAGTGCAGCAAGTTGAATCACAACCTGGGGGATGAGCCCCTTCTAAAAGCGTATTCACACACTGACACTGGCTTGGCAAATGGCAATGAATGAGAATTTCTATCAGCCACGCTGCAGTGCACTCAGGGAATGCTGGGCCTTGTAGTACTACTACCACTACTACAAAGGCTGCCTGTATTGCAAGTTGTATTGTTATTTGTTTGTTATGTTAACGGCCGGGGATGAGCCCCTTCTAAAAGCGTATTCACACACTGACACTGGCTTGGCAAATGGCAATGAATGAGAATTTCTATCAGCCACGCCGCAGTGCACTCAGGGAATGCTGGGCCTTGTAGTACTACTACGTCTACTACAAAGGCTGCCTGTATTGCAAGTTGTATTGTTATTTGTTTGTTATGTTAACGGCCGGGGATGAGCCCCTTCTGAAAGTGTATTCACACACTGACACTGGCTTGGCAAATGGCAATGAATGAGAATTTCTATCAGCCACGCCGCAGTGCACTCAGGGAATGCTGGGCCTTGTAGTACTACTACCACTACTTACAAAGGCTGCCTGTATTGCAAGTTGTATTGTTATTTGTTTGTTATGTTAACGGCCGGGGATGAGCCCCTTCTAAAAGCGTATTCACACACTGACACTGGCTTGGCAAATGGCAATGAATGAGAATTTCTATCAGCCACGCTGCAGTGCACTCAGGGAATGCTGGGCCTTGTAGTACTACTACCACTACTTACAAAGGCTGCCTGTATTGCAAGTTGTATTGTTATTTGTTTGTTATGTTAACGGCCGGGGATGAGCCCCTTCTAAAAGCGTATTCACACACTGACACTGGCTTGGCAAATGGCAATGAATGAGAATTTCTATCAGCCACGCTGCAGTGCACTCAGGGAATGCTGGGCCTTGTAGTACTACTACCACTACTACAAAGGCTGCCTGTATTGCAAGTTGTATTGTTATTTGTTTGTTATGTTAACGGCCGGGGATGAGCCCCTTCTAAAAGCGTATTCACACACTGACACTGGCTTGGCAAATGGCAATGAATGAGAATTTCTATCAGCCACGCCGCAGTGCACTCAGGGAATGCTGGGCCTTGTAGTACTACTACGTCTACTACAAAGGCTGCCTGTATTGCAAGTTGTATTGTTATTTGTTTGTTATGTTAACGGCCGGGGATGAGCCCCTTCTAAAAGCGTATTCACACACTGACACTGGCTTGGCAAATGGCAATGAATGAGAATTTCTATCAGCCACGCCGCAGTGCACTCAGGGAATGCTGGGCCTTGTGGTACTACTACGTCTACTACAAAGGCTGCATGTATTGCAAGTTGGATGCAATGGGGATGAGCCCCTTATAAAAGCTTATTCACACACTGGCTGAGTAGTGAGTAGTGGAAGAGCCCCTTCGATTGCTGGATTCCTGCCTTTTAGATTCCTAAAGCTTTCCCTTACTGCACAGAGATGCTATCCCTACAGCTCCTGTCTGTAAAATGGCCGCTGACCTCCGTGCATAGACTTTTATTGCAGGCTTGAGCCTGCCCCTATGCTGCCTCCCGATTGGCTGGGAGAGCCGTTTGCAAGGCATTATGGGGTAGCCTGATGTCAGGTGATCTTGTGAAATCCTCCATTTTAGATGTAACATGTGGCAGGCGCCAAAATGTAGCCGGGTTCGGTCAAAACGGGTTCGGCCGAACCCGGTGAAGTTCGGATTCGCTGCGAACCGAACTTTTCCGGAAGTTCGGACCAAAACCGGGTTTGGTTGTCCCGGTTCACTCATCTCTACTCGTAATCAAGGTATCACTCCAAAAAAAGAAACTAATTTCAAAGATGGCCAGTAGACCGCAATCTGAGCGTGCCGCTCTGGTGTCCTGGGTATGAATCTGACCAAGGACAACATCTGCACAGATTTCATATGTTCTCCCTATGTTTGTGTGAGTTTTCTTCCACACTGACAAAAAAAATACTGATAGGTGAATTGGCTTAAAAAATTGGCCATAGTGATTGCCGTTTTTACACACTTTTTTGTGCCGCATTAGACAAAGGTGGCATGACTTAGTGGGAAAAAGGCATTGCCTAGCAGAAAGCAGACACTGCTTAAAAATTGGTGATATAAGGAATAGAAAAGTGTCTAGCTAGATGTGCCTTATTTATCATAAAGCATGCACCAATTTGATAAATTTTGCGCATCTTCTGACTGTATGGTCTAAGTTTACACTATCTAAATCTTAAACAGTATTAGTAATCCATTGTCCCCCATTGTGTTGTAAGAGATTAAATCTGTGGCTAAATCCACAGCAAAATGTTAATGTATATACAGATGTAGCCATATTTATTTTGACTTTTAACGCATTAAATACACAGTGGCAATAAACTTTAACTTGACTTATTCAATAGCTTTTCAATGGCTTTTGTTGTGTGATATCACACTGTAGCAAGTTATAAGTCAGGATAAACTTGACTACATCTGTACACATTTTTGGATTTCCTGCAGCAAGTGTGCCCAGCCACATCTAACAATGGTGAACGTCTTATAGTATAAATCAAAATACAATTTTACTGTGTATAGCTCTCCCTGTTTACACTTTATTGAACAGAGTATTGGACACATCTTGAATACAGGAGTTTCATTCAGTCCCATTGCCACAGGTGTATAAAATCCATCCTAGCCATGCAGTCTGCCTTTACATACATTTGTGATAGAATAGATAGATAGAATGGGTGATTCTAAAGAGCACACCGAATTTGGGTGTGGTACTGTAATAGGATGCCACCACTGTAACAAGTCAGTTTGTGAAATTTCTTCTTGATATTCCACTATCAACTGTGAGTGGTATTATTGAAAAGTGGAAGCATTTAGGAACCACAGCCACAAAGCGTCAGATCACGTAAAGTTACAGAGTGGGATCGCCAAGTGCTGAAGCGCATAGGGACCTTCCATGGCCGAGCAGCTGTATGTAAGCCTTACACCACCAAGCACAAGCATCGGATGGAGTAGTGTACAGCACGAATCTGGAGCAGTGGAAACATGTTTTGTGGAGTGACAAATCATGGTTCTCTATCTGACAGTCTGATGGATGAGTCTGGGTTTGGCGAATGCCAGAAGTACGTTACCTGCCTGACTGCATTGTGCCAACTGTAAAGTTTGGTGGAGGAGGGATAATGCTATGGGGTTGTTTTTCAGGAGATGGCCTATGCCCCTTAGTTACAGTGAATGCAAATCTTAATGCTTCAGCACATCAAGACATTTCTGACAATTTCATGCTTCCAACTTGGTGGTAAAAGTTTGGGGTAGGTCCTCTTCTGTTCCAGCATGTCTATGCCCCAGTGCTCAAAGCAAGGTCCATAAAGATTTGTTTGGTTAAGTTTGGTGTGGAAGAATTTGACGTGCCCACACAGAGCCCTGACCTCAATCACATTGAAAACCTTTGGGATGTACTAGAACAGAGATTGCAAGCCAGGCCCTTATGTCCAACATTTTTCTCCCTTTGTCTGTCCAACATCAGTGTCTGACCTCACACATACCCTTCTTCCTAAATGGGCAAAAATTCCCACAGTCACCCTCCAAAATCTTGTAGAAAGCCTTCCCAGAAGAGTGAAAGCTGTTTTAGCTGCAAGGGGGCGGGGGGGGGGGGTACAACTCCATATTAATGCCTATGAATTTAGAAGGTGATGTAATAAAGCTGCTGTAGACAGTGGCGGATTATCATTAGGGCGTTTCGGGCGGTCGCCCGGGGCCCAAGACTGCCAGGGGGCCCAAGGAGCCTATGACCGCCCGAACCCCCTCATGCCCAGTGGCGTCGCTAGCACCGGAGGGAGCCCCGGTGCCAGGACCGCACCTGTCAGGCGAGGGGAGCTTTGCTTCTACTTAGCAGCCGTGGTCTGTGCTGCTTTAGAAGCTCCCCCTCCAGCCCCCCTTCCCTGCTCTAAACATCTCTGCTGCTAGCTGTCGGGACATGGGGGAGGGGAGACTGTCGGCGGGCTCTGTGCTGTGAGCAGGAGAAGAGCTGCAGTGAAGACATAAAAGGTAAGTGCATGTGTGTTTAATATCCATATTCATGTGTGTTTAATGTCCATATTCATGTATGTTTAATGTCCATATTCATGTATGTTTAATGTCCATATTCATGTATGTTTAATGTCCATATTCATGTGTTTACAAGGTGTACTTTGTGTATAATGTGCATACTCGTGTATAATGTGCCTACTTAGTGTATAATGTGCATACTCGTGTGTACTTTGTGTACTATGCATACTTTGTGTATAATGTGCCTACTTTGTGTACTTTGTGCATAATGTGTGTACTTTGTGTACTGTGCGTACTTTGTGCATAATGTGCGTACTTTGTACTGTGCGTACTTTGTGCATAATGTGCGTACTTTGTGCGTACTTTGTGCATAATGTGCGTACTTTGTGCATAATGTGGTACTTTGTGTACTGTGCATACTTTGTGCATAATGTGCATACTTTGTGCATAATGTGCGTACTTTGTGCATAATGTGCGTACTTTGTGCATAATGTGCCTACTTTGTGTACTTTGTGCATAATGTGCGTACTTTGTGCATAATGTGCGTACTTTGTGCATAATGTGCGTACTTTGTGCATAATTTGCGTACTTTGTGCATAATGTGGTACTTTGTGTACTGTGCGTACTTTGTGCATAATGTGCCTACTTTGTGTACTTTGTGCATAATGTGGTACTTTGTGTACTGTGCGTACTT
This sequence comes from Rhinoderma darwinii, assembly GCF_050947455.1. Lineage (NCBI taxonomy): Eukaryota > Metazoa > Chordata > Amphibia > Anura > Rhinodermatidae > Rhinoderma > Rhinoderma darwinii. The sequence continues at coordinate 214,900,801 of NC_134690.1, read as the reverse complement.
TGTGCATAATGTGCATAATGTGCGTACTTTGTGCATAATGTGCCTACTTTGTGTACTGTGTGTACTTTGTGCATAATGTGCGTACTTTGTGCATAATGTGCGTACTTTGTGCATAATGTGCGTACTGTGTGTACTTTGTGCATAATGTGCCTACTTTGTGTACTAGTGTTTAGGTAGTGTTAGCAATAGTTACGGCGCGGCAGGGTGGTGGTGGAGAAGGGGGGCCCAAGTTTGGGTAACAGCCCAGGGCCCATGGTCTTCTTAATCCGCCACTGGCTGTAGATGAAATGTGTAGGTACAGTACTCTAATAAATCACAGAGAAAAGAACTATATTCATTTAAAATCACTGAAAAGGAAAAGGCCTTACTTACTCACAAGGGCAGGTACACACACACCATATCCCACCAGGATGCAGACAAACCACAATGCTTAATAGAGATAGATTGCTCAGGTAAAATATACTAATGAACATCCACTCACATGCCTACTATTCATGAAGGGGTGGCTGCTTAGTATTATAATTGCACACAGATATAGCTTCTATAAGTGTGCCAATCACACGGTTACATGTAGTGAAGCATGCTGGCATACAGCCTATTAGTTACGCCATACTATTAGACCAGGCAGGCTGCCCAGCACCCTCTAAGTGTACCACACAAAGTACTGACATACTATACTTAGCATTGTGGCTTGTCTGCATCCTGTTAGGAATTGATGTGTGTACCTGCCCTTGTGAGTAAGAGTGGCCTTTTCAGTGATTTTCAGTACGTACTTTAATAGTTTTGTTCATATAGTGTATATTTCCTTGGGTAACATAGTGGATGACTGTCCTGAAAAGGGTACCTTTATGCAAAAATGTTGGTCTATGTCACCATGAAAAATCTCCAAAACATGTGGAATATATAACATGGCTTATCAGGGTCATACTCTGACAGGAAAACTAACAAAATGATTTTAGTTGATAAAGAATATGCAACCATTTTACATCACTAAAAACATGGGTGTGGGGGGGGGGGCTTACAGTGGCACTAATCGCTTGGTTGATAATTTGTGTGTCCACTGATGTCACCTCTGTCTCACCCAGATTTTGCCTCCTAACCCAAACACCTGGTCCAGGTAATGCCCTAGGTATTTATATAGGTAATTGTCTACTGTATGTTTATAGTAGTATATTATGATGTTTATTAATATTTTGCACATGTCTCTTCCTAATACTCTTAGCAGCCATGCCAGTATTAGAACATAAATAGGCTTCGCAGTGTGCTGGGAAACATTGTCCCTGAGGCTGAAATCTTGCAGTGTTATTAATAGCATTTAGTTACCGTGCGTCTTACTCTGGAAATCTGGAGCTAGAAAAGATGGCTGGCAAAAGTGAGAAGGAAACTTTAATTATATTGTGATTAATACTACAGGGAAAGAGTGTTCTGGCAACATAGCACAAAGACCAATACAGGTAACTTAACAGAGGCCACAACAGAATGTTTACACACATTGCTCAAATCACTGCTGATTGTATAGACAATTCACGAAGGATCTGTGGAACCACTGGGCCGTACCGCCTTGGCGGTAAGGCAGCTGGCCAACAGGGCACAGGTCAGAGTCTATAGCATATAGGATATAGGGTACCTGTGGCAGCACAGACAGTAGCTTGGCAGGAACTAGGCAGCTGGTGGACGTCAGGCATGGGGTAGCAGACAAGCATGGTATCCAGCACAGCACGACTATAGCAAGCACGGCACTAGGGGACCATTTGCATAGACAGACTAAGGAAACAAAACAACGCTCAGGCATAGAACTAGGGGGCTGGACCCCTCTTATAGTCCAGGGTACTCATGGCTCAAAGTACGTCCATGAGGTCCGGTGCGTGTGCTGCCCCTTTAAGAGCTGGCACGAGCGTGTGCGCGCGCACCCTACGGGTTCCGGCAGAGGTGAGTGGACGCAAGCGCTGGCGGCTCCTGAGGAGGAGGCTGGGGCCAGCGCTTGCCGACTCGTAGCTGCGGCTGTCTGGGGGAGGTTGGAGCTGACAGCCCGCAGCCACGGACATTACAGTATCCCCCCCTCTTACACCCCCTCTTCTTGGGACCAGAGCGAGAGAGAAACTTCTTCAGAAGAGTAGGGCATTGAGGTTCTCCTCTGGCTCCCAGGACCTCTCTTCGGGGGCCGAAGCCCCTCCAATCCACCAAATAAAAAGTCTTTCCTCTCACTCTCTTGGTGTCCAAGATCTCCTTGACCTCAAAGATGTCCGAGGGGCCGCTGGAGGCAACCGCAGGGCTGGGAGTCTTGGAATAGCGGTTTAGGATCACAGGTTTCAGGAGGGAGATACGGAAGGAGTTGGGAATCCTGAGGGTAGGAGGCAGCCGAAGCTTGTAGGCGACAGGGTTGATCTGTTGCAGGACCTCGAAAGGGCCGAGGAACCTGGGGGCAAATTTACATGATGGCACCCTCAGTCGGATATTCCTAGACGACAGCCAGACCTTAGTGCCAGGAAGAAACCGAGGAGGCTCTGTTCTCCTTGTGTCAGCCTTCCGTTTCATGCGGTCCACTGTCATTAGGATGGAGGATCGAGTCTGCTGCCAAATCTGCAAAAAGTCTCTAAACGTGGAGGCAGCTGCAGGTACCTCGGAAGTATCAGGCATCGGAAAAGGAATTTGTGGATGCTGGCCATAGACAATGCAGAACGGTGTATTCCTAGTAGACTCACTGGTGTGATTGTTGTAGGAGAACTCCGCCCATGGGAGCAGCTGCACCCAGTCATCATGCTGTTTGGAGATGAAGTGGCGTAGGTAGTTCTACAAAATCTGGTTGATCCTCTCGACCTGACCATTAGACTGAGGATGATAGGCAGAAGAAAAGTCCAACTTCACGCCAAGAAGTCCGCAGAGGGCTCTCCAGAACCTCGAGGTAAACTGAACCCCCCGATCAGACACAATATGCTGTGGCAAGCCGTGCAGGCGGAAGATGTGTTGAATAAATAATTTGGCCAACTGAGGAGCAGAAGGAAGACCGGTCAGAGGAACGAAGTGGGCCAACTTCGAAAATCGGTCCACCACTACCCAGACAGCACTGCATCCAGCATAGAGAGGCAGGTGCGTGATAAAGTCCATCGCTATATGCTGCCAGGGAGCATTGGGCACAGGCAATGGCTGGAGCAGGCCATCAGGTCTGGAGTGGGTGGCCTTGTTGGCTGCACATACAGCACAGGAAGAAACAAAGTCCACATTATCCTTGGGCAGAGTGGGCCACCAGAAATGACGAGCAATGAAATCCTTTACGTAACCCCGCGTTACCTGCCAGTCCAGAGGAGTTACCCCAGCGGAGGATTCTTCCACGATTAGCCAGGTGCACAAAAGTCCACCCAGGGGGAATATCCCCAATCTGCAGGGGATTGACCGAGACAATGCAGGATGGATCGATTATATTCTGTGGATTCTCAATGGTGTCTTCTGTCTCGAAAGACCTGGACAAGGCATCGGCCCGCACATTCTTGTCAGCTGGGCGATAATGAAGCTCAAACAGAAACCTTGCAAAGAACAGTGACCACCTGGCCTGACGAGGATTCAGCCGTTGGGCCGTCTGGAGGTAGGTCAGATTCTTGTGGTTCGTAAAAATTAAGATCGGGTGAGCTGCGCCCTCTAGTAGATGTCTCCACTCCTCCGAGTAGTTGCGTTCTGCGGAAGAGAAGAGCTTACAGAAGTATCCACAAACCCTTGACTTGCCCTTGGGACCTCTCTGGAACAGGAGTGCACTAGCACCGACAGAGGATGCGTCCACTTCCAACGAGAACTGTAGGGAAACGTCTGGATGATGGAGGATAGTGGCTGACATGAAGGTACTCTTCAGGCTGTTGAATGCGGAATCTGCCTCGGGAGTCCACACCTTGGCGTTTATATCTTTCTTAGTAAGGTTAGAGATGGAAGAAGTCAGTGAGGAGAAGTTCGGAATAAACTGCCTGCAAAAGTTAGCAAATCCCAAAAACCACTGTATGGCCCTCAAGCCTTGAGGGCGTGGCCACTCCAGGACAGACTTTACATTCTCAGGGTCCATCTCGAGGCCTTGATTCGAGACAATGTAGCCCAGGAAGGGTAGAGCATCCTTGTCAAATATGCACTTCTCCAGCTTGGCGTACAGACGATTCTCCCTTAACCGTAGCAGAACCTGACGGACATGTCTCTGGTGCATCACAAGATCTGGGGAGAAAATCAAGATGTCATCAAGGTAGACTACAACACAAACATAGAGGAGGTCACGGAAAATGTCATTCACAAACTCCTGGGAGACCGCGGGAGCATTACACAGGCCGAAGGGCATTACTAGATACTCATAGTGTCCGTTACGGGTGTTAAATGCAGTCTTCCATTCATCGCCCTGGCGAATCCGGACTAGGTTGTAAGCCCCACGCAGGTCTAGTTTAGAAAAAATGTTTGCACCACGTATTCGTTCAAACAGTTCGGAGATCAGTGGCAATGGATATTCTTCACCGTGATCTGGTTAAGACCACGGTAGTCGATGCAAAGACGAAGAGAGCCATCCTTCTTTTTGACGAAGAAGAACCCGGCTCCTGCTGGGGAGGAAGACTTTCGTATGAAGCCCCTTTCTAGGTTCTCTTTCACATAGGAGGACATGGACAGAGTCTCTGGCAAGGAGAGAGGATATACCCTACCACGGGGAAGGGATGCACCAGGTATCAGTTCAATAGGGCAGTCATACGCCCGATGTGGGGGCAATGTCTCCGCCGCCCTCTTGCTGAAAACTTCTGAAAAGGCAGCATAATGACCCGGCAATCCTGCCAATGTCCGAGGCAGAGAAAGCTGAGCCGAATGAATCCTCACCAGGCAACGACCTTGACACTCAGGACCCCACTGAAGAACCTCTCCAGAATTCCAGTCCAGAACTGGGGCATGCAGTCGGAGCCAAGGCAGGCCCAGCAACACAGGGTTAACAGCTTTGGGCAGGACATAGAAAGGAAGAAGTTAGGAGTGAAGAGCTCCCACTTGGAGCCTCAGCGGCTTGGTCACTGCTAAAACCAGGTCTGGCAGGGGTAGTCTATTTACTGAAGCAACTGTCAATGGGCTCTCCAGGAGGGTGGTAGGCAATTGCAGAAGGTCCACCAGATCTCTTCTGATAAAATTAGCAGCGGAACCAGAGTCCAGATACGCAGAGACCTGATGCGTTCTCTCGCCGGACACTATAGTCACGGGTATGGACAATTTAGACGAAAGTCCATCTTTACCCAAGGTCATCACTCCAAGCAAACCCTAGGTTTTGGGATTTTTGGGGGCACAGGCGCACCAGATGGCCATCGAGGCCGCAATACAGACAGAGTCCAGATGTGCGTCTGCATTGTCTCTCTTGGGTAGATAACTTATACTGATCCGTTATTACCGACTTCTTAGGAGGATCGGCATCTGACGACAGCAGAGGTTGATGCAACGTAGGGGCCAGACTAGGAAGGGCTCTCTCCCGTTGAACCTCTTGGAGGCGTTCACGGATCCGTATATCAATCCGGGCAGACAGAAGGATGAGGTCATCCAGAGTAGATGGCAGATCCCGGGCGGCAAGTTCGTCTTTAATTCTGGAAGATAGTCCGTGCCAGAACGCAGCCACCAGAGCCTCATTGTTCCATGCGAGCTCTCCCGCCAGGGTGCGGAAGTGGATGGCGTACTCACTCACGGAGGTGTCTCCTTGGCGCAGGTCAATTAAAGAAGCCGCTGCAGATGAGACCCAACCAGGCTCCTCAAACACCATGTGAAAAGTCGGAAGGAAGGCAGGGAAGTCATAGGTCTCTGGTTCTTGTCTCTCCCAGACAGGGTTCGCCCATGCAAGGGCCTTTCCGGTGAGGAGAGAAATGATGAAAGCGACCCTGGCACCATCAGATGAAAATGTCCTAGCATACAAGCTGAAGTGGATCTGGCATTGATTAAGAAAACCACGACAGGTACTTGCTTCTCCATCATAGCGGTCAGGAAGTGGCAAAGAAACACGTGGGTCATTACTGCCAAGAGGTGTAGACTGAGGACCCACATTGCCAGGAGGTGTAGTAGGAGGAACGGCAGCTTGTGCCTCCTGCCGACGTGCAAGAATGTTCAATGTCTGGAGGAGTTGGTCCTGTAGGAACCGGAGGTCTAGTATATCCGCTCGCATCTCCTGGGTCGTCGTCATAGTTTTGAACCGGCCAGTGGGTTCCATGTTCGGAGCGTACTTTCACGAAGGGTCTGTGGACCCACTGGGCCGTACCGCGTTGGCGGTAAGGCAGCTGGCCAACAGGGCGCAGGTCAGAGTCTATAGGATATAGGGTACCTGTGGCAGCACGGACAGTAGCTTGGCAGGAACTAGGCAGCAGGTGGACGTCAGGCGTGGGGAAGCAGACAAGCGTGGTATCCAGCACAGCACGACTATAGCAAGCACGGCACTAGATCTGGATACAGGTTACAGGAACAGGAAACACTGGGAGCAGGAAACACTAGGGGACCATTTACATAGACAGACTAAGGAAACACAACAACGCTCAGGAATAGAACTAGGGGGCTGGACTCCTCTTATAGTTCAGGGTACTCACGGGTCAAAGTTCGTCCATGAGGTCCGGTGCGCGCGCTGCCCCTTTAAGAGCAGGCACGAGCGTGCGCACACACCCTACGGGTTTCGGCAGAGGTGAGTGGACGTGAGCGCTGGCGTCTCCTGAGGAGGAGGCTGGGGCCAGCGCTTGCCGACTCGTGGCTGCGGCTGTCAGTGGCAGGTTGGAGCTGACAGCCCGCAACCACGGACATTACAGACAAACTGCATATATCCCAACACAACAGATTGCATACGCACAGTGTACATATGCTTTTACCTCACCAGAGGCATAAATTGAGGCTCCAGTCTTCCAATGCAAAATCTGCAACAGAGCCCCTACCTACCATCTGCAATTTATAATACTGGTGTCTTCTTACATGGCAGGGGGCCTTCGGCTCCAGACCTTTATGATTACTTCTCCAAGTCATGACTCGTTATCCTACTGCTAATCCCAATGCCCCTTTTAGTGCCACACACACACACACACACACACACACACACACACACACACACACACACACACACACACACACACACACACACACACACACACAGTAATAGTGCCCCCCTTTGTTCCCCACACTGTACTAGTGTCCTTTTTTTTGCCCCACAAAGTAATAGTGCCTCCCACAGTAATAATTTCCCCGTTGTGACCACCACAAAGTAATAATGTCCCCTTCATGCCCCACAGTATTAGTGCCCTCTTTTGTTTCCCCACAAAGTAATAATACACTCTTTGTGCCCCCTTAAAGTAATTACCCCCTTTGTGCTTCCACCCAGTAATAATAATCTCTTTGTGCCCCCACAAAATAATAATGCCACGTTGTGCCCCACAGTAATAGTCCCCTCCTTCGTACACCCACAATATAAAAATTCCCCTTTGTGTCCCTACACAGTAATATTATCTACTTTGTTCCCTTCACATAGTAATACTTTTGCCCTTTATGCCCCCAAATAAATAACCCCCTATGTTCTATCTAAAGTAATAATCACCCTTTTTGTCCCACAAAGTAATAGTGCTTCCCTTTGTGCCCCCCAAAAAGTAATAAAACCCCCTTTGTGCCCCTTACAAAGTTATAGTGCCCTCTGTGCCCACCAAAAGTATTACCACCTTTGTGCCCCAAATTAATAGTGCCCCCGTAACAATTTTACCTTTGTGGCCCCTCATGTGCTGTACACAATAATGATGTCCACCTTTCTGCCTCCAAAGATTATAAAATAATACTTATCTTATCTCATTCCCATGTCAAGCAGAGCGGCTAAAATCCAATGCAGTCCGTTGGGCAAAGGCAGCGCACTGACATCACTGCATAGCGCCACCTACACAGTGCCTGTGCTGACCTGTACATGGCTATGGTGTCCTTTAGGTCGCAGGCCCAGAGTGTACTACTAGAGTGAATTGCTGGGCAGGGAGCTGAAAGCTCTGTGCTTCGCCATAGAATTCAACTATATCCGCATCCTGAATACGTGGATACGGTTAAAGGCACCGGGCCAAAAATGGATGCTCGGTACTAATGATGCCATTGGTCAACAATCTATATCCCTTATTTAGAATATAGTCAATCATAAATAGTAATCTATAGCTTGCTGATCCTAAATTAGGACAGTATTAAAGAATTTTCTGTTTGACAGGTGTAAGTTCATTAATAGCTAATTGTGCCACCATATGATTCTTTAAGCTGATAATACCGTGTAACAAGGCATCAGATGGAGCATGCCATAATTTTTTTTCTTATGGTTTTAAACAGAATTTGGTAGAAAATAAACCTATATGCCTTCCTATGAAAACGGAGGTATGCAAAGGTACGTTAAATTCCCATAGACGTCTATGGGTGCTGTACTACTCAAAGGTTGTACCCAGCCACAATACACCCATGTGTTTGAGGCCCATTAGGATGATTTAATTCTTTAACTTAAAGGCTATGGACACCTTTGAGAGCATTTTTGTTTTTTAATAAATAGTGTGTTTGGTGTAACTTTGTAATTTGTCTTTATTTAAAAAACAATTACTTTTGGAGATACAGCTGTTCTGTATTCTCTATACGGAACAGCTGGATTGCTCGTTTTACACTGAATCTGTCAGTGACATGAAGGTTCCACCTGTAATTGATCACATCTAAGTTATGAACTTAGATGTGATCATTCACAGGTGGATCCTGCGTGTCACAGGCTGCGGGGCTAACATATTCAGTGTAAAGTGAACGATAAAGCTGTTCTGTATAGAGAATACAGAGCAGCTGTATCTCCAAAAGTAAAACGATTTTTTAATAAAGACTAATCACAAAGTTACACTAAACACACTGACTAATCTATTTATTTAAAAAAAAAAAAAAAAAAAAAAGCCCTTAAAACGTGTAGATAGGCTTTAAGTGGTTTGTCTCATGAAGACAACCCTTTTTAAAAAGAAACCGGCTGCAGTTTCGCTAACCCCCCCTGCGCCAGTCACACATGTAGCATGTAGCATTACATAAATGGCCATTCATTTGAACGGAGGACCACACTCTAAAATGTTCATATGCCCAAAGTAAGGCATATAAATAGGGGTTGTCCTGATGGTACAACCCTGTTAACTATTTTTAATAAGTGACACCTTGTATATGAGAAATCAAAGTTATCTCATATTTTATTGCTATTTGTTAGTTGCCAAACATAGATAGCCATAGCAATATCACATAGATATTGCTATATTACACAGGAGGAGTTCAGGATAATGTCCGAAACAAAATGAGGTGAACCTCATCATTTACATTGTGTACTTAAATATATAGATAAATGGGGTTGCATTCTATTGAGAATAATCTATGTACACAATATTATATCTGTTATATACTGTCTTGCATGTCTTTTAGACTCAATTCAAAGTTATTTTTTTATTACTTATAAAAGAAATCATGAAGGACCTTAGGATGTTTAGGAAATCAGATCATTCAGCTGACTGAGCAATGCAGCACATGTTAGTTTTGGTACATTGGATCTTACATACAGAATAGAAACTGTTCATTCCACTCTGCTACTCTGCTGTGATTGTTCACTATATTCCTAATTAAACTCGTTCTACTGTAATCAGACAGGAAGGTGATATTTATTTGGTTACATTTAAATAAAACACATTGTAAAAGCATCAACTTCAGTATAAAAGTAATCTAACAAGTAACAGTTCAGAATATCTTGGACTCGAAGCCCATACCAAATATTAGCTGTCATGTTCACATATGCTGTAAGTTAGTTAGGGGAACTTGTTTAACCCCTTCCTGCATTTGACCATACTATTACGTCCTATTTACAGTCACCTATCTGCAATCAAACATAATAGTACATCCTAGTGTACACAGAAGCTGTATTCATGCAATCACCATGGGAGCCTAGATGTGATTGACGTATGGGCTCTCACTGTTACGGCCAGGATCAGGGAAACCTCTGATCTTGATCTTTTTATGGCTTAGATGCATTTGAGGAGTTTGACAGAGGGATGGGAGACCATTACTGCCCCCTTATGGTTTACCATAGCAGCTGGGGACTTTAGAAAGTCCTCAGGTCTGTGATAGGTAGACACTGACAGGCATTAGTGCTTTGTAACACTAGGGCCATGGTTACACAGCAAATTTTCATGCGGTTTTCAAAGTGTAAAACACTTGTATAATGCTTTGAAATACATTTGAAATACGCCTGCAAACAGCTTTCCATTGATTTAATTTGGAAATACGTTGTGTAGCTCATATGAGGTGTATTTTTAGGCTGCTGAACTAAAAAATGGCTTATAAAACTTTGCTTCATAAAAAAGTGACATGTCACTACTTGAAGCGTTTACAATTATACAGCATATATATCAGATATAGTCAAAAAGCAAGACATAAATGTATCCACAAACAAAACCAATTCAATGTCTTAAGCAAATCTGAAACACATATATTCCAAAATAATATCAAATAAATAATTTTTATTAGCCCAAAATTTTGGACAAGTATACCCCTCTACAAATATATACAGACAAGTAAACAACTCATAATTAAAAAAACAACCTCAGGAGGAAAAACCAGCATGACCCTATTCAGATGGTTTATGTGCCCACAATGAATTGTATATCAAGAGTTGTCCACCAGGGATCAAGTATCTAGAATCAGACCCCACTAGGGATACCACAGATCTATTACAACAAAAATGCAAAAAGTGCAAAGGGTACAAAACACTATTATGTATAATCACTTGTGGTAGACATGATGGCAGATGGAATTTGCGTACACATGAGGAAACACGCGCGTTTCGCAACATTTGTCAGGAATTGATTATGCTAGCCCTATTCAAGGTTTAAATAAGGTTTACCTATTCAAGGTAAACATCCCTTCAGATTATATTAGTGCTATCTGTTTAAATGAGGATACATATAATCATAACCTTTTAAAGACCATTACTTAGTCTCAAAACAGTCCACTAGGAGATGTCCATGTCGCCAAATCACCCATCACTATATAAGAGATAAGACGGCGCTAGCAGACAAAGGCACACTAAAATCCATATATTATCTACCATTGAGGTATTCCCAAATAGTTGACACATTACAGGGCAAAAAAGGATAGATTGTGACCTATAGTGAAAATATCACTAAATAGGTGACATATCACAAAGGGAAACAGTTCCCTGTGACATATTATACTTTTGTGCAGAGTTCAACCTCCATCCAGTCAGGCCCATATATAACAGGTCTGACCTTCCAGTGGGACAGCACTAAAATAATCATTCAAAACAAGTCATGTAAATGTAATCCTCAATATTTTTTATTTATTTAAAATACTACGAAAATACATCACATTCTTACTCAAGAAGACATACTATAGAAACAAATGCAGGCACAGTTGGCAGAGGAGTGCTGAATGTCAAGAAGACACACTAAGAATTAAAGAGGCTCTGCCACCACATTATAAGTGCCCTATCTCCTACATAAGGAGATCGGCGCTATAATGTAGGTGACAGCAGTGCTATTTATTTTAAAAAACAATCTATTTTTACCACTTTATTAGCGATTTTAGATTTATGCAAATGAGTTGCTTAATGCCCAAGTGGGCGTATTTTTACTTTAGACCAAGTGGGCGTTGTACAGGGGAGTGTATGACGCTGACAAATCAGCCTCATGCACTCCTCTCCATTCATTTACTCAGCACATAGGGATCGTGCTAGATCCTTATGTGCTGTCTTATACTAAACATTAACAATACTGAAGTGTTTAGACAGTGAATAGACATTCCACAGGATGTCTATTCACAATCCCTGCACTTCGTTACTGTTTCTATGGTAGTTACAGCAGAGGAAGCGTGATCTCATTGTAACCTGTCATTTACAGCGAGATCTCGCGAGATCACGCTTCCTCTGCTGTAACTACCACAGACAGAGTAACGAAGTGCAGAGATTGTGAATAGACATCCCGTGGAATGTCTATTCACTGTCTAAACACTTCGGTATTGTTAATGTGTTAGTATAAGAAAGCACATAAGGATCTAGCAGGATCCCTAAGCGCTGAGTAAATGAATGGAGAGGAGTGCATGAGGCTGATTGGTCAGCGTCATACACTCCCCTGCACAACGCCCACTTGGTCTAAAGTAAAAATACGCCCACTTGGGCATTAAGCAACTCATTAGCATAAATCTAAAATCGCTAATAAAGTGGTAAAAATAGATAGTTTTTTTTAAATAAAAAGCATTATTGTCACCTACATTATAGCGCCGATCTCCTTATGTAGGAGATAGGGCACTTATAATGTGGTGACAGAGCCTCTTTAACTTTATATTCAAAGTTCTATCCTTGTTTCACCATGTGTATATACATTATCTGTGAAACATATACACAAGATTTACATAAAAAAAAATCATATACATAACAATTATGATAGGCACAAATTTTATTAAAAACATCTATGCTCTATCTATCTACAACAGTCAGCAATCCGCATAATAAGGGGGCTAGAAGAGCGTTTCACTCTTGAACTAATAATTTAGTCATTTTGGTTCTAAACTGCCTGATTCGTAAATCAACCCTAATTACAGTCTTTTTAAAATTGCTTCCCTATCACCGCCTCTGCGTAATAGTAGAATTCCGTCAATAATTCCGAATTTTGATAGAGATACATTATGTCTGTGCTTGTGAAAATGTTCCAGGATCGCCATCTAGATAGATTTTTTTGGGACCGCATACTTATGTTGGTTTATTCTGTTCCTACAATCTTGAGAGGTTTCACCAACATAGAAAAGCCCACAGGGTCAAGGATGAAATAGACAACATATTCTTATTTACAGGTAAAGAATAGTTAACATCCGTCCTCACTAGATGGTCTTTTCAATTTTTTGATCTCCTATCGCACATTAAAGGTGGCGAGTTAAATTTCTCAACCTCAGGGAAGGTCTTTGTTAATATCAACCAATTATTCCTAAGTATACAGACTATTTTCTTACTCAAGTGAGTATAGGTAGACACAAATAAAATTCAAGATTTACATTTATTCAAATTCCTGCCAAGCAGCACTTCATCCCATGTCTGTTCTCTCACTGACTGTTTATGTCTATTAATAAGTCTTCTAGGATATCCAGAATCCATTAAAAATTTACATACCCTATCTAAACGTTCACCAATTAACTCGTCATCAGCCACTGTCCATCTGATTCAGAGTAGCTGACTGAAGGATAATGATTCAGTCACATTTTTTAGATGTTGACTTTCACATCTTAATGTATTATTCCTATCTGTTGGTTTGACATTTAGATCCGTCAACAAGTGACCATTCTGTATGTTTACCTTAGTATCCAAAATTACATACTGTAATCTGAATAGGCAAGATTGACAGTAGCTCAACAACTCCGTAAGTGTGTTCTCCATCCATGAGCAGACAAAAAAAATATCATCTATGTATCTCATCCAGCCTTTCACAAATTGGAAATGGCTAAATGAGTATACAAAATCTTGTTTGATTGTATACAAATGCGAGGGATTAATGACCAGAATAGAGCACCAAACCCCAATGTACGTTTTTCCAAGCTTTATTCGTTGGGGTGGGGTACCCTATCCTGGTCGGCAATCCCCTGCATTTTTTGACTACTCTGTGCTTTTACTGTGCAATATAGGTGTTGTTTACTACCTGAATATTTTGTACACTATTTTATATATTACATATTGGTATTACCTTGTTCACAATGTATTTTGCTCTGAATGTATACCCTGTATATGAAATTATCAAAGGTGGATGTCCCACAGGTTGCTTTTTTAATGTTTTTTTTCTTTTTTTTTATAATCAAGGTATCCTAATAAAGATCAATGTATATTATTACACTAAAATCACTGAACAGGCCATACTTACTCATAAGGGCAAGAATAACACCTCCCAGCAGGACGTAGACAAACCACAATGCTACATAGATGGAGATTACGTAGGTGCAATATACTGATGAAAAAACACACCAACAACTACTATTCATGAGCGGGGGCTGGCTGCTTAGTATTAACATTGCACACAAATGTAGCTTTTATAAGAGTGTCAGTAACATGGGTGCATGTAGTGCACAATGCTGGCTTACAGCCTATTAGTCACACCCATAATATTAGATAGGCTGCCCATCACCTTTCAATATACTGACACACCATACTCCCCCAGCATTAGACATAGCTGCTGAAAAGATATCCATGATACACGATAAATATCAATGATAAACATGAGGTATTAGTTAATATTTTGGCTAAAATACGCAAGCTCGCAACCCGCGTCAAGGGTTCCCATCGTATTTCGAGTCCCTACACTCCTATTACAAACAAATCACTAAAAAAGAACTATTCTTACATGAAGATCATGGAAAAAATACTCCTTGTGTTGGGTTCTCTTGTCTGGATGGTTCAGGGAGTCCACAATCAGATTGTATTAAAAACAATTTATTCAGTGAACATGATAAAAAGTGTAAAATACAAGTACTGCAACGCGTTTCAACCTCGCACAGAGGTCCTTGTCAGGCATACAGAATTCGGACATAAGGATCGCACTAAATATCCATGTCTTATTCACACCTAAACAAGAAGAAGATCAATACTAGCACAAAGATGATGCATATAAAAAATATATTTTATTAATGAATCGATACAAACACATTAAAAAAGATGAGTCACACAATGAAAAGAGGCATCAACTTGTGCAGGACAATATATCATATGACCAGGGCATGAACATACATGAATATGGATGTGTGCGCATATATATGACAAGTGAACAAACGAGATATAGGAGCTGTACTGTAGCATAAAGGTATGGGTGCTATCCTCAGAGGAATCTTGAGAAAAAACCACAGCAAAGTTCAACCACAATCCGAAAGAAGAGGCAGCACTCCAGTAATATAGAAAAATCCAAAATTATTATTATTATTATTCACCCAACATACAGGCAACGTTTCACCTTCCCATTGAAAGCATTTTCTTTCGGATTGTGTATATGATAGTGTATGGTGACAATACTGGCTGTGTCTGGATTATATCAGATGAAAACATGTTAAATGCCAATGGCAGTGGATTGTAAAGTGCTGGATGCAGATAGGAAAACATATTAAAAAGTCAGCCACTGCAATGTGCATAGGTAAAAAAAAAATTGTAGAGCACATACAGCGACATACAAGGCAGAGAGACACAACAATGGTGTCCACGAGCCTAAGAAATAAATGACAGACACATGTACAGGGAGATGTACATACCAGGGTTCATAGTCCTGGTAAAAGAAGACACCGAAGACCGATGCGCATTTCGGCGGATGCCTTCGTCCGGGGGTGGCATCATCCTGGCGGGGACCTCCCCTTTATAGTGCAAAATAAGGGTGTGTGGGGTCAAATCACTGGAACACATCGGAGGGAAAACGAACGGCGTCTGGCAGAGGGTACGAAGAAGGCCACTGCCCCACTTCCGGAGCCGCGTCATCAGGGAGGTCGTGGGACGGCGATGTCTAACATCGCCGCCCACAACCAACCCCGGGGAGAGACAGTGGACGAAAGGTGCGCATGCCACTCGCCCCCCTCTGACAGCACTCTGTCCCTCCCATGTGATCCAGTAAGTAAGACACTCCACAGCAAAATATTGTGTCTAAGAAAAAAATGTAAGCCTTCGAGTAAAAATAAGTTTTGTTCTTTCAGTAGTGTGCCTTCCAGTTCTAGAAAATGTTGAGTGACTGTTACACCAAGCTTGTGATCTATATTAGAATATAGAGAGGTCACATCTAATGTCATAAAAAGAGGAAAGAAAACTATATTTTTAGTGGCAAGCCTCCGCTCTATCAGCCAATCCCAATAGCAAGAACTGGACACCGAATTAATTTACCACTTGTGGCTGTGAGCAGGGCCGGCCTTAGGTTGAATGGCACCCTGTGTGGGACTCTATTGCCGCCCCCTACACAAACCAAAAATTAACCAAATATATAGACATGCTGGAAAATATATACCGTACATACATAAAGACAGATATACAGGCAAATATACATACACACATTCTGGAATATATACATAGAGGTAAATATATAGAGGTACAGACACATATATACACACACACACACACACACACACACACACACACACACACACACACCGGCAGATAAATACACAGACAGGGACATATACAAATACATTAAAGGCACATATATACAAGCACAAAGACACATTCACAAACAGACCCATATATACCCAGTACTGATAATGTTGTAGATTTCATGTGCAGCCCTATGTAACACCACAGATAACACACAGGAATTGAGTACAGATAATGCAGTAGATATTACCTGCAGTCCTATGTAACACTACAGATAACACAGTGATAACTCTCTAAGTACAGATAATGTAGTAGACATTACCTGCAGTCCTATGTAACACCACAAATAACACAGTGATAACCCTCCGAGTACAGATAATGTAGTAGATGTTACCTGCAGTCCTATGTAACACCACAGATAATACATTGATAACTCTCTGAGTACAGATAATGTAGATGTTACTTGCAGTCCTATGTAACACAGCTGATAACACAGTGATAACTCTCTGAGTACAGATAATGTTGTAGATGTTACCTGCAGTCCTATGTAACACCACAGATAACACAGTGATAACTATCTGAGTACAGATAATGTAGATGTTACCTGCAGTCCTATGTAACACCGCTGATAACACAGTGATAACTCTGACAATGTGATTTTCTTTTTTTTTTTTTTATGTAATCTATCTCTCACTGGTAAAATTAACCTAGCCTAAAAATTCTAGACTGTTCATGACTTTGACAGTGGGCAAACTTACAAAATCAGCAAGGGATCAAATACTTATTTCCTCTACTGTATATATAAGTGCAGCACAGTATATAAGGGGTAGCAGAGTTTAAAAGGGCCAGCAGGGTATAAAGGTGCAGCAGGGTATATAAGGGGCAGCAGGGTATATAGGAGGCAGCAGGTTATATAAGGGGCAGCAGGATATACAGGGGGTAGCAGGATATATAGGGGTAGCAGGATATATAGGGGCAGCAGGGTATATAGGAGGCAGCAGGGTATATAGGAGGCAGCAGAGTATATAAGGGGCAGCAGGATATATAGGGGGCAGCAGGATATATATGGGCAGCAGGGTATATAAGGGACAGCAGGGTATATAGGAGGCAGCAGGTTATATAAGGGGCAGCAGGTTACATAAGGGGGAAGGAGGCTATATAGGGCGCAGCAGGATATATGGGGCATCAGGATATATAGGGGGCAGCAGGGTATATAGGGGCAGAAGAGTATATAGGGGCAGCAGGGTATATAGGAGGCCGCACAGATATCTTTGTTTTATCTGTTCTACTTTAATATTGAACACACACTTTTACAAAGAGATATAAACCCATGCAGACTCAAACACACACACACACACACACATACACACACACACACACACACACACACACACACACACACACATACTGTATACACAGAGACATATACTGTATACACACACAGATAGATATACAGACACACACACACACACACAAACATACTCACTGTAACATATACACATACAAACACAGAGACACCTACTGTATACCCACACACACACACACACACACACACACACACACACACACACTGTAACATATACACATGCAAACACAGAGACACATACTGTATATATATATATATATATACACACACACACACACACACAGATAGAGAGAGGGCGAAAACCACGGCGCCACTTGGTGTGGATCAAAGGAGGTGTAGGTGAGAAAAAAAATAATAAATGCTCACCGTGAGGTTAAAGGAGTTGAGTGTAGAAATCCACGTATTAGCTGCTGCCAGATCCGATGCCGGTTGCCGAGGTAACCGCTTGATTTTGATGAGTGCAGAGGAAGTAAAATTAGGATCTATGTTGGCGCTGCTGCGTGGTGTAGAAAGGATGGAGATCCAAAAGCCAGGTAAAAGTAAATGATTTATTGCTATGCAACGCGTTTCAACGCCGAACTGGCGTCTTCATCAGGCATGGGGAACATAAAAGAAAGGGCATGTATTTATACAGAAGAACAAGTCATCTGATTTGGGGCAGTTCAGACTGGGTAATTAGGTAAAAAAACCGCCAAAAAGGCATCAGGAAGGGGGGGGGGGGAGGAAAAAGGAGGGGGTTCAAAGTTCAAAATTACATTTTATTAACATGACATTTGTTGGTGTTAACTTATTAAAACATATATACACAGTAAAATAAATTGAATAGACAAAGAGGCGAGCTGTCATAATAAAGAAGTCTCTTTATGAAGTGTCGGAGTGGAAAGGACGGCTGAAAAGATTTTGTTTGCGGGGGACAGTAAAATATTATTATTATCAAAAGGTATAGGGAAGGGGTGGGAGGTGAGCAAGTAGTAGCTAGATACATATTCGTTTGCTTGTTTATTTGTTTTTATTAATGTAAGGTGTTGTGACATTGATATATACGTGTTTTTGCGTGTATGAATGAACGTTGTTGTCTGTTGCCAAGGAGACCGCCTGAATTACGGTGGCCGACGCGGTCCAAAAGGAGATGGAACGCACGGTGAACCGCAAAACGCCAAAGAACGCCGGACTGTGCTGCAGGGGAAAACGATGACGGACGGAGAGAAGGCAAAAAAGAAGGGGGAGGTTGAGGTAAGTATAAATGAAGTACAAGTAATGAAGTAAGGATTTTATTAAAACGACAATGTTATGTGTAGTGATTATTTTAGTTTATGTTTTCGTTTTGTGATTAGTTCATTTGGGAGAACATTTGAAAAATCGGAATGGTTCTGGAGGGTAAGAGTGGTAGTGATTGATTTTGCTGAAGCAATAATCGAATTTAATTGGAGTGAAAGTGGAAGGTTGGTTTTAATTGAATTTTGGGTTTGTTTTAGAGGAAAAATCCGGGATTAGTGGCGTGTTATGGTTTTTTGAAAAACAGCACAACCACACATGCAGAACGGATGGTTGTCTAGTTGTCGGCTTTTAGAGGGAAATGAGGGAGTGAGAGATTGTCTCATATTTCCGTATAGGGGCTATTTAATTGAGATACGTAGATTTATGGTATGTAGATTTATGGATATTGAGTTGAGGTGTATATTTATTGGTGGGATCCAGAGGTAATTTTAATGATTGGGAATTGTGCAGTATTTAGTCTAGGGATGACTCCGTAATGTCGTTTAGACCCAGTGGGTGTAATGTGTTCATTTTAAAAATCCAATAGTTTTCCTTTTGTTTGAGTTTGTTGAATCTGTTCGGGACATCGGGATGGATGTATTCAATGGGTGTGATTGTGATTTTGTTGAAATCCCGCTCATGTTTCAGAGAGAAGTGACGGGATACACTGTGTTTGAGATATCCAGTGTTGATATTGAACCGATGATTGTTAATTCGGGTTCTTAGGCATTGAGTGGTTCTGCCAATGTACTGTAGTTTGCATGGGCACTCTAGGAGGTATATGACATATGTGGTGCCGCAGTTAAGGAGAGTTTGGATGGTGAAAGTTTCATTGGTAACGGTGGAGGTGTATGTGTATTTTTTGTGGCTTATGGTGTTGCAGCAGAGGCAGCGTGGGTGTCCACATTTGTAGGAACCTTTGAGGTTTGAAAGAAAATTTGTGTGTGTTGCTATATGTTTCTTTGTTCTACTGGGAGCCAGGATATTTTTGAGGGTTAGGGAACGTCTAAATGTAATGTTTGGTTGGTCTGGTAGAGTGTCCTTTAGGTGCGGATCGTTTTTTAGAATGTGCCAATGTTTGGAGAGGATATCCCTAATTGTTTTATTGCCTCTATTGTAAGTGGTGATGAAATTGTGCTTGCTCTGGACGGATTTGGGTATCATGAGAGGGGGGGTTAGACAGGATTTTTGTGTAAGTTCTGAAGCTCGTGATTTTGCGCCATTAATAAGGTTTATGGGAAAATGTTTGTCTTTAAATCTTTTTTCTAAAATTAGGCACTCCTTGTTGAAGTCTTTATTGGTGCTGCAATTTTTCCTTATCCTCCTGAATTGACCGAAAGGGATATTTGTGAGCCATGGGCGGTAGTGGGCGCTTCTAAAATCAATGTAACTGTTCACGTCTACTAGTTTAAAATGTGTTTTTGTTGTAAATTGGTTGCTATGGTTATCATAGTTGATGGTAAGGTCTAGGAAATCTATAGAGGTAGGGGAGAAAGTATGTGTGAATGATAGGCCGTAGTTGTTGTTATTTAACGTTTCAATGAAGCCAGTGGCTTCCTCCTCAGTGCCTTTCCATACTATAAACAGGTCATCGATGTATCTTTTATATAGCATTATGTTATTTATATAGTGGTGTTCGCCATGAATGTGTGTTTTTTCGAAGGAGCCCATGTATAAGTTGGCATAGGAGGGTGCGAAGCGGGTGCCCATAGCACAGCCTTTGATTTGGTGGTAGAAGCTACTGTTGAAGCTGAAAATGTTGTGTTTGAGAATGAATTCGATGCAATTGGAGAGGAAATCTGCTTGGGGTTCGGGGATTGAGTTGATGGATGAGAGGAAGGAATGGATTACTTCTAAGCCTTTGTTATGGGGGATGTTGCTATAAAGTGCCGTGACGTCTGCTGTTAGAAAACTGATTGGGGATGTTGAGGGGTCAAACTTTAGGTCATTTAGGTCTCTGATTAGCTGTGTGGAATCCTTGAGGTGGGAAGGTAAGGTGAGGACAATGGGTTGGAGGTGGAGGTCAATAAAATGTGAAAGGTTGCTTGTGAGGGAGTCGATTCCCGAAATGATGGGGCGTCCGGGCGGATTGATTAATGATTTATGAATTTTTGGTAGGTGGTAGATGAAGGGCATATTTGGAAAGGTGACAGTTAAAAAGCGCTTCTCCTTTTTATTTATTAGTCCTAATTTAGCAGCTGGCTCAATAAGGTCTTTGTATTCACTAGACCTACCATCCCACTATATTGACAACCTGACTACCCATGAAAGAAGAGCTATGAAACATCTTCAAAAAAATCAGGAAATTATTATTCGCCCAGCCGACAAAGGGGGGGGTATAGTCATCCTTGATAGGAACCAATATTTCGATGAAACCTTGAGGATCCTCAGCGACACCTCTTTCTACAGGAAACTCACCTCCAACCCACTATCCGCTTACACACAAGAATACAAAGACCTTATTGAGCCAGCTGCTAAATTAGGACTAATAAATAAAAAGGAGAAGCGCTTTTTAACTGTCACCTTTCCAAATATGCCCTTCATCTACCACCTACCAAAAATTCATAAATCATTAATCAATCCGCCCGGACGCCCCATCATTTCGGGAATCGACTCCCTCACAAGCAACCTTTCACATTTTATTGACCTCCACCTCCAACCCATTGTCCTCACCTTACCTTCCCACCTCAAGGATTCCACACAGCTAATCAGAGACCTAAATGACCTAAAGTTTGACCCCTCAACATCCCCAATCAGTTTTCTAACAGCAGACGTCACGGCACTTTATAGCAACATCCCCCATAACAAAGGCTTAGAAGTAATCCATTCCTTCCTCTCATCCATCAACTCAATCCCCGAACCCCAAGCAGATTTCCTCTCCAATTGCATCGAATTCATTCTCAAACACAACATTTTCAGCTTCAACAGTAGCTTCTACCACCAAATCAAAGGCTGTGCTATGGGCACCCGCTTCGCACCCTCCTATGCCAACTTATACATGGGCTCCTTCGAAAAAACACACATTCATGGCGAACACCACTATATAAATAACATAATGCTATATAAAAGATACATCGATGACCTGTTTATAGTATGGAAAGGCACTGAGGAGGAAGCCACTGGCTTCATTGAAACGTTAAATAACAACAACTACGGCCTATCATTCACACATACTTTCTCCCCTACCTCTATAGATTTCCTAGACCTTACCATCAACTATGATAACCATAGCAACCAATTTACAACAAAAACACATTTTAAACTAGTAGACGTGAACAGTTACATTGATTTTAGAAGCGCCCACTACCGCCCATGGCTCACAAATATCCCTTTCGGTCAATTCAGGAGGATAAGGAAAAATTGCAGCACCAATAAAGACTTCAACAAGGAGTGCCTAATTTTAGAAAAAAGATTTAAAGACAAACATTTTCCCATAAACCTTATTAATGGCGCAAAATCACGAGCTTCAGAACTTACACAAAAATCCTGTCTAACCCCCCCTCTCATGATACCCAAATCCGTCCAGAGCAAGCACAATTTCATCACCACTTACAATAGAGGCAATAAAACAATTAGGGATATCCTCTCCAAACATTGGCACATTCTAAAAAACGATCCGCACCTAAAGGACACTCTACCAGACCAACCAAACATTACATTTAGACGTTCCCTAACCCTCAAAAATATCCTGGCTCCCAGTAGAACAAAGAAACATATAGCAACACACACAAATTTTCTTTCAAACCTCAAAGGTTCCTACAAATGTGGACACCCACGCTGCCTCTGCTGCAACACCATAAGCCACAAAAAATACACATACACCTCCACCGTTACCAATGAAACTTTCACCATCCAAACTCTCCTTAACTGCGGCACCACATATGTCATATACCTCCTAGAGTGCCCATGCAAACTACAGTACATTGGCAGAACCACTCAATGCCTAAGAACCCGAATTAACAATCATCGGTTCAATATCAACACTGGATATCTCAAACACAGTGTATCCCGTCACTTCTCTCTGAAACATGAGCGGGATTTCAACAAAATCACAATCACACCCATTGAATACATCCATCCCGATGTCCCGAACAGATTCAACAAACTCAAACAAAAGGAAAACTATTGGATTTTTAAAATGAACACATTACACCCACTGGGTCTAAACGACATTACGGAGTCATCCCTAGACTAAATACTGCACAATTCCCAATCATTAAAATTACCTCTGGATCCCACCAATAAATATACACCTCAACCCAATATCCATAAATCTACATACCATAAATCTACGTATCTCAATTAAATAGCCCCTATACGGAAATATGAGACAATCTCTCACTCCCTCATTTCCCTCTAAAAGCCGACAACTAGACAACCATCCGTTCTGCATGTGTGGTTGTGCTGTTTTTCAAAAAACCATAACACGCCACTAATCCCGGATTTTTCCTCTAAAACAAACCCAAAATTCAATTAAAACCAACCTTCCACTTTCACTCCAATTAAATTCGATTATTGCTTCAGCAAAATCAATCACTACCACTCTTACCCTCCAGAACCATTCCGATTTTTCAAATGTTCTCCCAAATGAACTAATCACAAAACGAAAACATAAACTAAAATAATCACTACACATAACATTGTCGTTTTAATAAAATCCTTACTTCATTACTTGTACTTCATTTATACTTACCTCAACCTCCCCCTTCTTTTTTGCCTTCTCTCCGTCCGTCATCGTTTTCCCCTGCAGCACAGTCCGGCGTTCTTTGGCGTTTTGCGGTTCACCGTGCGTTCCATCTCCTTTTGGACCGCGTCGGCCACCGTAATTCAGGCGGTCTCCTTGGCAACAGACAACAACGTTCATTCATACACGCAAAAACACGTATATATCAATGTCACAACACCTTACATTAATAAAAACAAATAAACAAGCAAACGAATATGTATCTAGCTACTACTTGCTCACCTCCCACCCCTTCCCTATACCTTTTGATAATAATAATATTTTACTGTCCCCCGCAAACAAAATCTTTTCAGCCGTCCTTTCCACTCCGACACTTCATAAAGAGACTTCTTTATTATGACAGCTCGCCTCTTTGTCTATTCAATTTATTTTACTGTGTATATATGTTTTAATAAGTTAACACCAACAAATGTCATGTTAATAAAATGTAACTTTGAACTTTGAACCCCCTCCTTTTTCCACACACACAGATAGACAGAGACACATACTGTATACCCACTACACACACACACACACACACACACACACACACACACACACACACAGACACACTATAACATATACACATACAAACATAGAGACACATACTGTATACACACACACACACACACAGATACACAGATACACAGAGACACTCACCATCTCTCCATGCTGACAGGCTTCGTGCATGACGGGCTGTGGGCGGAGTTTCCTCCTCTTTTCCTTGGCTCTTATTTCTCTCCCGCTCTGGTCTCAAGAAGAGGGGGCGTAAGAGGGGGGATACTGTAACGTCTATGACCGAGGGTTAAATTGCATAAAAAAAGCTTGTAAAAATGCTAACATTACTACAATTTAAAATGTGTTTTTAAAGGTGTATTTAGTGGCGTTTTAGTGGAGTTTTTCATTTGATGTCATTTTGTACATGCTTTATTGCTGGCATGTTTGAGGTCCTATAGAGAAGCCAATGGGAAAAACACCTGAAAATGCGCCATACCCAGAGCATGCTGCATTTGGAAAAATGCCACTAACCACAAAATTGCCTAAAAATGACACAAACTAAAACGCAATTGTGTTTTGCGTTTGATTTTTTCACTATAGTTTTTTTTATAAAACATCTGGCCGCACTAAAAAACGCGACAAAAAGCGCCTCAAAAACACTGTTAAAAATGCCACAAAAAACGAACAAAAACGGAGCAAAACGCCATGTGTGTGAATGCAGTCTAAAAACGCCACAACATCCCACAAAAGCAGCAAAACGCTGAGTGTGAATCCAGCCTAATCGCTGCAAAAAAGCACACCAAAATTGCAGCGTGAAGACCCTGCCTAAGGCAAATTTCCGCAATGGAATTCTGTGTGGAAGTTCTGCAGCATTTAGGCCAGGTTCCCACGGCTCGGATACGCTGCATAAAAACTGCGCAGCATATCCGACATGGAACCCGTAGCATCTTCCGTCTGAAAAACCACTGCCGTGTGCAGCGCTGGGTTAAAAAAAAATGACGATACTTACGCCCTCCCTCTTTTCTGCACGTAGTCCGGTCTCCCAAGATGTCGCAACACATGGCTTTCTGTTGCGGGATTTCCATCCCCATTTTATTCAATAGGGAAAACCTGCAACGAAGAATCAACTAAAATGCAGTATAAATTGACATGCTGCAGATTTAAATTCCGCACCGCATGTCAATTTATTAACGTTTACGCTTATGTTTTTTTCCGCAATGTTGGCATTAGATTTTTTAAATCTCATCCACTTTGCTGCTACTGTAAATGCTGCGGAATTTGCGCACAAAATTCTGTCGTGGAAATTCTGCAGCGTTTATGCTACGTGGGAACCCGGTCTTACAGTGGACGTGATTTAGAAAATATCATGCCCACGTTGTGGAATAAAACCGCAGCATAAACGTTAATAAAATGACCTGCGGTGCGGAAGTTAAATCTACAGCATGTCAATGTATACTGCGTTTTCGTTGATTTTCTGTTGCAGGTTTTCCCCATTGAAACCAGCAACAGAAAGCCAAGTGTTGCGACATTTGCAGCGGAATCACATCGATCAGGAAAAAATAAATAAATCATACTTACCCAGAACTCTCACCTTCTATCTGCAGTTCGGCCTCCTGGGATGGTGTTTCATCCGATTTGACCGCTGCA
The DNA here is from genome assembly GCF_050947455.1 of Rhinoderma darwinii. NCBI lineage: Eukaryota > Metazoa > Chordata > Amphibia > Anura > Rhinodermatidae > Rhinoderma > Rhinoderma darwinii. The sequence goes on along the minus strand of NC_134690.1, from coordinate 214,875,226 downwards.
GCCAATCACAGGCAGATATTTTGGCCAAAAAATGACACCGCAATGTGGTGTGGTTTTTCGGACGGAATGTACTGCGGGGTCCAGGTTGGATATGCTGCGCAATTTTTACTCAGCGTATCTAACCTGTGGGAACACGGAGTAAGGGTGCATTCACAAAGTTCGGTATTGCAACGTTTTTTTGCCACATTGCCCAAAAACTCACTTTTATTGTAGCGCGGATTTCAGCCAAAATGGCAAAAAAAAAAACGCTTCAAAACCGCACCGTGTAATTACACCCTATAGATCTAAAATTAGAATCAGGTGCACCCCTTCAGGTGCAAATGATTAGATCTTGGAGGTCTTATTTAGGGTGGCTTACAACACACTACACAGCGTTTTTAGGAAATATGCCCTGTTCTTTTGTGATGTTTTTCATGGCATTTTTTGCTGCCTTTTTTGAAGTCAATGAGAAAATATAAAACTCTACAAATACAGTTTTTTGTAGGTGCCTATTTACATTTTGCCTTTGGTGCTTTTTAAGCATTTAGCTGTGTTTTCCCATAGACCTCCATAGGTTTTTTTTGCCTTTTCAGAAAACAAAAAAACAAAACATGTGTCAAAGTGTATTGCATTTTTTGAACTTTATGAAACTGCAGCAAGTTATTTTTCAATAGAAGTTAATAGTTAAATGTTTGTTATGGACTGACTGCTGCTATTATATTACGATGTGTTTTTTGTGCAGTTAACTCCATCTTCATAATGTCCGACCGCATGCAGTGAATGACCGCACTGCCAAAGTTGTTGCTGAACTGCTTGCGTTTTTGCTAACAGCTCTGCAATGCATTGTAATGAACTATATACAGGAAGCACCTAACAAACTTCAACATGGGTGAAAACTACGTCCATCAATTATTTCCTTTAAAAATGCAACAGAACTGCAGCATTAGGCCGGATTGACACGAGCGTGTTCAGTCCGTGATATACTGTCAGCAGGTACAGGTACTGTTTTCAGTACATGACAGTTTTCCCGCAGCGAGGCAGCGACTTCTAGCGTCATAGATGACGATGAAGATAAGAGCCCAGCTCCCTGCAGTGTGCTCAGTCCGGGAAATGCGGCCGACCTGCGGACCGTATATTACGGACTGAACACGCTCGTGTCAATCCGGCCTTACAGAGTCAAAAAAACGCATGCAGTTGACCGCATGCGGTTTTCAAACACAGTAAAACCGCAACACAACCGCATCAACGACGCACCATGTGGTCTTACCCTAAATAGCATGCTCAAACATGTGAGCAATTTGTTTGCGAGTCACACCCAACTTATGTTTTGCAATTTGTGGATTAGAATTGAAGAAAAGGCGCCACCTTCATTATTTTGGTTGGATTTCATTTTAAATTAATTCCGTGGTACAGAAACCTTATCTCTGTGTTTGCTTCTTGTATTAAAAATTGATTTCCGAGACCCTAATCTATGTAATTCATGGCTATCAGCTGTTAGAATGGCGAAGGCAAAGAAGAAGGCAATGTAATGATATTCGAAGTTGGCCACTTTGAGCAACTATTTCAGGATTTGTACACATACCCTGATAATTATTTTTTTTCATTTTTACAGGATGGCAGTACGCACTTTCGATCAGCTCCTTGATATTGTAATTGTTGACCTGAGCAGGCAGGTGACCAACATGAATAAGTCTATTTCACCTAAGGAATTTTTTGTGAACGTTTAGTGAATTTTGTACTGTATTTGTTTCCTCTTTTTTTTTACATTTCTGCAATTTTCAGTAGTAGTACCTTATATTTTTCCTATTTGTTTTGTGTTTTGGTTCAGATGCCTTGCAACTGGCCAAAGCTTTGTTTCTCTGCACTACAAATATTTGTACAGAAAATTTACCATACGTGTAATTGTCCGGGAGATTTGCCAGGCTTTAAGAGTCCATTTGAAAAATCTCACCATGGCCGAGCCTACTCAAGCTATGTCGAAGGAAACTGCCCAAGGATTTTGGACCAAAATGAACTTTCCAAAGGCATAGGAGTCTTGGAGGACAAAAATGTACGGTTACAGAAGCCACCAAAAAGAATCTAATTTTTTTTCATTTCAAAAAGTTATTTTCCATAGTTCTCTTGGCCCTTGTCGACAATGACTATTTTTTAATGCATTTTGAAGTAGTAACGTTTTTATATTTTAAGACAGTTTGGCAGAAGGTTGCACGAAGATACCCTTAATATTCCCCCAGATGCCCCTTTTTAAGGTACCCAAGAGCAACATATGCCTCATGTTGAAAGTGGATGAGGCATTTGCACTGAGCAATCATATTTTGAGACCTTATCATCAACGCCATCTCTCTGTTGATAAACTTGTTTTTAATTATCATTTGTCTAGGGCATGAAGAATAGTGGAAAGTGCATTAAGCATTCTTGCAGCTAAATGCCACATTTTTCAAACTACTCTACTGTTTATGTTGATTTGTTTCAAAGCTATTCTAGGAGGGTGCAGAATGTTAGAGAAACTTTTTGTACATATTTTATGTCCCCAAATGGACCATTACCCTGGCAATTAGACATATTTTAATATCTCTGACACCAAGAAACACCTGGCATTATGATACATTTAATGAAAGAATATGTAAACCATTGAAGTCCGATTTTTTTCTTTTATAAAACTGTGTATAATGTGATTTTAAACAACTTTAAAATAGGTTTTTATCCAAAAAAAATAAAATATATATATATATACATATATATATATATATATATATATATATATCTATATATATATATATATATATATATATATATAAAATACAGCTTCAATGTATCCTGTATGAATAGAAGCTGTATCATTCTCTCTCAGCCAATTCCATCAGCTCAGCTAAACTGATGGCTCAGCTGAGATTGGGTAATCCAGCTAATATCAATCACATATTAGCTATGAACTTAGATGTGATCGATAACAGGTGGATCCTGCGTGTCCGAGACAGACAGCACCAATGCTCACTGAAGCTCACTGAAGCTATCAGTCCTGCAGACCTGACGGATTCAGCTTAGACAGCAAGATACAGCTTCTATATACACAGGGTATATAGAAGCTGTTTCTCAAAAAGTTTAAATATTTTTTAATAAAAACTTAGTTAAAAGTTGTTAAAAATCTCATTATACACAGTTTTATGTATACATTGCTCAACATTGAAATTGCAACACCAAAAAGGGAAAGTCATAAGGTTATGCAAATCGAGGAAGTAGCAGGTGTTGCTAAGATCTGAAAATGATCACATTTTCAAGCACCTAGCTCCAATCTGTGGAATGTGGGAGGGGCATAAAAGCCCGATTGAAAGCAATGTTTTTCTTCGACGTGCCAGTTATCACCATTTGTCGCAAACTGAGAGGGACAGAATCTTTGAACTGAGAGACCTTGGTTTATCACTCTGGCAGATCGATACGCGCCTAGGCCGTGATGTCAGCACATTTCAATGTTGCGTTTCTCAGAAGTTCGGACAACAACAATGAACGGTAATGGAAAAAAGTGGTCCGCAGAGGCGAACCCCTGCACGGAAGGATTGTCTAATTGGAAGAATGGTGCGTAGTGATCCATTCTGTACTGCAAGTGAAATTGGATGTCACATCCGAAGCCCAGGGTGGTGACCAGTGGTAACCAGTTTTGACATAACCATCAGAAGGCGTTTGCATAACATTGGGCTACAAGTCAGACATCCAGTTACAAGTGTTCCATTGACCACAGGCCACCACCGCTCTCAAAGGCTAACATGGTGCAAAGTAAGACGGCAATGGTTGCTAGGATGGAGGTCTATCCTCTTCAGCGATGAGTGCCGCTATAGTTTAGGATGCAATGATAGCTGGAGATTGGTCTGGAGACCACGTGGCAACGCCTTGAACATGCCTTCACAAGGGAACATCACACCATTCCTACTCCCGGGATTATGTTGTGGGCATAATGCATGGTAGCCGGACCCCTCTATTCTTCATTTCAGGTATACTAACACCTCAGTGTTACATTGATTTGGTCGTGGAACCAGTGGTACAGTCAATTCTCCAAAGTGTCCCAGAAGCCGTTTTTCAACAGGACAACTCCAGGCGCATGTTGCTTGTGCTACCATGGCCTGAGTTGTCTCCCATCAAGCACATCTGGGAAGTCATTGGTCGGCAATTGCAAAGGGAGATGCCAACAGCCAATCTAGATGATTTGCGTGCCCAAGTGCCTTCAGCGTGGCATATCATTCCTCAGACAACCATTAATAACCATATTGATAGCATGCCAAGGCATGTAAGTGCGTGTATTTGTGCGTGTGGCGCTCATACTCGATGCTGAATCAATCAAGATGTTTGGTTTATTTAGTTTCATTTGCATATCGTTAACATGTCTATTGATCCTGTGATTTCCACAATTTCACAACTATATATATATATATATATATATATACACATATATATATATATATATATATATATATATATATATATATATATGAGTATAAAATTTGACTACAAGGGTATACATAGCATATAAAGCATCATGTCAAAGTCAGGGCTGGCGTCAGCACGCAGTGAACCCTGGCAAGTGCTGGGGCCCACTACCCTTGGGGGGGCCCACTCGGCCGCTGCTTCCAGCGCTCTGCCTGGGACTCGTCTCCTCCTGACATCACTGCCCATATATGGACCCTTGGGGGGGCCCACTTGGCCGCTGGGTGCTGACGCTGCCATTGTCACGGCATCACTGTCCATATTTGGACAGTGATGTCAGGCAGAGAGAAGGAGCCCCAGGCAGAATGGTAGCGGCTCTGCTCCAGAATGCCGTCGCTCTGCTCCAGTCTCTGGGGAAGTCCCTGACATCACTCTCCATATATGGAGAGTGATGTCAAGAGCAGAGCAGGAGTCCCAGGCAGAGTGCTAGTAGTGCTCTACCTGGGACTATGGCTCTGGGGTTGCGCCTGACAACACTGTCCATATATGGACTGTGACATCGGGGGCTGCTCTTGAAGCTAAATCCCCAGCCAGAGCATCGGCAATGCTCTGGCTGGGGATTCCACTCCTGGAGGGAACCCAAAGGTGCTACCTACAGGCAGGGGGGCATTGTGGCACTAACAGGAAGAGTGGCTGTGTGGCACTACCAGGGAGGGTGGCTGTGTGGCACTACCTGGAAGGAGGGGGCTGTTGGGCACTACCTGGGAGGGAGGCTGTGTGGCACTACTTGGCAGGTGGGGGCTGTGTGGCACTTCCTGGGAGGAGAGGGCTGTGTGGTACTACCTGGGAGGTGGGGGTTGTGTGGCACTACCTGGGCGGAGGGGGCTGTACTGCACTACCTGGGAGATGGGCTGTGTGGCAGTACCTGGGAGGGGCGGCTATGTGGAACAACCTGGGAGGGGGCTGTGTGGCACTATCTACAGAGGGCACTAAATGTATAGGGGTACAAACTGGGGCCTAACTTCTATATGGGGCATAAACAGGGCCTAACATATATGGGGGCACAAAGTGACGTTTTCTGCAATTTTACTGCCACCGTGCATTCCCCCGCAAAGGGGCCTACTAAGTCTGTTGCCCAAGAGACCATATACACCTGGAGCCGTCCCTGGTCAAAGTGACTTAAAAGTAACTGTTTATTTGTTCAAACCATTTACATTTGTGAACATCCTCTTTGATGTGTCCATAAAAGCTAAAGAAATTTTAGGAAAATTACTTTTTAGATATATGGAGGACAACAAAACGAAACTGAACTAAGTAAGTAAAACCACTATCTCAAATATTATTAGGATGAACCATATTGAGACCAGGTAAGCTGAACCATGTATGGCACCTCAAATTACAGTAGTCAGAAAAATGAGCTAAATCTTGAGTGATGGGGAAGGCATAGAACTTGCAGTGGTACATAAAGCCGTCCCTGTGGAAAATAAGAAGATAGCAGGAGATATGGAGTTAGCCCTTCTCTCCATTTTTCTGAAAATGTAAGGTTAGAGGTTTGAGATGGAACATGCTGAGCCTGTTCGTTTGACCTCCTATGAGTAGGATGATGTGAGATTAGGCATTATTTGATGTTGGCCAGTATACATTGCTGTTTGGTTGCCTGTTGCATTTGTTTGTGTTTGAAAGGGTGTAATTGTTTGTGCCGAATATTGGCTTTGATACTGTAGTGTGGGTGGTGGGTAGTGGGTCTGTTGGTATGATAAGTTGTATATGTGTTGTGTAATTGTTTTTTTGGAATGTTGTTGGATAGGATACGACATAGGTGTTGCTTATGCTGACCTAGAAGAGGCCTGAAATTAAGGATGCTGGGCTGGGAAGTAGTATATAGAGTGAGTTCATGGTGCTAAAATAGAAGGTGAAGGGTGAATGTGGTGGTGGTGGTGGATTCACACAATCTGGGCCTCTTTATGGCCTTCTGTGAAACCATCCTACATGGGTACTGGACGAGCATTATATTTTTTGCTTATTTCTGCATGCAACCATTTTATCTTTAGGGACTTCCTTCAATATAGTATATGCAAACATAGCAAAATGATCATTTTGGTGCATTTTTGGCACATGGTCTCACATTTTAAGCCACACTCCATTTCTGATTTACGACGCTCAGTTTCCCTGATAAATTATGCCCCCTTGTCGAGCGTGCTACAAAAAAGTGTCTAAATCAATTCATAAATGTGGCATACAGCATGTATGGCAGAATTCTGGCTTAATTTGACTAGTACAATTTCCCCATTGACTTCCCCAAAGACGCTACAAAATAAATATAGTTTTTTTTATGTCGGACCGACGGAATCACTTACCCTCCAGCGGCCGCAACCAATCAGACCAATGAACTCCATGCGGCTTCTCCCTCCACGGAGAAGCCAGCACACGTGGCCGCACTGCCCCACTGTCTTTCCTAGGGTGCACCCGCTCATTCATGGCCTTAAAGGGCCAGCGTGCACAACTGTAAACTGCTCCCTATCCAATTTCAGCACACCCTGGATTATAAAAATGACTCTGCCCTCTTCCTCCTTGCCACAGCATTGTTGTGTCTGCCCATGTTCATTATTGCAAATGGTCCCTTAGTTGTATCCTGTGTTTCTGTATCCTGTATCCTGTGTTCCTGTATCCTGTATCCAGTAATTGTGTTTGTTCCAATGCGAAGTCTAGTATCGAAGTCAAGTTCATTACCTGTGCCAAGTATCATCTCTTTCAAGTGTCATCTGTACCAAATGTCTGCTACGCCAAGTGTCTGCCAAATCTTCTATCAAGGTACTCTTATCCTAAAGACTATCATTGACTGTTTGGCCAGCTGTTTCTCCATTATGGCAGAGCAGCCTAGTGGGTCCACATATCCCATAGCCGTGACAGTACGCTCAGGCCAAGCGTCCCATTGGTCATCCCAAAACAGCGGTCCAGATGATGCAAGCAGACATGCGTGTCCTCCGTGCACGCCAGTCTCAGTTCCTACAGGCCGTAAACTCCATAAATTTCCCGTTTGGATCTTCCTTCTGTGCCTCCTCTGGCTGCTTCCGCTACCCCGCCACCTGCTATCCCTCCTGTTTGTCCTGGGTCTGCAATTTGGTTGCCTCCACCTCCTCGCTACGACGGGGATCCTAAGACATGTGTAGGCTTCATCAACCAGCGTACGATCCACTGCAAGTCACGTGCTCATCCTTTCCCCTCTGATGAGGCCAGGGTTGCTTTTATTATTTCTCTCCTCTCTGGCAAAGTTCTGGCATGGGTGAACCCCATCTTGGAATAAGAGGGTCCGGAATTCTCTGATTTGCCACTGTTTCTGTCACGATCTATGGGTATGTGGACCCACTAGGCCGCTCTGCCATAGCAGAGTTGCAGCTGGCCAAACAGCAGTCTATATAAAAGTCTATGCAAAGTCCTAGCACAAGAGTAACTGAAAGAGTCTAGACAGTAGCAGATGCTCTGGCACAGATGGAGGTTGACGTGACAGATGATGCCAGACGTGGCAGATGACACCAGACGTGGTGGATGATGCCAGACATGACAGATGATGCCAGATGTGGCGTATGATACCAGACGTGGCAGATGACACACTCGACTCCAACTAAAGGCTCCGGAAACAAATACAGCAACTGGATACAGGATACGGGGAGCAGAATATGGGAACACTGGGAGCAATAAAAAACGAAAGGACCCTTTGCAATACAAACATGGGTAGACAACAACAATGCTCAGGCAAGGAGTGAAAGGGCTGAGCCCTTTCTATAGGTTCAAGTGATTTAGGGATTGGTTAGGGAACTTTTAGTATGCGTGCGCTGGCCCTTTAAGGGCAGGGACGAGCTAGCGCAAACCTTAGAAGTCAGTCCATGACAGGACAGCCACGCAAGCTGGCGTCTCTGAAGAGGGAGACGCTGGCAGGAGGCCAGGAGTCTGCGGTCGCGGCTGTCCGACAGGGAGGGGGGGGCGGCGGCGGTCTGCGACCGCAGTCATTACAGTTTCTAGAAACTTTCTTTACAGTGTTCGAGGAACCGAACATCCTCATCCTCTGCAGCTGCCTCACTGCTGACCCTCAATCAAGAGGAATCAACTGTAGGGGAGTACGCCATCTCCTTCCATACGCTGGCAGCAGAGCTGGCTTGGAATAATGAGGCTTTAGTGGCAACTTTTTGGCAGGGTCTTTTACCTCTCATATAAAAGATGAACTGGCAGCTTTAAAGCTACCTTGGATGCCTTAATACTTCTGGCAACCCGGATCGATATGAGGATCCAAGAGCATACTCTGGAAATTCGTCGGGAGAAGAGGTCTTTTTGACTACCACCCAAATTTAAAAGGCCTCTATTGCCCTGTCCTGCTGCACCTCCGGAGGAGCCTATGCAGGTAGACAGACTTCAACTGTCCAACCAGGGACGACAACACAGACGTTCGACAAGTGTGTGTCAGTACTGCGGCCACAAGGGACATTCCGTGCGCCAATGCCCTTAAAAGTCAGGAAACTCCAGCACCTAGGCTTGATTGGAGAGACAATACTAGGTGAATCTCCCTCGACGACTAAATTCTCTCCCAGACTTTCTATTCCTGTGTCTATCATCACCGGTGAAGGATCACACTCTGTATCTGCTTACTTGGATTGTGGAGCAGCTGCAAACTGCATCCAGCAGGACTTAGTAGACAATCTCCACTTGGCTACTGTTTCTCTAGAAAAACCTCTGGCGGTCATTTCTGTTGATGGACAACCTCTACCGGACCCTATCACCAGACCTCTGAGACTGCAGATAGGAGTTCTCCACTATGAACTAATAGCTTTCTATGTTCTAACCAAAGCTATAAACCCTGTCCTGCTGGGATTGCCATGGCTTTGCCAACATGCTCCAGTTCTTGATTCGAATTCAAGAGAGGTCCTCTAATGGGGACATTGATGTCTTAACCGCTGTCTGCCCGGGGTTCGTCCTGTTTTTTTTCTCCACTACCTCTGTCTCTCACTGGACTACCTCCACAATATGATAATTACGCTGATGTCTTTAGCAAGAAGGCGGCAGAGGTCCTTCCTCCTCATTGTCCATATGACTGTCCTATTGAGTTGCTCCCTGAAGCTTCACCTCTCCGTAGATAGGTTTATCCTCTCTCCTTACCTGAAACCCAGACCATGTCGGAGTATGTCAAGGAGAACCTGGAGAGGGTTTAATCGCAGAGTCTTCTTCACCAGCCAGAGCCGGATTCTTCTTCGTGAAGAAAAAGGAGGGATCACTCCGACTGTGCATCAATTATCATGGCCTAAACCTAATCACGGTAAAAAACAAGTACCCCTCGCCGCTTATCTCCGAGCTCTTCGACAGAATTCGTGGAGCCAAGAATTTCATGAAGCTCGATCTACGTAGGGCCTATAACCTGATCCGTATTCGCACGGATGATGAATGGAAAACCACATTCAACACTCGAGACGGTCACTACGAGTATCTCGTAATGCCCATTGTGTAACACTCCAGCAGTGTTTCAGGAGCTTATAAACGACATCTTCCGTTATATTCTATATGTCTGTGTGGTGGTTTATCTGGATGACATCTTAATCTACTCACCTGATCTGACCATGCATCGAAAGCTTGTCCGCCAAGTCCTGTCGTGGTTAATGGGTAAAAGCTTATTCTCTAAACTTGAGAAGTGCGTATTTGAAAGAAAATCTTTGTCCTTCCTGGGCTATATTATCTCTGATCATGGTCTACAAATGGATCCAGAGGAAGTAAAGACCATCTTGGAGAGACCACATCCTCAAGGTCTCTGAGCCATACAGAGAATTCTGGGATTCGCAAATTTTTATCATCAGTTCTAATTTCTTGTCACTTACTGCTCCCATCTCAGCCCTTACCAAGAAGGAAGTGAACGCTAAGGTCTGGACCCGTGAGGCAGAGTCGGCATTCTCCAACCTCAAGAGTGCCTTCACTTCTGCTTCTGTTCTTCATCATCTTGATGTGACTCGACAGTTTTCATTGGAAGTTGACGCCTCTTCCATTGGTACTGGAGCACTCCTGTTTCAAAAGAATTCCAAGTGTAAGGCAGGTATCTTGTGGATTTTTCTCCAAACTCTTCTTTCCTGCATGGTGCAACTATTCCATTGGGAATCAATAATTACTCACCGTCAAGTTGGCCTTACAAGATTGGAGACACCTGCTGGAGTGGGCTGCTCATCCCATCATCATCTTCACGGATCATAAGAATCTCATATATCTACAGTGTGCACAACTACTAAACCCTCGTCAAGCCAGATGGTCACTATTCTTTGCCAGATTTCAATTCCTGCTTCATTTCCGCTCGGTGGACAAAAACATTAAGGCCAATGCCCTGTCCTGGTCTTTTGAGACTAATGAAAGTCCTTAACATGTTATTGATCCTTTTAGGATTATTGCTGTTAACCCTCTGCAAATCAAGGACATTCCTCCCGTCTTGCTGACAGGGAAATAATTCTCCACTGAGGACATAATTCCAAACTGGCTGATTACTCTAGTGTCCGTAAAATTCTGAGCTTTATTGCTCATCACTACAGGGGGCCCACGCTACCAAAAGATGTCTTGGCCTATGTTTCTTTCTGTATGAACAGTGCCCAAAACAAGGCTACTCATTCTAAGCCTGCTGTTCTGCTCCTACCTCTGCCAGTTCCTGGTACTCCCTGGCAAGACATTGCCATGGATTTTATTACTGACTTCCCTCCTTCTTCTGGATGTACTATGCTCTGGGTCGTGGTGGACCGCTTCTCCAAGATGGCACATTTCGTTCCTTTAAACGTTTGCCCTCTGCTCCTCGTCTGGCAAGTTTGTTTATCCAGCACATCTTTCGTCTGCACGGCCTCCCCCTCCATATTGTGTCAGATTGGGGGGTACATTTCACATCTAAGTTCTGTAGAACCCTATGTAGACTTTTGGATGTGAAATTTGACTTTTCTTCCACTTATCACCCGCAGTCTAATGGCCAAGTTGAAAGGATCAACCAGGTAATTGAGAATTATCTTCGTCATTTTGTTTCAGTTCAACAAGACAATTGGGTACAGCTTCTGCCTAGGGCTGAATTCTCATACAACAATCATACTAGTGAATCTACTGCTTCTTCTCCGTTCTTCATTGTGTACAGTCAACATCCACGTGTTCCTCTTCCTGGGCCAGCAACGTCTCAAGTGCCTGCAGCCAATTCTTCCTTTGGAGGTTTCCTTCACATCTGGCAGCAAACTAAATCTGCGATCCTTCAGGCAGTTTATCGCATGAGATATGCAGATAGGAGAATAAATTGGGAGAAATATGCAAATATCGGCATCACTTACTCTCCAGTGGCCGCGACCGCAGACCTATGAACTCCAACTGCCGTCTCCCTCCTAGTATACGCAAGCACACGCGGCTGCATGGCTCCACTGTCTTTCCTAGGGTGATTCTGTCCAAAACAACGGAACCCTGTCACAAAGGTGACAGACGGAAACCATTAGCTAGGTTTCCGTCACCATTGAGTTGGTGAGGGAAACGGACACTGAGGTTCTGTTTGCCTTTCCGTTGAGGGGTTAACCCAGCGGAAACCTCTGACAGAACCCCACAACGGAAGGGCAATGGTGATGTGAACAGGCCCTTATTGGCACCCTAAGGCCCTGTTCACACTGTGCAGATTTGCTGAAAATTTTGCTTGCATGTTTTTTAAGTCAAAACCAGAATTGTATTAAGGAGAGCAAAACCCCCTCTAATCAGCTGTTTTAAAGGGGCCGCAACGCTTGTACGAGCACTGCTTCCCCTTCATTTCTTCTTCCTCACTGTGAATGTATGACACATATTTAGTGGCGATTCACAGCTATTGCAGCCTTTTCTCCCATTGAAGTGAATGGGAGAAAAGGCTGCAATACCTGTAAGAGCGCTGCGACCCCTTCAAAATGGCTGATCAGTGGGGGTCTCGGGAGCTGGACCCTAATAAATCAGCTATGCTGCGCTATTGTCTCCGGTAAAATCACTGAAAGCTGACGAAAGCTATTAAAGCCAATGGATTTGAGTCTGTTGTGCAACGGAACCGTTGCTTCCGTTAGTCCCTTGTTCTGCTCCTCGGAAGGAGCAGAACAACAGAACACACCGACGCAGGTGTGAACTAAGCCTTACATGTGTATAGGGTCCAATGTCCAAAATGGCAAGATTTTTCTCATGTGCTGTCAACAAATACATCCAATGAGCAGGTTTTCTGGAGCACAAAGATTTTATAAAGTTTTGATATGCAGTAAACTAGACACTAGAGATGAGCGAACTTATCAAAAGTTCGGTTCGGCTAGTTCGCCGAATTTCACAAAAAAGTTCGGTTCGGACCGAACTAGTTCTGACCGAACCTGTCACTTACGTGCGCCGAGCATGCTACTGTCCAGGGTGCTGATAGAGTTAATGGGCTGCACTAACTCTTTCAGCAACCTTCACAGTACATGCTCGGCGCGCGGAAAATACCATTTAAATGTAATAAAAAAATAAAAATTATACGTTCGTACTTACTTTCCTCCTGTCCGGCCTCCAGCGATGACGTTTCATCCCTTTCGCCGCTGCAGCCAATCACAGGCTGTAGTGGCGGTCACGCACGTCAGGATGACGCTTCATCCCACGTGACCGCCTCTGCAGCCAATCACAGGCTGCAGCGGCGACATGAATGAAACGTCATCGCTGGAGGCCGGACAGGAGGAAAGTAAGTATGAACGTATTATTATTATTTTTTGGCATGTATGTATGTTGGCATGTATGTATGTATGTATGTATGTTGGCATGTATGTATGTTGTCATGTATGTATGTATGTATATCTGTGCATGTATGTTGGCATGTATGTATGTATGTATGTGCATGTTTGTATGTATATTTGCATGTATATATTTGCATGTATGTATGTATGTTTGCATGTATGTATTTTTGCATGTATGTTGTCATGTATGTATGTATGTATGTTGTCATGTATGTATATATGTGCATGTGTGTATGTATATTTGTATGTATGTATGTTTGCATGTATGTGTGTTTGCATGAATGTATGTTTGCATGTATGTATGCATGTTTGTATGTATATTTGCATGTGTGTGTATATATATATGTATGTATGTTGTCATGTATGTATGTATGTTGTCATGTATGTATATATGTGCATGTATGTTGGCATGTATGTATGTATGTATATTTGCATGTATGTATGTTGTCATGTATGTATGTATATATGTGCATGTATGTTTGCATGTATGTTGGCATGTATGTATACATGTGCATGTTTGTATGTATATTTGCATGTATATATGTTTGCATGTGTGTATGTATGTTTGCATGTATGTATGTTGTCATGTATGTTTGTATGTATATTGTCATGTATGTATGTATATATGTGCATGTATGTATGTTTGCATGTTTTTATTTTTGCATGTATGTTTGCATGTATGTTTATATATATGTGCATGTATGTAATTATGTTTGCATGTATTTATGTTTGCATGTATATTTGTGCATGCTTGTATATATGTATGTATGTATCTTTGCATGTTTGTTTGTATGTATGTATGTTTTCATGTGTGTGTGTATGCATGTATGTATGATAGTTTGCATGTATATATGTGTGTATGTTTGCATGTATGTATATTTGCATGTATATATGTGCATGCTTGTATATATGTATGTATGTTTGTATATATGTATATTTGTATATATGTATGTATGGCCATGTATGATACTGTCTGCTGGCGCCCTGTATCTAAGTCAACTTCACGGCAGGCTTCTATACATGGTATAACAGTCAGTATCACACCTTAAACTGAATCTAAGCCTACGACATGTTTTATTTCATTATTTTATTTTTTTACAGGTTTGGTGTTTGGACTACGTCGGTTTCGAGGACTACTTAGATGACGGTTTTTTTTTCTACAATAAAATGGTTAATGAGGGTTGTGTTGGGGGTGCTTTATTTCAATAAAATATTTTATCTATATCTTTGTCTTTTTCTTTTCAAATTTTATTAATACCACTTTAGTAATGGCCGCTGTCTGAGTGACAACATCCATTACTAATGCGAGGCTTAGTGTTAGCCGGTGCAGAGGCTAACACTAACCACCATTATTACCCCGGTACCCAAAACCACCAGGGGTGCCGGGAAGAGCCAGGTACGATCCAGTACCCGACCATCTGTTGTGATGGTCAGGTCCTGGGGCGGCCGCAGGCTGGTATTATGAGGCTGGGAAGGGCCAAAAACAGTGGACCTTCCCACCCTTGTAATGCTAGGCTGCTGCTGCTGTGTTGTATCTGGCTGGTTATAAAAGTGGGGGGGACCCCACGTCATTTTTTTAAATTATTTATTTATTTACATTTTTTTTTTTAAAAAGACATGGGGTTCCACCCAATTTATCATAACCAGCCACATACAACACAGTGTTATTAGCCTGGGAATGGACAAAACCAGTGGCCCTTCCCACCCATGTAATGCCAGACTGCTGCGGCCTTGTATATGGCTGGTTATTAAAAATGTGGGGGACCCGTCTATTGCTAAATTTGTTAAATTCCACAAAAAAAACGACGTGGGGGTCCCCCCCATTTTTATAACCAGCCCGATACAACACAGCAGCAGCAGCCTAGCATTACAAGGGTGGGAAGGTCCACTGATTTTGGCCCTTCCCAGCCTCATAATACCAGCCTACGGCCGCCCCAGTACCCGACCATCACAACAGATGGTCGGGTACTGGATCGTACCAAGCTCTTCCCGGCACCCCTGGTGGTGGTGGGTACCGGGGTAATAATGGGTGGTTAGTGCTAGCCTCTGAACCGGCTAACACTAAGTACCGCCTTAATAATGGACGCTGTCAATCAGCCAACTGCCATTATCTAGGCACTAATAAAGTTTGAAAAAAACCCACAAAGACAATTCTTTTTTATTGAAATAAGAAATCCCCAACAAAACCCTCGTTAACCATTTTATTAAAATTTGAAAAAACGCAGATCTACGCAGTAGTCCAACGAATCGAAGATGTAGTCCAATCGGTACATCAAAATCTGCAACAACATAAAAAAACAGTTATCAATGTGAACAATACCAATACTTCTACTCACCTACACACATATATACACGCACACACAAACAAACAAACAACCATACACACACATATATACACAAACACAACAAGATATACACACACACATAAACAGACAAACACACACATATACACGAACTCACACATATACAAACAAAAACACACATATCCAAACACACACACACACAGTTATACACACATACACGAACACATATACACAAACACATATACAAACAAAAACACACATACCCAAACACACATATACACAAACACATATACACAAACACACCCATATATACACACAAACACACACACATATACAAAAACACACACAAACATCTACACACAAACATATACACAAATACACCCATATATACACAAACATATACACAAAACACATATACACAAACACACCCATATATACACACACACATATAAAAACAAAAACAGACAAAGTCACATACCCAAACACACATATATACACAAACACGGTTTCTTTTAAATGCTGCTGGGGAACCCGCTCGATCCACTATATAAGGCTGCGCTACAGTGCAGCATTTAAAAGAAACAGGATCCTGACCTGTCCATAGAGTTTAAGGCAGCACAGAGTATTTCAGGAGATGAGCGTGCAGATTCAGTGCTGCTGCGAACTCTGCTCTTACCATTACGTAGCTCTCAGTCTGTTACCTCTCCTCCACTCCTGTCCTCAAGAACACCTTCACATGATTGGCAAGTCACCACGTAATGGTAAGAGCAGAGTTCACAGCAGCACAGAGTATTTCAGGAGATGAGCGTGCGGATCTTGTGCGGGGTGGTGACTTGCCAATCATGTGAAGGTGTTATTGAGGACAGGAGTGGAGGAGAGGTAACAGACTGAGCTACGTAATGGTAAGAGCAGAGTTCACAGCAGCACTGAATCTGCACGCTCCTCTCCTGAAATACTCTGTGCTGCTGTGAACTCTGTTCTTACCATTACGTAGCTCAGTCTGTTACATCTCCTCCACTCCTGTCCTCTATAACACGTTCACATGATTGGCAAGTCACCACCACGCACAAGATCCGCACGCTCATCTCCTGAAATACTCTGTGCTGCTGTGAACTCTGCTCTTACCATTACGTGGTGACTTGCCAATCATGTGAAGGTGTTCTTGAGGACAGGAGTGGAGGAGAGGTAACAGACTGAGAGCTACGTAATGGTAAGAGCAGAGTTCACAACAGCACTGAATCTGCACGCTCATCTCCTGAAATACTCTGTGCTGCCTTAAACTCTGTGGACAGGTCAGGATCCTGTTTCTTTTAAATGCTGCACTGTAGCGTAGCCTTATATAGTGGATCGAGCGGGTTCCCTAGCAGCATTTAAAAGAAACAGGATCCTGATCTGTCCACAGAGTTTAAGGCAGCACAGATTATTTCAGGAGATGAGCACGGGCAGCCGTTCGTTTTTCCGACCCGTGCTCCCATCATGCACACGACCGTAAAAACACCCGTTATTGCGGGTCGTAATTACGACCCGCAATAACGGGCTCATAGACTTCTGTTACCCACGGGTACCTTTCCGTATTCTCACGGGAAGGTGCCCGTGCCGTTAAAAAAATAGAACATGTTCTATTTTTCTATTTTACGGGCCGTGCTGCTATAATTATAATGACAGCACGGTTCGCAAAAGCGGCCGGCTGCCCGTGGCCGGCCGGCCGTGCTCGTAGTTACGAGTCGTAATTACGAGCACGGCCCGTAAAATAAAAAAATAGAACATGTTCTATCTTTTTAACGGCACGGGCACCTTCCCGTGAGAAAACGGGAAGGTACCCGTGGCTAACAGAAGTCTATGGGCCCGCTATTTCGGGTCGTAATTACGACACGTGATAACGGGTGTTTTTATGGTCGTGTGCATGAGGCCCCGTAATAACGGGTGGCTACATGTGTGCACCCGTCATTACGGCAGCGTTGCTAGGCGACGTCAGTAAGGGTATGTGCACACACACTAATTACGTCCGTAATTGACGGACGTATTTCGGCCGCAAGTACCGGACCGAACACCCTGCAGGGAGCCGGGCTCCTAGCATCATATTTATGTACGATGCTAGGAGTCCCTGCCTCTCCGTGGAACTACTGTCCCGTACTGAAAACATGATTACAGTACGGGACAGTTGTCCTGCAGAGAGGCAGGGACTCCTAGCATCGTACATAACTATGATGCTAGGAGCCCGGCTCCCTGCACTGTGTTCGGTCCGGTACTTGCGGCCGAAATACGTCCGTCATTTACGGACGTAATTAGTGTGTGTGCACATACCCTAAATAGTCACTGTCCGGGGTGTTGAAAGAGTTAACTGATCGGCAGTAACTGTTTCAGTACCCTGGACAGTGACTACCGATCACAGTACCTGTAAAAAAAAAGACGTTCATACTTACCGAGAACTTTCTGCTTCCTCCAGTCCGGTCTCCTGGCCGTTGCCTTGGTGACGCGTCCCTCTCGACATCCGGCCCGACATTCCTTGATGACGATGCAGCCCATGTGAGCGCTGCAGCCAATCACAGGCTGCCGCGGCCTCTGCAGCCAATCACAGGCTGCAGAGGCCTCTGCAGCCAATCACAGGCTGCCGCGTCAGAAAAGGTCGGACTGGAGGAAGAAGAGGGACTCGTCAACAAGACAACGACCGGGTACGTATGAAATGCTTTTTATTTTATTTTTAATCAGCAGCCTCTTTTCTCTATCAGTGATTGATAGAGATAAGTGGCTGCCGATTTGTATAATGTTTTTGACCGGGTTCGGTCAAAACGGGTTCGGCCGAACCCGGTGAAGTTCGGATTCGCTGCGAACCGAACTTTACCGGAAGTTCGGACCGAAACCGGGTTCGGTTGTCCCGGTTCGCTCATCTCTACTAGACACCCAAACAAAAAACAAATTGAATGTGACTTACATTAAAGTCTATGTAGGCAAAGTTGTGAGCAACTTACGATCTGTGTCAGAAAATTTAACAAAATTTCATTTTTGGCGACTCTTGTGTCACGGTCACGTTTTGCAACACGACCACATTGACTAACATTACATGCAAGGTTACAGTGCGACATTGCAATCTACGAGTTGCTCAACCAAAGTTGCTGTGTAGCCCTAGCCTTAATTATGTGCTGCAAAGTGGAATCTTTGCATCACCTGATCTATGAATCACATGATTTGCAATGTAAATCACATTAAAAAAGTGCAGGTAGTAAAAAACGCTATTTGCAAAAAATGACACAAAAAACCCGCCATAAAAAATGTGAGTGAAGGAAGCCTTAAACCTAATCTACCTGCACACATTGCGGAAATATTAACCACAAAACTACCCGTTTAGCGTGTAAAATTATTCGGCGGAATTTGCAGTGAATTTCACCCCTGAAATTCGCAACAAAAATTGACATGCTGCTGTTTTTAAAAACTGCAGCAGCTAAGGGGTTGTACATCTGGTATGGGAGGTATTTCTGATCCCGGGATGCTAGTTCTTCGTTATAGTCAGCACCTGCTGGTGATAGTGAGGGCACAGCTCCTGTGCCCGCACCATCACCAAGACTTAATAGTATGGCGGTTCGCGGAAACTACCAGCTTGCCGTGATGCACCATTACAACATGAAGTTGGAAGGAGTTAAGTAGCAAGATTCAATTGGGAATATCATGTTTTCCATGCAAGTCATAATTTATTTACTTAGATTGTACTACAGAACATTTGATAATGTATGAATTTCTATTACCTTTGTAGGGCTCAAGTTCACTTTAAAAAAAAAAAAAAAAAAGAGAGAGCAACATTCATCATTGATTCTCCATCTGTTAAATGTTTTTAAATTCTTTTTATTTATTGATTTATTGTTTAAATTATTATTTTTATTATATATAATAAATAATTTTTATTATTTTTTTTTTTTACTTTAAATAGCTATTCGAGCCATAAAAGAATATAATTTTAGGAGCAAATACGGCATAGCCTATCACAATAAACGTAAAAAAAAGTCCCCTGATATCTGACTTTTACCCTGTGTAAATAAAGCTGTGAAGCCGTTGAGGATTCATGGATTTCATGCATGGAAATCTGATTTTCTGGCCACCTGTGCTGCTCAGTAAATAAATGATTCATCATTATGTCAAAATGTAGCAGTACAGAGATGTATTCAATGCTAAGCAGAGAAGTAGATCCAACTAAAGGCTGTCGTTCTACTTGCAGTTGTCATGTTTGTAAGGCATACTATTATGTATATATGTATAAAATCATGTGCTTTGTCTACTAATAAATTCATTTTACTTCTCAATTTGACATCCCTAAACCCTGCAATGAGCTTGTACCCAGGATAATTAGAAAAATATCATATAATTCTTCTAAGCTTGCAAGAAAGAAAACCGCAAACATTTGATTTTGATTTAATAAAATATACATGAACAAACTTTGTATCAAACATGGATATATTTGACTTATGTTTCAGTAAATGTTTATGAAGGTTTTAAACTAAATGACATATAACAAATGTGAATAGCAAGAGACAAAAAATCTGATGACACAGCACAGGTAATTTAAAGCATCCATACATCATATATATATATAGTGCAACATAGCCACATTCACACTACTGCTTGCCTTTATGTTATTTTTTTGTATGTGTGTCTTTTTGTCAAAACACATAAAAGAGAGAATCCTCACATGGATTCCTTTTTATTTCTATTGAATGCAAGCATTCAAAAATACATCAGTTTGTATCAGTTTCAGTCAGGATCTGTTTCTTTTCAGAATTCATAAAGCTCATCAATGGCTCTGTCCACACTGGCAAGCAGATGCATCGAAGAAGCCCTATAATTTCTATGACTCTGTATACAATGGTGTTATTATTTGTGTTTTTTGATCATTTATTTGCTAAATAAAAAGGATCCTTGGAGAGATTTCTTTCACTTCTATAGAGCTTAAATTGATAACAATGTACACCAGCCAAAAACATTGAAAGAAAAATGCCAGTAATGACAAAGCCATACGGTAGCTATGTATTTGGATCCATATCCAAATTCCTGATTGTAAAATAATGATGCAAACCTCATATCATTTTATATGTTATAAAAACAATGGACCCCATGGTTGTCCTATGATAATTTCTGTTAGGCTATATTTACACCACATTTGTGGGGACCATCATTCAGGTAAACTCTTGGGCTTATAGTCTAATACATTACAACATTTGGAGCTTGCATTCGATATTTACATTAATTTGATAAGGTTCCACAGCACATATAGTTAGTCATATGAAACTGGATGCCTGGACTGCGGTATACTTCCTTTTGTATACAGTTATATTGGTATAGGATATGCCATAAATTTCCAATAGATGTGAATCCAACCTCTGGGACCCATACCTATCACTTGAAAGGGGCCCCCTGACCCCCATCCTACTTTGTCTGGCTCCCGCCGCTCCCCCTGCCGAATTGGTCAATAGTACAGAAACTACCAAACTCGCTCAGCTATGCTGTTTCCATAATGGCCATAAAAGTGTATGGGAGTTATGGAATCAGCATAGCACACTAGCTGCACTGTTTCTTGAACTAAAGAGCTACGGAAACAGCATACACTTTACACGATCGTTCGACAAATATTTCTCCACACTTCCCTATGCATCGGCCAAGTGTGAATGTGTTTTCAATAAGCAGAAGGGAGAAAGATGCTGCCAGACTCCTGTGGCAGCAACTTATCTACTAAAAAAACAGAGTTTGAAATTCTACATGTCCTACCCTTCTCTCCCCCGACATCTGCTGTTGGAGGAAGAGTCGGAATACCGCCACACAAATTAGACGGTTGGCCAGTGGTGCGTTGCCAACTTAAGACCTCACCCCGAGTGCTGTGCATTGTTCTGGAGACTCTCTCTCAAGAAAGGCATCCATAAAATAGAAACAATTCAAAGAAGGACAACTGAAACAGTTTTGGGCTGCATAACAAAACAAATATAAGAATTAAAGGCTATGGACACCTTAGACATTTAAAAAATCATTTACATATTTTAGTAGTTACCTTAACTTGAGTTTAAAAGTTGCACTAAGTTTCAGACTGCAATCTCCGTTCCTTTATTCTTTTTCAGACCCTCTGATATGCAATGGTTTGCAACCTACTCCTAATTTCAGACTTTGCAACATGCGGGCATGTCCCTCTGTACATGTGTTCTGTGAATCCAGGATGCTTGTGCCTTCACTATCTCTCCTGTATGAGCCTAGCTTCATTACATTACTGCTTTCCCTTTCTACAGCCCCTGTATAATCGTCCCTCATCTGCGCAGACACTAAGGCCCTGTTCACAATGAGTTTTTTTACACGTTATTTGATGCTGCCTGTTTGCTCTCTCCCCCCTCCCCTTGCAGATTTTGCAGTGATTCTTTCCTCCATCTTTCTCTGTACAGCCTGTGTGATCTTTTCCTCTGCAGACTCTGGGTCCCCTTCTCCCTCTCTGCTGTGTACAACCTCCTCCCCCTCCCTGCTGGTGCCTCTAAGGCCTGATTCAGACGAACGTGTCCGTTTTGCGTCCGTATAAAAACGGACCATATTTAATGCATTTCAGTTCCGTGTGGCATAAATTTCAGTGTGCTTTCCATGTGGCATCAATTTTTAATGTCAGTGTTGAGGCACATTTTTTTTATTTTTTATTTTTTTATTTATTATTTATTTCTTTTTTCCACAGCATTTCTTTAACATCTGTTTTGTGAAACACGGACAGCATACGGATGACGTCCGTGTGCTGCCGTGATTTTCATGCACCCATAGCCTTTAATGGGTGACGTGGTCCGCAAAAACGGACCAGAATAATCAGAGATGTCTAAATAGCCCCATTGAATTGAATAGCTCCGTGTGCTGTCTGTTTTTTTAACGGACAGCACCTGGACATATACCATGTTCGTCTGAATAAGGCCTAAGGGCTTATTTAGACGAACGTGATATACGTCCGTGCAACGCGCGTGATTTTCACGTGCTTCGCACGGACCTATGTTAGTCTATGGGGCCGTGCAGACTGTCTGTGAGTTTCACGACATGTCCGATATTTGTGCGTTGTTCGCGCATCACGCACCCATTGAAGTCAATGGGTGCGTGAAAATCACGCGCAGCACATGGAAGCACTTCCGTGTGACGCGCGTGATTCACGCAACAGCAGTAAAAAGTATGAATGAAAACAGAAAAGCAGTACGTGCAATAATGACGAGTGTCATAATGATGGTGGCTGCGCGAAAATCACGCAGCCACACATCATACGCGGCTGACACACGGAGCTGTTAAGTAGCTTTTGCGCGCGCAAAACGCCGCGTTTTACGTGTAAATCCGGCCTAACACTGAGAAAAGAAAGGGCTGAGGAGAGAGAACGGCCAGGAACAGTTTGCTCCCGGATTTATTTGTAAGAAAATTTTAAGAAATTGTAAGAATTTTTTAAAGAAGTCTATTTAGAAAAGTTGTTAATTTTTGCATTTAGGAAGAAAACAAAAAACAACTAAAAATAGCGCAAAAGTTGCCTTTAAACATGAACACCTTAGAGCAGAGAAGGGACAGATGTGATATGATAGAAACATTTGGGTTTATAAAAGGTAGTAATGAAATTCAGGAAAACTGTTTCTAGAACTAGGGAGATCACATTGAAATTGGAGGGAGGAAGACTGAAATGTAACACAAGGAAAAACGTATTCTCAGAAAAGGTGATAGATCTATCGAAAAGTCTTCCAGCACCTGTTATGAGGACACGTGTGTGTGTGTGTGTGTGTGTGTGTGTGTGTGTGTGTATATATATTATATATACACACACACACAATATATACCGTATATATATATATATATGTACAATTTTTTAATTTTTTTTACAATTCATATATATATATATATATATATATATACTGTATATATATATATAATTATATATATATATATATATATATATATATATATATACAGATGTAGCCAAGTTTATCTTCACTGATAACATTGAAAGGCCATTGAAAAAATGAAGTTCAATTTTCTTGACAGTGTATTTAGTGCATTAAGGGCATGACCAGACGTGGCGGAATTGCTCTGGGATTCCGCTGCGGACAGTCCGCTGCGGAAATCCGTAGCATACACGTTTCTCCATAGCTTTCCACACCTTTTTCGCTAGGTTCATTTACATGTTGCGGACAATTCCGCTGCGGAGCATAGGCTGCGGTGCGGAATGCGGAATTTGGTGTCCGCAGCATACACTGGTTGTTGCGGGCGTGTAGCGGACTTGTTGCGTACTCATTGCGGAATTTCTCCATTGACTTCAATGGAGAGTCAAAATTCTGCAATGAAGTCTGCAGATGTTATGTGTGCTGCATAGCGTATTTGTTTTATGAACATGACCTTTCTTCATTCTGGCTGGACCTATGTATTTCTAGGTTTACAGCCAGACTGAAGCCCCATGCACACTAATGTAAAAACGCCCGTAATCACGGGCCGTTATTACGGCACGGGCAGGCCGATAGAAGTCAATGGGACTCCCGTAATTACGGGTCACTACGTGTGTGCACCCGTAATTACGGGATCGTTGCTAGGCGACGTCAGTAAATAGTTACTGTCCAGCTTGATGAAAGAGTTAAACGATCGACAGTAACTGTTTCAGCACCCTGGACAGTGACTTCCGATCACAATATACATCAACCTGTAAAAAAAATAGAAGTTCAAACTTACCGAGAACTCCCTGCTTCTTCCTCCAGTCCGGCCTCCCGGGATGACGTTTCAGTCCAAGTGACGGCTGCAGCCAATCACAAGCTGCAGCGGTCACATGGACTGCCATGTCATACAGGGACATCGAACTGGATGTCAAGAGAGGGACGCGTCACCAAGACAACGGCCGGGTAAGTATGAATTTATTTTACTTTTACTAGGGAGAGGGCTGTCCCTTCTCTCTATCCTGCACTGATAGAGTGAAGGGAAGTACTTTCACCTCAATACGCAACGGCTAGTCCGCATCAATTTAATGCCCATTTTAGGCAGAGCCGCAACAAAATCTGCAACGCAGATTATGTGCGGCACTGATGTGGACAGTGGCGGAAAAAATATACGCCACGTCTGATCATGCCCTTAAAGTCAAGATAAAGATGCATGTATATATATATATATATAGATATATATATATATATATACATACATTATATATATATATATATATATATATATATATATATATAATTATTATAAAGAAAAATAGAACCGCCCCCAAAAAAGTTAGATATTAATGTATATATCTATAATAATATACACCCAAAAAAAAGTAGACTGGATGGACCTATACGTCATTTTTTTTTGCCGTCAATGTCTTTGTTTTTATGATTTCCAATCAATCTAGCATGGGTAACCTGTATTTGCAGTAAAAAAATAATTATTTTTAACCTATCAAATAATAATATTTAATAATTATTTGTGCATACAGTGCTCTTCCTCTGTAGGTACCATGTGAATAATGCACATATCCAGTATAGAGTTCTTTAGTACTCTTCATGACATCTCACTATCATAATAATCATAATGTTCAGTATTTAAAGTGCTGAACCGGCAGAAACTGATCTCTGACACTTTGATGCAAAATGATGCGGTTTTGTGAAACAACAGAATATAATAACCAAATTCTTAAATGACTGAATCTGATGACTGCAATAATTGTCTTTAAAAGTCATGCATGCATGAAGTCACTCTTAGCATTTGACAGCCTGGAACAGTTTCAGGCACTTTCTCTCTTCTAATGACGCACATTTGTGGCACAACATATATATAACAACAGATGTAACAGAAGTTCTCTGCATAACCATTTTTTCAAGGTCAGGCTTGCATATAATGAGAAAAACAAAATTACTTCCCTAATTATTTTGTTTAGATCTAGTCACAGAAAATGGATATTTGCAATTAGAAAGAGCTTATCTTATGAAATACAAAGGAAAACATTTTAAATATTTGTAGGTCATAACACTATGGTAGGCTGCAGTACAATCTTTTGCTAATTCCCAATATTTTTATACATGGACGACCATTTAGAAGGGTGTGAGAATACATTCTGATTATTTCTGAACCTCTGCAGTAAGAGAGAAAGACTCTGAGCAAACAGCATTGTTTATAAAGGTAATTGGTTGGAAATAATCACCAAGCAGTAGAAAGGCATGGGAAGGCTTCAGTCAATTTAGACTTTTTACTCTTTTGCTAGTAATAAACCCTTCATTAGAAACCTCTGCTGTTTCTTTATATTGTTATTATTTTTTTCAGGCATGAAATTATGTAAATTATCTAGTGCTACAACCATATTTAATGTAACCCTTTTTTTCTATAAAAGCTGTTGGACTCTCTTTCATGCTAACCCCTTCCCACCCATGCTGATTAAATGAATGAGTTAATGGCATGGTCCTGATACCAGAAGGCCGTTAATTTACGCGCTGGTTTTGATAGCACTCTGCACTCCTGCACACTGTGCCATCAGCAGGATTGGACTGTTAGGCTGGGTTCACACGTGGCGGAATTTCACTTGAATTCCGCTGCGGACACTCCGCAGCGTTAATCAGCAGCGGAGCCGTTTCTCCATTGACTTCCACTTTAATTCAGAAGTGTTAGTTTAGACGTTGAGTAAAATTCCGCTGCGGAGCGGAATTTGGTGTCCCCAGCATGCTCTGTCTGTTGCGGAGCAGTGGCGGACTGGTTGCGGACTCATGGCGGAATTTCTCCATTGACTTCAATGGAGATTCTAAATTCCGCAATGAAGTCCGCAGCTGTCATGCACATGTTATGTGTGCTGCGGATGCGTCTTGCTTTTTTAACATGACATTTCTTCATTCTGGCTGGACCTATGTATTTCTAGGTCTACAGCCAGACTGAGGAAGTCAACGGGGCTCCCGGAATTACGGGAGCATTGCTAGGAGACGTCAGTAAATAGTCACTGTCCAGGGTGCTGAAAGAGTTAAGCGATCGGCAGTAACTGTTTCTGCACCCTGGACAGTGACTAGCGATCCCAATATACAGCAACCTGTAAAAAAAAAGAAGTTCAAACTTACCGAGAACTCCCTGCTTCTGTCTCCAGTCCGGCTTCCCAGGATGACGTTTCAGTCTAAGTGATGGCTGCAGCCAATCACAGGCTGCAGCGGTCACATGGACTGCTGCGTCATCCAGCGAGGTAGGGCTGGATGCCGAAAGAGGGACGCGTCACCAAGACAATGGCCGGTAAGTATGAAATTCGTTTACTTTCACTAGGGAAAGTGCTGTCCCTTCTCTCTATCCTGCACTGATAGAGAGAAGGGAAGCACTTTTTCCGCAGTCCGCAGCAGCTAGTCCGCATCAATTTACTGCACATTTTGGGCAGATCCGCAGCGTAATCCGCAACCCAGATTAGGTGCGGCATTGATGCGGACAGTTGCGGAGGAAATCCGCCACGTGGGGGCATGCCCTTAGGGCATGGCCAGATGTAGCGGATTTGCTCTGGAATTCCGCAGCAGGATAGAGAGAAGGGACAGCCCTTTCCCTTACCCGGCTGTTGTCTTGGAGACGCGTCCCTCTCTTGACATCCAGCCCGACCTCCCTGGATGACGCGGCAGTCCATGTGACCGCTGCAGCCTTTGATTGGCTGCAGCCGTAACTTGGACTGAAACGTCATCCCTGGAGGCCGGACTGGAGGAAGAAGCAGGGAGTTCTCGGTATGTATGAACTTCTATTTTTTACAGGTTGATGTATATTGTGATCCGAAGTCACTGTCCAGGGTGCTGAAACAGTTACTGTCGATCGTTTAACTCTTTCAGCAAGCTGGACAGTGACTATTTACTGACGTCGCCTAGCAACGCTCCCGTAATTACGGGTGCACACACGTAGTCACCCGTAATTACGGGAGCCCCATTGACTTCTATGGGCCTGCCCGTGCCGTAA
Source organism: Rhinoderma darwinii (assembly GCF_050947455.1). NCBI lineage: Eukaryota > Metazoa > Chordata > Amphibia > Anura > Rhinodermatidae > Rhinoderma > Rhinoderma darwinii. Next base: position 214,847,880 of record NC_134690.1, on the reverse strand, counting down.
TAATGGCCCGTGATTACGGGCGTTTTTACGTTGGTGTGCATGGGGCTTCAGTCCGGCTGTAGAACTAAAAATACAGACTTCATTGCGGAATTTTGACTCTCCATTGAAGTCAATGGATAAATTCCGCAATGAGTCCGCAACAAGTCCGCTACCAAGGACCCGTATTTACGCCAGTATTTACGGGAGGCAAAAAATTTGTTTGTGTGCATGAGGCCTCAGTCTGGCTATAGACCTCAAAACACTTAGGTCCAGCCAGAATGAAGAAATATCCTGTTTGTAAAACCAATACGCAACGCAACACACATAATTTCTGCGGATTTCATTGCAGAATTTTGAAACTCCATTGAAGTCAATGTAGAAATTCCGCAATAAGTCCGCAAGAAGTCCGCTACACGTCCGCATCAGCCAGTGTATGCTGCGGATACCAAATTCCGCACCGCAGCCTATGCTCCGCAGCAGAATTGTCCGCAATGTGTAAACGAACCAAACTAAAAAGCTGTGGAAAGCAATGGAGAAACGTGTACGCTGCGGAATTCCGCTGCGGACAGTCTGCTGCGGAAATCCGCAGCGGACAGTTTCTCCATTGGTTTCCACACCTTTTTAGTAAGGTTCGTGCACACGTTGGGAAAACTCAGCTGTGGAGCATAGGCTGCGGTGCAGAATTTGGTATTCGCAGCATACACTGGCTGATGCGGACGTGTAGCGGACTTCTTGCGGACTTATTGCGGAATTTCTCCATTGACTTCAATGGAGTTTCAAAATTCCGCAATTAAATCCGCAGATGTTATGTGTGGCGTTGTGTATTGGTTTTACAAACAGGATATTTCTTCATTCTGGCTGGACCTATGTGTTTTTAGGTCTATAGCCAGACTGATGCCTCATGCACACAAACATATTTTTTGCCTCCCGTAAATACTGGCGTAAATACGGGTCCTTGGTCACATGCATTTGACCCGTATTGCACCAGTATTTACGGGCACGTTTTCGCTGCAAAATTGCACTGCACTAATCGGCAGCCCCTTCTCTCTATCAGTGCAGAATAAAGAGAAGGGGCAGCCCTTTTCGTAGTAAAAGTAAAAGAAATTCAAACTTATCCGGCCGTTGTCTTGGTGACGTGTCCCTCTTTCAACATCCAGCCCGACCTCCCTGGATGACGCGGCTGTCCATGTGAACGCTGCAGCCTGATTGGCCTGTGATTGGCCTGTGATTGGCCTGTGATTGGCTGCAGCGGTCACATGGGCTGAAATGTCATCCCGGGAGGCCAGACTGAAGGAAGTAGCAGGGAGTTCTGGGTAAGTATGAACGTCTATTTTTTTTACACGTTGATCTATATTGTGATCGGTAGTCACTGTCCAGGGTGCTGAAAGAGTTACTGCCTATCGTTTAACTCTTTCAGCACCCTGGACAGTGACTATCCCATGACGTCGCCTAGCAACGCTCCCGTAATTACGGGTGCACACACGTAGTCACCTGTAATTACGGGAGCCTCATAGACTTCTATGGGCCTGCCCGTGCCGTAATTACGTCCGTTTTTACGTTCGTGTGCATGGGGCATTAGATGAAATGTTTTAAAAGACAGCAGGAAGTACTCTTCCCCTGAATACGCAGCGGCTAATCCGCATCAATTTACTATACATTTTAGGCAACGTAGATTATGTGTGGCATTGATGCCGACAGTGTCGGCAGAAATACGCCACGTCTGGCCATGCCCTTAGGGCACGTTCAGACGTGGCGGAATTTTTCCGCTGCAAATGTTGGTGCAGATTTGGGGCAATTACGCAACGAATCTGCACCAACATTTGCATATTTGACAGGTAATTCAGACGTTGCAGAAAACACAGCGGACTTGCCACAGATTTTAGTTTCTGCATTGAAAAGGCTGAAATACGCAGTGAAATTCCACTTCTTCTCCGCAACAGACAGTCCATGCTGCGGACTGAAAATTCTGCACCGGAGCCTATGGTCCACAGCGGAGTTTTCCGCAACATCTGCACGAGGATAACTAAAAAGGTGTGGAAACCAATGGACAAACTGTCTGATAAGGATTTCCACTGCGGACTGTCTGCAGCGGAATTCCACAGCAGTTCCGCCATGTCTGAATGTGCCCTCAGGGTATGTTCACACGGGCTATTTTCGAACGTTTTTCGGGCAGTAAACGCCCGAAAAATGGCCAAAAAATCAGAAGCAGAACACCTCCAAACATCAGCCCATTGATTCCAATGGGAAAAAAGGCCATGTAAAAAAACGGCAGCGAAAAAGAAGTGCAGGTCACTTCTTGGGACATTTTTGGAGCCGCTTTTCATTGACTCTATAGAAAACAGCTCCAAAAACGGCCGTAAAAACACAGCGAAAATCGTGAGTGGCTTAAAAAACTTCTGAAAATCAGGAGCTGTTTTCCCTTGAAAACAGCTCCTTATTTTCAGGCGTTTTTAGTCTAACGTATGAATATACCCTTAGGCCATGTTGAGACATGGCGGAATTTTTCTGCTGCAAATGTTAGTGCAGATTCGGGGCAATTACGCAACGAATCTGCACCAACATTTGCATAAGGGCGGATTCAGACGAACGTGTTTTGCGTCCGTGCCGGCCGCATGGTTTTCACGCGGCTCGCGCGGACCTAGAGACGTCTATGGGGCAGTGCAGACAGTCCGTGAGTTTTGCACAGCGTTAGTCCGCTGCGTAAAACTCGCAACATGTTCTATGTGTCAGCGTTTTTCGCGAATTACGCACCCATTGAAGTCAATGGGTGCATGAAAATCACGCATGCCCCACGTAAGCACTTCCGTGGGACAAGCGTTATTCGCTTAATAACAGTAAAAGAATGAATGTAAACAGAAAAGCACCACGTGCTTTTCTGTTTACAAACATCCAAACGAAGTGTCATAAAGATGGCGGCTGCGCGAAAAGCACGTTCGTCTGAATCAGCCCTTATTGACAGGTAATTCAGACGTTGCAGCGGACTTGCCACAGCTTTCAGTTTTTGCACTGCAAAGGCTGAAATACACAGTGAAATTCTGCTTCTTCTCCGCAATGTAATGAGCACGCTGCGGAGGGAAAATTCTGCACCGCAGCCTACTCTACGCACAGTTATTTTCCGCAACGTCTGAACTAAGTTTCCTAAAAATCTATAGAAATAAATGTAAAAAACGGCTGCTGCAGAATTCCACTGCGGACTGTCCGCAGCGGAATTCAACAGCAATTCGGCCACGTCTGATTGTGCCCTTAGGGTATGTGCACACGTAGCGTTTTCAGGCGTATTTCGGGGCATTTACACCTCAAAAAACGCATGAAAAACGTAAGCAGAAAGCCTAATTTTTGGAAAACGGGACGTAAAAAGACGCCCACGAAAAAGTGCATGACACTTCTTAAGCCGTTTTTGGAGTCGTTTTTCATTGACTCTATGGAGTTTTATTGACTCTATTTGAGTTTGTGTGTGCACATACCCTTAGTATTAATACTTACTAGTTTATATTTCCCATATGTCTACTTTATGTTGGCATAGTTTTTTGAACATTCTTTTATTTTTCTAGTACGTTACAAGGCTTAGAACTTTAGCAGCAATTTCTCATATTTTCAAGAAAATTTCAAAAGCCTATTTTTTCAGGGACCAGTTCAGATCTGAAGTGGCTTTGAGGGCCTTATATATTAGAAAGTCCCCATAAATCACCCCATTTTAAAACTGCACCCCTCAAAGTATTCAAAACAGCATTCAGAAAGTGTTTTAACCCTTTAGACGTTTCACAGGAATTAAAGCAATGTAGAGGTGAAATTTACACATTTCATCTTTTTTTGCCAAAATTAATTTGTAATACATTTTTTTCTGTACCACAGAAGGTTTTACCCAAGAAATGCAACTCAATATTTATTGCCCAGACTCTGCAGTTTTAAGAAATATCCCCCATGTGGTACTAGTGCGGTAATGGACTGAAAAACAGGCCACAGAACCAAAGGAGCACCTAGTGGATTTTGGGGCCTCCTCTTTTTAGAATATATTTTAGGCACCATGTCAGGTTTGAATAGGTCTTGTCGTACCAAAACAGTAAAGACCCCCAAAAGTGACCCCATTTTGGAAAATACACACCTCAAGTAATTTATCTAGGGGTATAGTCAGCATTTTGAACCCACAGTTTTCTTGCTAAATTTATTTTAATTAGTATGTGAATATGAAAATCGACTTTTTTTGTGAAAAAACTTAGAAATACAGAATTTTTACAAGGAATAAAGTAGAAAAAACACCCCAACAACAGAAATTTCTTCCGATTATAGCAATACCCCATATGTGGTAATAAACTGCTGTTTGGACCCACAGCAGGGCTCAGAAGAGAAGGAGCACCACTTGGATTTTGGATTTCTGATTTTGCTGGAATCATTTTCAGTGCCGTGTCACGTTTGCAATGCACTGGAGGGATGAAAACAGTGTTAACCCCCCAAAAGTGACCTCATTTTGGAAACTACACCCCTCAAGGAATTTTTCTAGGGGTAAAGTTAGCATTTTGACCCCACAGTTGTTTTGCGGAATTCATTGGAATTAGTCTGTAAAGGTAAAAATCTACTTTTTTTTCTGTAATAAAATTTTAAATTTTTACAAGGAATAAAGGAGAAAAAGCACCCCAACATTTGTCAAAAATTTCTCTCGATTACGTATCTACCCCATATGTGGTAATCAAGTGTTGTTTGGACCCACACTGGGGCTTAGAAGGGAAGGAGCACTATTTGGCTTTTGGTTCTCAAATTTATCTGGAATAGTTTTTGGGTGTCATGTCGATTTGCAAAGCCCCTGAGAGACCGAAACAGTGGAAGCCCCCCAAAAGTAACCCCATTTGGGAAACTACACCACTTAAGGAATCTATCTAGTGGTATAGTGAGCATTTAGACCCCACACGTCTTTTACAGAATTTATTAGAATTAGGCCGTGAAAATTAATATCAACATTATTTCCACTAAAAAGTTGATTTTTTCAATTTCACAAAGGATAAAGGAGGAAAAAGCACCCCAACATTTGTAAAGCAATTTCTCCCGAGTACGGCTATACCCCACATGTGGTCATAAATGTTTTTTTCATTAGAAAGTAATTAACACTTTCCGAACTGATCCATGATTTGCTTTTCGTTTTTCCTCCCCGCTTTCCGAGAGCCACAACTTTTTTATTTTTCCGTCAATAGAGTGGTGTGAGGGCTTGTATTTTCGGGATGAGCTGTAGTTTTTATTGGTACAATTTTTTGGTACATTCGACTTTTTGAGCACTTTTTATTACATTTTATGGTAGAGCCAAGGTGACCAAAAAACGACGATTCAGTGATTCTTTATTTTTCACGGCGTTCACCGTGCGAGTTCAATAATGGTATATTGTAATAGTTTGGACTTTTACGGATGCAGCGATACCAATTTTGTGTATTTTTTGTATTTTTTTACATTACTTTAGAGAAAAAAATGTGAAAAGGGTTTATTTTTGGACTTTAAATATTTATTTATTTTTTTCCACTAATAATAACTATTTACTTTTGTTTTTACACATTTTATTAGTCCCCCTAGGGGACTTGAACCAGCAATTGTTAGATCACTGGTAGAAAACACTGCAGTACTAATGTATTGCAGTATATTGCGATTTTTACAGGCTCCTGTAACATCACGATCGCTGTTTCTGTCCGTTAGTCCCGGGTGTCAGCTGTAATACACAGCTGACACCCGCAGCATATGGCGCGGGCTCATCGCGTGAGACGCTCCATATATCACCCCCCACACCACAACATGCTATTAAGTCATGGTGCGTGAAGGGTTTAATGCGCAGCGGATGGTGCAGAGTGAAAATTACAATTATCCACTGATGTGCCATTTTAGTGCACTATATGTTGTACCCAGTTTGTGACACAAATACCTCATAAAATATTTGTAAAAAAAAAAAATTGCTTGGTCATTAGGGCCCAGAATGCATGTAGGGGGAAGGGGTTAAAATGCATTTTGTGCCATTTGTACAGTATATTATACATTTAATAAATTAGTCCAATATTTATTTCCATTATTTAGCTAAAAGTTTAGAATGATCCCTAGTAATAAGTAAAAACAGATATAAAAATAATTAAATATATATTATATGTGAATAAAATAAACTGCTCTAAGAAAACTAACATAATCCCAAATCCAAATATCATATGGGTAAGGCTTCACTAATAGCATTTTACAGTTCTTAACTAAGCTTTGTGGACTTTGTTTGCCTGAGACAGCTGTTCTTTCCAATGTGTATGACATGCTTTTTGTACGGCTTACAATTTACAATGATGTCTTAATTTTACAATCTTATGAAAAGCAGGAACGTCAAAGCATCTATAGGAATGAAACGGTTTTGCAAGAAAAAAACTATTCATTATAAATGGCATCAAATATTTTAATCGTCTGCTTTGAACTTTAACAGGCTACCGTAAGCGCTAATCTCTACTAAACGGCAACACATTTTTTATGTATGGAAGAGCTAATATGAAGAATATACCTATATGGCTGAGCATCTTTTATGCACATTACTGTTACTGGATCATTTAGGTAATTTCTTTTTGGGCTAAACTTGCTATATTACAAGCAGTGGGTTATATAATGTACATGAAGTTCTATCATGGTATAAAATGCACACATCTCACATACATATTTCAGAATATTGATAACAGATCTTTGATTTAATTGATGCATCTGAACATTATTTATGATATAGCTGAGCTGCAAGATTCATGTAAGCAGCAAAGAAAAGTGGGAAAATGTATGATATTTATTTCTCCAGGTATAAAATCATTTGCTTCTTGGTTTTACTATTCATTTTATCCAGCAAACACAAATGACTATTAAAGAACTCTGCTTACGTCTCGGTTTTAGTGAATACAGTACTTTTATTTCCTATAAAATAACAATTCTGGAGAATCTTTCTAAGAACTCTGCATTGTGCCGTTCCTCTGTTATTCCTAATGGAAATGTATGAATAAATTGACAACTGGATGTTGGCAATCACTTTATTACCTGTTGCGTACCTGTGCCGCAATAATACGGCACACGCCACTTATTGAAGCAGACCTGCGCCGTACTATTGCGGAGTAAGAATAACCGGTCACTATGTGAAATCACATAGCTATCACACAGCGACGGCAGCTGACATTGACAGCCAACCTCTCTGTTACCGGGCTGGGGACCAATCAGCAGGCCCCCATGCCGGCGATTGCTGTGATTGGTCAGTCTTCAGAGACAGACCAATCACAGCCGTCTATGACGTCGTTTACAGGAGAAAGCTCATGTCACCTTCTCTGATCTCCTCATTTCTGTGAGATCGGTGAGGAGATCAGAGAAAGACATGTAAAAAAAAACTAAAAAAAACTTAGTAACCCTTTTCTGCAAATGGGCATATAGTAACACCCTGAGGATGAAGCGGGCACAGGAGCTGTGCGCACTTCATCTTCAGCGGGTGTCGGCTTTAATATACAGCCGACATCTCACTGCAACTGCGGCAATCACTGTTCTCTCCGATCGCCATAGTTTAACCCCTTAAATGCCGCTGTCATTAGCGACAGCGGCATTTAAGTGATTGACACAGAGGAAGGACCTAATAGACTGACTGTCAGTTGTAAAATGACAGTTACAATATACTGCACTACATAAGTAGTGCAGTGTATTGTACAGGGGATCAGAAGATTAGATCCCCTAGTTAATGTAAAAAAAATTTTTTTTAGAAGAATAAATAAATAAATACAATTTTTATCTAATAAAAACTAAGAATTATTATACATCTAATAAAAACCCGCCCTGATTCCTTGATCAAGTCCTTTATAATTAGAAAAAATGAAAAAAATATGTATATACATAATAGTTATCACCACGTTCGTATCGGCCTGAACTCGAAAAATATCACATTATTTATCCTGCACGGTGAACACCGTAAAAAAATGAAATAAAACACAATGGCAGAAAATCCATTTTTGGGCATGTTGTTTCCAAAAAAATGAAATAAAAGGTGATCAAAAAGTCGCAAGTACCCCAAAATGGTACCAATAAAAAGTGCCGTTTGTCACGCAAAAACAAGCCCTCACACAGCTCCGTCGACAAAAAAAATAAAAAAGTTATGGCTCTCAGGATATGGTGATACTAAAACATTTTATTTAGTAAAAAGTGTTTTTATTGTGTAAAAGTAGTAAAACATATAAAAATTATATATATTTGGTATCGCCGTAATCGTATCAAACCGCTGAATAAAGTAAACATGTTGTTTATACTGCACAGAGAATGCTGTTAAAAATTTATAAAAAACAATGAGAGAATTTCTGTTTTTCGTTCTCCTCACCTCCCAAAAAATGTAATAAAAACTGATCAAAAAAATCGTATGTACACAAAAAGGATACTAATAAAAACTACAGCTCGTCCCATGAAAATCAAGCACTCACACAGCTAGTCAACGAAAATATAAAAAGTTATGGCTCTTGGAACGCAATAATGCAAAACGACGGCCCAGACTAATTTGTATGTGCAGCCGTACTTCACCTAAAACCCCCACGTCATCATTTGTTAGCCCCCACTGGTAGACCCTGTGAATGCAGCGGAAACGATAACATTTTGGGGTCTGTGCTACATATGGGGCTAGTGAAGAAGTCAAAGATTAGTCAATACTGGAGTGCGGATATTTTGTACAATAACACGGACACCCTTTAGAAGTGCGACACCTGCCCCCAAAAATCTGGCCTGTGCATAAAGGATTGGTTCAAAGCGTATCAATGGATACTAAACTTTATTATTCATTTACCCCATTATTACATCACCCTTTTATGACCTGATGCAATCCGCCCAGTTTACATATACCCTGATGTACTCCGTACAGTTTACATATACCCTGATGTACTCCACCCAGCTTACATATACCCTGATGTACTCCGCCAAGCTTACATATACCCTGATGTACTCTGCTCATGTTATATAAACCCTGATGTACACCGCCCAGATTACATACACCCTGATGTACTCTGCCCAGCTAACATATACCCTGATGTACTCTGCCCAGCTAACATATACCCTGATGTACTCCGCACAGCTTACATATACCCTGATGTACTCCTCCCAGTTTACAAATACCCTGATTTACTCTGCACAGATTATATATACCCTGATGTACTCCGCACAGATTACATATACCCTGATGAACTCTGCACAGTTTACATATGCCCTGATGTACTCCGCACAGTTTGCATATACCCTGATGCACTCCGCACAGCTTACATATGCCTCCACATTATAAACTGAAACACCAGTAAAACACTAAACAAAAGTTCTACCAGGCAAAATGTGCTCTCCAAAAGCCAAATGGCGCTCCCTCTAGGCCTGACAGTGTTCCCAAATGACCACATATGGGGTATTACTGTACTCTGCAGAACCCACTTAACAATTTATGGGGTGTGTGTCTCCAGTGGCACAAGCTGGGAACAACAAATTGGGCACTGAAATAGCCTATATGTGTGAAATGGCAATTTCCTAATTTCTGCAAAACCTGTGGGGTCAAAATGCTCACTACACCTCATGATAAAATTCCTTAGGGGTGTAGTTTCCCAAATGGGGTGACTTCTCAGGGGGTTTTCACTGTACTGGTACCACAGCACAATGTAACATGGCATCAAAAAACTATTTTGTAAAATCCCCACTCCAAAAACTAAATTGTGCTTTTTCCCTTTAGACCCTTGCCTTGTATCCAAATAGCAGTTTACAACAACATATGGGGTATTTCCTTACTCAGAGGAATTGTGTAACATATTTTGGGGTGTCTTTTCTCCTGTATTCCTTGTGGAAATGAAAAATTATGAGCCTTAACTACATATTATTGTGAAATTTTTTTTTTTTTCATTTTCACGTCCCGATTCTAATAAAATCTATAAAACACCTGAGGGATCAAAATGCTCACTACACCTCTAATTTAATTATTTGAGGGGTATATACTCCAAAATGGGATCACACCTGGGGAATTTCTACTGTACTGCTACTTCAGGGGCTCTGCAAATGCGACATGGCCCCCAGAAACTAATTCAGCAAACTCTGCGCTGGAAAATCCAAATGGCGCTCCTTCACTCCGGAGCCATGCCGTGGGTCCAAACAGCAGTTTATTACCACATATGGGGTATTCCTGTAATCAGGAGAAATTGCTTTACAAATGTTGGGGGTTTTTTTCTCCTTTATTCCTTGTAATAAATAGAAAATTCTATGTTTCTGCAGAAAATAAGTAGATTTTCATCTTCATACACTAATTCCAATAAATTCATCCAAAAACCTGTTGGGTCAAAATGCTAACTATACCACTAGAAAAATTCCTTGAGGGGTGTAGTTTCCAAAATGTGGTCACTTTTTGGGGGGTTTCCACTGTTTAGGTCCCTCCGGTTCATTGCAAATGCGACATGGCACCGAAAACCATTCCAGTAAAATCTGTGCTCCAAAATCCAAATGGCGCCCTGTCGTGGGTCCAAACAGCAGTTTATTACCACGTATGGAGTATTTCCGTGATCGGGATAAATTGCTTTACAAATTCTGGGGTGCTTTTCACCTTTGTTCCTTGCAAAAATGTGAAAATTCTATATTTTTCCAGAAAAAAAAAGTCGATTTTTATTTTCACAGACTAATTCAAATAAATTTAGCAAAAAAATCTGTGGCGTAAAAATGCTAACTATAGCCCTAGATAAATTCCCTGAGGGGTGTAGTTTCCAAACTGGGGTCACTTATGGGGGGTTTTCACTCTTTTGGCACCACAAGACCTCTTCAAACCTGACATGGTGCCTAAAATATATTCTAATAAATAAGAGAGCACAAAATCCACTAGGTGCTCCTTTGCTTCTGAGGCCTGTGCTTCAGTCCATTAGCACACTAGTTTCTAAAAACTGCAGAATCTGGGCAATAAATATTGAGATGCATTTCTTGGGTAAAACCGTCTGTGTTATAGAAAAAATTGTTTTACAAATTAATTTGGGAAAAAAAAATGAAATTTGGAAATGTCACCCCTAATTTGCTTTGATTCCTGTGAAACACCTAAAGGGTTAAAACACTTTCTCAATGCTGTTTTGAATACTGTGAGGGGTGCAGTTTTCAAAATGGGGTTATTTATGGGGGTTTCTCATATGTGGGCTCCTCAAAGCCACTTCGGAACTGAACTCATCCCTGAAAACATAGCCTTTTGATTTTTTCTTGAAAATGTGAGAAATTGCTGCTAAAGTTCTAAGCCTTGTAACGTCCTAGAGAAATAAAAGGACGTTAAATAAATGATGCCAACATAAAGTAGAAATATGGAATATGTGAAATAGTAACTCTTTTTGTGTGGTATTATTATCTATTTTACAAGCAGATACATTTAAAATCAGAAAAATCATAATTTTTGAAAATTTTGGTGTTTTTCACAAATAAGCAATGAATTTATCAAACAAATTTTTCCACTAACATAAAGAACAATACGTCACGAGAAAACAATCTCCGAATCGCTTGGATAGGTAAAAGCATTCCCAAGTTATTATCACATAAATTGACACATGTCAGATTTGAAAAAATGGGTCTGGCCCCGAAGGCCAAAATGAGCTTGGTCCTCAAGGGGTTAAAGGGGGTTTCCAGGGAGTAAAAACAAATATGTCTAATCACTATTATGTAACAATTGCACTGTTTTCCCAGAAGAAAATCAAATTTCAGTGTTACTTACTGATTCCCAATGTGCCTCTGTATCCTAGGGCAGACTTCCCGTTAGTAGGCTGGATTTGTTTTCTTTGTACACTCAGTAAACTTCAGTTCCCATTATGCAATTAGTTCCTCTTTCTCCTGTATATCTCTGCTCCACCCCAGCTCAAGTTAAGTTCATTTTCACATGTTTACGGTGTGCATTGTCAGAGCTCTGTGGTACCCAGCAGTCCCCTAACAATGGCCACGGTAAACAAAAAATTTCCCCACTTGTATAGTTCACAATCTTACTGATTCCCTTCTTTTACTTCAGCAGGGACCTCACAGCACCAGCCTCCATAGTAGTCACATGGCATGATGACCTGCTGGCCCCGCTAAAGCTAAAGGTCGCATGAGACGCACCAACACCACTGAAGGGGAGACTGATCTCCGTAACATGGGCATGTGCCAGTGTATCATCTGTGTGCGTAAAACTACATAACTTCCGGTGTTAGCAAATAGCAGTTTACAACAACATATGGGGTATTTCCTTACTCAGAAGAATTGTGTAACAAATTTTGGGGTGTCTTTTCTCCTGTATTCCTTGTGGAAATGAAAAATTATGAGCTGAAACGACATATTATTGTGAAAAAATTTTTTTTTTCATTTTCACATCCCGATTCTAATAAAATCTATAAAACACCTGAGGGATCAAAATGCTCACTACACCTCTAATTTTATTTTTTGAGGGGTATATACTCCAAAATGGGATCACACCTGGGGAATTTCTACTGTACTGCTACTTCAGGGGCTCTGCAAATGCGACATGGCCCACAGAAACCAATTCAGCAAAATCTGCGCTGGAAAATCCAAATGGCGCTCCTTCACTCCGGAGCCATGCCGTGGGTCCAAACAGCAGTTTATTACCACATATGGGGTATTCCTGTAATCAGGAGAAATTGCTTTACAAATGTTGGGGTTCTTTTTCTCCTTTATTCCTTGTAATAAATAGAAATTCTATGTTTCTGCAGAAAATAAGTAGATTTTCATCTTCATATACTAATTCCAATAAATTCATCCAAAAACCTGTTGGGTCAAAATGCTAACTATACCACTAGAAAAATTCCTTGAGGGGTGAAGTTTCCAAAATGGGGTCACTTTTTGGGGGTTTCCACTGTTTAGGTCCCTCCAGTCCATTGCAAACGCGACATGGCACCGAAAACCATTCCAGTAAAATCTGTGCTCCAAAATCCAAATGGCGCCCTGTCGTGGGTCCAAACAGCAGTTTATTACCACGTATGGAGTATTTCCATGATCGGGATAAATTGCTTTACAAATTCTGGGGTGCTTTTCACCTTTGTTCCTTGCAAAAATGTGAAAATTCTATATTTTTCCAGAAAAAAAAAGTAGATTTTTATTTTCACAGACTAATTCAAATAAATTTAGCAAAAAAATCTGTGGGGTCAAAATGCTAACTATAGCCCTAGATAAATTCCCTGAGGGGGTGTAGTTTCCAAACTGGGGTCACTTATGGGGGGTTTCCACTCTTTTGGCACCACAAGACCTCTTCAAACCTGACATGGTGCCTAAAATATATTCTAATAAATAAGAGAGCACAAAATCCACTAGGTGCTCCTTTGCTTCTGAGGCCTGTGCTTCAGTCCATTAGCACACTAGTTTCTAAAAACTGCAGAATCTGGGCAATAAATATTGAGATGCATTTCTTGGGTAAAACCGTCTGTGTTATAGAAAAAATTGTTTTACAAATTAATTTGGGCAAAAAAAATTAAATTTGGAAATGTCACCCCTAATTTGCTTTGATTCCTGTGAAACGCCTAAAGGGTTAAAACACTTTCTCAATGCTGTTTTGAATACTGTGAGGGGTGCAGTTTTCAAAATGGGGTTATTTATGGGGGTTTCTCATATGTGGGCTCCTCAAAGCCACTTCGGAACTGAACTCATCCCTGAAAACATAGCCTTTTGAATTTTTCTTGAAAATGTGAGAAATTGCTGCTAAAGTTCTAAGCCTTGTAACGTCCTAGAGAAATAAAAGGACGTTAAATAATGATACCAACATAAAGTAGTCATATGGAATTTGTGAAATAGTAACTCTTTTTGTGTGGTATTATTATCTATTTTACAAGCAGATACATTTAAAATTAGAAAAATCATAATTTTTGAAAATGTTGGTGTTTTTCACAAATAAGCAATGAATTTATCAAACAAATTTTTCCACTAACATAAAGAACAATACGTCACGAGAAAACAATCTCCGAATCGCTTGGATAGGTAAAAGCATTCCCAAGTTATTATCACATAAATTGAGACATGTCAGATTTGAAAAAATGGGTCTGGTCCTGAAGGCCAAAATGAGCTTGGTCCTCAAGGGGTTAAAGGGGGTTTCCAGGGAGTAAAAACAAATATGTCTAATCACTATTATGTAACAATTGCACTGCTTTCCCAGAAGAAAATCAAATTTCAGTGTTACTTACTGCTTCCCAATGTGCCACTGTATCCTAGGGCAGACATCCCGTTAGTAGGCTGGATTTGTTTTCTTTGTACACTCAGTAAACTTCAGTTCCCATTATGCAATTAGTTCCTCTTTCTCCTGTATATCTCTACTCCACCCCAGTTCAAGTTAAGTTCATTTTCACATGTTTACGGTGTGCATTGCCGGAGCTCTGTGGTACCCAGCAGTCCCCTAACAATGGCCACGGTAAACAAAAAATGTCCCCACTTGTATAGTTCACAATCTTACTGATTCCCTTCTTTTACTTCAGCAGGGACCTCACAGCACCAGCCTCCATAGTAGTCACATGGCATGATGACCTGCTGGCCCCGCTAAAGCTAAAGGTCGCATGAGACGCACCAACACCACTGAAGGGGGAGACTGATCTCCGTAACATGGGCATGTGTCAGTGTATCATCTGTGTGCCTAAAACTACATAACTTCCGGTGTTCCAGGGGTATATGAGAAAAGTAGGAATCAGCGCACTAATGAAATTTCAACTATATTAGTAAGTGTATCACTGCCTATATGAACGATTAAAATTCGATTTTTATTATAGAAAAACCATACTAAAATTAGGCTAAATAGCCAAATGTACTGAAAACGTGTCCCTACGCGTTTCCGCACCGCTAATGGTCAGGGTCGACCAGCTGACTAGTGTCGTGCACGAGCCGGGTGAATGTTATGAGACACGCAATAGGTGTCTCCCGGCCATATAATCAAATATAGATGTGTTGAAATCACATCAGCGTGACCCCTGATGAAGCACCCTGACCATTAGCGGTGCGGAAACGCATAGGGACACGTTTTCAGTGGCACGGATTGACCAGGTGTTATATCATAATACAGTTAGGGGGAATCTCTGCTCAGCAGTATGTGGTACTAACAACAGCACCCTTAATTGCTCCTCCTTCTGTATGGTCCTCCGTGCTTACGCCTTTATAGTACATTTGGCTATTTAGCCCAATTTTAGTATGGTTTTTCTATAATAAAAATCGAATTTTAATCGTTCATATAGGCAGTGATACAATTTAATCAATCAAGTGAACGGACATCTGTTATATATCGATGCAACAATTGTTGTGTAGTGTCATATATTAGTAAGTGTGGTGTATTTCAATGTCTAGTGCAGTTGTGGATAGTTTTTACCGTCCAAATAACCCCCTTTAAAGTTGCACGTCCCTACACGCTCTGACATTACCCAATCGGTGCTGACAGTGTCAGACTGTTTAGCGACACACCCTATTAATAAGGGAAATGATAATGCCCAGTCGTCAATTTATTTATACATTTCCAGGAGGAACAGCACAATACCGAGTCATAGGAAAGGTTACGCCAGCATTGTTATTTCTTGGATATTAGAAAAATGCAATAAAACAGACATATCAACAGAGCTGGCAGGCTCTTCTTTAAACCATGACCTGGTTAAGTAGAGTCGTGTGTTGAATGCGTCCCTTACCTCTATTCTAAAAAGAAACCCCTTGACTCCCAGAAAAATACACAGGAAACAAGTTTGGATTTAATGGCCACAGCAGCCGTTTATTTATAAATAACCTGAAAAGGTAAATATATCCAAAGATTATAAAACCTTGGGCATTCTCCACAGTAGATGGAGTAATAAATCACCTGACCCTACCTGGGTCAGGATGTTTATAAACATAAATAATAAACATCAATATTAACCCCTTAGTGTCTAAGCCTGTTTTGGCCTTCAGGACCAGCCCCATTTTTGCAAATCTGCCATGTGTCACTTTATGTGGTAATAACTCCAGAATGCTTTTACCTATCCAAGTGATTCTGGGATTGTTTTCTCGTGACATGTTGTACTTTATGATACTGAAAAAATTTCGTCGTTAAATTCAATATTTATTTGTAAGAAACGCCAAGATTTAGAGAAAATTAGCAAAAATTAGCATTTTTTTAAATTTTAATGTATTTACTTGTAAAACAGATAGTAATACCACACAAAATACATACTAGTTTATATTTCCCATATGTCTACTTTATGTTTGCGTCATTTTTTGAACATTCTTTTATTTTTCTAGGACGTTACGAGGCTTAGAACTTTAGCAGCAATTTCTCATATTTTCAAGAAAATTTCAAAAGGCGATTTTTACAAGGGCCAGTTCAGTTCTGAAATGGCTTTGAGGGCCTTATATATTAGAAAGTCCCCATAAATCACCCCATTTTGAAAACTGCACCCATCAAAGTATTCAAAACAGCATTCACAAAGTATTTTAGCCCTTTAGGCGTTTCACAGGAATTAAAGCAAAGTAGAGGTGAAATTTACAAATTTCATTTTTTTTCTTCAAAAATTCATTTGTAATAAATTTTTTCTATACCACAGAAGGTTTTACCCAAGAAATGCAACTCAATATTTATTGCCCAGTTCTGCAGTTTTTAGAAATACCCCACATGTGGCCCTAGTGCGGTCATGGACTGAAACACAGGCCTCAGAAGCAAAGGAGCACCTAGTGGATTTTGGGCCTCTATTTTATTAGAATATATTTTAGGTACCATGTCAGGTGTGAGGAGGTCTTGTGCTGCCAAAACAGTGGAAACACCCCAAAAGTGACCCCATTTTGGAAACTATACCCCTCAAGGAATTTATCTATGGGTATAGTTAGCATTTTGAACCCACAGTTTTTTTGCTGAATTTATTTGAATTAGTATGTGAAGGTGAAAATCTACTTTTTTTGTGAAAAAATTAGGAAATTTTTTATTTTTACAAGGAATAAAGTAGAAAAAACACCCCAACATATGTAAAGCAATGTCTTCCGATTATAGCAATACCCTATATGTGGTAATAAATTGCTGTTTGGACCCACAGCAGGCCTCAGAAGAGAAGGAGCACCATTTGGATTTTGGATTTCTGATTTTGCTGGAATAGTTTTCAGTGCCGTGTCGCGTTTGCAATGCACTGGAGGGATGAAAACAGTGGAAACCCCCCAATAGTGACCCCATTTTGGAAACTATACCCCTCAAGGAATTTATCTATGGGTATAGTTAGCATTTTGAACCCACAGTTTTTTTGCTAAATTTATTTGAATTAGTATGTGAAGATGAAAATCTACTTTTTTTCTGAAAAAAGGTAGCCATTTTTAATTTTTACAAGGAATAAAGGAGAAAAAGCGCCCCAACATTTGTAAAACAATTTCTCCTGATTACGTAAATACCCCATATGTGGTAATAAACTACTGTTTGGACCCACACCGCGGCTTAGAAGGGAAGAAGCGCTATTTGGCTTTTGGAGCTCAAATTTAGCTGGAAGGTTTTTGGGTGTCATGTCGAATTTGCAAAGCCCCTGAGAGACCGAAACAGTGGAAGCCCCCCAGAAGTAACCCCATTTGGGAAACTACACCACTTAAGGTATCTAGGGGTATAGTGAGCATTTAGGCCCCACACGTCTTTTGCAGAATTTATTAGAATTAGGCCGTGAAAATTAATATCAACATTATTTCCACTAAAATGTTGAATTTTTTCAATTTCACAAAGGATAAACGAGAAAATGCACCCCAACGTTTGTAAAGCAATTTCTCCCGAGTACGGCAATACTCCACATGTGGTCATAAATGTTTTTTCATTAGAAAGTAATTAACCCTTTACGAACTGATTCATGTTTTGCTTTTTCGTTTTTCCTCCCCGCTTTCCAAGAGCCACTACTTTTTTATTTTTCTGTCAATAGAGCGGTGTGGGGGCTTATTTTTTGCGGGAAGAGCTGTCGTTTTTATTGGTACCATTTTTTGGTATGATGCCATATCGGTGGACATAAACGGCTGTTTGGGCACGCTGTAGGGCTCAGAAGGGAGGGACGCCATTTGGCTTTTGGAGCGCATATTTTGCTTGGTAGTAGCTCTGGCGTTTTGCTGGTATTTCAGTTTATAATGTTGGGGCACATGTAGGCTGGGCAGAGTACATCAGGGGCATAATAAGAGGGTATAATAATGGGGTAAATAAATAATAATCCACAGATATGTGGCCGGTGTCGCACTGATAAATGGTGCCTGATCTTATCCACTTTTGGAACACTGCACATTTTGCATCGCCATAATCTGGGAGCCGGAACTTTTTTTATTTTTTCACCACCGGAGCCGTGTGAGGGCTTATTTGTTGCGGGACAATCTGTAATTTTCATTGGTACCATTTTGGGGTACATGCGATTTTGTTGATCACTTTTTATTCAATTTTTCGGCAAGCCAGGTGACCAAAAACCATCAATTCTGACAATGATTTTTATTTATTTTTGACGGCGTTTACCCTGGGCTATAAATGACTATTATACTTTATTCTGCGGGTCGGTACGATTACGGCGATACCATTTGTATATACGTTTTTTTATGTTTTGCAGCGTTTAAGCAATAAAATAACTTATTTAGAAAATAATGTATTTTCTGTGTCACCATATTCTGAGAGCCATAACTTTTTTTATTTTTCAGTCAAAAAAGCTGTGTAAGGGCTTGTTTTTTGCGGGACGGGTTGTAGTTTGTATGGGTACTATTTTGGCGTACATGCGACTTTTTGATCACTTTTTATTACATATTTTGTGAGGGGTGGTGACCAAAAAATAGTGATTCTGGCATTGTTTTTCGTTTATTTTTTTTGCGGCGTTCACTGTGCGGGAAAAATAATATTATAGTTTTATAGTTGGGGTCGTTACGAACGCGGTGATACCAAATATGTGTACTTTTTTTTTACGTGTTCATTTTTTTTCCTATAATGAAAGACTTATTATAGGAAAAAAAGCAATTCTTGTTTATGTCACTTATAACTTTTATTTTTACATTTTTTTAAAACATTTTTATTCTTTTTTTTACTTTTTTCACTTGTCCCACTAGGGGACACTTAGACTTGCAGCTCTGATCGCTGCTGGAATACATTACACTACACACGTAGTGTAATGCATTTCAACTGTCATTGTGACGTGACAGTCACACTGACAGGAAGCCTACGACGACCACCCTCGGGGTGGTCCTCATAGGCTTCTGTACATGGCAACCCGGAAGCCATTGTCTGGCATCCGGTTGCAATGGGTACCATCGCCAGCCCCCGTGATTTCACATGGGGGCTGCCGATCGGCGCTAAAGAACTTAATTGTGGCGTTCAAAATCGAGCGCCGCAATTAAGGGGTTAACTGCCGATATCAGCGGCGACAGGCCGCTGATCGGCAACGGGGAGAGCAGGGCTGACACCCTGCACAGATAACCGCCGCTGCGGTGTAGTGCCGCGCGGCGGTTAACTGTCAAAGCACTGACGTAACTGTACGTCAAGGTGCGCGAACTTACTGCTCACCATGACGTACAGTTACGTCATGGTGCGTTAAGGGGTTAAATAACAAATATAAATAACCCATATTAACACACACTGAGACAGGGGAAGTCCTTGAAGTTATTCCTTTTGTTTAATTGAGATAGCCATCTGCAAACCACCACCTTTTTTTACCTCTAGCCGTAACCAAGCTCGGAGGCACCGCTCGCATCTGCAGATGGCTCCGACCAAAAATCCACTTTAAAGGGATAACACCCTAAAAAGTCTTCCACCATTATTCCTTTTTTGGAGGACGCATACCCCCGATGCGACCACCCACCAGTTTGTACTGACCAACCTCAAGGACTCCCCCGCTACAGCGAAACAGGCCCTTGACCACCTCAAGCCTGTGAGTCCTGCCAAACGTCCACTGCTCTTTCAATACCTTCCGCCAGTGCCAGACTCCACAGATCCATACCAACCTCGTTGAGGTGCACCCCGTCACCCCTCCAATAATTACCCTCACCAGACTCTAAATCCCTGTGGCGAACGCAAACACCCCCGTTCCTGGCTACAAAAGACGAAACAGCCCTGTTGACCTTTATACGAGCCTTATTAATCCGGTCAACGGACCGCGCCAAACGCCAGTGCTTCCTGGGAACAATGTCTGACCATACCATGACCAGGCCCAGGTGGGACACCCACAAACAAAGTAAATTGTGCCGAATATCCCGGACCAGTTCACGGAAAGGGCGGACACCCAAATCATTCCCGCCCACATGTAAGGCCAGGATCTCAGGAACCCGGTCTAACTGGGAATACCGTTCGAACTCAAATAAGACCCCGCTCCATAGCAAACGTCGGAATCCCAGCCAATGCAGTATTGCGTCGACCTGTGGAATCCTCAGTTGACGGCCGTCAGGGCGAACATCCGCCCTCAGGGCACCTCACTGAATGAACGAGTGCCCCAATATCCACACCAGGCAAGGGAAGGGATCTGAAATGAAAAGAAACATACTTGCACATCCATAAGCAAACACTCCGGTAACCACCACATCAGAACCCACCGCCACACAAACTCAAATACAATTTGTCGTCATTAATTACAACAAATGAGGCCGAACATATGACCTAAACTTATTAGATTCCCATCTCCCAATGCGTTGGATTCCCGCTTCAGCTAAACCCCAGCGTGATGACTCAGTTGCTGCGCCAATGCGGAAAGAATGCGACGCATAGCCGTCCGGGCTAACCTCTGCCGCCGACAAACATTTTTTAAAAACTGCGCCAAACTGGAATCTGGAAAGAAAGTACCATCCTCGTGGCGTAGCAAAGGGAAATCCGACTCGCCGCCAGAAGGCCTGAAATCACCCATGCACCGCACCGGGCAAACCGCAACCGTCGAGATAGCAAACAATACTATGCGCTTACCCCTGCCCAGTTGATCAGTTTTTGACCGACGCAAGAAAATTTCCAACCTGCCCTCGTACAAATCCACGTAATCATGTATAAGCCCCCCGCGCGCGAAGCGCTAGGAGAGACCAGCTCACGCAGCCGTAAAGCTCCAAAAACGCCAGAGAAAAAGCAAGCCTAAACAACCGTACTTCAAAACTTGAGCAACACACCACTTCAACCGCCGATCCGAGCGAGCAAAGGAGGGAAAAAGAAACACGCCGCCTAGAGTCTAACTCTGCCCTGCCCCGCCGTAATCCTTTCAACGCCTGCCTAACTAGAAAATCCTTAGTGACGTCCACTAAACCCCACAATTTTAAACCAAAAGCTAACACTGAGACAAATTTATTAACTTTTGCCACCAAATATCCTGCCTCATACGCCTCCCCTAACCAATACAAGAGAGATACCATCCTGTCCCTATCCGTATTGATATCGCCTAAACCTCTCACCCACTCTTCCCACTGACTCCAGCTGGCCAAGTAAGAGGACCAGGTGGACCCAGCCGAAGACCTCTCAATCAACCTGCCTGCTGAACGGAAACCAGCTCCCAAAGGTGATCCGGGCAGGCCGTGCCGATTGGTTCCGCACCCGGTGCCAGCTGACGAAAACGTTCCCACTGTGAGCGAGAAAGAGCATCAGCAATACAGTTATCAACCCCGGCACATGAGCAGTCAGCACCCAAACATTCAATGACAAACATAACAACACCAAATGCCTTAACAATTGTACCACAGGTGGAGAAGACGCCGTAATGTTATTAATTGCCAACATGACCCCGAGAAACCTTCTCGTCCCTGAGCCTCTCCCCCAAATGGTCACGGCAACCACGATAAGGAACAACTTGAGCAGGGCCAGATTCTTTGTCAGACCGCCAACCACCCAACTCGACGGGAAGCCGCCCGCACACCAGGAACCCCCGCAGTAAGCACCAAAACCTCCAGCCCCTGCCGCATCCGTGAAAAGATCCAAATCAAACGTGTTCAACACCTGCGACATCCACAGGGACCGGCCACTGTATGTCTCAAGAAATTCCTCCCACACCCGCAAATCGGCCCTATGATCTGCACTCAAGCGCACAAATTGGTGTGGCTCCCGCATGCCTGCAGTAGCAGCCGCCAACCTCCTACAAAACACCCTGCCCATTGGCATGATCCGGCAGGCAAAATTCAAGTTTCCCAACAGGGACTGTAAACTCCGCAAAGTAATTTTTTGCAAGTGACACGCCCGCCTAACCCCCCCCCCCCCCCGGGATCTCACAACTTATCCTCAGGGAGTCTACATTCCATTGCAACAGAATCTATCTCAATCGCTAAGAAACATATGGTCGAAACTGGGCCCTCTTCCGGGTGCTAAAGGGACTCCGAAATCCCTCGTGACATTTTCCAATGTAAACAACAAATTACCGCACACGGGAGATCCCCGGGGGCCCACACACAAAAAATCATCAAGATAGCGAATCAAGGAGTCCACCCCCGCTACTGCCCTAGTGACCCAGTCAATGAAGGTACTGAAAGCTTCAAAATATGCACAAGACAAGGAGCAACCCATAGGCAAGCAACAATCAACGTAAAACCCCCCATCCCAAAAACAGCCCAACAGCCGTTGACTGTCAGTGTGCACTGGCAACAGTCGAAAAGCCGCTTCTATATCGGTTTTCGCCAAAAGGGCACCGCGCCCCGCCCGCCTCACGAGCTCCACCGCTTTATCAAACAACGTGTAAACTACCGAACTCAACTCCGGAGCGATACCGTCGTTTACCGACAAACCTTTTGGGAAAGACAAGTGCTGAATTAAGCTAAACTTATTATGCCCCCGCTTTGGCACGACTCCTAATGGGGAAACTACCAAATCCCCTACCGGGGGAAAAAGAAACGGGCCCGCCATCCAACCCAACATTACTACTTTCTTATGTTTAGAAGAATCCACCTCGGAATGCTGATAAGCAGACCTAAGATTACGCCGCGTACTTGGCACTACATGCGGGGGGGGGGGGATGGGGACGGGAATAACAAAACCAAAACTAAAACCCTCGTAAATCAACTTAGCCGCGACCATATTGGGATAATCATTTAGATAGGGAGCCATCTGTTCCAGACTCACTGGTGTCACTCCCTTGACTAGCTGAACCAAGTTGTGTACCTGCCCGCTTTCCCTTGTGCAAACACTTAGAAGCTCCGTGGGAGGACCCGTTACAGTGCGAGCAAACATGCTTAAATTTACAATTGGAACCAAACTTGCACTGGCCATCATTAAATTGCCTGCAGAATCCAAGTTTTAACCCTGCACTCGTGCCTGACTGACCTGCCCGGATGAGCCACCGCTCCCGGGAAAGGACTGACCCTGTTTTACCGGAGCAGTAGTCCACAACCACAAGGGTATATCGCCTTGCGCTGACAAAACTGTTCATCATAACGCAACCACGCCTGTCCGCCATACGCCCTATACGCCTCTTCTATCACATCTTGATAGCAAAAAAACACCGAGCAGTTTTCTGTGGCCTTTTCCCCAATCACTCTAGTGAGAATAGCAAAGGCCTGGAGCCAATTCACAAACGTCTGCGGTATAAACCTATACCGCCGACGTTCCTCTTCCTCTTTCTTACACTCATCCCGCTTGCTTATGTCCAAATTAAACTTCGCAAGTGGCAGAAGAGAAAAGATTTCCACATACTCGTCCTTCCATATGCGCTCACGTACTTACTGTTTAAGATGAGCCCTCAAAGGACCCTCAAAACAGATATAAACCTCCCCACGAGCCCGATCATCCAATCGAATCCTATCCCCCTCCCTCGTCGAACCCGTCTGAACCGATGCCTCAACCGCCCCCGCAGGAATTGTCACCGTTTGGACAGAAAGCGTGGCACCCTGGGTAATTCCCACCCCGGTCCCTTCCCAAACCACTGCCGGAGACGCCACCGGCGCAACAGGAGCAGGAGCCCTGTCCAACCGCCCAACTAACTCGCGCAAGCAACCCACTAAATCTGCCAACCCCTGGCGCTCCGCGCTAGCCGGACAAGTCTCAGTTGTAGATGAAGGCATGCCAGTTACCCCCCCATTACACCTGACATAAAAATAGAAGGATACGGTAAAGAAGGAGAACCATACTCACCGGGCTGCTCATTTGCTGTACTCCCGCCAGCCGGAACCTCCTGCCCACGATGGAACTCAATCACCTCGCCTTCCTCCACTTCTGCCACGTCCTGCGGCTGCCTTTCACATTGGCAACGACGGCAGGGCGATTTGGAACAACTGCCCATCTTGACAGATGGCAGCGGCCCCATCCTGGCATGGGCCATGCGGTGGGAGGTGTCCTGTGAGGTGGCCAGGCCAGCGACCTGCTGCCCGCCAGATATGGCCCAGACTTCAGACTGCAGACTGTGGGTTGTTGCTGACGCATCTCCAGAAGATCCTCTCTGCCGAGAAGCACATCCCCTGGCTGGAACATCACCAGGCGAGGCTGCAGACGTCATCAAACCAGGCCTGGAACCGGATGGAGGGGGAGTGGCTGCAAATCCAGACCGAGATCCCTTATTCACAGCCGAACCCTGCCGTGGTTGAGGATTCCTGCCAGAACGAGGCCTCAGAGGAGGAGTAGTCCCCGCCGAAGCCCGACCTGCAGCGTCCTGTGAGGAGCTCCTCCTGCGGGCGCCTGGCCCGCGGGATAACATCCGGGCTGAGTCTTTCCGGTAGGTGAGATCGCCGTGGCTGGCGAGTCCCGCCGGCCATACGAGCCGCCGACCCAGTTGTGCCAGGAGCAGCGCTAGCAGAGGGAGAAGAAACAGGTGGCAGCTACGCTCCAGCCACCGTGCCGCCAGAAATGGAAGGAGAGCCGGGAGACTGCACAGCGGCGCAACCCGAGCCTGTAACCGCACGCCGGAACCTTCGAGGCAACACGTCAGAGGAGGCAGGGGAGCCCGTGAGAGCCCTTACCTGCTCCTCCAGCCAGCCAGGATCACGTGCAGCAGCATAAGAACGGAGCCGCTCCAACAAGCGATCGTTCGACTCCATTAGTCCAGGTAAGCTCAAACTGTCCAAATGTATTAATGAACTTCCGATTGTCTTAATGTTGCTCTTCTCCCCGCTTCCCTCAGAATGAGGAAAGCAGGAAGAAGGCAAAGGATATAACGTCCCACCCACATGCCCTACCCTGCCTCTAACCACAACATTAACCCCCTCCATTTGACCACTCTTTGAACCCCACGATGAACTCTTATCCTACTCCCTCCTAAGCCTGTCATGGAGGCCTCACTTTACTGTCTTTTAGGCGGCTGTGCGGCCTCTGCTTTAATGGGATTAGTAGGTGTTTTACACGTTTAGGCCTTTTTCACACTGCAGTATTTAGCATCAGCATTTGTCAGCCAAACCTGCACAGAGAAAAATTAGGTTGTCTGGGCATTTTAAATTGATGGCCTATTCTTAGGGTAAGCCATCAATATCAGATCAGTGAACCCAACTCCTGACACCCCCACTGTTCAACTGTATGACGGGGCTGAGGTGTTTGACGCTGCAGCCTTTTCCCATGTTTAAAGGCAATGCGCTGTACACTTCTGTAGCGGCTGTGCCTGGGATTGCTGTTCCAGTCCCATTCAATTCAATGGGACTGAGCTGCAATCACAGTCAAAGCTGCTACGGAAGAGTACGGCACAGTTTCTGTAAACTGGGAAAAGGTGGAAACAACAAAAGCCATGGCCCCACCAATCAGCTGATTAGTAGGGGTGCCAGGAATGGGACTCCCACCAATCTGATATTGATGACTTATCCTAAGGATAGGCCATCAATATAAAAATGCCCAGACAACCCCTTTAAGAATATCCTATCCCCAACACCCCACAATCCCTGTGTTCCTAAACATCTGAAAATAACTAATTCGTTTCCCCCTCACACTACAGTATACATTCTTAGTCTTGAAATACACAATGCCCTTGTTATCTTGCTAGTTCAAACGACATTTTAGTTTTTTTTATATGTAAACACTGTACATGCAGAACAATACAACCTTACTGTTCTTGGTTAACCTCAAAATTAAATGTTCTTGATAAGTTTAATATACAAACTGATAATTTTTTATTTTATGTTTTTATTCTTTTTCAAAATCTATAAAAAAATAAATTAGAAAAAACAAAGGTTCTTTTGTTTTGTAACAGAACCATTAAACAATCCAATTTAGCGGTAGTGTACTACATAAACACCAGGATGTTTTTGTTTTTTTCAAAAATCCAGTCTAATTTGCAGAAAGTTAAAGTGTAGCTAAACGTTTGACAAACTTCTGACATGTCATAGTGACATGTCAGAAGTTTGGATTGGAGGGGTTCGAGCACTGAGACCCCCACCAATCTCTAGAACGAAGCAGCTGAAGTGCTCGTGTGAGCGCTCAGCCTCTTCGTGTCTGTTCGGCTTTTTCCGGAAAGCCGATGTATCGGAATACGGGCTCATAGACTTTCTATTAAGTCCGTACACGATACATTTATTTTCGGAAAAAGCCGAACAGACACGAAGTGGCTGAGTGTTCACACGAACGCTTCAGCTGCTTTGTTCTAGCGATTGGTGGGGGTCTCAGTGCTTGGAACCCCTCCAATCCAAACTTCTGACATGTCACTATGACATGTCAGAAGTTTGTCAAAAGTTTAGCTAGGGAAAACAGCTCCTGATTTTCAGAAGTTTTTTAAGCCACTCGCGATTTTCGCTGCATTTTTCGCTGCATTTTTTATGGCCGTTTTTGGAGCTGTTTTCTATAGTCAATGAAAAACGGCTCCAAAAACATCCCAAGAAGAGACCTGCACTTCTTTTTTGCGACCGTCTTTTTACGCAGCCGTTTTGAAAAACGGCCGCGTACAAAAACGGCCCGTCGGAACAGAATACCGTTTTTCCCATTGCAGTCAATGGGCAGATGTTTGAAGGCATTCTGCTTCCAATTTTTCGCCCATTATTCGGGTGTTTACGGCACGAAAAACGGACGAAAATAGGCCGTGTGAACATACCCTAACTTTTGTACGTCAAAAATGTAGCGTAAAAGGTCTGAAGTAAACCTGCTAAGAGGCAGTATAACGTTAGACAGACGTATCTAAAAATGCGCCAAATTATCATCCATGAGCAACTTGGATATATTTGTCTCATCTTGTCTAATTCTAAGCTGTCTACATTTTAGACACTATCTGTCATAACTGCAATATTGAGTCATTGAGAACCGTCCCTGCTCTTAAAAGATAATCACTGTTGTTTTCCATTAAAGTAATAATAAATTGATCCGAAATACAGTCTAGACATTGTTAATGTTGTAAATAACCATGATAGGTAGAAACAAGTGATTTTTAATGCAATGTCTAGATAGACATATAGACAAGATCCAATTTCAGCAAGCATCACTCCTGCGTTCTAATGGCTCAATGTGTTAGCCAATCCTGAATTATCATGTTAAAGGATAATTCATCATTAGAAAATCCATATGCAATTATGTTAGCATCATCATTGTGCTGCAAATCATTATGCTGTTTAATGAAGGATAACAACTGGCCTTCTTTGTGCTTCTTGAGCATTAGGGCACGTTCAGACATGGCGGAACTTTTCAGCTGCAGATTTTGCTGCAAATTAGAGGCAATTATGTAACAATCCTGCTGCAAAATTTGCATATGTGTGGGTTCATCCAGGCGTTGTTTCAACGGACCGTGTGAAGGGTCCGTTGAAAAATAGAACACGTCCTATTTTGTTCCATTTTGATGGATCCCTCCATAGACTCAAGTCTATGGGGATCCGTGAAACAGAACCCGCACGGGGGCACCTCGTACGTGAAAAACGTCACGTTTTTCACGTCTGACTTTCCCCAAGTCCTTGTGACTCTGGCCTTAGGGTATGTTCCGACAGGCCGGATACGCTGCAGATTTTCTGCAACAGAAGAAAACGCAAATAATTCAGTCACAGAAATCCGCAGTAAAAAGTGTGTTTTTGCTGTGTCTATTGATGTGGAAAAGCTGCGGTTTTTCCATTTTGGTTTTACCTGCGGATTTAGTGTCAAGCATTGATTATAGCAAAGTATATGTGCACCTGCGGATTTCCAGCAGCTTGTACTGCATTTCTGCTGTGTCAGGCTGTGCTCACATCACCGTCTGTGTTCCGTTGAAGGGTTCCGTCTGAGGTTTCCGTCGGGTTAACCCCTCAGCGTTAAGCAAATGGAAACCTCAGCTTTTGGTTCCGTCAAGAACAACGGAACCCTGTCACAATGGTGACAAACGGAAACCATTAGCTAGGTTTCCTACACCATTGATAGGAAACAACAATTGGTGAGGGAAACAACAGCTTAGGTTTCCGTTTGCCTTTCCGTTGAGGGGTTAATCCGACGGAACCCCTCAACGGAAGGGCAACGGTGATGTGAACAGGCCCAAAATGATATGCAAACATCAACAAAACTAATTTGTTGAAGAATTTCTGCTCCCCATTGAAGTCTATGGGCCAAACACGCAGCATCTCCGCACAGAACCTGCAGCACAAATCGACATTCTGCAGAACTGAAATTCGCGCCTCAGAACAGTTTCCGCACAACGTATGTGCATTTTTTTCCCCGCAGCGTGTGGCAGAGATTTGCTAAATCTCATTCACGTTGTTGCTACTGTAAATGTGGTAGAATTTCCACCCAACCTTAGGCCTCCACACAAAAATACTTTCTTGCAATTTGAACTGCATTGAGAAACGCTACTAAAACTGCCAGCGATTTAAAAATGTAACATGCTTTTTTTTAGTTGCATTTTTAATTTAATAATATTTTGTACATGCTTTTGTTCTGACGTTTCTGCAGTCCTACATAGAAGTATATGGCAAAAACACCTGAAATAACACCATACCCAGAGCATGCTGGGTGAGGAAAAAATTACCACAAATTACCACAAAAATGGCACAAACCAAAACACAGTTTTATGTAGTGCATTTGATATTTTACTAAAGACTTTAATGTAACATCTGGTTGAACTAAAAAACACGTTAAAAAATGCAGCAAAACACTGTGTGTGAATCCAGCCTTAGGCTTTATTGACACAAACGTGTTAAACGTCCGTGTGACGGCCATTGAAACAACGGCCGTCACACGAACCTATATAATTCAATGTGGCTGTTCACGTTGTTTCAACGGACCGTGTGAAGGCTCCGTGAGAAAGTAGGACATGTCCTATTTTTTCACGCTTCATGCATCCCTTCATAGACTCTAGTCTCTGAGGGATGCGCGATATCGCATCCCGCAGTGCAGACCATGGATGCACCTCGGACGATAAATATGTCAGTTTTTCACGTCCGAGATGCGCAACACCCGTGTGAATCTAGCCTTAGTGTAGGAACACACCCAGCGTATAGACACTTCGGATTTTCCACAACAGATTTCACTGCAGAAAATTCCCATCGTAGCAAAGTAGCAGCAGTGTGGATGAGATTTGGATAAATCTTATCCACACACAGCGGAAAAAATCTGCAGAGAACCCGTTCATAAATTGACCTGGGGTACGGTTTTTAGATCTGTAGCATGTCAATTTATGCTGCGAAATTGCTTCTTTTCTGTTGCAGGTTTTCCCTATTGAATTCAATGGGGAGGTAAAACCCGCAGCTTGAGCCATGTGTTGTGACTTTTGCCGCGATTCCACCGCAAAAAACATAAATCATAAAGAAAAAATGCTTTTATTTAAAATCAATAAAAAAAGCCTATACTTACCTCTGGGCATTGTCATAGTGACGCAATCCTCTATTCTGAGCGTAGCCTGGCCTCCTGGGATGACATTTCATCCAATGTGACTGCTGAAGACAATTAAAGGAACAGTGTCATCACAAATTATTTTTTTATATGTTAAAGATGTTAGTGCTTTATTAAAAACGTTTATATTCATTTGTGTGTTTGTGTTTTACTTTTTCTTATTTTTACACTTTTTCTTCCCTATGGGGGCTGCCATTTTTTGTTCCATTTCTGTGTGTGTCGATTAACGACACATACAGACATGGAATACGGCAGCCACAGTCCCATAGGGACTGCGAACGGCTCCCGTCCCATTGACTGCAGTGTACGGCGTCTGTGTG
Source organism: Rhinoderma darwinii (assembly GCF_050947455.1). NCBI lineage: Eukaryota > Metazoa > Chordata > Amphibia > Anura > Rhinodermatidae > Rhinoderma > Rhinoderma darwinii. The sequence goes on along the minus strand of NC_134690.1, from coordinate 214,817,991 downwards.
GGAACTGCGCATGCGCCGCTCCCACACAGTCCTATTCGAAATTGGCGCCGTCCGGCGCCATTTTCCTGTGGACCGGAAGTCGCGGCCGGACAGTAATATTACTACTTCCGGTCGCGGCTTCCGGATTTGTGCACTTGCACCAGCGGCAGCAAACAGAGCGGACGGGCCGGAGGGAGCCGCGGCGGCAGGAGCAGGTAAGAGATCTCAATGTATGTTCGTGTTTGTGTGTGTTTACTACTGTATGTTAACCTACTACACTGTGGGTTAGCTCAAAAAATGGCGACACACAGTGTAGGAGGTTACACCGTTCAAACCCCTCGTTTATCCCGGCACTAGCCAGGATAAAGGAGGGGGGGATGCTGAGAGCTCACTAGAGCGAGGGCTTTTAACCCAAAGTTGCAATGCTGCAATTTTTTCGGAACAGCTCCATCTAGTGGCCAAAAATGGGTAGTATTATAAATTAGAAATAATTTATAATATTTCCAGACTCGTGCAAAAAAAATAAAAAAAATTTGAACAATGTTTAATCACCCACACACTAAATGTTTAATTTTTAAAAAAAAAACATGTTTTTCTGGCAACACATTCCCTTTAAAGGCTAAAGCGGTAACATGGACTACAACGACATCCCAAGAGGCCGGTCTGTACTCAGAACAGAGGGTCGCGTTGCCATGACAACACCCGGGTGGTAAGTATAAACTTTTTTTCTGCTGCAGTATTTCCGCAGCGGTCATTCAGCCCAAAAAACTGAACCACAATTTGGTGGGTTTTTTCGGGTGAAATTCCCTGCGGTTTCGAGGATGGATACACTGTTTACTTTCAGGCAGCGTATATACCTTGTAGGTTCCTACCCTTAAGGTCTCAAAATGTCCAGAAAGAAAGAGCTTTCTTCCTAAACTCATCAGTCTATAGTTGTTCGGACAAATTAATGCTATACCATGCAACAGCCTGCCAAGCAACTTAAGATGTCTTAGGCCTCATGCACATGGCTGTGCCTGTAATCACTGCCCATGATTGTGGGCACGGCCGGCCGCAGTCGACCGCGGACAGCCACCCGTATTTTTGGCCGGTTGAAATCAGATGGCCAGATGTTTGGCGGCGTTCAGCTTCCATTTATTCAGGTGTTTTTCGAGGCGTTTGCGCCCCAAAAAAAGCCTGAAAACACTGCGTGTGAACACACCCAAAGAGGAAAGACACATCAGAGTCTACAGTTTGAGAAACAGACACCTCACAGGTCCTTAGCTAGCAGATTTATCAAATAGTGCCTGCCAAACACCAGTCTCATCTTCAACAGTGGAGAAACGACTCGGGAATGTTTGTCTCCTATGCAAGAAAAAGCTGTAAAGAAAACGCCATATTTGAGACTGGCCAAAAAAAAAAAAAGATAAAAGATTAAAGCGCAACACAGATATTAGACAGTGAGCATTTATGAGAAAATTGTTATAGAAAAATGTATTCCAATTTTAGGTTTGGATCACATAGCTGCAGTCCACAAGATTTTATGCAACTGAATGTATTCATTTGAACTGTAGCTGTAGTTCAATAGTTAAAATCACCAGTCGCGCTACAAAAAGTCTAGGTGTAGCCCTGGCCTACATGATGCAAGACCTATGTAGAAAAGTCGCAGTCAGCAGGTATTCTGTCGGTAATGGATTGGCTTGTGCCATCACCATTTCTCAACTCTATGAGCTGTTGTGCGAGCACCATGAGTTTATGTTATGAAAATAGATGCTCTACAAGTCAATCCAACTTGGGGGGGGGGGGGGGGGTTCAGGAAACATCAAATTGACAGCTAGAATGCCAAAGGTCTGCAAGGATGCATGCTAATGGAGAATTATTTCACAAAACCAACATTTGAAGATTGCTTAATTTTAAGCAGAAATAGTAGTAATAATAATAATTATCATTATAATTATTATGACTATTGTTGTTATTATTATCATTGTCTGGATTATATTTTATAGTAATTTCACAACTTTATAATGAATTTTATAAAAATGTGATGCAAATTGTAAATTTAAGTGATTTCTAACCTTGAATGGTAGTGTACTTTTGTCATACATACAGTAGCAAGAGCCAGTATGGGCCAGATTAGCTACTAAGACCAGCTTTTGTATGCCAGCTAACCCTGTGTAGCAAACATAGAAATCTAAAAAATCAAAGAAAAATGTCTCATTTCAGTCAATTGTTTAAGTTCCGATAAAAATGTTATCAGATCTGAAAATGTGAATATCTACTATAACTTACTCTCCCCTGGTGGGGGAACTCATTTCCGTTCCTGGCAGAAATCCACGGTTGGTGCTTTTCTAAGCTGGTTAAGTTTAAAACCTTGTGTTCACTTATCCTTTAATAAATGTTCAACAGACAACTTCCAAACTCATATCTGATATTTTACAGTAATATTTGAAATCCACACTTCCAAACACAAAGGCATCGTGCTGAGTTTTTTCTCTTTCTTTTTTTTGTCCACGGATATGACTAAGCAGTTTTGAAGAATATTTTGTGATGCTTAAATGATTTCGCAATAATTTTGCTTGTCAACAAAATGGATCAAGGTGTTTGATATGATGTATTTGTTTGAAGAATGCTTGTAGCAATTTGTCAGAGTACATTTCCTCAGTCAGAATCAAACTGCTGAACTTATTTTACCTTTTAACAAAAACCGGCCACATAGATGGAAGCAAACTAAAACTTCAAATCAACAGCAGGGAACATTAAACACAATTTTACACTCTGGTTACTGTGGGAAATAGCAGTGATTAGTGGTCACCATCAACAAAGATTGCCTCGCTACCTGAAGTGTTTCTGCTTCACACTGAAAAATATGAAGGAAGGAAAATCTATACCACCTTCTAGGTAAAATAGCTGATGCACTGATACCACCATTCTAGTATGGGGATTTCTCGGGAAAGTGCAGAATACAGTACAGTTAAATGTACTGTTTTTTATACTTTGACTCTTTTTATCTCATTTTTTAAATAAATATTCAACTGAAAGCACACAAAGGAGAGACCAAACTGTATTGTTTTTCCTAAGCAAAAATTATAATACTTTCATTTCTGTATGCATATTTTCTATTTAGTAATAGGCCTTGTTCACACGGTGAATATTTAATCCAGAATTTGCATGCATTTTTTAAGCAAAAACCAATTGGATCTAAAAGAGGAGACACTTTAATGCCGGACTCAAACATAGCGTTTTGCTGCATTTTCATGGTGTATTTAATGGCTTTTTTAAGCATTTTTTAGAGTGGCCAGATGTTACATTAGATTCTATAGTAAAATACCAAATGCACTAAACACAACTGTGTTTTGGTTTGTGCCCGTTTTTGAGGCAATTTTGCGCTTAGTGGCGTTTTTTTTCCCCAAACGCAGCATGCTCTGGGTATGACTTTTTTTCAGGCATTTTCTCATAGTCTTCTAAGCATGTACAAAATTATACAAGATCAAGAAGTCACCAAAAATTCCACCAAAAACGCCTTAAAATATGCATGTTACATTTTAATAACATTAGCGTTTTTGTAAGCATTTTTAGATGCAGTTTAAATTGGCAGAAAATTTTTGTGTGGTAAGGAGGCCAAAGGCCCCATGCACATGGCCGTGCCCGTATCCATGAGGCGATATTGTGGGTCTAAAGCTGCCCGCTTTTCAGTCTGTGCTCCCATAGAAAGTATGGGAGCACAGACCGTAAAAAGCAAAAGATATGACATGTCCTATCTTTTGCGGTACACTTCCACAGCCCGGACACCTTCCCATAAATAAACGAGAAGGTATCCGTGGACAATAGAAGTGAATGTGTCCGTAATTGCAGAACTTGGGCATGGGGCCTAAGGTCTTCCTTTATATATTTAGACAAAAACTTCTATCACAGTTAGGGTATGTTCACACGGCCTATTTTCGGACGTTTTTCGGGCCATAAACGCCCGAAAAACGTTCCGAAAAATTGGAAGCTTCCGACGGAGCGTTTTTCACTGCGTTTTTTAAAAAAAACGGCCGCGAAAAGGAAGTGTAGGACACTTCTTGGGACGTTTTTGGAGCCGTTTTCCATAGACTCTATTGAAAAGCTCCAAAAACAGCCATAAAAAAACGCCGCGAAAAACCCTGCGAAAATCGCGAGTGGCACAAAAAACTTCTGAAAATCAGGAGCTGTTTTCTCTTGAAAACAGCTCCGTATTTTGAGACGTTTTTGACTCTGCGTGTGAACATACCCTTACTACTGATGATTAAACTGGCTCCTTTTACGCTCCAGTTAGGGCATGTTCACACGTGGCGGAATTGCTGTGGAATTCCGCTGCTGACAGTCCGCACTGGAAATCCGCAGCAGACAGTCTGTCTACTGGAGGTCTTCTTGAACTAAACATAAAAATAATTCTGTCCATGCCTGCACTGATCCGTTTGATCAGCGCAGGGTAGGAAGGGAAACTGACCATAAAAGAGACAAGGGAGGAAAGTAAACTTCTACCCTAGAACACCAAGGAAGCTGGGATTAACCCTTCTATTAGCTTAGACCACCAGGGTAGTAAACATTTATCACTTCAATAGCCTAAACCATCAGGACTGGAGCCAATGAAACCTCTACTGCTCCAGACCACCGGGAAAATAGATATTAATCCCAAATGATATTCTAGACCAACAGGGAAGCTGACTTTACTCATTTACGACCCTAAACCATCGAAGAAGCTGGGATTTTCCCCTGTTCTTTCCAGGGTTTTACCTGTGGATTTAGTGTCAAGTATTGATTATAGTAAACTATATGTGCACCTGCGGATTTACAGTGTTTTTGAGGGCATGGCCAGACGTGGCGTGTTTCTGCTGCCACTGTCCGTATCAATGGCACACATAATCTGCGTTGCAGATTCTGTTGCAGCTTTGCCTAAAATGTGCAGAAAATTGATGCGGATTAGCCGTTGCGTATTCAGGTGAAGAGTACTTCCCTTCTCTCTATCAGTGCAGGATAGAGAGAAGGGACAGCCCTTTCCCTAGTAAAAGTAAAAGAAATTCATACGTACCTGGCCGTTGTCTTGGTGACGCGTCCCTCTTTCGACATCCAGCCCGACCTCCCTGGATGACGCGGCAGTCCATGTGACCGCTGCAGCCTGTGATTGGTTGCAGCCGTCCCTTGGACTGAAACGTCATCCTGGGAGGCCGGATTGGAGGAAGAAGCAGGGAGTTCTCAGTAATTATGAGCGTCTATTTTTTTTACACATTGATCTATATTGTGATCGGTAGTCATGCTCCTGTAATTACTGGTGCACACACGTAGTCACCCGTAATTACGGGAGCCACCTAGACTTCTATGGGCCTGCCCGTGCCGTAATTACGGCCCGTGATTACGGCCGTTTTTACGTTCGTGTGCATGGGGCCTCAGTCTGGCTTTAGACCTAGAAATACATAGGTCCAGCCAGAATTAAGTAATATCCTGTTCAAAAAAAAAACAATACGCAACGCAACACACATAACATCTGTGGATTTCATTGCGGAATTTTGAATCTACATTGAAGTCAATGGAGAAATTCCACAATGAGTCCGCAAAAAGACCGGTACACATCCGCAACAGCCAGTGTATGCTACGGACACCAAATTCCGCACTGCAGCCTATGGCCCGCAGCGGAGTTTTCCACCACGTCAGCTCGAACCTAACTGAAAAGGTGTGGAAACCAATGGAGAATATGTACGCTGCGGATTACCGCAGCAGACTGTCCGCAGTGGAATTCCAGAGCAATTCCGCCACGTCTGGCCATGGCCTAACTGTGTTTCTCTCCTAACTGTGTTTCTCTGTGTAAACCCTCCACAAGACTCAACTTGCGAATTTTAGTGCAGAATTTCTGCTCCCCATTGAAGTCTATGGGCCAAACATGCAGCATCTCCGTACAGAATATGCAGCATAAATTGACATGCTGCAGATTTGAAAGTCGCACGGCCGAACACTTTCAACACAACTTTTCTGTGTTTTTTTTTCTGCAGTGTGTGCCTGAGATTTGTGAAATTTTATTCCCTTTGCTGCTACTGTAAATGCTGCAGAATTTCTGCGCAGAATTGATTTGCAATAATTTTAGCGTTACAGTTTAATGGGTCTTAAAGTAAAAAAATAATAATTAATAATTAATGAAAAATTGTGTCTTAAAGCCTATGGATTTAAAAGGTTTTCATTTATTAAGTCATTAGAAATGTGAATCGTTACAAGAAAGCTTGTATTGTTGGAAAAAGTTAAAAATGAGGTTAAATGAGGTTAAAAAGGTACATCGACCTGATGCATATTTATTATAATACATTACATCATGACCAATGCCGTGTCTATAGTTTTGTACGTATGAAAATAAATTTTTCACAAGTTCATATTTTCTAATCTGAAAATAGCAATAAAGAATTTCAATGAAGCAATGGATACACCAGGGAAACATTGATATTTAAATTGTTGGATCTATTTATAAAAATTTTAAAGCTTACACAAAACCGGCTCTCCAGGTGACATTTCAAACGGATAATATCCTTATTTAATAGAAGTAGTAAAAAATGGACATAGATCTATATACACTGCCGTTTAAAAGTTTAGGGTCACTTAGAAATTTCTTTATTTTTGAAAGAAAAGCACAGTTTTTTTCAATGAAGATAACATTAAATTAATCAGAAATACACTCTATACATTGTTAATGTGCTAAATGACTATTCTAGCTGCAAACATCTGGTTTTTAATGCAATATCTACATAGGTGTATAGAGGCTCATTTCCAGCAACCATCACTCCAGTGTTCTAATGGTACATTGTATTTGCTAACTGTGTTAGAAGGCTAATGGATGATTAGAAAACACTTGAAAACCCTTGTGCAATTATGTTAGCACCGCTGTAAACAGTTTTGCTGTTTAGAGGAGCTATAAAACTGACCTTCCTTTGAGCTAGTTGAGAATCTGGAGCATTACATTTGTGGGTTCGATTAAACTCTCAAAATGACTAAAAAAAGAGAGCTTTCATGTGAAACTCGACAGTCTATTCTTGTTCTTAGAAATGAAGGCTATTCCATGCGAGAAATTGCCAAGAAACTGAAGATTTCCTACAACGGTGTGTACTACTCCCTTCAGAAGACAGCACAAACAGGCTCTAACCAGAGTAGAAAGAGAAGGGGGAGGCCCCGCTGCACAACTGAGCAAAAAGACAAGTACATTAGAGTCTCTAGCTTGAGAAATAGACGCCTCACAGGTTCTCTACTGGCAGCTTCATTAAATAGTACCCGCAAAATGCCAATGTCAACGTCTACAGTGAAGAGGCGACTCCGGGATGCTGGCGTTCAGGGCAGAGTGGCAGAGAAAAAGCCATATCTGAGACTGGCTAATAAAAGGAAAAGATTAATATGGGCAAAAGCACACAGACATTGGACAGAGGAAGATTGGAAAAAAGTGTTATGGACAGACAAATCGAAGTTTGAGGTGTTTGGATCACACAGAAGAACATTTGTGAGACGCAGAACAACTGAAAAGATGCTGGAAGAGTGCCTGACGCCATCTGTCAAGCATGGTGGCGGTAATGTGATGATCTGGGGTTGCTTTGGTGCTGGTAAAGTGGGAGATTTGTACAAGGTAAAAGGGATTTTGAATAAGGAAGGCTATCACTCCATTTTGCAACACCATGCCATACCCTGTGGACAGCGCTTGATTGGAGCCAATTTCATCCTACAACAGGACAATGACCCAAAGCACACCTCCAAATGATGCAAGAACTATTTAGGGAAGAAGCAGGCAGCTGGTATTCTATCTGTAATGGAGTGGCCAGCGCAGTCACCAGATCTCAACCCCATAGAGCTGTTGTGGGAGCAGCTTGACTGTATGTTATGCAAGAAGTGCCCATCAAGCCAATCCAACTTGTGGGAGGGCCTTCTGAAAGCATGGGGTGAAATTTCTCCCGATTACCTCAGCAAATTAACAGCTAGAATGCCAAAGGTCTGCAATGCTGTAATTGCTACAAATGGAGCATTCTTTGACGAAAGCAAAGTTTGAAGGAGAAAATTATTATTTGAAATAAAAATCATTATTTCTAACCTTGTCAATGTCTTGACTATATTTTCTAGTCATTTTGCAACTCATTTGATAAATATAAGTGTGAGTTTTCATGGAAAACACAAAATTGTCCTGGGTGACCCCAAACTTTTGAACGGTAGTGTATATGTTAATATATGTCACCTAAGCAACCTAAAAACATTACACTCTACATTTTATTAAAAAAAACAATAAATAAATAAAATATAGAAAAAAAATAATACCACAAAATATTATATAAAACCCAATGATATAATTATTTTTTTTATCAAGAATGGCACAGGGGATATGGGGATTAGTTACCTACCACAGGGCCCTCGTGATTAGGTTACATGGATAGAATAGAATATAGCATGGACCACCCTAATTAATGTGTGAAATCGCTGTATGTGATTAACTGCGCAAAGATTCACAGCAATGTTTGTTTAGAAGCCACAATAGTAACTGATTCACACCATGTGACTAATGATCACACCTCTCTGAATGGATATTGCACCTTATTATAATTATTGCCACTAGATGAACAGAAAGTTCATAAGTAACTGTTCCTAAGTAAAAGTTGCCAATGCACATTGCAAGCGTATCAATGGAAAGTTCTAATATTGTGTTCCAACTTTTCATGTACATCAGAGTCTGTTAAATGTTAGTATGTTCAATTTAATGTACCAATTAACTTTTAACAGACTGCACTACATGAATAGAACAGTTTTTGGATGTTCACTTTGACTACTTTGTATTGCTATCTTCCATAATGAAAAGCTAATATTAGTCAATAGGGCATTTTAAACATCTGTATGTTTTGACAGCCAGAGTCACACTGACATGATCCACATGATCAAGTGCACAGTATGCCCATTCAGATGCCATGACCTCACCTTAAAACCAATGGAGCCTTCTAAAAGAGAATCCTTAAGAGAGATGCCCATTTTTACATTTGTATTATATCTGTATTACAGAGCAATATTTGTGTCTACAATATGGGACAAGTATGAATGGGAAAAAAATGGAAAAACACTGAAACAACACAGAGCTTAAATACAAAATAATTACACATATTGATAAATTCTGAGCTAGAGGCAAACATACTCAGCTAAACCATTTATACGTTATAGTCCTTTTTAGCCCTGCATTTTCGTCTTCTCTCAATGCCACCTATGGGTAGATACCCTTTAAGTCAATGTCCGATCAAATGAAATACCTTGAAACATGAAAACTTTAAGGGTATGTTCACACGGCTTATTTTCGGACGTATTACGGGCCGTAAACGGCCGAAAAACGGCAGAAAAATCGGAAGCAGAACACCTCCAAACATCTGCCCATTGATTTCAACTGGAAAAACGGCATTCTGTTCAGACGGGCCGTTTTTTTACGCGGTCGTTTTGAAAAACGGCCGTGTGAAATAGCGGCCATGAAGAAGAAGTGCATGTCACTTCTTGGGACTTTTTTGGAGCCGTTTTTCATTAATTCTATAGAAAACAGCTCCAAAAACGGCCATAAAAAACGCTGCTAAAAACGCGAGTGGCTTAAAAAACATCTGAAAATCAGTAGCTGTTTTCCCTTGAAAACAGCTCAGTTTTTTCAGACGTTTTTTGCTAAGCGTGTGAACATACCCTAAGACTCCCTATACCTTCTGGATTTCTGTAAGGAGAACCAGTACATCCTGAGATCTGCCTCAAAGGCATCTCACCCAGCACCCTGTACTATACTGACGAGAAGCAAGAACTCTGAAGCAGGTCTCTACACATGAGTGTTTCTGGTTTGGCTAATATCACTAGTCATGTTTGAAGACTTCTAAATAGGTTGGATTTACAAGGAAGATTCCTATAGGAGGCACTAGAGAGACAGTTTTTTTCCTTCTGGAGGAGAGCCAATTAGCATGCTTCCCTACATCTGGGATCTCTGCAAGGAGAACCAGTACCCTCGATAGCTGCGTCTTATCTCAAGATGTGAATAAGGCCTTATAAATGTAATTCATGATATATTCATTCTCAATAATTCCAAAAGAAGTAAATCTATCAAAGGGATCTTCCAGTTCCAATAAAATAAAGACTTTATTGTAAAATATTAAAATCCATGATACATTGATAAATGGCTTTAATGCAGATTTATGTGTACTACCCTTTTTTTTTTTATAAAACCATTGTACAAAACAAGTACTTTTGACATTTTGTGCCTCCCCTATTTCCTCATACAATATATATGCAGAGATTGTCTACTAAGGTAAGGCGGTGAGACTGCCATATCGAGAGACGTGAAAGCTTTCATTAGAGAATGTGTAACTGAATCCATAAAAGAACTAGGATCTGCTCAATCTCAGACGTCATCTAATCGTAGGCTTAGCCCTACGACAAAGACCTTCAAGTAGAATGCATCTATGTTGCCTTATGGAGACCTACAAGCAAGCACTAGATGAGATATATACGTCAGCCTCAGAGGGAGGCTATGTTCCATCTAGAAAAGATAAAAAGGCTGATTCGGGCAGTCAAGCCGGAGATACCCTCAAAGGAGCAAGAAGTACAGAGAAAACCTAAAGCTTTTACTATAGATGACTCAGCTAAACAATTTATGAAGAGAGAGTGGAGCACCCCGGATAGAGCTCCAGTAATAAATAAAATATTCAAGTTAATGTTCCCAATTGAGGAGTATCAGAGTAGAGAGTGGCAAAGCTCTCATAAAGTTGATGTAGCTGTGGAAAAATTGTCCACCCGTACCCTAGTGCTGGTGGAGGACGGAGCAAGCCTTAGAGAGACCCTTGATCGTAAAGCCGACTCAGCCTTCAGGAAGTCTTAGGATTCTGCAGTGGCCCAGTCTAAGGTAGCAATTGCTAGTTCAGCGGCAATTAAGAGTCTTAAGAGTTGGCTAGCTCAGTTGTAGGATGACATTCAGGAAGGAGTCCAGATGGATGAGCTCTTGAGGGTTTTTAGGTATATGTCTTTAGCTATAGACTTTCTTAGTGATGCCTCCAGTCAGTCGTTAAGGTTAGCAGCCAGAAATATGGCTTTATCTGTGGCAGGCCGAAGGGCCATATGGCTCAAGTCTTGGGTTGCGAACTGGAAGTCCAAAAACGCATTGTATGCGATGGAATATAAGCCTGGGAGGCTATTTGGAGAGGAGTTAGATGAACTCATGGAAAAACTTTCAGATAGGAAGGGGAAGTCTCCCGTTTTTTCAGAGGCCTAGAAGAAGATTTGCCTGTAGAGTGTCCTTGTCAGCGATGGGTTCTAGGAACCTCAGAGAAAATTTTTGTTTTGAGGAAAGAGGCTCGACTTCCCAAAGGGGAACTTCTCGTAGATCAAGGGGAAGAGGAAGATCTAATCAATCCTCCTCCTACAACTTCTGACACCAGCCTTCCGCGGGTGGGGGGAAGACTTCTAGCTTTCACTTCAGTCTGGTGGTGTCAAGGCTTAGATCCCTGGATAGTGCGAGTTATCTCAGAGGGTTATACAATAGATTTTCAATTCCCTCCACAGCCAAAGTTTCAAGTCACAGCTTTCCCCTCAGACCTCCAGGCAAGAGAAGCTCTCAGAACATCTATCATAGAATTTATCCACAAAGGAGTACTGGAAGAAATTCCACTAGCTTTAAGAGGCAAGGGGGTTTGTTCCCCCCTATTCCTGGTTCCAAAACCAGGCGGGAAGTTTCAGGTCATTTTAGACCTGAGATGCCTACATACCTTTGTAAGGAAACAAAGGTTTCATATGGAAACAATAGGATCTGCAACAGCCTTATTAGACGAAGGAGACTTCATGTCGACACTGAATTTAATGGAAGCGTATCTTCATATACCCATAAGAAGATCTTGCAGGAAATTTTTAAGGGTGGCCTTCCCGGAAAAGGGTGTCATAAGAAACTTACAATTTACATGCCTTCCGTTCGGCCTATCTTCAGCCCCGTGGATCTTTACAAAGGTGGTAGCTGCCATGATGGTGAAGCGAAGAACAAAAGGTATAATGATAGTTCCATATTTAGACGACTGGCTCTTGATAGCCAAGTCAACAAGTCTCATGGAGAGTCACCTTCAGGAGGGGATACAATTTTTGATCAACCTAGGTTGGCTCGTAAACAGGACAAAATCCAATTTAATTCCTGCACAAAGGTGCCGGTTTCTAGGATTCATCCTCGATTCCAAAAGTATGACAGTTGCCCTCTCGGAGGAGAGACGACACAATTTAACTACCCATATTGCAGAATTGACGCTGATCAGGGTGGTGTAATGATGGGGGTAGGGAAACGGACAAGTGAGCCCTAATCTACCCGCCACTCTGTCCCTGCCTACTTGCAACGACCCGCCCTAGGCGACGGGGTACAACTGGGCGGCGGTCCCTACGCTCAGTAAGTGCACGAGACAAACAGACAAGGGTACACAAAGCTAAGGGAAATGGGGCAGTTGCCCACGGCAACACCGTGAGCAACAAGAGTGGTGAACGAGCCGAGTCAAACCAGGAGTGAACGAGGCGCCAAACGCAGAGCAGGAGAGTAGTCAGAAAGCTAGGGTCAGTATGGAGCAGGATCAAATAGTCAGAAGCTGTAGCTGGGCAAGGAAACCACACGAGAAGAATCACAAGCAAAGGAGGAACAGGAAAGGCAGGTATAAATAGACAGAGGGCGGGAGCTAGCTCCGTCTGGCCAGGCTGCGATAGGCTCTCCCACTCCTAAGCCTGCCATCCTGAGTGGTGGAAGATGGAGTCAGTCTCAGAGGCATAGACTCAGGTGCAGACTGATTACCTATGGGCGTATACACAGAAGTTGTGCCTGGCAGATCCTTTACAGTACCCCCCCTTTTATGAGGGGCCACCGGACCCTTTCTAAGTGGACCTGGTTTATTGGAGAAACGAAGGTGGAACTTCCTGACCAATACCCCAGCGTGAACATCCCGGGCGGGTACCCAAGTCCTCTCCTCAGGCCCGTATCCTCTCCAATGGACCAGGTACTGAAGGGAGCCTTGGACCATCTTGCTGTCCACAATCTTGGCCACCTCGAATTCCACCCCCTCAGGGGTGAGAACGGGAACAGGAGGTTTCCTCGAGGGAGCCAAGGACGGGGAGCAGCTTTTAAGGAGGGAGGCATGAAACACGTCATGTATACGAAAAGATGGGGGCAACTCCAGTCGGAAGGAGACAGGATTGAGGACTTCAATGACCTTATACGGCCCAATAAACTGGGGAGCAAACTTCTTGGACGGGACCTTAAGGCGCAAGTTCCTAGACGATAGCCACACCAGATCCCCGACCATAAACAAGGGGTTGGCAGAACATCTTCTATCAGCCTGAGTTTTTTGTACGCTCTGGGACCCCTCTAGGTTCTTCTGAACCTGGGCCCAGACCGTGCACAGTTCCCGATGAACGACCTCTACCTCAGGATTATTGGAACTACCAGGTGAAACGGAGGAGAACTGTGGATTAAACCAAAAATTACAGAAAAAGGGGGAGACCCCTGACGAGTTACTGACCCGGTTATTAAGGGAAAATTCGGCGAGGGGAAAGAATGAGACCCAATCATATTGACAGTCAGAGACAAAACACCTTAAATATTGTTCTAGAGATTGATTATTCCTCTCCGTTTGGCCATTAGTTTCAGGATGGAAGGCAGAGGAGAAGGACAGATCAATCTCCAACTTTTTACAGAAGGCTCTCCAAAACAATGAAACAAATTGTACCCCTCTGTCCGAAACAATATTGACAGGGGCTCCATGGAGACGCAGGATGTGTTTGACAAACAAGGTAGCTAACGTCTTAGCATTGGGTAGTTTCTTGAGGGGCACAAAGTGGCACATCTTACTGAAGCGGTCTACTACAACCCACACCACCGACTTGCCTTGAGATGGAGGCAAATCGGTGATAAAATCCATGGAGATATGGGTCCAAGGTCTCCGGGGAATGGGCAAAGAACGTAGTAAGCCCGCTGGTCGGGACCTGGGAGTCTTAAACTTAGCACACACCTCACATGCGGCGACGTAAGCCTTAACGTCTTTAGGCAACCCCGGCCACCAATAGTTTCTGGCAATGAGGTGTTTGGTACCCAGGACGCCTGGATGACCCGATAGTGCGGAGTCATGATTCTCCCTAAGTACCCTTAGCCGGAATTGCAGGGGAACAAACAGCTTGTCCTCAGGAAGGTTCCCGGGAGCTGAACCTTGATCGGCCGCAATTTCAGAGACTAAATCGGAATCAATAGAAGAAATGATTATACCAGGAGGCAAAATACAAGCAGGATCCTCCTCCGAAGGAGGGCTGGCCATGAAGCTACGCGACAGAGCACCGGCCTTAATATTTTTAGACCCAGCCCTATAGGTAACCACAAAGTTGAATCTGGTAAAAAATAGCGCCCATCGAGCTTGTCTCGGATTTAGCCTCCGGGCAGATTCTAGGAAAACCAGATTCTTGTGGTCGGTAAGGACCGTTACCTGGTGCCTAGCCCCCTCCAGGAAGTGGCGCCACTCTTCAAATGCCCATTTAATGGCTAAGAGTTCGCGGTTGCCAATATCATAGTTACTCTCAGTGGGCGAAAACTTCCTGGAGAAGTAGGCACAGGGGCGGAGATGGGTGAGGGACCTGGTACCCTGGTACAAGAAAGCCCCCACTCCCACCTCGGATGCGTCAACTTCCACGATAAATGGCTCCATTTGGTTGGGCTGAACCAGCACCGGGGCCGAGATAAAGCACTTCTTAAGGACCTCAAAAGCCTGGATAGCCTCAGGAGGCCAGTGGAGGAGATCAGCACCTTTGCGAGTGAGGTCCGTAAGAGGCTTAGCGATGACCGAGAAGTTAGCAATAAATCTCCTGTAATAATTAGCGAACCCCAAGAAACACTGTAACGCCTTCAGGGAGGCAGGTTGGACCCATTCCGCCACAGCCTGGACCTTGGCGGGGTCCATGCAGAATTCATGAGGAGTGAGGATTTGACCCAAAAATGGTATCTCCTGTACCCCAAACACACATTTTTCGGTTTTCGCAAACAGTTTGTTTTCCCGAAGGACCTGGAGCACCTTCCTGACATGCTCAATGTGGGAGGACAAGTCCTTGGAAAACACCAGTATGTCATCAAGGTACACTACAAGAAATACCCCAGGTAATCTCTTAAAATCTCATTTATGAAATTCTGGAAGACCGCAGGAGCATTACACAACCCAAAGGGCATGACGAGGTATTCGAAATGACCTTCGGGCGTGTTAAACGCAGTCTTCCACTCATCCCCCTCTTTGATGCGGATAAGGTTATACGCCCCCCGTAGATCAAACTTAGAGAACCATTGGGCCCCCTGAACCTGATTAAAGAGATCAGGAATCAAAGGAAGGGGATACTGGTTCCTTACAGTGACCTTATTCAAGTTACGGTAGTCAATGCATGGCCTAAGACCACCATCCTTCTTCCCTACGAAGAAGAAGCCAGCACCTACCGGGGAAGTAGAGGGGCGAATGTAACCCTTGGCCAGGCATTCCTGGATATACTCTCTCATGGCTTCACGTTCGGGACAAGAAAGATTAAATATCCTACCCTTAGGGAGCTTAGCTCCTGGTACCAATTCGATAGCGCAATCGTATTCTCTATGAGGAGGTAACACTTCGGAGGCCTCCTTAGAGAAAACATCAGCGAAGTCCTGAACAAACTCAGGTAGCGTGTTCACCTCCTCAGGGGGAGAAATAGAATTAACAGAAAAACATGACGTCAAGCATTCATTACCCCTTTTGGTAAGCTCCCCAGAATTCCAGTCAAACGTGGGATTATGCAACTGCATCCAGGGAAGGCCTAAAACCAAATCGGACGATAATCCCTGCATCAACAGTACAGAGCACTGCTCCAAATGCATGGAGCCAACAAGGAGTTCAAAAACAGGGGTATGCTGTGTAAAATAACCATTAGGAAGAGGAGTGGAGTCGATACCCACTACCGGGACAGGTTTAGGCAAATCAATCAAAGGCATAGCTAGAGACATAGCAAATTCCACAGACATGATATTAGCAGAAGACCCTGAATCCACGAAGGCACTGCCGGTAGCAGACCTACCACCAAAAGAGACCTGAAAGGGAAGCAAGATTTTATTACGTTTCATATTTACGGGAAATACCTGTGCGCCTAAGTGACCTCCCCGATGATCACTTAGGCACGGAAGTTCTCCGGCTGCTTATTCTTACGCCTAGGACAGGTGTTCACTTGATGCTTGACATCCCCACAATAGAAGCAGAGACCATTCTTCCTGCGGAACTCTCTACATTGTCGGGGGGACACGGAGGCCCCGAGTTGCATAGGTACCTCTGAGTCTTCCGTGGAAGAGCGAAGCAACGGGACCTCGAGAGGCATCATGGGGGAGTCAGAGGGGAAAACACAAAAACGTTCAAGTTGTCGTTCCCTGAGACATCGGTCAAGTCGTACCGCTAAAGCCATAACCAGGTCAAGGGAGTCAGAAGAGGGATAGCTAACTAGCAGGTCTTTCTGGGCGTTCGACAGGCCCAACCTAAACTGGCACCTTAAGGCAGGGTCATTCCACCGAGAAGCTACGCACCACTTCCTAAAGTCAGCACAATACTCCTCAACAGGTCTCTTACCCTGACGTAAGGTCACCAGCTGACCCTCAGAAAAGGCAGTCCTGTCAGTCTCGTCATAAATGAGTCCGAGAGCAGAAAAGAAACGATCAACGGAGGAAAGTTCAGGGGCGTCAGGAGCCAAGGAGAAGGCCCACTCTTGGGGCCCTTCCTGGAGCCGGGACATAATTATACCCACCCGCTGGCTCTCAGAACCTGACGAGTGAGGCTTTAAGCGAAAGTAGAGCCTACAACTCTCCCGAAAGGAGAGAAAAGTCCTCCGGTCCCCTGAGAATCGGTCAGGCAACTTGAGGTGGGGTTCAAGAGGTGAGGTGAGGGGCACTGCCATGGTAGCATCAGGCTGGTTGACCCTCTGAGCCAGGTCCTGGACCTGTAGGGAGAGACCCTGCATTTGCTGGGCCAGGGTCTCAAGGGGGTCCATAGTAGTGTTAGGGACCCGGGTAGACTAGGTATAGGGCTTGTGATTATGTAATGATGGGGGTAGGGAAACGGACAAGTGAGCCCTAATCTACCCGCCACTCTGTCCCTGCCTACTTGCAACGACCCGCGCTAGGCGACGGGGTCCCTACGCTCAGTAAGTGCACGAGACAAACAGACAAGGGTACACAAAGCTAAGGGAAATGGGGCAGTTGCCCACGGCAACACCGTGAGCAACAAGAGTGGTGAACGAGCCGAGTCAAAACAGGAGTGAACGAGGTGCCAAACGCAGAGCAGGAGAGTAGTCAGAAAGCCAGGGTCAGTATGGAGCAGGATCAAATAGTCAGAAGCTGTAGCTGGGCCAGGAAACCACACGAGAAGAATCACAAGCAAAGGAGGAACAGGAAAGGCAGGGATAAATAGACAGAGGGCGGGAGCTAGCTCTGTCTGGCAAGGCTGCGATAGGCTCTCCCACTCCTAAGCCTGCCATCCTGAGTGGTGGAAGATGGAGTCAGTCTCAGAGGCATAGACTCAGGTGCAGACTGATTACCTATGGGCGTATACACAGAAGTTGTGCCTGGCAGATCCTTTACAGGTGGTTTCATTTTGCAAGGTGATGAAGACTGTAGGACTTATGGCTTCAGCAATAGAAGCGATCCCATGGGCCAGAGGGCACATGAGGGATCTCCAGCAGAATCTGCTATCTCAATGGAACAGATCCACAGAGTCTCTAGAGGAGTGCATGGTGATTCCTTCTACAACCAGAGAGGCTTTGGAATGGTGGCTGAGCTCAGTGAACAGCATGATAAAGTCACTGAGGTGTGCGATTTTGACAACTGATGCTTCAGGGACTGGATGGGGAGCCCACATAATGTATCAGAGGACGCAGGGGCATTAAACCCCCCAACCGCAAAGCGTATCTTCAAATCTAAAGGAGCTGTTAGCAGTCTCAAACGCGTCAGGGCATTTCCAGCCCATTTTAGAAGGCAAGGCCGTGAAGATTCAATCAGACAATATTGTGACTGTCAGTTATCTGAACAGACAGAGTGGCACCAGATCCGTCCTTCTACAGAAAGAGACAGCACAGATCATAAGATGGGCATAGGTCTATGTACAGGATCTAGTAGCAATCCACATCAGAGGAGTCAACAATGTATGGGCAGACAGACTCAGTCGTCATCAAGCCATTCCAGGGGAGTTGAATTGAACCCACAACTTTTCAACCAGATAATCTGGAGAATGGGGAATCCAGTGATAGATCTGATGGCGACTCATGTCAACAAGAAATGCCTAGATTTCTGCTCCTTATTACGACAGACTGTTGGCACTATATTTCTTCTCAGTCAAATGGACCTTCAGGTTGGCTTATGTATTCCCCCCGATTCCAATGATTATGAGAGTGTTAACGAAGATCCGAGAGGACCAGTCCTCAATGATAGCAGTCATACCCTGCTGGCCAAAACGGGTATGGTTGCCAGGCTAATCCAGATGTCCAGGGGCAATTTCTGAGAACTACCTCACCGACCAGACCTGCTGTTACAGGAGAATCTATACTGTCCAAATGTCAAAATGCTCAGACTGACAGCCTGGAAATTGACAGGCCCATATTAAATGAGCTTGGACTCCATCCTCTGTTATAGAGACCTTGATGCAGTCCACAGGATGTGCAACTACCAAGATCTACAAGAGAGTAGTGGAGTAGTGTGGAGTAGTGAAGACTGAACAGGAACCTTCAGTGTCGGATATCCTTGCCTTTCTCCAGGCTGGATTTGACCAGGGTTTAAAACCAGGCTCTCTGGCAGTCCAAATATCAGCTTTGTCAGCCTGGTCATGAAAGTCTTGGGCTAAAGAATCGCTGGTGAAGAGATTCATGACAGCAACGAGGAGGCTCTGACCAAGGGTCTTAGAGCCATATCCTACATGGAACCTTCCATTGGTGTTAAGAGCACTTACAGGCCCTACCTTTGAGCCCTTACAAGATTTGGATCTAAAAACTGCAGAACTAAAGGAACGTCTATGACATTGGGGGTTAGACCGTCTACCCATTTTATGAAGTCGAATTGGTGTGAGATAACTCTGATGTATGATATACAACTGTATAAGTTTATTGTTAATAGCAGGAGAAACATATCTATGGGATTCCAGAAGGCTTGATCTAGATTCCTCATCCATGGAAGGAATCAGCTCCTGCCATCTATCTAATGCCGGAAAATCTGCCTTATTTGCTTTGGCATGAATAAGAAAGGAGTAGATCGAAGAAATTAAACCCCCAGGTCCCTGGGATCTAATAATACCTATGAGAGGATATGAGGAGATATCAATAACTCTGCCACTAAATTGATCCTGTATCAAGTGCCACAATTGCAAATATTTATAAAAAGCTTGTCTCGGAACTCGATAAGTCTCTTCCATCTGAGTAAAAGAGAAGAGAAGATTGTTATCATATATATCCCCAATAAAATTTATGCCCAGAGTTGACCAGAAAACATCATCCTGTGAGGAACTCAACTGACTCATCGTATCATTATGCCACAGGGGAGTCTCAGCCATTATCTGGTCTTGCCACGATATCTTCAACGCAGCTTCCCAGACCTTTCTCGCCACTTTATGGATCGGTAAGGAATGCCTGCCAAGTGGTATTAAAGGATCAAGCATAGGCCACAACTTAGTCAACCCCATGTAATTTGCCAGACATTTCTCCAAACCCACTGGTTCTTCATGAGACACCCAGGCACCCAGGTATTTAAGGTGACCAGCCAGATAGTATACATATAGATCCGAAACAGCCATACCCGCCAAATCTTTAGGCCTTTGCAGTTTGGCCAATGGCAACTTAGATATGGAAGATCACCATATAAATGCAATAATTTGAGAATCCATAGCTTTAAAGAATGACATGGGAATATGTACAAATACATGCTGCAAAACATATAAACACTTAGGTTGAACCACCATCTTAATAAGATTTATGCGACCCGCTACCGAAAGGGGCAAAGCCGACCATACCTTAAATTTATCTTTGAAGACAGTTATCAGAGGATCAACATTCAACCGTATCTTATCAGAGTCTAATCTAGTGACATGAATACCCAGATAGTTAAAACCAGATACAACTTTCAGACCGCATGCCATCGAGCTTCTCATGGAGCTCCTGAGTGGGGAGAAGTACATCAGACAGGACTTATCCCAGTTAATGTGTAAACCGGAATATTCTCCAAACAGATCAATGAGTGACATTGCTCTCTCAAATGACACATCTGGATAAGACATGAACAATAGCATATCGTCCACATATAAGGCTATACGTTCTTCTCCAGAGCTAAGGGGTGTGCCACGAAATAACTCATCCTGTCGTATTAAAATAGCAAGGGGCTCCACAGCAATAGCAAACAATAATGGTGATATCGGACATCCCTTCCTGGTGTCCCGTTTCAAAGTGAAGTATGGAGAAAGTTGCCCATTCAAAGAAATGGCCGCTCTGGGATGCTGATATAAAAGGCCAATCCATTGTATAAATACAGGCCCAAATCCAAATTTATAAAGAATACAAAGTAAATATGGCCATTCAATGGAATCAAAGGCCTTAGCCGCATCCAAAGAGGCCAAGGCCCAGTCCTCATCCTGTCTTGATGCAATCTGGGAGGCCGAGGCCTTCCCCCTGGACATGGCCGACATTGCCTCAGCTATCTCCTCCACAGTAATAGGACTATCAAGTTTAAGACGTTGATCATCAGTTATAGTAGGGCAGGATACTTGTTCACAATAGCTAAACAAATCAGCATTTGATTTATGAAATTTAGAAACATATAAATCTTAAAAGTTAGAAAACTCCAATAGTATATCAGACGTAGAAGTCAGAACCGAGCCCCCATGAGTTTTGAGTTTCAATATGGCTGAAGACGCATTATTCTGATGGATAATATGTGCTAGCATACTACTGGATTGGTTACCCTGTTCAAAATACTTCTGATTATTGAAAAACATTCTACACTTACTTTTCTCAGTGAGGTAAAGTAAATACTGTGTACCAGCATGTAACCAAGCAATTCTATTACCATCCGATGGGTCAGAAATATAGGTAGCCTCTAAAATTTTACAGGACTCAGCTAATTCATTCTCCTTTTTAACCGATTCTCGCTTAATGTAAGAAATAGAGGACTGAAGACAACCCTTAAGGTATGTTTTTTGTGCATCCCAATAGGCAGAATGGTTAAGCGCTATAGAGTTTTCCCTAGCATAGAGCTGTAACTGATCCGGGATTCAATCCTGATGGGTAAACTGTGTTAACCAAAAAGGATGTATCTTTCTACTCAAAGCCCGATTCCCCCCCTGATCTGCCCTCATGCGTACCAAAATGGGTGAGTGATCAGAGAACGTACGGGGTAAATGTTCAGCTGATTGAAGGGCTAAACAGGTCTGCCATTCACACAGATATAATCTATGCGGGACAAGGAGTTCTTCCCACGGGTAAAGCAGGTAAACTCCCTGACCCCAGGCCACAAATGTCTCCAGATGTCATGCCATCCAACCTCCTCTAAGAATAACAGTAGGGGAGAAGGCCTGAGCATTAACTGAGAGTCAGTCACCGTTTCCATCCTGAATTTATCAAGTATAGGGCTAGCTAAGGTTTTATAATCTCCCATACAAATAACTTTAGCTAAAGGGTAAGCTGATGCAAAATCAGCCGCTTCATATAAAACTGCTAGGAATTGTGTGGGTGGTATATATACACACAATAGAACATAAGGATGACACTCAATCCAAACATGAATAAAAATATAATGATCTTTCTACACGACCCCAGGCTCCCATCTAAGGGACCTATGAATAAGAAGGGAATCTCCTCTGGAGTAGGAGGAATAAGTGGCGTGTGCTGACCAATGTATCCATGGTCTTCGAAGAAAACGAACCGTATCAGGCAACAAATGCTTCTCCTGTTGACAAATCACCTGTGGCCCACTCGCACGGATCTGGGAAAAAAACCTGAGTACGTTTACGTGAGTCTCCCAACCCCCGCACATTCCATGACAATACACTCAGGGATACTGTAATGACGGGGGTGGGGAGACAGACAAGAGAGCCCTAATCTACCCGCCACTCAGTCCCTGCCTACTTGCAACGACCCGCCCTAGGCGACGGGGTACAACTGGGCGATGGTCCCTACGCTCAATAAGTGCACGACAGACAAACAGACAAGGGTACACAGAGCTAGGGGGAGAAAGGGGCAGTTGCCCACGGCAACACCGTGAGCAACAAGGGAAGTGAACAAGCCGAGTCAAACCAGGAGAGTACGAGGTGCCAAACGCAGAGCAGGAGAGTAGTGAACAAGCCGAGTCAAACCAGGAGTGTACGAGGTACAAAACGCAGAGCAGGAGAGTAGTCAGCAAGCCGGGGTCAATATGAAGCAAGGACAATAGTACAAGAAGCTGCAGCAGTGCCAGGAAACCAAACGAGAAGAGAATCACAAGCAAGGAGGAACAGGAAAGGCAGGTATAAATAGACAGAGGGCGGGAGCTAGCTCTGTCTGGCCAGGCTGTGATAGGTTCTCCCACTCCTAAGCCTGTGGAAGATGGAGTCAATCTCACAGACATAGAAGCAGGTGCAGACTGATTATCTATGGGCGTTAACCCCGAAGCTGTGCCTGGCAGATCCTTTACAGTACCCCCTCTTTTATGAGGGGCCACCGGACCCTTTCTAAGTGGACCTGGTTTACTTGGGAAACGAAGGTGAAGCCTCCTGACCAATATCCCAGCGTGAACATCCCGAGCGGGTACCCAAGTCCTCTCCTCAGGTCCGTATCCTCTCCAATGGACCAGGTACTGGAGGAAGCCTTGGACCATCCTGCTGTCCACAATCTTGGCCACCTCGAATTCTGCCCCCTCAGGGGTGAGAACAGGGACCGGAGGTTTCCTCGAGGGAGCCAAGGACGGGGAGCAGCATTTAAGGAGGGAGGCATGGAACACGTCGTGTACTCGAAAAGATGGGGGCAACTCCAGTCGGAAGGAGACAGGATTGAGGACTTCAATGACCTTGTAAGGCCCTATAAACCGGGGAGCAAACTTCTTGGATGGGACCTTAAGGCGCAAAATTTTAGACGATAGCCACACCAGATCCCCGACCATAAACAAGGGGTTAGCAGAACGTTTTCTATCTGCCTGAGTTTTTTGTATGCTCTGGGACGCCTCTAGGTACTTCTGAACCTGAGCCCAGACTGTGCACAGTTCTCGATGAACGACCTCTACCTCGGGATTGTTGGAACTACCAGGTGAAACGGAAGAGAACCATGGATTAAACCCAAAATTACAGAAAAAGGGGGCGACCCCTGACGAGTTACTGACCCGGTTATTAAGGGAAAATTCGGCGAGGGGAATGAATGAGACCCAATCATATTGACAGTCAGAGATAAAACACCTAAAAAATATTGTTCTAGAGACTGATTAGTCCTCTCAGTTTGGCCATTAGTTTCAGGATGGAAGGCAGAGGAGAAGGACAGATCAATCTCCAATCTCCAATCTCCAACTTTTTACAGAAGGCTCTCCAAAACAATGAAACAAATTGTACCCCCCTATCAGAAACAATATTGACAGGGACCCCATGGAGACGCAGGATGTGTTTGACAAGCAAGGTAGCTAACGTCTTAGCATTGGGTAGTTCCTTGAGGGGCACAAAATGGCATATCTTACTTAAGCGGTCTACACCCACACCACCGACTTGCCTTGAGATGGAGGCAAACCGGTGATAAAATCCATGGAGATATGGGTCCAAGGTCTCTGGGGAATGGGCAAAGAACATAGTAAGCCCGCTGGTCGGGACCTGGGAGTCTTGGACCTAGCACAAACTTCACAAGCGGCGACGTAGACCTTAACGTCTTTAGGCAACCCAGGCCACCAATAGTTTCTGGCAATGAGGTGCTTGGTACCCAGGATGCCTGGATGGCCAGATAGTGCGGAGTCATGATTTTCCCTAAGTACCCTTAGCCGGAATTGCAGGGGAACAAACAGCTTGTTCTCAGGAAGGATCCCGGGAGCTGAACCTTGATCAGCCGCAATTTCAGAGACGAAATCAGAATCAATAGCGGAAATGATTATACCTGGAGGCAAAATACAAGCAGGATCTTCCTCCGAAGGAGGGCTGGCCATGAAGCTACGTGACAGTGCATCAGCCTTAACATTTTTAGACCCAGCACTATAGGTAACCACAAAGTTGAATCTGGTAAAAAATAACGCCCAACGAGCTTGTCTCGGGTTTAGCCTCCGGGCAGATTCTAGGAAAACCAGATTCTTGTGGTCGGTAAGGACCGTTACCTGGTGCCTAGCCCCCTCCAGGAAGTGGCGCCACTCTTCAAATGCCCATTTAATGGCTAAGAGTTCGCGGTTGCCAATATCATAGTTACTCTCAGTGGGTGAAAACTTCCTGGAGAAGTAGGCACAAGGACGGAGATGGGTGAGGGACCTGGTACCCTGGGACAAGACAGCCCCCACTCCCACCTCGGACGCGTCAACCTCCACGATAAATGGCTCCATTTGGTTGGGCTGAACCAGCACCGGGGCCGAGATAAAGCACTTCTTAAGGACCTCAAAAGCCTGGACAGCCTCAGGAGGCCAGTGGAGGAGATCAGCACCTTTGCGAGTGAGATCCGTAAGAGGCTTAGCGATGACCGAGAAGTTAGCAATAAACCTCCTGTAATAATTAGCAAACCCCAGGAAGCACTGTAACGCCTTCAGGGAGGCAGGTTGGACCCATTCCGTCACAGCCTGGACCTTGGCAGGGTCCATGCGGAATTCATGAGGAGTGAGGATTTGGCCCAAAAATGGTATCTCCTGCACCCCAAACACACATTTTTCGGTCTTCGCAAACAGTTTGTTTTCTCGAAAGACCTGAAGCACCTTCCTGACATGCTCAATGTGGGAGGACCAGTCCTTGGAAAACACAAGTATGTCATCAAGGTACACTACAAGAAATACCCCCAGGTAGTCTCTTAAAATCTCATTTATGAAATTCTGGAAGACCGCCGGAGCATTACACAACCCAAAGGGCATGACGAGGTATTCGAAATGACCTTCGGGCGTGTTAAACGCAGTCTTCCACTCATCCCCCTCTTTGATGCGGATAAGGTTATAAGCCCCCCTCGTAGATCAAATTTAGAGAACCATTGGGCCCCCTGAACCTGATTAAAGAGATCAGGAATCAGAGGAAGGGGATATTGGTTCCTTACAGTGACCTTATTCAAGCTTCAGTAGTCAATGCATGGCCTAAGACCACCCTCCTTCTTTGCTACGAAGAAGAAGCCAGCACCTACCGGAGAAGTAGAGGGGCGAATGTAACCCTTGGCCAGGCATTCCTGGATATACTCTCTCATGGCTTCACGTTCGGGACAAGAGAGATTAAATATCCTACCCTTAGGGAGCTTAGCTCCTGGTACCAAATTGATTGCGCAATCATATTCTCTATGAGGAGGTAACACTTCGGAGGCCTCCTTAGAGAAAACATCGGCGAAGTCCTGAACAAACTCAGGTAGCGTGTTCACTTCCTCAGGGGGAGAAATAGAATTAACAGAAAAACATGACATCAAGCATTCATTACCCCACTTGGTAAGGTCCCCAGAATTCCAGTCAAACGTGGGATTATGCAACTGCAACCAGGGAAGGCCTAAAACCAAATCGGACGATAATCCCTGCATTAACAGTACAGAGCACTTCTCCAAATGCATGGAGCCAACAAGGAGTTAAAAAACAGGGGTATGCTGTGTAAAATAACCATTAGGAAGAGGAGTGGAGTCGATACCCACTACCGGGACAGGTTTAGGCAAATCAATCAAAGGCATAGCTAGAGACATAGCAAATTCCACAGACATGATATTAGCAGAAGACCCTGAATCCACGAAGGCACTGCCGGTAGCAGACCTACCACCAAAAGACACCTGAAAGGGAAGCAAGATTTTATTACGTTTCATATTTACGGGAAATACCTCCCCGATGATCACTTAGGCGCGGAAGTTCTCCGGCTGCATTCTTACGCTTAGGACAGTTGTTCACTTGATGCTTGTCATCCCCACAGTAGAAGCAGAGACCATTTTTCCTGCGGAAATCTCTACGTTGTTGGGGGGACACGGAGGCCCCGAGTTGCATAGGTACCTCCGAGTCTTCCGGGGAGGAACGAAGCAACGGAACCTCGGGAGGCATCAAGGGGGAGTCAGAGGAGAAAACATCAAGACGTTCAAGTCGTCGTTCCCTGAGACGTCGGTCAAGTTGTACCGCTAAAGCCATAACCTGGTCTAGGGAGTCAGAAGAGGAATAACTAACTAGCAGGTCTTTCAGGGCGTTCGACAGACCCAACCTAAACTGACACCTTAAGGCAGGGTCATTCCACTGAGAAGCTACGCACCACTTCCTAAAGTCAGAGCAATACTCCTCAACAGGTCTCTTACCCTGACGTAAGGTCACCAGCTGACTCTCGGCAAAAGCAGTCTTGTCAGTCTCGTCATAGATCAACGGAGGAAAGTTCAAGGGTGTCAGGAGCCATGGAGAAGGCCCATTTTTGGGGCCCTTCCTGGAGCCGGGACATAATTATACCCACCCGCTGGCTCTCAGAACCTGAGGAGTGGGGCTTTAAACGAAAATAGTCTACAACTCTCCCGAAAGGAGAGAAAAGTCTTCCGGTCCCCTGAGAAACGGTCGGGCAACTTGAGGTGGGGTTCAAGAGGTGAGGTGAGGGGGACTACCATGGTAGCATCAGGCTGGTTGACCCTCTGAGCCAGGGCCTAGACCTGTAGGGAGAGACCCTGCATTTGCTGAGCCAGGGTCTCAAGGGGGTCCATAGTGGTGTCAGGGACCAGGGTAGACTAGGTATGGGCTTGTGGTTATGTAATGACGGGGGTGGGGAGTCAGACAAGTGAGCCCTAATCTACCCGCCACTCAGTCCCTGCCTACTTGCAACGACCAGCCCTAGGCGACGGGGTACAACTGGGCGATGGTCCCTACGCTCAATAAGTGCACGACAGACAAACAGACAAGGGTACACAGAGCTAGGGGGAGAAAGGGGCAGTTGCCCACGGCAACACCGTGAGCAACAAGGGAAGTGAACAAGCCGAGTCAAACCAGGAGAGTACGAGGTGCCAAACGCAGAGCAGGAGAGTAGTGAACAAGCCGAGTCAAACCAGGAGTGTACGAGGTACCAAACGCAGAGCAGGAGAGTAGTCAGCAAGCCGGGGTCAATATGAAGCAAGGACAATAGTACAAGAAGCTGCAGCAGGGCTAGGAAACCAAACGAGAAGAGAATCACAAGCAAGGAGGAACAGGAAAGGCAGGTATAAATAGACAGAGGGCGGGAGCTAGCTCCGTCTGGCCAGGCTGTGATAGGTTCTACCACTCCTAAGTCTGCCACCCTGAGTGGTGGAAGATGGAGTCAGTCTCACAGACATAGAAGCAGGTACAGACTGATTATCTATGGGCGTTAACCCCGAAGCTGTGCCTGGCAGATCCTTTACAGATACCATACACTGTCGGATAAAAGACAAAAATAAAACAAAAGAAACAATAAACACACACAAAACGTAAGAATCTCCTCAGAGACCAGATGCAATGTCAATCTGAAGCAGATCCAACTGTATAGATTGTCACGGGGGTAGTCTGTGATAAACTAGCAACTATATACAGACTATTGCCTCGTCCAATCAGCGTCTCCTAAACTGTACATAACAAGTAAGTACAATAGGAATGAGAAATACCCTTAATTACATATACACAATGTGTAATGTCACACCATCCCCCATTATTATAATGTCGGCTATCAGTAATAGACAATATATGGCTTCTATAGGTTTCAATGCAATAAAGTTAAATATCATCTTTTACAAAAACAAAGATACAACCAGCATATCCATCTGCTAGTAACCACAATTCTCACACCACTTCTTCATCAAATGTCAAGGAGATAGGGTAGGCATGGTAAAAACCTGTCCTAGTCATGTATAATTGCTCATAACATCAAACAGCACAGCAATACATATTTGTATATATAGAACAGGCGACACAAGAACGATACTCAGCTCCAGCAGTCCGACTGTAGATCCCTTGCCAGGATCCATAAACAATTACGCAGCAAACAATCTACATCCTCATGGCGCAGTCACATTTAGACTATTCCGCCAATCTTCGGCCTCCGCCGGAGTGTTGAAAAAAGAGACCTCTCCTGATAAACAACCCGAAGTCTTGCAGGAAGGACCATGGAATACAGAATTTGAAGATCTCTCAGGCGCTTCTTAATCCCCACAAACGTGGCTCAAGCTTTCTGGAGCACAGCAGAAAAATCAGGAAAAAGCATAATCGAAGCCGTATTGTAAGTGATTTGGCCTTTTTGGCGCGCAGCTCTAAAGATGGCGTCTCTATCCTTACTGCTAAGTAGTTTAACCAGCATGGGTCTCGGTGCAGCACCCGGCGGGGGGGGGGCGGGGGGGGGTCGAGAAGGGACCCGGTGAGCTCGTTCAACAGCATAGGCCGTAGACAATTTAGCAGCGGGTAAAGTATCTTTGAGCCACTGCTCCATAAAGGAACTGGGATCCGTTCCTTCAGTACGCTCCGGTAAACCCAATACACGCACATTATTCCGACGTAGTCGGTTTTCAAGATCATCAGATCTTTGTGACCATATTTCTGCCGCCTTTTCCAGGGCCCCGATCTGTCTTGCAACAGGGGCATTGACATCTTCAATCTGAGAGATGCGAGTATCCGTATCTCGGAGTTTGTGAAAATCTTGGTGCATCAAACCAATATCAATCTTCACTTCCTCAATTTTAGTCGTTGGTGATGTAGTCGACTCCCTTATAGCCGTCAGAAGTTGTGCTGTAACCTCTTTCAATGTAGGCTCCTTCTCCCCATCCCCCTCACCTCCGCTCTGCTCATGCCGCACCTCAGGAACTTCAGCGCCATGTTGGCCTCCCGTCGTGCAAACTCCTGGTGTAATGACAGGGTAGAGAGAGAGAGTTGAGGTGAGCCCTAATCTACCCGCCACTCAGTCCCTGCCTACTTGCAACGACCCGTCCTAAGCGACGGGGTACAACTGGGCGACGGTCCCTACGCTCAGTAAGTGCAAGACAGACAAAACAGACAGGGGTACACAGAAGCAGGGAAACGGGGCAGCTGCCCTCGGAGACACCGTGAGCAACAAGAGTGGTGAACGAGCCGAGTCAAACCAGGAGAGAGCGAGGTACAAAACGCTGAGCAGGAGAGTAGTCAGAAAGCCAAGGTCAATAACAAGCAGAGGATCAGTAATACAAGCAACAGCAGCAAGCCAAGAAACAAGCATAGAAGAATCACAGGCAAAGGAGGAACAGGAAAGGCAGGTATAAATAGACAGTGGGCGGGAACTAGCTCCGTCTGGCCAGGCTGTGATAGGCTCTCCCACTCCTAAGCCTGCCATCCTGAGTGGTGGAAGATGGAGTCAGTCTCACAGACATAGGAGCAGGTGCAGACTGATTGCCCACGGGCGTCGACACAGAACCTGTGTCTGGCAAATCCTTTACACCTGGAGCTTGTCTGCAGCGGTTGAATGGCGAGTTTTAGTCATGGTAGTGCCTCCGTCGGGTATACCTATCGGCAGGATTATAGGTGAAGACGTTGACTCAGGGACGGAGCTCCTACAGCATGCGACTACTCGTGGCAGAAGCTAGCCACGCCCCCAGGTCACTATTCTTATGTGAATTGTAGACTGGTTTCACAATAGCTCCAACAAACAATGGTCCTCGATTGAACGGACCATTACCTCACTTTCCCTTAGGTCCTTACCTTGGATTCTGCCGGATTATAGACTGGCCCTTTCTATTTTCCCAATACTTACCCAACATGTCTTCATTCTTTGGGATAGACTTCTAGCTCGAAAGGAACTATCGTATAGACCTGGGCTTTTTAGCCCACTCTTCGACAACCCGGAATTTCCACCAGCTTTACACAAAAATAATTTTTTGGTATGGTCCTCCTCTGACAACAGTCGATTAGGCCAGGTTTTATCGGATGATGGACGGCTACCCTCCTTTTCTGAGATGCGGGGGATCTGCCCTGGGAGGACTCTTTCATGGTTTGAATATGCTCAGCTATCAGCATTCCTCCGATCTGCCCTACCAGGGGGGCTTCATCTGTCCACAAATACCACCTTTGAATCCATATTGCTACAATCGACAGCTCCAGGTCGCGTCATATCTACAATATACTCCCTCCTATTGGAGGCCTCAGTGGATCAAACTCCTGCATACGTTAGTGCCTAGGAACATGAACTAGGGGTTAGTTTGACGACTGTGGACTGGGATCGTATTTTTCTATCTACAGGGAGGAGATGTATGGTGCTATCTACAGGGGTCTGTATGGCACTATCTACAAGGGGGCTGTATGGCGATATCTACAGGGGGGCTGTATGGTGCTATCTACAGAGGGGCTGTATGGTACTGTCTACAGGGGGGCTGTATGGCACTATCTACAGGGGGCTGTATGGAGCTATCTACAGGAGAGGTGAGGGGCGTTATCTACAGGGGGCTGTATGGCGGTATCTACAGGGGCTGAATGGCACTATCTACAGTGGGCTGTATGGTGTTTTCTACAGGGGGGCTGTATGGCACTATCTACAAGGGGAGGTGGGGGCGCTAGCCACAGGGGGGCTGTATGGCACTATCTACAAGGGAGAGGTGGGGGGCACTATCTACAAGGTGGGACTGTATGGCACTATCTACAAGTGGAAAGTGTGGGCACTATCTACGGGGGCAGCCGTACAAGGCAGAGGTGGGACGGTATCTACAAGGAGGGCTGTATGGCACAATCTACAGGGGGCTGTATGGTGCTTTTTACAGGGGGCTGTATGGCACGATCTAAAAGGGGAGGTGTGGGGCACTATCCACAGGGGGGCTGTATGGCACTATCTACAAGGGGGAGGTGAGGGGCACTATCTACAAGGGGGGACTGTATGGCACTATCTACAAATGGGAAGTGTGGCCACTATATACAGGGACAGCCGTATGGCACTATCTACATGGGGGCTGTATGGCACTATCTTAAAGTGGGAGATAGTGGCACTATCTACAAGTGGGCTGTATGGCACTGTCTACAATGGGGAAGTGTGGGCACTATCTACAGTGGCAGCCGTATGGCACTATCTACATGGGGGCTGTATGGCTATGGCACTATCTACATGGTGGGGTGGGGACACTATCTACAAGGGGGCTGTATCGCACTGTTTACAAGGGGAGGATGCACTATCTACAGGGGGAAGAGTGGCACTACCTACAAGGGGAGGACACTGTCTATAGGGGGATTGTATTGGACAATCTACAGGGGGGCTGAATTGCAGAATCTACAGGGGGCTGTATGTCAGAATCTACAGGGGGGCTGTATGGCACAATCTACAGGGGGCACTATCTACAAGGGCGGGTTTTGTGGCACCCAGGGGAGCTGGGGACAGTCAAAGTTTGCTATGGGGTCCAGTCTTTCCTAGTTATGTCCCTGAGGAGGGGTAATGTTATGGGTTTGTTTTTCAGGGGTTGGCCTAGACCCATTAGTTCCAGTGAATGGAAATATTAATGCTTCAGCATACAGAGACATTTTGAATAAACCCCACCTGGTTAGTTTTATTCTGTTTTATTTGAAAACCACCAAATGGCATTGAGGGATGAAGACCAACTTTATTTTAAATTGTACACATCATAAATGTTATACTGTAGTTGTAAATAGGGCAGAGATTCTGGGGTTTACAATTTTTTTATGGCGTTCACTGTGCGGTTTAAATAATGATATATTGTTATAGTTCAGACTTTTACGGAAGCGGCGATACTAATTTATGTTTATTTATTTATTTTTTTACTATGCTCTAGGAGGAAAATGGGAAAAAGTTTTATTTTTTAACTTTTAATTTCTCGTTATCGTTAGATCGCTTGCACGATATACTGCAATACTAATGTATTGCAGTATATCGTGATTCTGACAGGCATCTATTAAGGGCTTAATAGGTGCACAAAGATCGCGGACCTGGGGGCCTCTTATGGCCCCCAGGCAGCCATAGCAACCATCACCCCCCCCCCCGCTATTGCGTGGCGGGGGGCGCGATGAGCTGTTAGAGGGGGTCGCCCCCCCACTTTCTAACAATTTAAATGCTGTGGTCGCTATTGACCGCATTGACAGCATTTAACGAGTTAAAATAGCGGGATCGCGCTCGAGCGCGATGCCACTTGTTACTCTGAAGTGTCGGCTGTACAAACAGCCAACACCGGCATCGTATGGAGCCGGTTCACTCCGTGAGCCCGTTCCATACTTCCCCTACCCGACTTTGACGTATCGATACGTAAAATGTCGGGCAAGGGCTTAACACCATATTAAGTATGCAGAAGCATCTTTTTTAATAGTAATAAAAGTTTTTTTGTTTTTGTTTTTGTTACGTTGCTATTCCCCATCTTTGTCCCTTCCCCTCATATATGCATCCCTGTGGATACTTTTTCATGTATACCAAGACATTTTCGACAATTGTGCGCTTCCAACTTTGTGGGAACAGTTTGGGGAAGGCCCTTTTCTGTCCCAGCATGACTGTGCCCCAGTGCACAAAGCAAGGTAAATAAAGGCATAGTTGAGTAAGTTTGGTGTGGAAGACCTTGACTGACCCGCAGACAGCTCTGACTTCAACCCCAATGAACACCTTTTGGATGAACTAGAACGGAGATTGCAAGCCAGGCCCTCTCGTACAACATCAGTGTCTGTCCTCACAAATGCTCTTCTGAATGAATGGGCAAAGATTTCTACGAACCCACTTAAAATCTTGTAGAAGAGGGGAAGCTGTTTTAGTTACAAGGGGAGGACTAACTCCATATTAACTCCATATTAATGCCTATGTATTTAGAATGGGATGTCATAAAAGCTCCTGTAGGTGTATTTTGTAGGTGTCCCAATAGTTTTATCCAAATAGTTTTTGTCCTAACACTAAATAAGTAATAGAACTCCTAACTCCCTATCCCTGAGAGCAAAATGATGTACTAATACGGTCAGGGGCGTAACTAGGAAAGACTGGGCCCCATAGCAAACTTTTGACTGGGGCCCCCCTCACCTGGGTGTCACACAACCCCCTTGTAGATAGTGCCTTTTTTACAGCCCCCCCTGTAGATAACGCCATACAGCCCCCTGTAGATAACGCCATACAGTCCCCTGTAGATAGCGCCATACAGCCCCCCTGTAGATAACGCCATACAGTCCCCCCTGTAGATAGCGTCATACAGCCCCACCTGTAGATAGCATCATACAGCCCCACTGTAGATAACGCCATACAGCCCCCCCTGTAGATAGCGTCATATAGCCCCCCTGTAGATAGCGTCATACAGCCCCCTGTAGATAACGTCATACAGCCCCCTTTGTAGATATCTACAGAGGGGGCTGTATGGCGTTATCTACAGGGGGGCTGTATGGCGCTATCTGCCATACAGATGACCCCAAAGATAAAAGTCTAAGGGGGTAAGATCGGGAGGCATTTCTTCTGTGGTGTTGCTATCAGTGTGTGAAGAGTGGGAGAAGAGGGTTGCATTGACAATCCAACACAATGGGCAGTACTTTGAACACATTTTATAAGTGGTCAGAAACTTGTAAATAACTCATGAAAGAATAAAGTAACGTTAAAACCAAGCACACCATTGTTTTTCTTGTGAAATTCTCGATAAGTTTGATGTGTCACATGACCCTCTTCCCATTGAAAAAACTAAAGTTGGATACAAAATGGCCGATTTCAAAATGGCCACCATGGTCAACACCCAGGTTGAAAAGTTTCCCCCCTCCCATATACTAATGTGCCACAAACAGGAAGTTAATATCACCAACCATTCCCATTTTATTTAGGTGTCTCCATATAAATGGCCCACCCTGTATATATATATATATATATATATATATATATATATATATATCAAAATCCAATACACAGGTCAGCACTCCAGGTTTAAGTGAAAAAAGGATCTTTTTATTCACCACATGCAACGTTTCAGCCCTGCTCAATGGGGCCTTTCTCAAGCAATACATTTCAGTGTTAGGTGCACATATAAATACATAATTTGTAACATCCTTGTAATCATGCAATAAAATTTCAATCATGTTTCAAATCTTAATTGTAGTGTAAAACAATGTGATCAAAAAATCACCATATAGTGTTTACATTTTTTCAATGAAATACGTGCAGTTGATAATAAGGGCAAATCACCCAAACTGTAAGAAATTTTAAAATACAGTCTAATTGGCTAAATGCCAATAGAGCCAGTGCAGGTGTAAAATATCAAAGTAAGATAAACGAAATTAATTCAATTATATTGAATCCGGCTCACCATTACTTGAATCCCCTTTCCTCTACCATGCTGGTTGATTCCGCCGATGTTTCCGGGTATCTGTGCGCATGCGTCGAATAGCATGTCGCACATAAAAACATAGAATGAGTCGTGGAACGCACTCACTCCAATGGCACGCATCCCGCGCATGCTCTGTCCGGCATTATGTTGGAAATCGTAGAGGACGCAATACATTCACTTTTCACTCTAAAATTTTGTGTATCTTAGTCAGATAATTACAAAAAAATTCCACAACTATGAATAGACCTTCTTAGTTTTGCAAGATATTTTGGTATTTAATCCATTCTATATAGAATGTGTTTCTCTGTGACATATAAACTGGTTATATCATAAAGGGAATAGACAATGGCAAATAGAGAAAGTGGATGTAGAGCCCTATTGGTTTAATAAAAACATATAAATTTGACGTATAGATATATTTCATATAATTTAATCTATATAATTTATGTCAAACTCTAAATTGCAGAACAAGGCATCAATTCTTTTTTTATGTAATAGCATGGAGTCAGGATGAGGGGATCCATTACAGGTGAGTATTCATATATTATCTGAAATAGACAGAAAAAGACAGAAAAAATATTTATGTTAGTATAGTAATATGTACACACTGTCTAATCATAATCCCTAATATGTAGAGTAAAAAGCAATGCCATGGGCAAACCACCTCCTATCTTATACCACTCAATTTGAAGTCAACGTTTAGTCCATAAGGGCGTAATGTATTTAACCTATAGATCCATTCTAGCTCCCGTTTTTTCAAAAGAGATATTCTATCGCCACCACGTCTCGGTTTAGTGATATGGTCTATTATTCTAAATCGTAAGTCTTTCTCTGTGTGATTGGCTTCCACAAAATGTTTTGATACTGGTAAATCCAGTCTTTTGGAGCGTATACTGAATCTATGATTATTGATACGTGTCTTACAATCTAGCGTTGTCTCTCCTATATAAAGGAGATCACATGGACACTGCAACAGATAGATGACATAATCTGATGTGCAGGTGAGAAATTGTTTGATTTTAAATTCCATGTTCGTTATGGGATGATTCGCCTTTGTTCATATATCTGCAGTTGACACAATTCAGACAAGGGAAACATCCCAGTTTTTTCTTGTCTAGGAAGGTTTGTGTCACTTTCTTGTTTGAACCTATATCTGCTTTTACCAGATTATCCTTAAGGTTTTTCGGACGTTTATAGGACATCAATGGGGGTGCTGAGAATTCAGGGACATATTTTAGATTACTCCCCAATATGGACCAATGTTTGTATAGAATCTTGGCAACCTCGTTGCTAGTTTCGTTAAATGTGGACACAAAACTTATCCTGTTGGCCATATTGCTTTTGTTCTTTTTGACTGATTGTGTGGGCATTTCTGTAGATAATAGTGTCTCTCTATCTGTCAACAATACCCTATCCCGATGTTGTTGGATCAATTTTTTGGGGTACCCACGTGAAATGAATTTAACACCCATTTCATCCAACCTCTTTTCACTTTTCTCATCAGTGTCTACAATCCTCTTGACTCTCAATAATTGGCTATATGGAAGCGCTTTAATGAGACCCCTAGGATGGTTACTTTCGAACCGTAGGAGATTATTCCTATCCGTGGTTTTGGTGAAGATGTCTGATGTTAATTTCAAATCTGATTTTGTTTTTTTGTTTTTTGTTTTTTTCTGTTTTTTTTCTGTCTTTTTTTTCTGTCTTTTTTTTCTGTCTTTTTTTTCTGTCTTTTTTTTCTGTCTTTTTTTTTTGTTTTTCTTCTGTTTTTTTTCTGTCTTTTTCTGTCTATTTCAGATAATATATGAATACTCACCTGTAATGGATCCCCTCATCCTGACTCCATGCTATTACATAAAAAAAGAATTGATGCCTTGTTCTGCAATTTAGAGTTTGACATAAATTATATAGATTAAATTATATGAAATATATCTATACGTCAAATTTATATGTTTTTATTAAACCAATAGGGCTCTACATCCACTTTCTCTATTTGCCATTGTCTATTCCCTTTATGATATAACCAGTTTATATGTCACAGAGAAACACGTTCTATATAGAATGGATTAAATACCAAAATATCTTGCAAAACTAAGAAGGTCTATTCATAGTTGTGGAATTTTTTTGTAATTATCTAAGATACACAAAATTTTAGAGTGAAAAGTGAATGTATTGCGTCCTCTACGATTTCCAACATAATG
Organism: Rhinoderma darwinii; assembly: GCF_050947455.1. Classification (NCBI taxonomy): domain Eukaryota; kingdom Metazoa; phylum Chordata; class Amphibia; order Anura; family Rhinodermatidae; genus Rhinoderma; species Rhinoderma darwinii. Next base: position 214,781,461 of record NC_134690.1, on the reverse strand, counting down.
CCGGACAGAGCATGCGCGGGATGCGTGCCATTGGAGTGAGTGCGTTCCACGACTCATTCTATGTTTTTATGTGCGACATGATATTCGACGCATGCGCACAGATACCCGGAAACATCGGCGGAATCAACCAGCATGGTAGAGGAAAGGGGATTCAAGTAATGGTGAGCCGGATTCAATATAATTGAATTAATTTCGTTTATCTTACTTTGATATTTTACACCTGCACTGGCTCTATTGGCATTTAGCCAATTAGACTGTATTTTAAAATTTCTTACAGTTTGGGTGATTTGCCCTTATTATCAACTGCACATATTTCATTGAAAAAATGTAAACACTATATGGTGATTTTTTGATCACATTGTTTTACACTACAATTAAGATTTTAAACATGATTGAAATTTTATTGCATGATTACAAGGATGTTACAAATTATGTATTTATATGTGCACCTAACACTGAAATGTATTGCTTGAAAAAGGCCCCATTGAGCAGGGCTGAAACGTTGCATGTGGTGAATAAAAAGATCCTTTTTTCACTTAAACCTGGAGTGCTGACCTGTGTATTGGATTTTGCTGTGGATTTTGGACACTGGTCGTGTGTCTGAACAGGGACTTGTGCACCCTACACTGGAAGAACGGTGCTGCTTTTGCTTTGCTTTTTTATATATATATATATATATATATATATATATATATATATATACATCTACAGTACTGTATATATAATTTATATGCCCCAACAATAAATAACGCAAAGAATTCCTAGCGCTAAAACTTATAATTCACTGAAGTGATGAATAAGTAAAACGTATAAATTTTATTTCATAACTCTCTAAAAACAGGGGTACAATCACCACTGTGAAAAGCCCCACCGTGTGCATTAAAAACGTATTAAACACATACTCCAAGTCCTGGTTCATTTGTGAACCCTCTCTAACTGGGTATACTTGAAAGATACAAATATGGGATCAGCGTTTCAACATTGGTGTAACAGTGGATTAGACCCTAAAACACACCAGAGCCTGCAGTTACCGCTCCTAAATCACCTGGTGCTAGGGTGAACAACAGTGCCACTGTCACCTACGCTATGATCCCTCACTAACCTGACCCTACGCGTTTCTATACATATATTTCATCAGGGGTCTGTAACTAGGTCATTCTGGCTAGGGTGCCAGCGATATTCAAACATTAGCAGATATTCTGCTGTACAACACGGAAGCGTGCACGCATGGATGTCAGCGGCACGCTTCACTCGGGACCCAGAGTTGATATAGCTAATACTCCTCCCCCAGGGCTTCGGCAGTGCACTTCGAAACACATAAACCCATTCTCATCAGGGATAGAGTATGATAATAACATTAGAGTAAATATTGCGGATCAGCTCAAAACCGCAACTCAGCTGCCGTAGATAAAGCACCCTCTCTGTAAATACACTTTGCATGGATGAATAAGCGATATTCATATTTGCCACACTTTAGGATCTGAAACACTTATTTAGAAAGGAAAGACTATACCTGTTAGACAATAAATGGTGTACTGCAAGTAACTGTATAATATCCAGAAATGACAGCTACACACACACTTTGACCACCATAAGTTGTAAGATTGGGGTATCTATTTAAATAAAACAGGTATAGTTTGTTTGCTCATTTAGACCTTCAGGCTGTACACAAGCCAGCCTATAGATCCACTGGGCCTCTTTACGCAGAATAAGATTGTCCCAGTCCCCTCCCCATTTTGGAGGACGCACCAGTTCAATCGCCTGGAAATTTAAACATTCTGCTCTGCCCTGATGTTTAGCATGTACATGTTTGGATATGGGAGTATCTCTTTCATTTGTAACATCTCCAACATGTTCTCTAATCCGGCGCCGAAACTGCCGCATCGTTTTGCCCACATAATTCAGTGGGCATGAACATGTTATCAAATAAACCACCCCTGCTGTTTTGCAGTTAACAAAGTCTCGAATGTCATACTCGACCTTGGTGGTAACACTTTTAAATTTTCTCCCATTTTGGATAAAGTCACAAGCTTTACAACTGCCACATCTATGTGTGCCTGGTATCTGCCTATTCAACCAAGTTCCTTTTTGTGTTATAGGGTCAAAACAACTATGCATCACCCTGTCTCTGATGTTTTTGCCTCTACGGAACGTGACTGAAGGCCATTGTGTAATCTGATCCACCAAGTCCACATCTGCACTAAGGATACGCCAGTGCGGCAGTTTCGGCGTCGGATTAGAGAACATGTTGGAGATGTTACAAATGAAAGAGATACTCCCATATCCAAACATGTACATGCTAAACATCAGGGCAGAGCAGAATGTTTAAAATTCCAGGCGATTGAACTGGTGCGTCCTCCAAAACGGGGAGGGGACTGGGACAATCTTATTCTGCGTAAAGAGGCCCAGTGGATCTATAGGCTGGCTTGTGTACAGCCTGAAGGTCTAAATGAGCAAACAAACTATACCTGTTTTATTTAAATAGATACCCCAATGTTACAACTTATGGTGGTCAAAGTGTGTGTGTAGCTGTCATTCCTGGATATTATACAGTTACTTGCAGTACACCATTTATTGTCTAACAGGTATAGTCTTTCCTTTCTAAATAAGTGTTTCAGATCCTAAAGTGTGGCAAATATGAATATCGCTTATTCATCCATGCAAAGTGTATTTACAGAGAAGGTGCTTTATCTACGGCAGCTGAGTTGCGGTTTTGAGCTGATCCGCAATATTTACGCTAATGTTATTATCATACTCTATCCCTGATGAGAATGGGTTTATGTGCAGTAAGGAGATGCGCCTCCAGCCTCCCACTGCGCCTGCGCGTTCGGTTGATGTTGTCGATGTTACTTCCGGGTACGTCAGCTGACGGCCGGGAGTCACATGGTCAGACATCACGAATGAGGTAGGCCATTGTGATTGGCTGTTTCGAAGTGCACTGCCGAAGCCCGGGGGGAGGAGTATTAGCTATATCAACTCTGGGTCCCGAGGGAAGCGTGCCGCTGACATCCATGCGTGCACGCTTCCGTGTTGTACAGCAGAATATCTGCTAATGTTTGAATATCGCTGGCACCCTAGCCAGAATGACCAAGTTACAGACCCCTGATGAAATATATGTATAGAAATGCGTAGGGTCAGGTTAGTGAGGGATCATAGCGTAGGTGACAGTGGCACTGTTGTTCACCCTAGCACCAGGTGATTTAGGAGCGGTAACTGCAGGCTCTGGTGTGTTTTAGGGTCTAATCCACTGTTACACCAATGTTGAAACGCTGATCCCATATTTGTATCTTTCAAGTATACCCAGTTAGAGAGGGTTCACAAATGAACCAGGACTTGGAGTATGTGTTTAATAGGTTTTTAATGCACACGGTGGGGATTTTCACAGTGGTGATTGTACCCCTGTTTTTAGAGAGTTATGAAATAAAATTTATACGTTTTACTCATTCATCACTTCAGTAAATTACAATTTCCTATATCTTGTGGGAGCACAAGTAAATATATCGTAGAATACAGTGAATTATAGCGCTAAAACTTACTAACATCTAATGCTTACTAACTCATAACAAGATACCAATTTTGTTTATGAATTAGGATCCCAACACTAAACTACCACTATCCTATAATTTATATCTATCTATCTATCTATCTATCTATCTATCTATCTATCTATCTATCTATCTATCTATCTATCTATCTATCTATCTATCTATCTATCTGTATAAAATCAAAAAATAGGCAGCACTCCGTAGTATGTGAAAGAAAGAGGGTACTTTATTGCCCCGTGTGCAATGTTTCAGCTCTGTCCCCTAGAGCCTTTCTCAAACCTTTCTTGGCTTGAGAAAGGCTCTAGAGGACAGAGCTGAAACGTTGCACACGGGGAAATAAAGTGCCCTCTTTTTTTCACATACTACAGAGTGCTGCCTATTTTTTGAGTATTGTATAGATGGAACCTTGGTCTGTTCCCTAGGGCTTGCACCCACACTTTACCGGTGCTGCTGGACTTTTTTGTTTTGTATATATATATATATATATATATATATATATATACACTCCCCAACATTGAAATTGCAACACCAAGAAGGTCAAGCCGAAAGGTTAAGCAAATCGGGTAGCAGATGTCGTTAAGATCTGCAATTGATCACATTTTCAAGCACCTAGTCCCAATCTGTGGCATGTGGGAGGGGCATAAATGCCAGATTGAAAGCAAAGTTTTTTAGCACAGAAAACTCAAAAATCAGATCAAGTAGTGTGAAATGATTGTGATGCCTCCCGTGTGTCAACGTGCCAGTTATCGCCACTTGTCGCAAACTGAGAGGGACAGAACCCTTGAGCTGAGAGACCTTGGTTTATCACTCCAGCAGATCGCTTAGCGACTTGGCCGAGATGTCAGTACTGTTCAACGTTGCGTGTCCCGGAGGTTGGGAGAACAACAAAAAACAGGCACGACAGCAAGAGGTACGTGGAGGCGAACCTCTGCACAGCTGCATCGTCTGATTGGAAGAATGGCGCGTAGTGAGCCATTCTGAACTGTAAGGGAAATTGGATGTCACTTGCCAAACCTAGGGAGGCAACCAGTATCGACACAAACCATCAAAAGGCGTTTGCACGACATTGGGCTATGAACTAGAGGTCCAGCTACAGGTATTCCATTGACCACAGGCCACCGCTCTCAAAGGCTATCATGGTGCACAGCAAGACGGCAATGGAGGCTGGAATGGAGGTCTATCTTCTTTAGCGGTGTGCCCTGCTTTTTGTCTGGGATGCAATGATAGCCAGAGATTGGTCTGGAGACAGGACGTCACACCGGTCCTACTCCTAGGATTATGGTGTGGGGTGGCATAATGTACAGTAGCCAGACCCCTCCAGTCATCATTTCAGGTACACTTACACCTTGGCGTTACATTGATTTGGTCTTGGAATCAGTGGTATGACCATTTCTCCAAAGTGTCCCAGAAGCCGTTTTTACACAGGACAACGCCAGGCCACATGTTGCTCGTGCTACTGTGAGCAGACTGCGTGGCCGAAACGTGCTACCATGGCCTGGAGCGTCTCCAGACTAATCTCCCATCAAGCACATTTGGTATGTCATTGGTCAGGAATTGCAAAAGAAGCTACCAGAAGCCAATATTGATGATTTGTGTGCCCAAGTACATTCAGAGTGGCATAACATCCCTCAGACAACCATAAATATCCTCATTGATATCATGCCAAGGCGTATAAGTGCAGGTATTTCTGTGCGTGGTGCTCATACTCTATACTGAATAAATCAAGATGTTTGGAATATTTTGTTCATTTGCATATCATTACCATGTCTATCAATGCTGTGATTTCCACTTTTCATGCTTGGTGTTGCAATTTCAATGTTACATACAATATATACATATATGTAATATATATACCAATATTTATATATAATTATATATGCCCTAACACGAAATAACCTATAGAATTCAAAACAACTAACCCTTACTAAACTAACAAAGGAGATATACAGTGTATTTGTGTGTGTGTGTGTGTGTGTATATATATATATATATATATATATACATACGGATGAAGCCATCTATAGCTTGACTCTGATAACTTGTTGCAGCATGATATCACACAACAAAAGTCATTGAAAAGTAATTGAAAAAGTAAAGATAAAGGATCTTGCCACTGAGTATTTAATGCGTTAAAAGTCAAGATAAAGATATAAATATATCTATATATATATATCTATATATATAGATATATATATATATATATATATACAGTGAAGGAAATAAGTATTTGATCCCTTGCTGATTTTGTAAGTTTGCCCACTGTCAAAGACATGAATAGTCTAGAATTTTTAGGCTAGGTTAATTTTACCAGTGAGAGATAGATTATATTAAAAAAAATACAGAAAATCACATTGTCAAAATTATATATATTTATTTGCATTGTGCACAGAGAAATAAGTATTTGATCCCTTTGGCAAACAAGACTTAATACTTGGTGGCAAAACCCTTGTTGGCAAGCACAGCAGTCAGACGTTTTTTGTAGTTAATGATGAGGTTTGCACACATGTTAGATGGAATTTTGGCCCACTCCTCTTTGCAGATCATCTGTAAATCATTACGATTTCGAGGCTGTCGCTTGGCAACTCGGATCTTCTGCTCCCTCCATAAGTTTTCGATGGGATTAAGGTCTGGAGACTGGCTAGGCCACTCCATGACCTTAATGTGCTTCTTTTTGAGCCAATCCTTTGTTGCCTTGGCTGTATGTTTCGGGTCATTGTCGTGCTGGAAGACCCAGCCACGAGCCATTTTTAATGTCCTGGTGGAGGGAAGGAGGTTGTCACTCTGGATTTGACGGTACATGGCTCCATCCATTCTCCAATTGATGCGGTGAAGTAGTCCTGTGCCCTTAGCAGAGAAACACCCCCAAAACATAATGTTTCCACCTCCATGCTTGACAGTGGGGACGGTGTCCTTTGGGTCATAGGCAGCATTTATCTTCCTCCAAACATGGCGAGTTGAGTTAATACCAAAGAGCTCAATTTTAGTCTCATCTGACCACAGCACCTTCCAATCACTCTCAGAATCATCCAGATGTTCATTTGCAAACTTCAGACGGGCCTGTACATGTGCCTTCTTGAGCAGGGGGACCTTGCGGGCACTGCAGGATTTTAATCCATTACGGCGTAATGTGTTACCAATGGTTTTCTTGGTGACTGTGGTCCCAGCTGCCTTGAGATCATTAACAAGTTCCCCCCGTGTAGTTTTCGGCTGAGCTCTCACCTTCCTCAGGATCAAGGATACCCCACGAGGTGAGATTTTGCATGGAGCCCCAGATCGATGTCGATTGACAGTCATTTTGTATGTCTTCCATTTTCTTACTATTGCACCAACAGTTGTCTCCTTCTCACCCAGCGTCTTACTTATGGTTTTGTAGCCCATTCCAGCCTTGTGCAGGTCTATGATTTTGTCCCTGACATCCTTAGAAAGCTCTTTGGTCTTGCCCATGTTGTAGAGGTTAGAGTCAGACTGATTAATTGAGTCTGTGGACAGGAGTCTTTTATACAGGTGACCATTTAAGACAGCTGTCTTTAATGCAGGCACCAAGTTGATTTGGAGCATGTAACTGGTCTGGAGGAGGCTGAACTCTTAATGGTTGGTAGGGGATCAAATACTTTTTTTTTTCTGTGCACAATGCAAATAAATATATATAATTTTGACTTTGTGATTTTCTTTTTTTTTTTTTATATATAATCTATCTCTCACTGGTAAAATTAACCTAGCCTAAAAATTCTAGACTGTTCATGTCTTTGACAGTGGGCAAACTTACAAAATCAGCAAGGGATCAAATACTTATCTCCTTCACTGTATATATATATATATATATATATATATATATATATATATATATTGTATATATACACACATTGTAACAACTGTGGTATTTGCTCTTAGTTAACTTTTACATTGTAACAGGGGCTAACAGGGGATCTCAGCCCAGCTGTTTATAAAAAAATTTTTGCTTGGTGATCGCATGATCAGGGACCACACTAATTTGTCCCTGTTCGTCTGCATGTGTGCCAGAGCAGTTAGTAAATTACCATGAAATATAAACATCTATTTTAAAATATACACTTGAACAGTTTTAATCTTCAAAGTATATAATATTGTTACAATAAAAAATTTAGAACCTTAAAGAGGCTCTGTCACCAGATTTTGCAACCCCTATCTGCTATTGCAGCAGATAGGCGCTGCAATGTAGATTACAGTAACGTTTTTATTTTTAAAAAACGAGCATTTTTGGCCAAGTTATGACCATTTTTGTATTTATGCAAATGAGGCTTGCAAAAGTACAACTGGGCGTGTTTACAGTAAAAGTACAACTGGGCGTGTAGATCGGGGCGTTTTTACTTCTTTTACTAGCTGGGCGTTAACTTCTGTTCGTTAACACCCAGCTTCTGGCAGTGCAGACACACAGCGTGTTCTCGAGAGATCACGCTGTGACGTCACTCACTTCCTGCCCCAGGTCCTGCATCGTGTTGGCCACATCGGCACCAGAGGCTACAGTTGATTCTGCAGCAGCATCAGCGTTTGCAGGTAAGTAGCTACATCGACTTACCTGCAAACGCCGATGCTGCTGCAGAATCAACTGTAGCCTCTGGTGCCGATGTGGCCGACACGATGCAGGACCTGGGGCAGGAAGTGAGTGACGTCACAGCGTGATCTTTCGAGAACACGCTGTGTGTCTGCACTGCCAGAAGCTGGGCGTTCTGAAGAGAAGTGGATGATACTTCTCGTCAGAACGCCCAGCTAGTAAAATAAGTAAAAACGCCCCGATGTAACACACATAATACACGCCCAGTTGGACTTTTACTTTAAACACGCCCAGTTGGACTTTAGCAAGCCTCATTTACATAAATACAAAAATGGTCATAACTTGGCCAAAAATGCTCGTTTTTAAAAAATAAAAACGTTACTGTAATCTACATTGCAGCGCCGATCTGCTGCAATAGCAGATAGGGGTTGCAAAATCTGGTGACAGAGCCTCTTTAACTATTACAGAATTAAATTCACTTCTCAATAAAATAAAGTAAAATGAACTGAATACAGATTAACAAAAACAAAAAAAAGACAAACATTGTACAGTTAATAAAGTTTGCAAGAGATCATTTTAGCATCTACCCAAAGACAAAAGAAAAATTGCCCTTCAGAAATGTGCTTCATTGTTTATCAGAGAAGTAATGAACAATGAATTATAACTGTTTTATAAGCAACATTCCTTCGTGGTACCAGAGCAATGCATTATTAATAAGCACTATTTTTGAAAACGAATAAAATATTTGAGAGGCATTAACATAGTCTATTGCCTGTGATTGACACTGACTTTCCATTCATTTTGCTTTTGGCAAGAGACATCTAGCCAGAATTATGTGCATCTGGACATTACTAATATTATTCTTGTTATTCAAGCTGGCCAGGAGTGATATGGAAATTAACCCATATTATATTTAGTAGCAGGAATAGCTTGAAGAGGTTTTGTGCTATATGATCTCTGAGAAAACTTTATTAAGGTCCATTAATCTGTGCATCATTAAACCCATAAACTGTTAAACCCATAAATTAAATTTTTCAATGTCTAAAATTAGACCAGGAATTTGCATTGACCATAAACATGGGAAAAATATTATACAGAATCAAAATTCAGCAAATGAATTTTATCAATGCTGAATTTACTAATACACAGATACAAAAATAAAATGTACTATAAGACACTAACCAAAATGTGATATGTGTAACGTCTATGGCCACGGTCCGTCGTTCTGCCTTAAAACTCGATGGTTGTGGCCATGGACATCTTACCTGCTTGCAGCGTCATCCTCCTGTGAGGCGCCGGCACTCACTTCTGGACATCTAGACTATCTCCGGCGGGCGCGCAGGATGCCCTGGGCTATAAAAAGGGCTCTGCCGTCTTGCTCTTTGCCAGAGCGTTGTTTGTTACCCATAGTTTGTCGTGCTAATGGTCAGTGTCTTCCAGTTTCCCAGTGTAACTTGTTCCTGTATCCCGTATCCTGTTTCCATGCTACCCAGTTCTAGTGCCGTGCTGTGCTACAGTCTCATTTGATTTGCTACGCCTCTCCTGACGTCTTCCGCCGCCTGGTCCTGGACGTGCCTGCCTCGCTACTTTCTACGATTGCCTCAGGTATCCTCGCTGAACTATTGAACTCTGTACTTTCCTGTTTGGCCAGCTGCCATCCCGCTACGCGGTACGGCCCAGTGGGTCCACACCCCGCCTCGTGACAATATGAAAAGTATCTGACTACTTCTAAATGTCCTCAGAATTGTATATGTCCTGCATGGAATGATTTCTAATCTTAAAACAAGATGCAATGTTAGAAAAAGAAATCATAGAAAACACATAGCAAAACTGACACATTTAGCTGGCGTGGAGGTACTCACCCCATCCCCAAAATCTCAACTACATGATCCTAACCAGTCAGTGGATCCACGGGTGTCTTCTGGATGATAATATATTGATAAGACTTTGGGGTTGCGGTGGCCTTTCACTTTTCTGTCAAAAGTGGTTTTCAGATTCTGCCCATAGAGTCACTTAAAGGGGTTATGTGGGGACCAAAAAGTATTAGCAGTGTACTCGCTGCAGTATGTGCGTGCACTCGCTAATATACATTCCAATCTCCCATTGCACTGATTATGAGATTTTAATAGATTTTTATAGCGCTGGCAGGGGACAGAAAGTCTAGTTACACAGTCTTTCTTAATGACGGCATGAATCTTTGTCATGTGACCAGCCCCTGCTGTACTACATATACTCGCTGTACTACTGGAGAACAGCGGGGGCAGTCACACTGCTAATACTTTTCGACCCCCACATAACCCCTTTAAAGTGTTTTTTCCCGGAAAACACATTGATTATCTATTCTGAGGATAGGCCATTAACGTGTTATTGATAAGGGTCCGGTCCCTGGCATGACTACTGTTGTTATATCAATCGCCGGAAGCAAAACTATAAATTAATGAGCAACTTTCTGATTCCTTTTCCTTGAAAAAGGGGACTCGGCAGAGATTCCTCTTGTCATCTCTTCTTTTCACTCTAGTGGATTAATGGTTAGTGGTTGCAATTCGCATTTGGCTGGATATAACAGATTTTAAATCTTTTGGTCATGAGCTAAAGATGAGGCCAACTCTTGGAAACTCCTTCCTCTTTCACTTGTGGCTAGAGCAATATTGATCAAGATGGTCTGTCTGCCATTTATTCTGAACGCCCTCCAGAACTCGCCTATATTGCTTCCTGATGTAATATTTGATACGTTCGATTCTATTACGAGAAATATTTTATGACAACAACTGATTATGACTGGTATATCTTTCCTCAAATACTAATATCTTATCTAAAATACTAATATCTCATCTCTAAGTAAAATTTTAATGTTGCTTATACCATCTTTTCAGCTGTAGAAGTAAATCTTTTAGCAAAATCTAGGTGGTTTTATTTGCCTACAGCATACATGTTTCAGAATCTCTGGGGTAAAGTAAAAAAGGATTTGGATATTACAGGTTGTATTAATGTAACCCCTATTTGGCACGTATTGAAAGATGAAATCCATCATTTTTGGTGGAAACATAATGTATTCTACTTATCACAAGTTATTAAGAATAAGGCCCCATGCACACGAACGTAAAAACTCCCGTATTTACGGGCCGTAATTAGGGCCTGTAATCACGGGCCCATAGACTTCTATTGGCCATGGGTACCTTCACGTTTGCTTACGGGAAGGTGCCCGTGCCGTTGAAAAATATAGAACATGTCCTATTTCAGGCCGTAATTATGGCACGGGCAGGCCCATAGAAGTCTATGGGGCTCCCGTAATTCAGGATGGCTTCGTGTGTGGACCCGTAATTACGGGAGCGTTGCTAGGCAATGTCAGGGGATAGTCACTATTTAGGGTGCTGAAAGAGTTAACTGATCGGCAGTAACTCTTTCAGCACCCGGGACAGTGACTACCGCTGGAGTTAATAGTATTAAATGTTAACTTACCCGAAACTCCCTGCTTCTTCCTCCAGTCCAACCTCCCGGGATGATGTTTTATCCCATGTGACCACTGCAGCCAATCACAGGCCAATCACAGTCTGCAGCGGTCACATGGACTGCTGCGTCATCAAGGGCGGTCGGACTGGATGTCAAAAGAGGGACGCGTCACCAAGACAATGGCCGGGGTACGTATGAACTTCTTTTACTTTCAATCGCTGCGGAAACTCTGCCCGAAAGGGCTGTCCCTTCTCTCTATCCAGCACTGATAGAGAGAAGGGGCTGCCGATTAGTGCAGAGAAAACGGGTCCGTAAATACGGGTGGAATACTGGTGACAGCGGGCCGATATTTACGGGCACGGGTCCGTATATACTGGTGGAATACGGGTCGAATACGTGTGACAAAGGACCCGGATTTACGCCAGTATTTATGGGAGGAAAAAAATACTTTCGTGTTCATGGTGCCTTAGTCTGTAAACACTTTTGCTCACTTTGTGTCCAGGGTCGGTTTATCGTCTAAGGACTACTTTTTTATCTACAGTTATATCGCTATCTAAATATAATGCTGCCCGCATTTAGGAGAGTTAAGGCGAGATTTCCTGTGTTAAATTTAATTAAATCAACTATTAAAAAAGGGGCCAGGGCCAAAATTCATAGCCTTTTACAAAGGCCTAGGGAGGGCGTTCCTGTGGTGGGATGTTTTAGAAAGTGGAAAGCTATTTGTCCAGAATTGTCAGGAGTGGATTAGATTGTGACTTTAAAATTTGTCTGCAAAATTACCGACAATTCCTTACTACGCTTATCACAGCTATTTATATTTGATATGCTTTATTTCACTCCAAAAATGTTATTTCATGGGGTATTAAGGGAAATTCAACTTGTCGTCACGGTATGACAACATCAGGGATCTAATGCATTCATTATGACGATGCCACAGATTACATTGAATATTGTTTTTTTTGGATATTCCACTAGCAAAAAACAAAATCTTCAAAATTGGAGGGGGCACAAACCCCCTGATGTTTCTTCTTGGGTAAATCTTATGAATAGGATTGCAGCTATTGATAAGCTTCAGGACCCGGCCCAGTTTGAGAAAAGGTGGAAAAGCTGATCTGCACAGTTTTTGATGGAGTTCTTTTATTTTTTTCCTGGCAGCTGAATAGGGGCGGGGGTTGGGAGGAGGGTGGGGATGTGTTTATTGTTTCAGATTTTTTATATTTTGTTAATTCTTTATTTTGTGATTTTGTATCGCTATAATTCTATTTTAATTGGATTGTCATAGAATTGAAAAATAAAAACAATTCGTGATTCTAGCCAACCCTATTTAATCTAAAATTTACTATACATAAAGTAAAGTGCTGCAAAATTTCTTGAAATAATTCTATGTAAAATTTCAAAAGAAAAAAATGATGCTGAAATATCTGTCTGGAAAGAGTTTCAAAGCAATTTCTAAGATTCTGAGGTTCCATCAAAAACACAGTCAGAGCCATTTTCTCCAAAGTGGGAAGGCTTGGAACAGTGGTAAATCTTTGCAGTTATGGCTGACCTGCGAAAATTACTTTAAGTGCACAGCAACACTTCATCCAGGAAATCATTGCAGGCCCTTTTCAGCACCGACTATTTATCATAGTTCCACACTAAGAAAAGAGATAAGAAAAAAATGGGAAAGTACCAAGGCAGAAATGACTGTTATCAAAAAGTGTCATCAATATTCATCTTAAATTTTCAAATAAAATAACATTTGGCTGATCCTCCAAGCTATTTGAGATAAAATTATCTAGAAATTAAACTAAGTAAAGCAAATCGGTTAGTGTGATGTGGGGATGAGCATGGGAAGGTGAAAAAGGTACAAAAGATATATGATGGAAAGGGGTGAGCAGCTGGGGTCACAAGAAGCTGATCTAAATACTTCATGACACGCACACCATAATACGTTCAAGGCCTTTCTCAATAACATTTCATCATAATTATTACTATGTTTACATCCTACTAGCTTTTATACCCGGCGTTTCTCGGGAGGTTGACTTACGGTATAGATAGAGTAAAAGCTCACTATTTAAATACCCATGTAAAGGATCTGCCAGGCACAGCTTCAGGGTTAACTTCCTTAGGTAATCAGTCTTCACCTGAGTCTATCTCTCTGAGACTGACTCCAGCTTCCACCACTCAGGCTGGCAGGCTTAGGAGTGGGAGAGCCTATCGCAGCCTGGCCAGACTCAGCTAGCTCCCACCCTCTGTCTATTTATACCTGCCTTTCCTTTTCCTCCTTGCTTGTGATTCTTTCCGTGTGGTTTCCTGGCCCAGCTACAGCTCCTAACAATTTGGTCCTGCTCCATTCTGACCCTGGCTTTCTGACTACTCTTCTGCTCTGCGTTTGGTACCTCGTGCTCTCCTGGTTTGACTTGGCTAGTTCACCACTCTGTTGCTCACGGTGTTGCCGTGGGCAACTGCCCCTTTCCCTTTGCTTTATATTCCCTTGTATGTTTTGTCTCGTGCACTTACTGAGCGTAGGGACCGCCGCCCAGTTGTACCCCGTCGCCTAGGGCGGGTCGTTGCAAGTAGGCAGGGACAGAGTGGCGGGTAGATTAGGGCTCACTTGTCCGTTTCCCTACCCCTATCATTACATAATCACAAGCCCATATACCTAGTCTACCCTGGTCCCTGACACTACTTTGGACCCCCTTGAGACCCTGGCTCAGCAAATGCAGGGTCTCTCCCTACAGGTCCAGGCCCTGGCTCAGAAGGTCAACCAGCCTGAGGCTACCTTGGTGCTTCCCCTCACCTCAACTCCTGAACCCCACCTCAAGTTGCCCGACCAGTTCTCAGGGGACCGGAGGGCTTTTCTCTCCTTTCGGGAGAGTTGCAGGCTTTACTTTCGCTTAAAGCCCCACTCCTCAGGTTCTGAGAGCCAGCGAGTGGTTATAATTATGTCCCGGCTGCAGGACGGGCCCCAAGAATGGGCCTTCTCCTTGGCTCCTGATGCCCCTGAACTTTCCTCCGTTGATCTTTTCTTTTCTGCTCTCGGACTCATTTATGACGAGACTGACAAGACTGCCTTTGCCGAGAGTCAGCTGGTGACCTTACGTCAGGGTAAGAGACCTGTTGAGGAGTATTGTTCTGACTTTAGGAAGTGGTGCGTAGCTTCTCGGTGGAATGACCCTGCCTTAAGTTGCCAGTTTAGGTTGGGTCTGTCGAATGCCCTGAAAGACCTGCTAGTTAGCTATCCCTCTTCTGACTCCCTAGACCAGGTTATGGCTTTAGCGGTACGACTTGACCGACGTCTCAGGGAACGACAACGTGAACGTTTATGTGTTTTCTCCTCCGACTCCCCCATGATGCCTCCCGAGGTTTCGTTGCTTTGTTCTTCCCCGGAAGACTCAGAGGTACCTATGCAACTCGGGGCCTTCGTGTCCCCCCAACAACGTAGAGATTTCCGCAGGAAGAATGGTCTCTGCTTCTACTGTGGGGATGACAAGCATCAAGTGAACAACTGTCCTAAGCGTAAGAATGCAGCCGGAGAACTTCCGCGCCTAAGTGATCATCGGGGAGGTCACTTGGGCGCACAGGTATTTCCCGTAAATATGAAACGTAATAAGATCTTGCTTCCCTTTCAGGTCTCTTTTGGTGGTAGGTCTGCTACCGGCAGCGCCTTCGTGGATTCAGGGTCCTCTGCTAATATCATGTCTGTGGAATTTGCAATGTCTCTTGCTATGCCTTTGATTGATTTGCCTAAACCTGTCCCGGTAGGTAGTGGGTATCGACTCCACTCCTCTTGCTAATGGTTATTTTACACAGCATACCCCTGTTTTTGAACTCCTTGTTGGCTCCATGCATTTGGAGCAGTGCTCTGTACTGTTGATGCAGGGATTATCGTCCGATTTGGTTTTAGGTCTTCCCTGGTTGCAGTTGCATAATCCCACGTTTGACTGGAATACTGGGGAGCTTACCAAATGGGGGAATGAATGTTTGACGTCATGTTTTTCTGTTAATTCTATTTCTCCCCCTGAGGAGGTGAACACGCTACCTGAGTTTGTTCGGGACTTCGCTGATGTTTTCTCTAAGGAGGCCTCCAAAGTGTTACCTCCTCATAGAGAATACGATTGTGCTATCGAATTGGTACCAGGAGCTAAGCTCCCTAAGGGTAGGATATTTAATCTTTCTTGTCCCGAACGTGAAGCCATGAGAGAGTATATCCAGGAATGCCTGGCCAAGGGTTACATTCGCCCCTCTACTTCTCCGGTAGGTGCTGGCTTCTTCTTCGTAGGGAAGAAGGATGGTGGTCTTAGGCCATGCATTGACTACCGTAACCTAAATAAGGTCACTGTAAGGAACCAGTATCCCCTTCCTTTGATTCCTGATCTCTTTAATCAGGTTCAGGGGGCCCAATGGTTCTCTAAGTTTGATCTACGGGGGGCGTATAACCTTATCCGCATCAAAGAGGGGGATGAGTAGAAGACTGCGTTTAACATGCCCGAAGGTCATTTCGAATACCTCGTCATGCCCTTTGGGTTGTGTAATGCGCCGGCGGTCTTCCAGAATTTCATAAATGAGATTTTGAGAGATTACCTGGGGATATTTCTTGTAGTGTACCTTGATGACATACTGGTGTTTTCCAAGGACTGGCCCTCCCACATTGAGCATGTCAGGAAGGTGCTCCAGGTCCTTCGGGAAAACAAACTGTTTGCAAAAAACGAAAAATGTGTGTTTGGGGTACAGGAGATACCATTTTTGGGTCAAATCCTCACTCCTCATGAATTCCGCATGGACCCCGCCAAGGTTCAGGCTGCGGCAGAATGGGTCCAACCTGCCTCCCTGAAGGCGTTACAGTGTTTTTTGGGGTTCGCTAATTATTACAGGAGATTCATTGCTAACTTCTCGGTCATCGCTAAGCCTCTTACGGACCTCACTCGCAAAGGTGCTGATCTCCTCCACTGGCCTCCTGAGGCTATCCAGGCTTTTGAGGTCCTTAAGAAGTGCTTTATCTCGGCCCCGGTGTTGGTTCAGCCCAACCAAATGGAGCCATTTATCGTGGAAGTTGACGCATCTGAGGTGGGAGTGGGGGCTGTCTTGTCCCAGGGTACCAGGTCCCTCACCCATCTCCGCCCCTGTGCCTACTTCTCCAGGAAGTTTTCGCCCACTGAGAGTAACTATGATATTGGCAACCGCGAACTCTTAGCCATTAAATGGGCATTTGAAGAGTGGCGCCACTTCCTGGAGGGGGCTAGGCACCAGGTAACGGTCCTTACCGACCACAAGAATCTGGTTTTCCTAGAATCTGCCCGGAGGCTAAACCTGAGACAAGCTCGATGGGCGCTATTTTTTACCAGATTCAACATTTTGGTTACCTATAGGGCTGGGTCTAAAAATATTAAGGCCGATGCTTAATGGCCAGCCCTCCTTCGGAGGAAGATCCTGCTTGTATTTTGCCTCCCGGTATAATCATTTCTTCTATTGATTCTGATTTAGTCTTTGAAATTGCAGCTGATCAAGGTTCAGCCCCCGGGAACCTTCCTGAGGACAAGCTGTTTGTTCCCCTGCAATACCGGCTAAGGGTACTTAGGGAAAATCATGACTCCGCACTATCTGGTCATCCAGGCATCCTGGGTACCAAACACCTCATTGCCAGAAACTATTGGTGGCCTGGCTTGCCTAAAGACGTTAAGGCCTACGTCGCCGCTTGCGAGGTTTGTGCTAGGTCCAAGACTCCCAGGTCCCGACCAGCGGGCTTGCTACGATCGTTGCCCATTCCCCAGAGACCTTGGACACATATCTCCATGGATTTTATCACCGATTTGCCTCCATCCCAAGGCAAGTCGGTGGTGTGGGTGGTAGTAGACCGCTTCAGTAAGATGTGCCACTTTGTGCCCCTCAAGAAACTACCTTGTTTGTCAAACACATCCTGCGTCTCCATGGGGTCCCTGTCAATATTGTTTCGGACAGAGGGGTACAATTTGTTTCTTTGTTTTGGAGAGCCTTCTGTAAGAAGTTGGAGATTGATCTGTCCTTCTCCTCTGCTTTCCATCCTGAAACCAATGGCCAAACTGAGAGGACTAATCAATCTCTAGAACAATATTTAAGGTGTTTTATCTCTGACTGTCAATATGATTGGGTCTCATTCATTCCCCTCGCTGAATTTTCCCTTAATAACCAGGGCAGTAACTCATCAGGGGTCTCCCCCTTTTTCTGTAATTTTGGGTTTAATCCACGGTTCTCCTCCGTTTCACCTGGTAGTTCCAACAATCCCAAGGTAGAGGTCGTTCATCGGGAACTGTGCACAGTCTGGGCCCAGGTTCAGAAGAACCTAGAGGCGTCCCAGAGTGTACAAAAAACTCAGGCTGATAGAAAACGTTCTGCTAACCCCTTGTTTGTGGTCGGGGATCTGGTGTGGTTATCATCTAGGAACTTGCGTCTTAAGGTCCCGTCCAAGAAGTTTGCTCCCCGGTTTATTGGGCCATATAAGGTCATTGAAGTCCTCAATCCTGTCTCCTTCCGGCTGGAGTTACCCCCATCTTTTCGTATGCATGACGTGTTTCATGCCTCCCTCCTTAAACGCTGCTCCCCGTCCTTGGCTCCCTTGAGGAAACCTCCTGTTCCCGTTCTCACCCCTGAGGGGGTGGAATTCGAGGTGGCCAAGATTGTGGACAGCAAGATGGTCCAAGGCTCCCTCCAGTACCTGGTCCATTGGAGAGGATACGGGCCTGAGGAGAGGACTTGGGTACCCGCCCGGGATGTTCACGCTGGGGTATTGGTCAGGAAGTTCCACCTTCGTTTCCCCAGTAAACCAGGTCCGCTTAGAAAGGGTCCGGTGGCCCCTCATAAAAGGGGGGGTACTGTAAAGGATCTGCCAGGCACAGCTTCAGGGTTAACTTCCTTAGGTAATCAGTCTTCACCTGAGTCTATCTCTCTGAGACTGACTCCAGCTTCCACCACTCAGGCTGGCACGCTTAGGAGTGGGAGAGCCTATCGCAGCCTGGCCAGACTCAGCTAGCTCCCGCCCTCTGTCTATTTATACCTGCCTTTCCTTTTCCTCCTTGCTTGTGATTCTTTCCGTGTGGTTTCCTGGCCCAGCTACAGCTCCTAACAATTTGATCCTGCTCCATTCTGACCCTGGCTTTCTGACTACTCTTCTGCTCTGCGTTTGGTACCTCGTGCTCTCCTGGTTTGACTTGGCTCGTTCACCACTCTGTTGCTCACGGTGTTGCCGTGGGCAACTGCCCCTTTCCCTTTGCTTTATATTCCCTTGTAAGTTTTGTCTCGTGCACTTACTGAGCATAGGGACCGCCGACTAGTTGTACCCCGTCGCCTAGGGTGGGTCGTTGCAAGTAGGCAGGGACAGAGTGGCGGGTAGATTAGGGCTCACTTGGTCGTTTCCCTACCCCTATCATTACAACCCAATTATGTGTTGTAAGGCCCCATGCAAACGACCGTAGAATTCGTCTGTAATTACGGACCCATTCACTTATATTGCCCATGGACACCTTCCTGTATATTTACAGGAAGGTGTCCGTGCCGTAGAAAGGCTCCGCAAAAGATAGGACATGTCCTGTTTTTGCTTTTTACGGACATTGCTCCCATACTTTATATGGAAGCACGACCCGCATAATAATTAGAGAGTATTAAAAGTTAACTTACCTGCTCCTTCCTCCAGTCCGGCCTACCGGGATGACGTTTCATCCCATGTGACCGCTGCAGCAAATCACAAGCCAATTATAGGCTGCAGCGGTCACATGGACTGCCGCATCATCCAGGGAGGTCAGACTGGATGTCAAGAGGGACGCGTCACCAAGACAACGGTACGTATGAACTTCTTTTACTTTCAATCGCTGCAGACACTCTGCCCGAAAGGGCTGCCCCTTCTCTCTTTCCAGCACTGATAGAGAGAAGGGGCTGCTGATTAGTGTAGAGAAAATGGGTTCGTAAGTACGGGTGTTATTGGAAGCACCATTAATTATCCTTAACACCATGATCACATGGGCAATAAAAGTCCTAAGCCAGTGCTCCTAGACTAAACTACGAAGTAGTGGATGAGGGGCAGGGATTTCTGATTCATGCCCATTTGGCATTGATGTTTTATATTCCAGTTATATTGTGTTTTATATTCGTTATATTATATATGTTTTATATTAGTTATATTATATGTTTTATATTCCAGTTATGTATCGTTATACACCAGTTGCAGGTATTTTATGTATATATTATATACCATTTATTATATATTTCACTTATGTTATATACGTCATCACCTTATATATTTTTTTTTCATTCTTAATAAAATGAGTTTTTGCAGTCCTGTCACTGTATTTCTGGTCTCTACGGGTGGTGCGGCCACATGCTGGGAGTTGTAGTTTCACATGATACAGACGATGTGTCTATTTAATAGATAAGCAGCTCTGCACCTGAGGAGGTACTACAACCCTCAGCATGCCCTCAGTGAGAGGATACATAGAGGACTACTGCACTCGGGGTAACCACTACTCCCCCTAGTAATACTTTCCTCCGGGATTCACCGTCCAGACCGCGTCCTGCAGTGATATGACATTCATCGGCAGTGGAGGGCGATTCGGAGCCCCCGCTGTACCTCAAACTCCAAACATAATGTGACCCCAAAATTGAGGCGGCGGCCACTCACCCGAGTCGCCCGCTTCCTGTGAGGACACGACAGGGAAACTGGGGACGTCACGTGACACAATTGGCGCGCATGAGAAGCGGCTGCAAGATGGAGCTGAGGCGGCTGCACACAATGATGGAGGGCACAGCCTGGGAACAAAAGTGTCAGGTACAAATTCAATGCGTTTTTTTTTTCGGAGTTAAAAATAATGAGGGTCTCATCTCTGACGGGATTATTCAGACGTAGCGGTCGTGGCGTTTTGCCGCGATTTTGCGACATATGAATGGGACAGCTACAGTTCTGTACGTCTGAATAAGAGGTTCTGCGGCAACTGTGTTTTATATAAGAATACGTTATACAGGTGTCACTGACATCGCTGTGTGATCTGCATGCGGTATTACTGCGGTGCTTGATTATAAATGACCAGTGATAGGGATTAGTCCTTACTGTAGGTCCCAGAAGTCATCGAATGATGTACGTTGAAACCAATTATGGGCTGCCACGTCATCAATAGGGGTGGAGCCTGTCAGTGCAATCCATTACCTGGGGAACGCGTGTCCAATCAAAAATAGGTATTCCCTGATTTTAAACCAATGAAAAATCGGGCTTCAAACAAACGTTCGAAAATATAAATACGTTTGTACAAATTTTCACACTTGCTTTTGTTATAACCTATAATTCATGGCAAATCCATAGTCTCTAAAACAACATTGGCTGAATTATAATACCCACAATAATGATATTGGTTTATCCAAAAAAGTGCACAAAATAAATACACCAGTGGAACACATGCTCTATTTTTCTTAAAACCAAACTTCATCTAAATAGAAGCACATAAAAATGAAATTATATGGCAAAATGGAGCATCATAAAAGATCATGGGGAATATATTTAAAACAACATTGCGGATAGAAAAAATGGCTTCCTCAGCAGCCTCATCAAGTTTCCTACCACTTCTAACCATTATATACTCTTAAACCATAATACACTGCTTAACAATTATATAATTCCACCCTGTATATGCATAATTAATATATAAAACTTGTTATGTATTCAAAATAATTTCTATATTCTTTCAATTTTCCAAGTTTTAAAAAGACAGAAGTCAACAAATTAATACAAAAAAAAAAGTATTATTATACCCTATCCCACCTTTCCCTCAATCATTACTAAAACTCCCACCCCACCCACCTATTTATAGGGTGGCCCAGAGAGTATATTGGAAAAAACAAACAAAAAACTTTTAAATCATTAATCATTCTCCCAATACTGCAGCAAAAGATTCCATATTTGCCTAAAGCTATCCATTTTAACCCTCTTTTTTTTTACCAGCATTGTTCATATTGCATTCTCTTATTTACCTAATTTTTGCACATATTAATGGTTGAAACCTAATTCGCCATCCAATACCTTGCTATAATAAGACCAGCTCTAAAAAAAAATTATAGATTCCTTCAATACATCCGCTCTTATCTTTATGTCCAATTTCCTAGGATACAAATTTTCTGACTGTTATAAAACTTCTACCAAAGATTTATTTTTTATTTTTTGCTGAATAGGAAGGATATCAAATTATCTTTATATCTTAGTGGGTAAAACAGATGTAGAATTTAGGTGGCCTCTTCTTCCCTTCTGAAAGTGACATGAGTTGCATAAACACATGTAGGCACATTCAGAAACACTTGAGTAAAACATAGAAAAAGTACATATATGTTGCACACTTATTACCCACCTTTTTAGGAAAAAATATTAACTGCTTTTGAATCAAAACATAGATTTAGTCATAGTTAATAAGAAAATTGACCAAAAAGGACTGATTTTTGTGCCTCACTAGATACTTTTTAAAAGTGATTTGAAAAAAGGGCATGGCTTAGTGGAAAGTAGCTTAGCTTAAAATGTGACTAAGTTCGTCAAAATAGTACCAAGAATCTGGCACAAAATAGTGGCGCAAAATAAGACAAATCAAAGGTGGCATAAGGAAGAAAAGTGTCTAGCAGATCAAGCAAGATGCACTAAATTTATCATTTAGCATGCACCACTGTGAAAAGTCTGGAAGATCTTCTACCTGTCTGGTCTAAACTTATGCTATCTGAATCTAAGCATTAGTACATCTGCCCCAGTGATCGACCATTGACCAGCTAAACAAAATTAAGTTTGAATCTGGAGACTAAACAAAAAATAAGTTTCCATAAGCTAGAGACTATTGTTATCCAAACAACCCAATTATACTACTTGCCAAAAAAAGTGACAGAAAAAACTAGGTAAGATACAGTATATTTATGAGAAAATTAGACACAAGCCTTCAATAGTAAGTATAATATTAAATCTATCAATATTTAATTTCTTCTTGCTATATTTCTGTGCACCCTCCTACCACTTTCACTTTCCATCCTACCAATCATAAAACTGAGAAGTTATGGCTCGCCCCTCACATAGGTGTCACTGACATTATGTTACCGTAACACAATCTTGCAAATAGACTTTTATGAGCCAGCTTTCAGCTAACCCTGCCTCTCCAAAAAGAGCCGAGGAGAGCTGAATCAATCCCATTACAGCCAGAGGGGCACTGCGCTCGGCTAAGCACTTCTGCCCCTTTGTTTCAACGATCCATGGGGTCTCTGCATCCGGACCCCCACCAATCAAAACTTCTGACATGTCACTATGACATGTCAAAAGTGTTATGAAATGACAGTTAATATTTAAGGTTCAACTGGGGCATTATTTTCCGCTTAAATGCTGACCATTGACAAAGGATTTGTAAAATCTCACTTCATTACGAAAATAATATTTTTAATCTCAAAGATTCTTTGTTCGAAGAATTTAAATGCAACATATGTAACATATTGTTGCGGAGTACTGGATGGCATTTATCTTTTTGCAGGTTTTGATCTGGATACTGGATATTTTTTATTCACCCAACATATTATTCCTATGCGGAACATTGTGAGCTTATCCACCCTCTTTGTATACACTTTGTTGATTAGACTATGTAACAAGCCTTCCATTGAGAGGGCTTGGATGTTTCCATTTTTCACACGTGCTGCCAGCTCTCTGCTCAGAACGGGGTTTGGGACACTTTGCTCTTGAGATCACTGCGGTCAGAACCCCACCAATCATGGTTTTGTAACTTACTTATGTGCCATAAAATGGAAAAAGTTAAAACCCTTTAATGAGAACCTGTCACATCCTCTCAACTGTAACACTAACATAT
This sequence comes from Rhinoderma darwinii, assembly GCF_050947455.1. Taxonomy (NCBI): domain Eukaryota; kingdom Metazoa; phylum Chordata; class Amphibia; order Anura; family Rhinodermatidae; genus Rhinoderma; species Rhinoderma darwinii. Next base: position 214,758,116 of record NC_134690.1, on the reverse strand, counting down.
AGTAAAGGATAGCTAAAGGTAATACCTCCTTGTGAAATTTATCCCTTCTCAAATGTCACCTGTTTTCTAGATATCCCCAATACCAAAATTAACACGCTATATGTTATTGAGACAGTAAATTGACAACTAGGTATTTAGGGGTTCTGTAAAAGAAGCATTCACCTAAGCTATTCTGACACTTTCCAATTGTCATAGACCGTGTCAGACCGACTTCTTCGACAAGATTCCATGATATGTGCAAGATATTGCAAAATCTGTCTGTCTTCTTGTATCTGCAGCATCTATTCAGTCTATTTCCTCTCAGCCATGTACATGTGCCTTTGATACTCGTGCATGGGAATGCCCATTTGTTATTTGACTGCCTCATTAGCATAAAGCACACAGATTTCAGGTTGCGGGGATAGCGGAACAGTGGGGACATTAAGGATCCATAGAGCACAAGAAAATGTAATAGTATCAGTTTTTGGGTTCACAGTATTTGACAGGTTATCTTTAATGAAAATGAAAGAAATGATACCCATTTCTTGAATACATACATCTTCTTTACATCAGATACTTTTATATATGTTTTACTTAATTTGTGCAAAATATTTTATTGTAAGCAGAACATGCTCAGTATGCAACCTTACCTTCTTTACAAAAATAAAATCTAATTTGCTCACAGGAAATGTGATGGTCCAAGCTAATTCTGATTCCACCATTTAAGACTATCAAGAGTTATAGTGCAATCTCGTCCTACTCTTCAGCCATGAATGGGCACTAAGGCCCCTTCCTTCTCGGCAACAGTTGGGTCCTAGAGGTTGAAACCCTCAATTTAATAACTTTTTTATAAATTGTTTCAAAAACAGTAAAAAAAGTTATGTTTTATCCTAATACACACTGCTGAGGCACTTTTCTGTCAAAGACTGATCTTTATGTATTGAAATCTGGACGGTGATGTCAGTAGCTACTAGTTCGTAAGTGCCCTGGCCAGGGTCTCCAGCCCTGGGGTAGCTCATGACATAATTGTCCATATATGGACAGGGATGTCAAGAGCTTTGCAATGCCGTAGTCCCTGACCAGAATGTCAGAAGCACTCTGGCCGGGGACCACGACTTTGGTGAAGCCACTGTTTATATATATGGACAGTGATGTCACGAGCTACAATACCAAAGATCCAAGCCAGAAGACTGTCCATATATGGACAGTGATGTCAGGAGAGTAACAATGCCAGAGTCCCCAGCCCAAGAAATGGAAGCACCCTGGCTGGGAACTCCGGCCCTGGGGAAGCTTCTGACATTGCAGTGATGTTAGGAGCTTCCCCATTACCAAAGTCTGCAGGTAGAGAGCTTCTAAACCTCTGGCCGGTGATTCCGGCATTGCCAAACTCCTGACATCACTGTCCATATATGTACAGTGATGTCAGGAGCTTCCCGACCGTATACATTTAACGTGTATTTGTGACAGATGTCATACAGTGGAATTCGTCACCCGTAGGCTCTCATGTTAAAAAAATGGATACTGCTCGGCTTACAACTTTTTTTGGGGGATCCCGCAGGATCGAATAATGTAGTCTACTATATTATTCCAACCTTCAAAAAAAAAAAGTACACTGACATATACTAGACCAATCGAGACCAAAAGGACACTCTTTTGTTCTCAGTCGGACTAATGGAGCACTATGGACATGTTTAGCGTGTACTTTATAAGTTATCCCAATGTACAAGCTAAACGTAGGTCAAAAACTAGGCCTTATCTGTTGTTTATAATCCTTTAAGCATTATTTTTCTAAACCCGAAAATCGATTAGGCCTTATTCATACGTCCGATTTGCGTCTGCAAAAAACTGACCTTTTTTCATGCAAATTAATGTCTGCATTGTGTCTGTGTGGTTTTTGTGTGTCATCTGTTTTTCTCATCCGTTTTTTCTCCTTTGCAAGCACTTTCTGGTTTCACTTTTCTTTTTTTCCTGCATTTCTCTAGCAACTGATCCATGAAAAGCACACAACACATGTATGTCATTCATGTGCCATCTGTTTTTTTCAAGCACCCATAGACTTTAAAGAGAACCTTTCACCTCCCCATACAGGTGTAGCTGAGTGCAGCATGTAATGGGGAGGGCTGCACAAACCCTGGGGCACGGTACATTTTTTTGCTACCTCCCTCCGTTATTTAGATATCGGTGCCATTATATTTGGCGCCTGATATTTAAATAACCCCCTGAACTGTCAACGGGGCGTGTACAGGCAAGGGGGCATGTTACTATGGCTGTGACACTGTCCAATCAGAAATGAGCAGTGAGTAGATTAGACTAGATAAACTGAAAAGTTCTATGAGATATCCCCATAAAAGGTGAAGATTAAAGGGGTTGTCCAAAGACAACTCCTAAGTGTTAATTCAATTTGAATATCTGTTGAAATAGAAAAATATGTGGATGTTGGGATGCTTTGAAAACATTATCCATCATAAATATACCAGCATCTTTGATTACCATCATCCTAGCATATTCAAGTGCAGGTTTTTGAGAAGGACCTGGGACTATTATAATATAAGGAATATTAAAATGTATAAGGAGCTAAGGAATATTATCGCCAACTCTTTAGAAAATCACCATTTTTCCTTAGTGGAGTGGCCCTGAATCAAGCAGTCACAAATAAGAATCCTTAATTTCTCTACCAGCTTCTGTAGAGAAAGCCTCGTTCCACATGTCGAGTAAGAACAATAAGAGGATCGCCTTCTTCGAGGTAGACAAATACATGTTTTTAACAGCTCTTAGTGCCAGGCTAGTGAATATGACTCGTTTCATGACAAGGCCTTCCCTATCCTTGAACAATTTCCCTCGGACGGAATATTGAATCCTTTTAGCATTATTGGGGCTTATGGCAGCACTGCTTGATTGTCATGCTGTCATGGCCAGCATAGGCTTTAACTGCAGCTTAGAAGATTGCATAGGAAAATCTCCAAAATAGTGATGTTTTGCTAAATAATGCTTGGAAGGCATTTTCAGTTCCTGCCCAGAATTACATATTCATTTTAAGTTTCAAAAGTTATTTACTTCTGCACAGCCCCTACTATTTTGTTTTACAGCAAAGCGCTACTGTCCCGTCGTGTCAGTCCAAGAGCAACCTATCTAATGTATAATATATGTATATATGACAGTATATCATACATTCATGCACAAATTTACAAACTCTTTCCAGCAGATAGACAGACAGCTCATCATGTCTGTCTTTGTGTCTACTGTTTAATCAACCTTATTTATAACTCTTTTTTATATCATAGAAACTAAAACTAAATTAGGTAATGTGTAATATATAAATTAATTTACTAAATCCAAATATAAAACAATAAAATTGTGAGCAATTTATATGACTACACAAAAATTTGGGATGCCAGAATGTGCTTCTTTTATAAAGCAAGTAAAATCCACAGGTGGGATAGTTAAGCTAAAGCCAGCAATTCACTGTGAAATATGAACACCATCTGTCATTATTGTAATACTTAAAATCAGAAGAGAAAACTGCAAAAAGAAGATAAATGGCTCAATATCCACTTTCTAATGGACTGGACATAATTATTATGTCTGTATGAAACTTAATTGACTACTGAGCTTTGGAAGCGAGCCTATTAGAAATTTACAGTATTGAGTGTGCTGGTGTACTAAGCAAGCTATACCTTTTAATTTCAAATTAATCTTTCAATTAGAACTTTGAAATAATTTATGAAACTTTGATAAAAAAAATTCTGTGAAGTTCAATAATCACAAATATTAATAGATTTAGAGAGTCCAGAAGCAGAATATACACAACAGAAATGCACAGAAAATGTCTCTGAATGTAGTTAAGGCGCATAAAATATAGATAATCTAATCTGGTCCTTCGTGTGTTAGATTGCAGTTTATAATATTGAAATACCAGCTGTAAGAAAAAAAACACAAATAAAAAAATAAAAACACAATAGAAAAGAGGTCATCATTTATCTTTACTATATAGCTTATTAAAGAAAAATTCCACCTTTACCTGTATACCTTTTAATTTACACTTCGGCACTTAAACAACTGCATGTTTATAGTTGAAGTCACTTTTTTAGAAATAAATATCTTTGTACTCATTCTCTAGGAGGGCATGACAACACAATGTTCTCTGTGTTGTCTAAGAAGCTTGTAATAACTCTGGGTGCCCAAAACCCCAATGTATATGTCCCTTCCCAGATTTCTAATCTCTATCAATGTCTATACGTTGTGTCAGACTCTGACTGACTTGGGATCCACTGTTCTGTATGGAATGCAGTGGCCATGACTGCTCGTCACACACAGTACTCAGCATCTACTACATATGTGCAACTCTCTTATTGGTGACTGGAATCTTTAATTCTAAATACAATAAAATTATAACTTTTTTTAACATAATAACCACCTACTTTTTATTTTAATGAGGAATTTTCTTTAAAAACAAATCCAAATCTGATATATTTTTACGTTAATTATTATATGATTCTGTGATATCAGGAAAATCGGAAAATAGTTCAGAATACTATGCTACGCTTCTGTTTACCTTAATAAGGAAATGTCTTTAACTGATTTTTAATCCCATTGATATTGAGTTAAACGTTTTGTGCCATGTACTTGAACAATATGTAAATAAGCCCTATTGCATTTTATGGTGGTTTTCTAGGAGGGCTCCTTAGTATTAGCACTTTTTTTTTTCTAGAGCAATAACATGTATGGAGTTTATAAAACATTAAACACTGTATATAACATTATATTATACATGTACTGTTGACAATGATCCAGTTATGATGTTTAGATTCCTACTTTATACTCTTTTGTCCCCAGTTATTTAGTGTTTGTAATTTCCATAAACATTTTCATTAAAATAAAATAAGCTGCAAAAAAGAGCATAAAAAAAAATGTATTTCTTTTTTTGATTGAAATAATAACCTTCTATGTTTAATTTATTGTCCCCAGGAACAATTACCATCGTTTATGTTTTATTATTACTGTCAGATTCTGAAAATAGTCTTTATAACAGACAGAAAGAAACAAGTCCACACAGAATTTAGCAAGTGCATTAGCACAGTGTATCCTTACAGGAGGGCTGGACACTGGGAAGATATCACACCGCTTTCCTAAATCTCTAATTTCAAGATCACATTCTAAGTTTTGTTACTGTAGCAACAGATAAGAACTATGAAAATTGCATGTTAACCCTGTGCGTATGATGTGTGCTATAACGGTCCTAGTGGGATAACGTGAACCAAAATTGTAGTACTATCGTTGATGTGTGTATTTCTCCCAGAAGAACGGGAGGCACTCATCACATTATTTTGATTTTAATCTTTATTTGTAGCCTGAAAATAAAGCCTAGGAGATGCAGAAAAGCCAAAAATGTGTCTCTACTTAACATCCACTATGGGAAATAGAGCTGTTATTGTCATGTCTGTTTTCATGTGGCCAAAAATCAACAAACAAGGTTACGAGACCGTATCTAACAGCTTTCTTTTCAGTTGTGTCACAGTCTCATGCAGTGACCCTTCACAGGAACAGAAATGGAATAAAGAATTAAAGATACATTTGGCACCACTTAGTAGAATATTGAGTTCTTGGATAACAACACTGTAGTTAAGCTTTTCTTTCCAGGATTTCGGCCAGTTATGCAGCACTATATTATTGGCTTAGTAAACACAGAGAGTTTAGTAGAAACATTATAGGTTTTATGAAGTATATTTCTTTTATATTTTGAAAATGTTTTATATTATTTAAATAATAAATTCTAGTAAACAGTTCACTTCCCAGTTAAGGATTGTTTTGTATTTTATTATGTATAGGCATTTCTCAATTGTATTTTCTTCTTTTTTATTTAAGTTTTAGAATTTCGACACTTGTCCAATTAAAAAATTACTAAGCGAAACAAAAATAAGTGTAAAAATGAGAATTTCACTAGAAGTAGTTATTTTTCTTATATTTAAACAAATAGTATAGTATATGTGGCTAATGTCTACTTCTGTTGCTTTTGCTGGGATATTGCTTAATTTTGGAATATTTCTTGAAAAGAAAAGAAAAAAAAAGAAAAGGAAAATCACTGATAAGAAATTTAAAATAAAGTCATATTCAATTGTTCCTTAATACAGTATATAAAAGTATACAAATAGCATACAAAGGAGAAGAAAATATACACCTAGAGAGGGAATAGGGTTATGTGTAAATCCAGATTTCATGCAGACTACATACACTGTGGGACAATAACCATGTGAGGGAAGTGGAAATATGCAGCTAGAGAAAGTTCTTCTTGCTTTCTCCAGTTTCTCTTCTAAGTTTTAACAGTAATCAAATGAAGGAGGGTAGTGATGGATCCCTCTTCACTACATCCCATAGACTTTAGATCTCTTAGATCTCTCGCGGACTGTTTGCCTAGCCATATCCATTACAACTCCATCTTTTACCTATTGGTTTTTCTTTAAGAGAACCCAAGCATGTAGTCATAATGGTATATCCTCATTCTATGGTGTCTATCATCTTTCAACATCAGAATTAGGCTGAAAAGCATCATTTGTCATACAAATGCAAATGTATTAAGTAAGAAGGATTGTGTGTGTGACTCATAGTAAATAGCAGCAAGTGATGAGTGGTTAGCAATGTGTAATAAACAATAAGTGGTAAAGGACAAGAGATGAGAATGCCAGCGACAGTGATGAGTCATCTAGAAGAACATAAGACCATCTGTGTAAAATGCTTGCAGATTATATTTCTGCCATATAATATATGTCCCTTGTATTATAATTGCTTGACATCACCTACTGTGTTTTATATGTCTATTATAAATGTAAAGGATGCTGATAAAATGATGAAATGTAAAATAAATTTTCCAAGTATATTTTGCTCAAAGAAATGTGTCATTTAGACAATTCTAGTAAATAAGGGCCATACATGAAAATGTCTCTTCTTGGTGCCATGCTTAATTAATGGATAAAGTGGGCATCATAATATCAAAATCTTTCAATTTCAGGTAGAAGCTAAAAAAGGACACGTCTGGTTAATATAAGTCTATGAGCACATTAAACCTATTTTGTACATCGAGATAATCCCCTGGCGTATATGCCAAAGTCTTAAGTAACTACAGTTTTCAGTCAAATGGACTTTGCTATATTTTACTATTTACTGGTTTATTATTAACTCTAAATAGTAACACTAATTACTATATTATCTGATTTTGTGTGTCGTTTCGGGCGCTACCTCTACCTATGTCAACACAGAGTTTATTTTATTTATTTTTTATTCTATTTTTCAGCAAAATTTCTTTTTTTAGTATTGAGCCTTTCACTTGTTCCAGAAATATCTTAATATTTACCCAAACAAGCAGTTGTTTTTTTTTATCACAGCATTCTTGGTTAAATATTTTGGATGATGAGTTTTTTTTCTATACTATTTATTATTTTGAGAATAATCAAGTAAAAATATAAAAATGTATAAATAAATAAATTTAAACTGCAACTCCACATACTGGAAATATTCTATGTTATTTAATCTGCAGTTGTCACTATGTAATTAAAGAATTATCATTACAGTAGGGAGGATTTTCTTTCTGAATATACTAACAATAGCTTTTTATCAAATGTAGACTTTATGTCAGTTGCCCAACTCTATGTAAAAAGAAAAAAAATACAGTATTTTATGCTCTAGTGGTAGAGACACATTGGAGGTATTTCCCTCCTCCGGGGGGCTGATCATCACTTAAATGACTTCTTAGATCATCCTGACTTTCCCCTTAGAATGTAATAGGCAGTCATAAACACTTTTAGTCACAGTAGGTAGGCATATACAATAGCAGCATGGTGAGAGAATGCCACAGGGATCTAGATACTGTTCCTTGCAGCCATTTGGAATGGCAGGAGTGTTGCCATAAACAATAAATGACATAAACAAATGCATTCAGAGCATAGTTTTAGCTGTCATCGGCACCATACGGCTTTAATTTTAAAGGGCAAAAACATTTTTATTAAATTGGAATGCGCCAAGCATACAAAATTCTAGTTAATGTAAAGGGATTAGTCGTCATTTTAACACATGCTCGTTGCTATCTGAACATTGAGCATGTTACAATAGACTGTGTTAATGCCATGGTGCTTCTCACTAGGTGGTGCTATGGCATTTAGTATTTAAAGTGACAGGATTTATAGCTTGAAGTCTTGATGAGAGAACAGGCTTCATTAATATTTAAAAAAAAAAAATCTGCTAACTTGATTCCATACTTTGCAAGTAATAGTGTTAGTGTGTATAATGTGTTAGTACAGCAGAATTAATTTTGTCACACACAACTGAGTGCACCCCTGCGGACTGCACCTGGAAAGTTGTGCCACAAAAAGTCTCCATAAGCCCCAGTCTAGAGGCAATCTATCATGTATTTTCTGAGAGCTATTATTTTAACAGTAGCACAACCTAAAAAACGCACGTTACAAAAAAGTAAGGGGACAAGAACCAAGATATCAAATTATGCTCATTTATTAGCAAAGAGCATATCTTCATCCATACCACTGAGGTCTATGAGATTCTTCCCCTTTACATGTACCCAGTATTCTTCATTATGTCCCTAGACTTATCCTGCTCTCCAAGACTCTCATTATCTACAATTTCTAACAAAAATAATTACACATATGACCAGTTGTATTCTATGCCAAACCGAGAGTGGTTTTATTATTGCTACAAGGGTATGTTCACACGTTCAGCTTAATTAGCTTTTTTCTCTTGCAGTTTATGCCACCTAAAAATGCCAGCAAAAAAAAGTATATAAAAATCAATGGGTTTTTAAAAGTGAAGTTCACGTGTTGTGGTTAGCATGCTGCGTTGCAGTTTTGTCTTTTAAAAAATTCTAGAATTCCTGACATAATAAAAGTTTTCTACTAATAACAATAGCCGTTTATAGTTTATTGTCCATTCACATATGCTACGATGCGATAAAAATTCAGATTTTTTTTTGTTCGTGAAGTTTACCAAAGACTCACATGGAGATTTCTATAGAAAACAGTGAGATATGTGTTAACTTACAATAATGTCACATTAGATTTGTAATGTCGCATTCAATAGCTTAATCCTCTTTAGTAAAGCTAGCCCTTAATATGTTTTGAAACCCCTTTTCAAGTTTTACCTTCTTTAAAAAAAAAGCTTTATATAAAACATCAAGAAAGATTAGAAGACGCCATGGAACACAAATGGCAGTTGGCAATCTGGCTTATCAGTGATTCTTTCACCGTGAATGTTTCTGGAGTTTCACTATAGGAATTCTGTGGGGTTCAAGGGATAATTCTGCCTTTCAACTTCTACAATTTATTTAATGGCTGAACACTGTCATTATAAGAAGACAAGATGAAAAGCATTGTTGTGTAAAGGACATTAAATGAAAATGTACTTGAGCCAGCAGGATAAGGCATTATGTTTGGCTCAGTAATGATTCCTAGGATAATATATAATCCCCTAGAGAAAAAAATGCATGATATGACCACCTAGTATAAGTGGCTTTTCCTAGGTTAGCAAATTATTATGGGTGACTGATCGTAAGTCATACAATGAAGGAGATTGTCAGTCTGCAGCTAAAAGTAAGACCTTCATCTTTTACTTATTTTCTAATAAAAGGCAGCAATGAAAGTATAGAGCGCTAGAGCAAAATGATGTCTAAACATGGCATCTCAAGTAATAAAAGTTAATGATATATATAGTAGACTTTCAGCCTTTGGTTTATTAGCGTGATACAACTGTAGCAGTTTTCTAGCTGTGTAATACAACATTGTTTGAATTAAACATAATAATATATTATACTGCTTATGTTAAGAACAAACCTATCAGCAGGTATATAATTGTTAGGTTAGTGTATGAGAAAACCATTGATCTGCTGCCGATTTATTATCCTTTTATCCTGTTATACATATATACTGTATGAAAGTATTGAAATAAAATATATTATATGTAAAAAGGTAAAATCACTATGTACAATGGTTTGCAAACAATTTGCCTAAATATATATCTGCCAAATGTGCCTGTAAAAAGCAAATATAAAGGGACAGCTGTAAATAAACAATGATAGATTACTGAATGCACAGGCCTTCCTCTGTCCTCTGAATGCAGTCATAGGTTGTATTATTATCTTTCTAATCAAAAATCTTTTTCTGAAAAGGAAGCAGGGTCATATATATTATTTTAGCCCTTAACTTTTTAGCAAGTATGGATTGTATGGAAAACTTTTTAGGGAAATGGCAAGTTATCACCTATAAGGAATGTGTTCTGTACAAATACATATTTGGAGATATGGATAAAAACTGATTAGGGTATTTGTATCTGTGTACCTTGCAGTTATGCCACCGGCTTCAATATCTATTTCTTCCTCCATCACCAATGTCACCATTGAACTTCAATTGCCATCATTCTTTGCTTTTCAACATGTTTTTGTTTTATGTATTACAAGAAGCAAAGCCTTGTAACTTTATAGACTATAAGGCTGGATTCACATACATCGTTTTGCTGTGTTTCTGTGTGTTTTTTTGTCACTTTTTAATGGTGTTTTAGCTGTATTTATTATTATTTCATTTTTTTTGTGCGGCCAGATGTTACAGTAAACTGTATAGTTTTTCAGTAGAAGTTGCTCTGAAGAAAATACTAAGCTGTTTTCTTTTTTGTAAAATCGCTTATGTGCCTGTGCAATCCACATTAAAAGTTTTCCCGCCCACTATGGGATTTAACCATAACACGTCACCAGGGCAGCTCTCTTCATCCTGTAACCTTGCCACCCAGGTGACAGCCTTATCCACCCTCAACGTCCTCCGAAACTCGTTCTGAGCGTTAAGGGTATTGTTCATCGCATGCACAGAATCTAGCTCTCTACTCCTCTCTGGCTTTTCCTGATTGATAGAGCATGCCTTAAGCTTTCATTATTCAAGGTGATGGCAGCCCAGCACATGCTCTGCCACACAGTGAAGCCAGTGGGGCGTATGGGCTATATACTTTTTTTGGGATTCACATATTTGTAACAGGTTTCCTTTAAATGGCAGAAAAAAAATCTATGTGTTAAGGAATCCTAAATGAGGTTAAAGTTTCTAGTCTGTCTTAGGCTTCGTTCACATCTGCGCCATTGCCCCTTTCCGATGTTCTGTCAGAGCTTTCGGTCGGAACGGGACCCTGACTGACACAAACAGAAACCAAAGGTTTCGACTATGCTATTGATTCCATCCAAACGACAGAACCCTTACACAACTGAGACAAATGGAAACCATTAGCACCAAATCCGTCACCATTAAAATCAATGGTGATGGAAACGGAAACCTATGGTATCCGTTTGTGTCAGTCAGGGCTCCATTCCAACGGAAAGCTCCGATGTTCTGTCGGAATGGAGCCCAGGCGCAGATGTGAATGAAGCCTTACACATCAGATGGGCAAATAAACTTTATTCACAGATCCTGTCCCAGAAACTGAAAGGAGGAGACATGCTGAGCACAAACAACTGAGTTTACAAGAGGGAAAACTGGAGATATTGTCTGGAGATATACTTTTAGGTAATATTGAACTTTTGTACTTTCCTATTTTTATGTGCTTTATAAATCTTTTATCATAATAATCTGACAGAACACTGTAGACCTTTTTTTTAATCAAAACTGTCTAACAAAAACACTGGTCTTCTTGCCCATATCGTCCAATCAGGGGTTAGTTCTTATTTCTTAAAGATAATTCTGGAACAGAATTGCATAATCAAGTTTATATCATATAACATTTTAAGTATTCTTTATTTAATTCTTTATTTATTTTAGACAAGAATGTATGTATAGGTTAAGCCTCTCTTGGCTTTCTTGTTTTATTGTGATGTATAATAAATAACATACAGTTAGGTCCAGAATTATTTGGACAGTGACACAATCTTCATGATTTGGGATCTGCATGCCACCAAATTAGATTTGAAATGAAACAACTGAGATGCAATTGAAGTGTGTACTTTCAGTTTTAATTCAAGAGGTTGAACGAAAATATCCTGTGAAACGTTTAGGAATTGCAACCATTTTTCTACACAGCCTCCTCATTTCATGGGTTCAAGAGTAATTGGACAAATTAACATTACCATAATTAAAATGTTTTTTTTTTAATACTTTGTAGAGAATCCTTTGCAGGTAATGACTGCCTGAAGTTTGGAACCCATGGACATCACCAAACGCTGGGTTTCCTCCTTTGTGACGCTTTGCCAGGCCTTTACTGCAGCTGTCTTCAGTTGTTGCTTGTTTGTGGTTCTTTCTACCTTAAGTTTTGTCTTAAGCAAGTGAAATGCATTCTCGATCGGGTTGAGATCTGGTGATTGACTTGGCCATTGCAGAATATTCCACTTCTTTGCATTAAAATACTCTAGGGTTGCTTTCGCAGTATGTTTTGGGTCATTGTCCATCTGTACTGTGAAGTGACGTCCACTCAACTTTGCTGCATTTGCTTGAATCGGAGCACAAAGTATATTCCTGAACACTTCAGAATTCATCTGGCTGCTTCTGTCTTCAGTCACATCATCAATAAACACTAGTGACCCAGTGCCTTTGGGAGCCATGAATGCCCATGCCATCACACTGCATCCACCATGTGTTACAGAGGATGTGGTGTGCTTTGGATCATGAGCCATTTCAAGCCTTCTCTATACTTTCTTCCTCCCATCATTCTGGTACAGGCTGATCTTAGTTTCATTTGTCCAAAGAATGCTGTTCCAGAACTGGGCTGGCTTCTTTAGATGTTGTTTGGCAAAGTCTAATCTGGCCTTTCTATTTTTGAGGTTTATTAATGATTTGCACCTTGTGGTGAACCCACTGTATTTGTTCTCATGAAGTCTTCTCTTTATGGTAGACTTAGATACTGATACACCTACTTCCAGGAGAGTGTTCTTCACTAAGGGTAGATGTTGTGAAGGGGTTTTTCTTCACCATGGAAAGGATTCTGCGATCATCCACCACTGTTGTCTTCCGTGGACATCCAGGCCTTTTGGAGTGCACGAGATCACCAGTGCGCTCTTTTTTTTCAAGTGATCACTTTTTTCAAGCCTGAGGAAGACCCTGGTTCAGGGTCGAAACGCGTAGCCTTTATTCCAATTTTATGACATAGCATGTTTGTCTTTTAAATTTATTTTTTTTTAAATCCCCTTATTTGACATCTTGTCCCAACTGGTGACTCTAGTTGAATTTTATCTACTAGTGAAAGATCAACTTCCATCAGGGGTGATCATTTTCTTCTTTTTCACTATTTGAATCTTTTTTTTTTCAGGAAACTGTTGATTTGTGCTATCTCTCTGATGGATTTCTTCATTTTTTTTTCAGCCTAACGATGGTCTGTTTCACTTGCATTGAGAGCTCCTTTGACCTCATGTTGTGGGTTCACAGCAACAGCTTCCAAATGCAAATGCCACACCTGGAATCAACTCCAGACCTTTTACCTGCTTAATTGATGATGGATTAATGAGGGAATCGCCCATACAGCCCATTAAACTGATTTTGACATAATTGTCCAATTACTTTTGGTCCCTTGAAAAAGAGGCAGCTACATATTAAAGTGCTGTAATTCCTAAACCCTTCCTCAAATTAGTATGTGAATACCCTCAAACTACCCTCAAATTAAAGCTGAGAGACTGCCCATTTTGATTATATAACTCTATATTCAATATGTTTTGGTAAACAGCTAAAATGCCAAAACTTGTGTCACTGTCCAAATAATTCTGAACCTAACTGTATATAGACACAGGACATGTTTCTATCAAATTTTCCATGTTTCTTTATTCCCTGCTGAATTCTGATTATAATGTATTGAATGGCAGATTAACCAAAGTTATTATTACTATAATACATGAAAACCAGGACGGTTTAATACCTGGGAAATTGATATCCTGCAATATACACCAATTATAATGTTAATGTCCATGCGATAATATGCAGAGTAGGGCTCTGGTCGCACTTGACTTAGTAAAGTTTGAGTGGGATTACATTAAGCTGCCTTGGAAAGAATGGGGTTGGACTGTTTTGTCAGTTGGGTTGGACTGTTTTACCAAGGGACAAGGGCGATAGTCAATGTTAACGGAAAAGTATCCCACCTGTTTGAAATCTACAGGGGTCTAGACAGTTGTTTGCAAATAGCAACTGAACCACGGGTTGTCTCATACATAGAGATGCCACGGTCCCAGGTTTCGTTTGTGGTCTTGTGGAAAACAAGTTGCTATTACATGCAGATGATATGCTTCTAATGTTGGGGGAAATAGAACATGCCCTGCTGAGGGTAATCAAAATAATTGAGAATAACGAGAGGCTCTCTGACATTAAAATAAATGTCAGCAAGTCATCTTGTCGTCCCTTGGAACAATGGAACATCCCAAGTGGGGTAACCGGACAACTAACAGTGGTGGACTCATTTAAATACCTCAAGATAACAGTAATGAATGATCCACACAAGTATCTGGAGATGAATGGTCTCCCCCTCTTAAGAAAGATTAGGAATAAGACTAAATGTATGGAGAAGGATGTAAATTTTCTTGGCAGCTAAAGCTGTGCTCATAAAGATTCTACTACTGCAGGTCCTTTTCGTGTTGCAGAATTGCCCTATATAGCTACTGAGGTACTTATTTACATCACTTAAAAGGATTATGAGGGAATTTTTATGGAACGTAAGTGTCCATGCATTAAATCAGACTTTCCAATCACAAGTGGTAAATTGCTTTACCTAAGTTTCAAATTATTATTTGGCATCCCAATTGCAGTATATACACAGTAGAGAAGATAAAATACTAAAATATTTCCTGACGTGAAAAAATATACACTTCAATTTATTCATATTCATATTATTCATATTTATAGTCCAGAAGACAGGGTTATTGTTCAGAATCTATAAAATCTTGGACCATTCGGAGACCCAGGATTTTTGTTCACTATGCTATGTCAGCAAAGGCTCGACTGATTAACATGACCTGGAGATGCCCCAGACTGCACCACTATTGGAGTAAGGTATTTGGTAGAATAGAGGAGGTTACTTAAATTAAAGTACTAAGGGATCCAATAGACTGTATTTTGGGTTCAAAAAAGGGTCTATAAACAATTATATATTTCCCTTTAAAGGATTATTGATAGCATAGAGAACAATCATGAATAAATAGAAAGATAAAAGCCCACAGATGTGCAGTCTTCGGAATCCCAGATCTTAAAGAGTGAAGGCACTTTCAGAAAACTTTTGATACGTCATAGAGAAATCAGAAGTTTGGATCATTGAGGGTTCGGGTGCTGAAACCCCACCGTTGTCCATCTTCAGCTTGATCGGCGCGCCCTGTCAGGCTGAAGACAGCTCACATAGACGTTCTGTGAAGGCCATCTTTAATATGAGTGCCAATCACAGCCAAAGTTGCAGGGCGCTCAGATGATCACTTCTGCATCTCCAATTCAACAACAATGGGGATCTCAGCACGCGGACCCCCACCGATCCAAACTTCTGATATGTCTCTAAGACATACAATTTAGCTTCAGTGGTCAAATAGACCTTTGAGGAGTAAATAAGATGTCCGTGGGGAGGGGGGTAAGATTGTGTTAAGAAAGACTTAAAGACTTTTTTTCTTTAGCCCTAGAAAGGAAATGTTTGTGTAAGGAGTTTGAGATGTAATCTGTCTTTCACATTTGAATTATAGTTATAAAAGCAATCAAATAAATAATACAAAATATATATAGTTCCTATAAATTTTCTATGAGAATGTGTTATTGTGAATCAGCAGGCAAAAAATATAACCTGAATGCTGAACATGTGTAATTCCTATATATAAACTATATATGTAATCCCTATATAAAAAGTCATATACTATGATATTGCAAAATACAGCAGGTTTTATAAAAATAAAATGGAAATCCACTATTTGTGACATTTTATGGCATGTCATAAAATGAATGTGAAAATTTCTGTGAGAACACAGAACCTAGTAAAGCAGCAACAATTGTTCAGTGCTTTACATAGCATACAATATTTTTAATTTCCCCTTGGGGATCCAATATGAGAGTAAAAGTATAATGTTTAAGTGTATTCAAGTGTCCATAATCTTTCTCCAAATTTTATACAGTAAAAGTACTGGTCCTTAAAGGGGTTGTCCAAGACTTAATGACTTTGTGTTAATGCTTGTAATTTATAAATGTAAATACATTTGTAATATACTTAAATTTTCCAAAGTGGCCCCGTTTCCAGATCCTGCTGTGGGGTACTTGACGGGTGACATCACTCTCTGCACTGGCTCTGGCCGCTTTGTTGATCTTGAATTCTTTGCCGGGTATACGACACGTCACTTGTGACTTGCCGTGTATGGGCTGTTCTGCTTCACAGCCTGTAACGCGCATGCGCTGTCACTGCTGTTCTCGCGGTCCCTGCTGTTCTCGAAATAGCAGTTGCCGCGCATGAGCATTACAACAGAACAAGGCGATATACACCACATCACAAGTGACGTGTCGTATACCCGGAAAGGAATTCAAGATCAACAAAGTGGCCAGAGCCAGAGCAGAGAGGGATGTCACCCGTCAAGTACTCCACGGCACAATCTGGAAACGGGGCCACTTTAGAAAATGTAAGTATATTACAAATGTATTTACATTTATAAATTACAAGCATTAACACAAAGTTATTTAATCTCGGACAACCCCTTTAAGTATAGCTTTAAACCCAGGATGTCCATCATTGAAAACCATTTTTTTAAAATTCTAAATAGGTAAAAAATGTGGTGCTGATTATATATATATATATATATATATATATAATATACCTTTAAAGTGGTCAGAGCTTTGTTTTTTTATACTGAGCGCCAATTCCTTGGATAGGTATAGGGTTAAAGTATCCAGGAATATAAATGTCATAGAGGGGGGTACCCTGCTTGGGACTAGTGTTGGCTGCAGAAAGCCAGAATTTTATAATTTAGCACTATGCAGGGAATTGTAGCTCTGTATCAGAGAAACTGAGCTCTGACAACTATAAAGATATACTCACAAATTAATCAGCACCGAATTTTGGACCTAAAAATGACATTGTGTTAAAAGTCATTATTACTTGAATAATATAATGACTTAATTATATTTTTTATATTGAAATGATAGTAGTGTATCTGTTACCTATTTCCTTCCACATGCTTCACATTCAGAATTATTCTTAACTGATTACCAGTAAAAATGACAAGAGAAAGGAAAAGGCCAGATCAGGAAAAAGAGCTTGAAAATCAGATGTAAATAGGAAAATGTGCTGTATCCTGATGCACACTGTGCAAATAGTATCCCTTACCTATTCTGAGGTGGTGAAATTGTATGGTATTTCCACGCTGCAGGAAAAGAGCAGAATATTATAGTATTGCAATGTAACGTGCATGTCAATCAGTGAATACCACTTGATCTCTTATTTAACCAGGACCTCAAATTTTCCATATTGTAGTATGTTATATAATCATTGGAAAAATAGTTATCATAGGGGAATGTACGCTTGTATTATCTATTCCATTCTTCACATTCTTCTTTCCACTGTCATTTATTTATTATTTAAATCAAACACAAAGGAAAATATAAAACCACAATATGTTTCATGTACTTATCTGTCCGTTTTATTAAATAAAAATTTATCTGGGCTGTCACATTGAAAACACACACTTCCTTCCTGTATCGTCTGTATTGTCAGTGCTGGGGAGTGTGGGTACTTGGTTTAACGCAACTACAATTAATGAGAGGTAACAGACAAAAATATCATAATGCCACGAATATAGTCTCCTGGTAGTGAAGGTGTACGACCCTCTCCCAAGAGACCAGGGAGTTACAGGAGAGATGTATACAGAGGCATGTGTATTTATAGTGTTGCTATCCTATAAAAATCAAGTCCTCGGCTGACATTGACTACACCGCGTTCCAAATTATTATGCAAATGCTATTTTTCGCTGATATTCCTAAATAGTTGATGCAAATGACAGTCAGTATAATCTTCAAGCAATTAACCGTTGGAGTATAATGCGAATTTTATTGAACAAATCTCCTAATGATAACAGATTTTTTTTAAGAAGTAAAAAACTCAAAATGCACTGTTTCAAATTATTATGCACAACAGAGATCAAAACATTTTAAAGAATGTAAAGAGAACTAAAATGGTAATTTGTTGAATTTGCAGCATCAGGAGGTCATATTTACATAAATCAAAAGCTCTTTCAATAAAAAAAAACTTAACAGGCCAAGTTACACTACCGTTCAAAAGTTTGGGGTCAACCAGACAATTTTGTATTTTCCATGAAAACTCACACTTATATTTATCAAATGAGTTGCAAAATGACTAGAAAATATAGTCAAGACATTGACAAGGTTAGAAATAATGATTTTTATTTGAGATAATAATTTTCTCCTTCAAACTTTGCTTTCGTCAAAGAATGCTCCATTTGCAGCAATTACAGCATTGCAGACCTTTGGCATTCTAGCTGTTAATTTAATGAGGTAATCGGGGGAAATTTCACCCCATGCTTCCAGAAAGCCCTCCCACAAGTTGGATTGGCTTGATGGGCACTTCTTGCGTACCATACGGTCAAGCTGCTCCCACAACAGCTCTATGGGGTTGAGATCTGGTGACTGCGCTGGCCACTCCATTACAGATAGAATACCAGCTGTCTGCTTCTTCCCTAAATAGTTCTTGCATAATTTGGAGGTGTGCTTTGGGTCATTGTCCTGTTGTAGGATGAAATTGGCTCCAATCAAGTGCTGTCCACAGGGTATGGCATGGCGTTGCAAAATGGAGTAATAGCCTTCCTTATTCAAAATCCTTTTACCTTGAACAAATCTCCCACTTTACCAGCACCAAAGCAACCCCAGACCATCACATTACCTCCACCATGCTTGACAGATGGCGTCAGGCACTCTTCCAGCATCTTTTCAGTTGTTCTGCGTCTCACAAATGTTCTTCTGTGTGATCCAAACACCTCAAACTTCGATTCGTCTGTCCATAACACTTTTTTCCAATCTTCCTCTGTCCAATGTCTGTGTGCTTTTGCCCAAATGAATCTTTTCCTTTTATTAGCCAGTCTCAGATATGGCTTTTACTTTGCCACTCTGCCCTGAAGGCCAGCATCCCGGAGTCGCCTCTTCACTGTAGACGTTGACACTGGCGTTTTGCGGGTACTATTTAATGAAGCTACCAGGTGAGGATCTGTGAGGCGTCTATTTCTCAAACTAGAGACTCTAATGTACTTGTCTTGTTGCTCAGTTGTGCAGCGGGGCCTCCCCCTTCTCTTTCTACTCTGGTTAGAGCCTGTTTGTGATGTCCTCTGAAGGGAGTAGTACACACCGTTGTAGGAAATCTTCAGTTTCTTGGCAATTTCTCGCATGGAATAGCCTTCATTTCTAAGAACAAGAATAGACTTTCGAGTTTCACATGAAAGCTCTCTTTTTCTAACGATTTTGAGAGTTTAATCGAATCCACAAATGTAATGCTCCAGATTCTGAACTAGCTCAAAGGAAGGTCAGTTTTATAGCTCCTCTAAACAGCAAAACTGTTTACAGCGGTTCTAACATAATTGCACAAGGGTTTTCAAGTGTTTTCTAATCATCCATTAGCCTTCTAACACAGTTAGCAAACACAATGTACCATTAGAACACTGGAGTGATGGTTGCTGGAAATGGGCCTCTATACACCTATGTAGATATTGTATTAAAAACCAGACGTTTGCAGCTAGAATAGTCATTTAGCACATTAACAATGTATAGAGTGTATTTCTGATTAATTTAATGTTATCTTCGTTGAAAAAAAATGTGCTTTATTTGCAAAAATAAGGAAATTTCTGAGTGACCCTAAACTTTTGAACGGTAGTGTACATGTTAACATAGGACCCCTTCTTTGATATCACCTTCACAATTCTTGCATCCATTGAATTTGTGAGTATTTGGACAGTTTCGGCTTGAACATCTTTGCAGGATGTCAGAATAGCCTCCCAGAGCTTCTGTTTTGATATGAACTGCCTCCCACCCTCATAGATATTTTGCTTGAGGATGCTCCAAAGGTTCTCAATAGGGTTGAGGTCAGGGGAACATGGGGGCCACACCATGAGTTTCTCTTCTTTTATGCCCATAGCAGCCAATGACACAGAGGTATTCTTTGCAGCATGAGATGGTGCATTGTCATGCATGAAGATAATTTTGCTATGGAAGGCACGGTTCTTCTTTTTGTACCACGGAAGAAAGTGGTAAGTCATAAACTCTACGTACTTTGCAGAGGTCTTTTTCACACCGTCAGGGAACCTAAAGGGGCCTACCAGCTCTCTCCCCATGATTCCAGCCCAAAAATGACTCCGCCACCTCCTTGTTGACGTCGCAGCCTTGTTGGGACATTTCCCCAACCATCCACTGCTCCATCCATCTGGACCATCCAGGGTTGCACGGCACTCATCAGTAAACAACACGGTTTGAAAATTGGTCTTCATTTATTTCTGAGCCCACTGCAACCGTTTCTGCTTGTGAGCATTGTTTAGCGGTGGCTGAATAATAGCTTTATGCACACTTGCAAACCTCTGGAGGATCCTACACCTTGAGGTTCGCGGGACTCCAGAGGCACCAGCGGCTTCAAATACCTGTTTGCTGCTTTGCAATGGCATTTTAGCAGCTGCTCTCCTAATCCTATTAATTTGTCTGGCAGAAACCTTCCTCATTATGCCTTTATCTGAACTAACCCGTCTGTGCTCTGAATCAGCCACAAATCTTTTCACAGTACGATGATCATGCTTTTCTTGAAATATTCAATGTTTTCATACCTTGTCCAAGGTATTGCACTATTTCACGCAGAAGAGAGATCCTTTTTCTTTCCCATATTGCTTGAAACCTGTGGCCTGCTTAATAATGTGGAACGTCCTTCTTAAGTAGTTTTCCTTTGATTGGGCACACCTGGCAAACTAATTATCATATGTGTCTGAGATTGATTACAGTGATCCAAAGAGCCCTAAGACACAATACCATCCATGAGTTTAATTGAAAAACTAATAATTAAATGTTTATGACACTTAAATCCAATGTGCATAATAATTTGGAACACGGTGTATACAGGTAAGCTAACAAGTAAGCTGGAGAAAACAGGAAGTATTAGCCTATTTTATATGATGTAGCGGTTAGTGTAAAAACGTGATTATTCTTTTTTTTTTATTATTCGGATAGTCATGAAAAAAAAATACCACAAAAAAACGATGTTCATAATAAAAACCTGATTTAAATGATATGTCATTTTTTAATGCATTCCCTTTAAGAACATTTGAGCGAATCCACAAAGCAAGGAAAAGTTAGATTTGATGATGTGTGCTACTTAGATAAGACAGACATGCTTTTTATTCAAAATGGCTCTTCTTTTTTGCAGATAATTCATTATTTTGAATTCCTATCTTATCACTGTATTGTTTACATGAAGTCTGAAATACAATGAATTGTCAAGTAACTTTTTCAGTATGTAATTCATTTTTCCCTTCCCTTTTTCCATCCCTTGGTTGAACTTGATGGACATGTGTCTTTTTTCAACCGTACTAACTATGTAACTATGATTCGGACCGTGGTTATCAGTGTTATTACCCATTTAGTGCCTACCTTGCACACGAGGGCAGAATTCATTCTATTAGGACAAACTTCACTTCAGACTTTTAGCGATAAAGGATATCCATCGAATCTTACTTCAGCCACCCATAAATGGGCCAGTGAATTAAGCCAAAAAGACTGAAACTAAAGAAAATAGACGACATATTTTTGTGACAATGTATGATCGTTCTTATAGGGTGATCTGTAAGATCCTAAATAAGCATTGGCCTGTCTTGCTTAATGACCCCTATTTAAAACCTAATATCCCTAATCGCCATAGACTTACACTCAAAAAACAACAAAACCCTACTGTTTCCTAGTAAACTTCGCCCCATTAAAACAAAAAAGCATGTTGGCACAATAGCTCACTCTTTGAGTATAATGGAAAGATGTAAATGTTACCAATCTCGGTGTAAATATTGCACATATATTACCAATAGGGTTCATAAACTTCAGAGTAACATTATAAAGGAGAATTTTATAATTTCATTGTTTCTTAAATGTTTGTCTGATTTCTGGTATGTCTTCTTGACTGTAGATGCGGTCTGCAATACATTGCGAGGACAATAATGAATCTGCGGACTCATATAAAGAAGCATAGGTCGAATGTTACAAATGGCTACATTAAAGGCGTTTTCCCATCTTGGATATTTAAGGCATATCCTCAGGACATGCCATACATGTTCAATAAATGCATGTCCCACCTCTAGGGCTTGAGAGCTATGGAAACAGCGTAGCTCACTGTGCCACTCTTTTATGCTTTCATATTATTTATCTTTTATGATTTAATATTTTTTGTCATTATATGTCTTTATTATTAATATAATGATATTTTATTATGGTCATTTAGTAATAAGATCATTACAAATGTAGAGTTCTAGATGGATTGTATTATTAATTTTTATCCTCTATCCCCTTTCCCTCTCCCTTCCTCATCTCCCCATTTATCCCTTTATATGCATGAAAGTGTTGGCTATTCAAAGTTTACTACTGTGTTTAATTTAAATAATTGGATCCTTGCAGGCCATGAATTATGTGGCCCATTTACCAAGTTTTATGCTTATTTCAATATCACCATTATTAGTTTTGGCTTGTTATGCTTAGTAATATATTGACCCCTTATAATTTATGTTTAATTTTACCATTTATTTTTTAATTTTTTAATTTATTTAATCCACTTGCACAGCAAATCCGTTAGGCATTCTTCCCAACCTTCAGATTCGTTTTTGCATTCATTTTTGTGTATTCCATCAAGGTCAGACCCTCATTTAGGATCCCATCCGATTAGATATACAGTAGTTGAGCGCCCACATTTAGCTTGTTTTTTTTTTAAACATATTTTGTACTGATATTCATTTAAATAGCTTGATGTTTAATCCCCTTATGCAGCGGCACCTTCGCTTCTGTTTTCCCTATATTTAACATTATAGCGGTTAGATAGCTTTGACTCTATGTGTGTTCAGGCTGATTTTTAAATTCAACTAGTATTAGATTTAACAATGCTTCTACCACATGTACGTGATGCTGTAGGATAATTTACTTATGGTGTTTTCATGACAACTATCGGCATGACCAACATTCCCTAAAAATCAAGTTCTTCGGCTTTTAGTCTAGGTTATGTAATCCAGGATATTTTATATGAGATGTTAGTTTGCTATGTTAAGCTCTACCATTTGGGAACTTTGACTCATTCCTTGATCCATCATTTTGGCGGTTTAGAAGCATGTACTTAAGGCCCTATGTTTGTCTATTACCTCTGTACTGATCTGACGAAGAGGTTCTTACCCTGAAACGAGAAATCAATTGACGTTTACATTTATTTTTAATAACTCAAGTTTGCCAAGCAGACTTTTTGTATGGAGTCCCATATGCTAATCCAAAAGGTAACGCAGTTATCTGGATTTTTCTTATTTTTATCCTACATTGTATCCAACTTAGGATATTTCTAAAGGCGGCTTCTCAGTGTGTGTTACTCCTTCAGCATAATATTTTCAAAAATGCGCATTGCAGCTGTTGTGTGTTAAAACAAAAGCATAAGTTGATTATCTTTCTACTCATTGCCTGTCTGTCTGAAAGTTTAGAAATACTAACCAAAAGAGCACATTGAGTATTTTTTCCAAATATTGTGTAAATAAACTTCACATTAGCTTAGGAAAACACAGCTCATCCTTGAGTCATGATAATCTCACAATTTTATCATGGCTAGCTATTTCGTCAACACACCAAGCACAGCTGAAACACTGTGGTATACCTTGTTCAGGGCCTAAGGATACAGTGAATGACACAGAGATTCAAAGTAAACCAGAATTTTTCACAGGCTATCTCCAAAATCTTGTGGAAAGCCTTCCCAGAGGAGTGGAGGCTGTTAAAGTCGCAAGGAGGGGCCAAACTCCATATTAGCGTCCATGCTTTTGAAATGGGATGTCCAACAACCTCTATACTGTAAGTAAGATGGTCAGTTGTGTGCATACTAATGGCCAGATACCCTACACTCTAGATTCTCAACCAGTGGTACATGTACATCAGGGGGCACATGTCAGGTTTATGCTTATGCTGGGATTTTAGTAGGCAGCACAGTGTGTGATTATAGCCTAGAGGGAACCTTGATGTAATTTGTTTGAGTTGCGGGTACTTAGTGTTCCACTAAGGAAACACCACTAGAAAGGGTACATTTCAGTTCTAACAAATGAAATATGGTGCAAACTAACTAAGAAAACAAGAATATAAGTACATTAAATCATTATTACTATGGCAGACCTGTTTACATTGTGCACACAAGTAGCTACAATTATTTTAGAAAATGGGATATGATTGAAATATAAAACATGTCTCTAAAATATCATAAGTAATAATAAGTATAAGTAATGTTAAAGGTTTTTTTAAAAAAAAAATGCCATCATTATCTAAAATTTTCTACAAAAGAAAGATATTTACAATTACAGATATGATTACAAACTGTAATTCTATTAATCACAATGAAATATGAAACCCATTCCTAGACAATAACTCGCATTTGTTTCTGTAAACGTGAGCACAGCCTATGTTATTACATTAATCACAATTGAAGAATTCTGTAGAATTACAGGAGACATGACATTCTTTTCAGCTCCATTAAAGCAAATACCTGCTAAGATATTTAATTATTGTAGTGAGTCAAATGTCCTTTAGCTACCAGACCTTGTTTTTTAGTCGAGTGTACAAAGGAAAATGTGGAGAAGGAGATATGTAATATTCCAGAAATAATTATCTTAATTAACTTACTTAAAAAGGCTCTGTCACCAGATTTTGCAACCCCTATCTGCTATTGCAGCAGATCGGCGCTGCAATGTAGATTACAGTAACGTTTTTATTTTCAAAAAACGAGCATTTTTGGCCAAGTTATGACCATTTTTGTAGTTATGCAAATGAGGCTTGCAAAAGTCCAAGTGGGTGTGTTTAAAAGTAAAAGTCCAAGTGGGCGTGTATTATGTGCGTACATCGGGGCGTTTTTAATACTTTTACTAGCTGGGCTTTCTGACGAGAAGTATCATCCACTTCTCTTCAGAACGCCCAGCTTCTGGCAGATCACGCTGTGACGTCACTCACAGGTCCTGCATCGTGTCAGACGAGCGAGGACACATCTGCACCAGAGGCTACAGTTGATTCTGCAGCAGCATCAGCGTTTGCAGGTAAGTAGCTACATCGGAAGAATTGTGGCCAAAAAACCATACCTTTGACATGGAAACAAGGCCAAGCCACTCAACTATGCACGAAAACATAGGAACTGGGGTGCAGAAAAATGGCAGCAGGTGCTCTGGACTGATGAGCCAATATTTGAAATATTTGGCTGTAACAAAAGGCTGTTTGTTCACCGAAGGGCTGGAGAGCAGTACAATAACGAGTGTCTGCACGCAACAGTGAAGCATGGTGGCGGTTCCTTGCAAGCTTGATGCTGCTTTTCAGCAAATGGAGTTGGGGATTTGGTCAGGATAAATGGTGTCCTCAATGCTGAGAAATATGGGCAGATACTTATCCACCATGCAATACCATCAGGGAGGCATCTGATTGGCTCCAAATTTATTCTGCAGCAGGACAACGACCCCAAACGTACAGCCAATGTCATTAAGAACTATCTTCGGTGTGAAGAAGACCAAGGAGCCCTAAAGGTGATGATATGGCCCCCACAGAGCCATGATCTCAACATCATTGAGTCTGATTACATGAAGAGACAGAAATATTTGAGGAGGCCTACATCCACAGACGAACTGTGGTTAGTTCTTCAAGATGTTTGGAACAACCTCCCTGCCAAGTTCCTTCAAAAATTGTGTGTAAGTGTACCTAGAAGAATTGATTCTGTTTTGAAGGCAAAGGGTAGTCACACCAAATATTGATTTGATTTTGATTTCTCTTGTTCATTCACTTTGCATTTTGCTTATTGTTTTAAAAAAAAACAACTATTAACACTTCTATTTTTGACAGCATTCTTACTTTGCAGCATGGTTCCACAACTGCATAAAACTTTTGCACAGTACAGACCTGGCCAAAAGTTTTGAAACTGACACAAATTTGGTTTTCACATATTTTGCTGCTTTAGTATTTTTAGATCTTTCAGTCAGATGTTTCTATGATATACTGAAGTAGAATTATAAGCATTTCATACATTTTTAAAATGTTATTGACAAATACATCAAGTTTATGCAAAGACCCAATATTTACATTGTTGACCCTTCTTTTTCAAGACTTCTGCAATTCGTCCTGGCATGGGGGATATCAGCTTCTGGGCCAAATCCTGACTGCAGGCAACCCATTCTTGCCTAATAAGTGTGTAATGTCCACCTGGGTTGTGTACTCACTGGGCCTCTCCATCATAACCGAGTAGCAGCTGGTTAAATAAATATAGGACAGTCACTGGTCGGTGGTACCTGGATGGCGGGCTGCTGACAGATAGCTGGAAGCTGGTCTGTGCTGGAATATCAGAAGCGGGCTTGTACTAGATTATCGGAAGCTGGTTTGTGCTGTATTATCGGAATCTATCTTGTGCTGGATTATCGGAAGCAGAACTGGTCTCGAATACTGGACGTAGATACTGGACTTGTCATGGACACGGATACTGAAGTCATCACGGACACTGGACTTGACAAGGACACCAGATACAGATTCTGAAGCCATCACGGACACTGGACTTGACATGGAAAAGTGTCCAGACACAACTTAATCGAAAGCTGCAAAGCAAAAAAGCACAGGTTGAGGATTTTATATGCATTTTTCTTGCAAAGTGTCAGAAAAAAACCTCACTCTGCTATTTCTGTATCTATTATTGTATCTCATGAAACTCATGCTTAATCATTTTTCGATTTTCTGTTACCTCCTGAGAATGGCACTAATGTTAGTTATATCCAATCCGGTTCTTTTGAGATTGTGTACAGTAGAAATATTTCCCAGATTTTCACAAAGTAAAACCAGTTATTGTTAGGGTATGATCACACGCTTAATAAAAAACGTCTGAAAATACGGAGCTGTTTGCAAGGGAAAACAACTCCTAAAAAACGGCTCCAAAAACAGTTCAAGTGACATGCACTTCTTTTTCGCGGGCATCTTTTTATGTGCCGTTTTTTGAAAACGAGGCGTCGGAAACAGAATGCCATATTTTTCATTGAAATCAATGGCCAGATGTTTGTAGGCGTTCTGCTTCTTATTTTTTAGCCATTTTTCGTAATGTTTACGGCCAAAAAAACAGCTGAAATTAGCCCGTGTGAACATAACCTTATAGGGAAACACATATGGCAAAGACATAGTGTCATTTAAAGGTGATCTTATGATACATCTAAAGGCTGCACATAAAAGGTTGCAGTCACATGTGGAAGATTTTGTCGCATAAATTTTCTGCAATTGTAAATCAATTCTACTCATTTGAATGGATCTTGCAGAAATCCATGCACCTGCTGCAGAAACAACTCCATTCAGATGAATGGAACTGATTTTCAGTCACAGAAATTTCTGCAACAAAGTCTGTTGTATGTGACTGCACACAAATTAGGGCTTACCCAGATTACGGTGTTTTGCATTATCCAGCCATCTCTAGCTAGCCTTTGCAATTCTCTACATCCGCATATCTGTTTGTCATGGTGTATCTCAATCTATCTTTTTTGTAACATTGTAGCTGTATTAAAAATAAAGGTGCATTACTTTTTGTATTTTGTATTACTTTGTATTACTTTTTGTATTTAAGACTCTTAATTACGATAAGAATAAAATAGTCAATACGATCTAACTTCAAAGTTATATATGGTCATTGTCACAAAGCTAAATTATTAATTTATAGGTTGTAACGCAGAGCTAATCACTATAAAAGATTTTCTTCAGCTTTGTGAGTTACCTGCTATCCACTTATTCTTTATTGGAAAAGTCCTTAAGTGCCTAAGCTTTGATAAATCAATAGGGCACAATTTTTTAGTAAAAAAGTTGATGAGATGAGCAGAGAAGTGAAAAGCATTGTTGTTACTGTTGCTTGTTTAACTGTCCGCAAGGCCATAGTGATTGAGTACAGGTGTAATCCAAAACAATTACAATTTACAAACCCTCATTTACATTGGATTTTAGCAGAATAAGCACTCAAATTATTTTAGTTTTTTGATTATCATGCCAACATAATTGGCTTTTTGGAGCATTTCCAAATATATTTCTACCTATATCTGTAATTTTCTACAGCAGATTTTTTATTTATATATCCATATAATAGATGAAAGCCAATCTGAAATATGTTTTTACCATAATACTTACATTATTAAGAGTTCTATGAAAGATAGATAAAAGAAAGACAAACAGATAGATAGATAGATAGATAGATAGATAGATAGATAGATAGATAGATAGATAGATAGATAGATAGATAGATAGATAGATAGATAGATAGATAGATAGATAGAAAGATAGATAGATAGATAGATAGATAGATAGATAGATAGATAGATAGATAGATAGATAGATAGATAGATAGATAGATAGATAGATAGATAGATAGATAGATAGATAGATAGATAGATAGAAAGTTCTGTTAATTCATTGTGCAGGAAGAGAATGGTCAGAATAGAGTGAGGCAGGGTCAAATTAAGATATAGATCAATATAGATAAATAACTTCCAGTGTTCAATGATGTCAAGGACATTGTCTCGTAAAATGTATGTAACATACATGAATCAGTATAGCACATTAGATTAATTATTTGATCTACACAGTACAGGTAATAATCAAGGGGGTAAGTCCTTTCCTATTCTAATGGCAATTTTTTAAAACATTTTTTTATATGAAAGTGACTTTGCAAATGGCTCCAAAGATAACTAGGACATTTGAGACATTAGCTGCAGACACACCTGTCTACTTGCCCCTTTTTATTAGGATTGATAAATATTATTGTACTACTCCTCATTTATGTAGGATATTGTTTTATTGCATTTGTATTTATCTGATTTAGAAACAGCATTTAAATAACAATATTAAATATTTTTGGCAAACAACTTAAAATTGAAAAATTTGAAGCAGAGTCAAATAGTAACAAATGATAAAGTGACACCACTTCAGATTGTTTTTCCAAGCAGTGAAGGACTGGCAATACCTATTATTAAAGTTATAATTAAATTTGACTGGGGATGTAGCCCTGGGCCCTTATATGTTGATGCTGTCATTTACTTTTTATTTATATTTACTACATTAAATTATGTATTAGATTGATTGTCACTTAATTTTTAACAATACATTGGGGAAGAAGCTCGGACAGGTTTGAGTGATTAAATAACATTTCTATTTTAGTTCAAGTAAGTCATCATACTTCACCCATAAACACATGCCTAAATATTGTGATGTAGTGAAAGTATAGTGAGATATTCTAAAGACACAATGACCTTTCTACTCAGATCTTGTAATATTGCAAATAGACAAGCAATCATTATTCTTAACATTTCTTGTTTCACTTAATTAATTTCATTATTGTTGATGCTTTACACATCTGCTATGTGTGATGACACAATGATTAACCCCTTCCCGGCAACCGCCACATATATAAGGCGCTATTGGGAAGTGGTTCCTGCAAAGCGCAGTACAGTTATGTTGCGGTGATAGCGCGGGCTCAGGAGCTGAGCCCGCACCATCACCGACGGGCTGGGGCGTAGCTAAAGGCTCATGGGCCCCGGCGCAAAAGTTCTTCTTGCCCCCCCAAACTTCTTCACATGTCCGACAGCTCTCAGTTTTCAGCTGCATCGTTGGGTCTCCTAAGTGACCCAAAGATGTAGCACTAGCAGGCAGAGGCGTCACTAAGGTCTTAAAACGTCAGGGGCAGTAGCCCCAATACATATGTGTCCCACAAAAAAATGTGTGTGCGTGTGTATATATATATATATATATATATATATATACAGGGGCGTAACCGGGAAAGACTGGGCCCCATAGCAAACTTTTGACTGGGCCTGCCCCTGGATGCCACACACAGCCCCCCTTATAGATAGTACCCCCAGTAGATTGTGCCATACAGCCCTCCTGTAGACAGTGCTATACAGCCCCCCCTGTAGACAGTGTCACACCCCTTTTGTAGATAGCGCCCCCACCTCCCCCTTGTAGATTGTGCTATACAGCCCCCCTGTAGATATTGCCATAAAGCCTGCCCTGTATATAGCGTCATACAGCTCCCCCTGTATTAAGTGCCACACAGCCCCTTCCCTTGTATATAGTACCACAGAGCCCCCCTTAGTAGATCGTGCCACACAGCCCCCTTAGTAGATGGTGTCACACACAGACCCCTGTAGATTGTGCCACACAAAGACCCTTGTAGATAGCGCCACAGCCCTCCCCTTGTAAGTAGTGCCATACAGCCCGACTAGTAGATAGTGCCACACAGACCCCCTCAGTGGTGCCACAAAGACCCTTGCATATAGTGCCACACAGCTCCCCCTTGCAGATAGTGCCACACAGCCCAGCTGTATAGTACCAAACAGCCCCCCTTGTATATAGTGCCACCCTTTCCCCTCCTTGTATATACTGCCACCTTGTTCCCCCCTTGTATATAGTGCCACCTTGCTCCCCCCTTGTATATAGTGCCCCCCTGCCCCCCTTGTATATAGTGCCACCCTGCTACTCCCTTGTATATAGTGCCACCCTTCTCCCCCTGGTATATAGTGCCACCCTGCCCCCTTGAATATATTGCTACCCTGCTCCCTCCTTTTATAAAGTGCCACACAGCCCCCCCTTCCAAAAAAAATTGCACTTACCTTGCCCCGTTCTTGCGTCGGACGGAGTGCTGCACAGGCTCTGGTCGGGACACATGCGCAGACCAGCGTGATGCAGTGACGTCATAACACTGGCCTGCGCAGGGAGTCTTCCCGGCACCTTATAGGCTGCAGGCCTAAAGTGGCAAGCAGCCTCAGTGCCGATTCTAGCTTTTCGGCTGCCTGATGCGAAAATTGAAACAGCAGTTTTCTGCTCAGATGTCTTCAGCTTCTCACTTTTAAAACATTTCTGCACCTATAAACGAAGATAAAATTCGCAACACCACAAAATATAAAAGCACCATACACTGCACCTCTAATTATAATAGCACCATACACTGTGTCCCTGATTATAATAGCACCATACAATGTGTCCCTGATTATAATAGCACCATACGCTTCACCTCTAATTATAATAGCGCCATTCTCTGCATCTCTAATTATAGTAGCACCATACACATTGTCCCTGATTTTAAAAGTACCATACACTGTGTCACACACACACACACACACACACACACACACACACACACACACACACACATACACACACTGTGTCCCCTGTAGATAGTGCCTCCATAGCCCCCTGTACATAGTGATCCCCATAGAGCCTCTGTAGATAGTGCCCTACATAGAAGCCCCTGTGGATAGTGCCCACAAATGGACTCCTGAGCTGCAAGGCAATAGTGCTAACCACTGAGCCACCGTGCTGACCTACATATTGTTTCCCCTATAGATACTGCTCCACATATAACCCACCTCTGTAGATAATGCCTCACATATAGCTCCCCCTGTATATAGTGTCCCACATATAGCCTACCCCTGTAGACAGTGCCCTACATATAGCCCCCTGTAGATAGTGCCCCACAAGTAGCCCACCGCTGTATATAGTGTCCCACATATAGCCCACCCCTGTAGACAGTGCCCTACATATAGCCCCCATGTAGATAGTGCCCCACAGGTAACCCACCCATGTATATATTGTTTCACATATAGCCCACCCCTGTATATAGTGCCCTACAAATCACTCCCCCTATAGATAGTGCTCCACATCCCCACATATAGACCCCCCTGTAGATGGAGCCCGTCCTGTAGATACTGCCACTCACACTTTTATTAGAATTTTTTTTTTACATACTCACATGATCCCATTCCCACGCCGTCCGGTGGGAATGCAGACCTGCTCTCTTCTGAGCAGGTCTGCTGGGGCTAATCGACGCAAGTGGTGCGATTACATCATCGCATCGCTCCGCTAGCGTCGTTGAAAGGCACTGATTGACAGGGCAGAATGATTTGCCCCGTCAATCAGTGCCTTTCAACAACGGAAGTAGTGCGATAACGTCATCGCGCCGGTAGTGTAATTGAAAGGCGCTGATTAGCAGGGCGAGTTATTTTGCCATGCCAATCAGCGTCATTGTAAGGCACTAAATGGTCGGGCACGGAACGGGCCCGGCCATTCAGCTCTAATGCATGTATTTGTATCTGCGTGTTATAGACGCAGGTACAATTACTGCATGAGGGAATGGCGGCGGCTGGTTTCAGTTGCGCGACCGCCCTCTCAGAAAGGCAGCAGCAGACTATAATATTCATTTGTATCTACGTCCAGAGGACGCAGATACAAGTGAATGTGGCTGTCCCTAGCACCGGGGTCAGGGGTTAGCGACGCCACCGGGCATGAGGGGGCCCATGCCGCCTGGGCCATAAATGTTAGAGGCCGGGCGGCGCGGACCCCGTAGTGGGCATGGGGGGGCCGTGTCAGCAAGCGGTACGCCCCCCCCCCTCATGCCGTGGGCCCGTAGCAGCCGCTACAGCTGCTACAGCGGTTGTTATGCCACTGTATTTATTTATTTTTATTTTTTTTTAAATCAGGCAGCACTCCAGAAGTGTAGCAAAAATAGAAAATGTGCTTTATTCCATCCGTCAAAAATTGCAACATTTCAGCTCTTCAATAGAGCATTTCTCAAGCTAGTGAATACATGTTTTAACAGCATATATATATAGAGAAGAGCTTTAATCAAGAAGAAAGTGCTTACATCAAGTGATAATTAACCATAAACAGTGCATATGGCAAATAGCAGATACATAATAATAAAGTAGTGGTACAGATAATGCATATAAATTTGTAACACACACATATACAGGTTTCGATTTGCAAATAGCATAGTGTTAATAAGTGTATATCCGTGATTGTACACAATTAGACATAAACAACACCTGTGTATAAATAAGAAGTAACATATGGAGACACTCACCATGATGATACCGGCCATAGAGATTCAATACAACCGCGCTATTCTCTGCGTCCCCTGTGCGCTACAGTGCATGCCCGGAGGACCAGATATGTCAGAAGTGTATCTCTCTACTGCGCATGCCTGCGCATGCGCTAATATAAGAAGCGTGCCTAAACCTCCATATTGGATGTGGGCAAACAGAAACCGGCCGTCAATATCGCTACATGACAAATGGCATAGGAAATGTAAGGAAAACGCAGGGAAATGCGGTGCAAGCTCTAATCATAAGATTTACCAAACCCAAAGCATGATCTGGAAAGGTCCACCGTTAAGACCAAAATATGCACCTTTTAACCCATAACGTGACCCATATATGCATATACAGTTCTATCATGTAGGAGGGCAACCTAATCTTTTTATGTGCATGCGTGCAGCCAAACTCATACTTCTTAAGCCAATGTATGAAGACAAAGAACACATACGGGTATGTATATGGCAAAAAGTCTATAGACACAAAGAATATATAATAAAGCGTATAAATTTATTAACAAAAAATACTCCACAAACACGATAAAAACATTTAAAAAAGCAGATGGCTGCTATAACTGGTTAAACTGGGAGATACTGCCCTGATAAGCAGCCCAATACTAACTCCCCCAGAAAAGAATGTACCTCAAATAACCCTCACATAATTATGACAAAGATATGGACACAGATAAAAAGAATATTGCATCAGACCATTTGAATAAATGAGTCCTGACGGCGTAGTGAAGTGTCCAAACAGAGGGGTTATGGAGGTATAAAGCACCCCACGCGTATCGCCACAACGTGGCTTCCTCAAGGGGGGGGGCACACGGAACCAGTGGAGACGGATCTACAGTATATACATTTTTTTTTAAATATTAAACTTAAAGAGGCTCTGTCACCAGATTTTGCAACCCCTATCTCCTATTGCAGCAGATCGGCGCTGCAATGTAGATAAGAGTAACGTTTTTTGTTTTTTTTAAAAACAAGCATTTTTGGCCAAGTTATGACCATTTTTATATTTATGTAAATGAGGCTTTCTAAAGTACAACTGGGCGTGTTTAAAGTTAAAGTACAACTGGGCGTGTATTGTGTATGTACATCTGGGTGTTTTTACTTCTTTTACTAGCTGGGCGTTGTGAATAGAAGTGAATGATGCTGACGAATCAGCATTATCCACTTCTCTTCACAACGCCCAGCTTCTGGCAGTGCACAGACACACAGCGTGTTCTCCAGAGATCACGCTGTGACGTCACTCACTTCCTGCCCCAGGTCCTGCATCATGTCGGACGAGCGAGGACACATCGGCACCAGAGGCTACAGTTGATTCTGCAGCAGCATCAGCGTTTGCAGGTAAGTAGCTACATCGACTTACCTGCAAACGCCGATGCTGCTGCAGAATCAAATGTAGCCTCTGGTGCCGATGTGTCCTCGCTCGTCCGACACGATGCAGGACCTGGGGCAGGAAGTGAGTGACGTCACAGCGTGATCTCTCGAGAACACGCTGTGTGTCTGTGCACTGCCAGAAGCTGGGCGTTGTGAAGAGAAGTGGATGATGCTGATTCGTCAGCATCATACACTTCTATTCACAACGCCCAGCTAGTAAAAGAAGTAAAAACGCCCAGATGTACATACACAATACACGCCCAGTTTTACTTTAGAAAGCCTCATTTGCATAAATATAAAAATGGTCATAACTTGGCCAAAAATGCTCGTTTTAAAAAAAAAAAACCACGTTACTCTTATCTACATAGCAGCGCCGATCTGCTGCAATAGGAGATAGGGGTTGCAAAATCTGGTGACAGAGCCTCTTTAAGGGCTGGTTTTCTAATAATGTTGTGATATCTAAACTTAGGGACATGGAGCTACAATTGAAGGACTTTGGCTTGTCCAATAGGAGCTCTTTTGTACCTCCTTCCAATGCACCGGTCATTGATGCATTCATAAACGCAGTCAGGAATGATGGTGATTTGAGAACAACAAATGAAGGTATTAAAATTAAATATGCTATTATGTCTAGTGAAGAAATAACAGCTCTGAACGAACTCATCCATGACGACTGTTTAACCATAAATCCTGCAGACAAGGGCGGGGCAACTGTTGTCATGGATACAACTATGTATGTACAGGAGGTTAACCGACAACTTCTTGACACCAATATTTACATGAAAATCCCTTGTCATCCTAAATTTAGTATCTCCAAAATAATCCTAAAAATTCTTGATGAAGCAATGGGCGGTGGTCTCATTGATGATGATTTAAAAAGATTTTTGCTGGTTGAATATCCTATTACCCCAGTATTATATATATTACCAAAAAATCATAAAACACTACTTAACCCACCAGAACGACCAATAGTCTCTGGTACAGAGTCGATTTTATCCAATATCGCTATATTCTTGGATAGAACCCTCAGACGTTTTGCTACTGATGCCCAATCACACATTCAGGACACTACTGATTTTTTGGTCAAACTACAGAGTTTGGAGTTGTAAGTGGACAGTGAGGTTATCCTGGCCTCATTTGATGTGGTATATTTATACACATCAATTCAACATGAATGTTGTTTAAGAGCAGTTGAGAGGATGTTGACTAAATCAGAATATTTGATTGAATGTAGTTCACTATTAGGGTATGTTCACAGGACAGCGCAAAATACGTCTGAAATTCAGGTGAAAACAACTCCTGATTTTCAGACGTAATTGCTCGTACTAGCGTTTTTCACGGCGTCCATTATGGACGTAATTGGAGCTGTTTTTTAATGGGGTCAATAAAAAACGGCTCCAATTATGTCCCAAGAAGTGTCCTGCACTTCTTTTGATGAGCCGTCTTTTTTACGCGCCATCTTTTGACAGCGACGGGTAAAATGACAGGTCGTCGGCACAGTACATCGTAAAACCCATTGAAAGTAATGGGCAGATGTTTGTCGGCCTAATGGAGCTGTTTTTTCAGACGTAATTCGGGGCGTAAGATGCCCGAATTACGTCTAAAACTTGGTTGTGTGAACATACCATAACTATCACTATTGAGTGTTATATTGACTAATAAAAAATTTTTGTTCTGTGATCAATTCTACGTCCAACGCCAGGGACCGCAATGGGCTCAAACATAGCACCTACGTACGCAAATATCTATATGCATTTTCTTGAGGAGGATCTTATCTATATATCCCACCACTTTTGGCATGTGCTGAGGTGGTGGCAGTACATAGATGATGTCTTCCTTGTCTGGACAGGGGGATTACTAGAGTTGACTGAATTTCACAATTTTCTTAATACTATAGATTGGACTGTTAAGTTTACTCTAGTCAGTTCAAAGATGACATTGCAGTTCTTGGACGTCCTGGTGGAGTTAGATGGTACAACATTCACAGCGGTTCTTTTTGTTAAACCGACTGACCGGAATAAGCTATTACGTTATGAGAGTTCCCATCCAAGGGATTTAATCAAATCTCTACCGGTTAGTCAACTATTATGCACTAAAAGAATTGTAGACAAACCTGATAGACTTGTACATGGCCTTGAGGGAATGATCGAAAAGTTTAAAACTAGAGGTTATCCCAGTTGAATATTAGATCGACATAAACAAAGGGTTCAATTAATTCCTAGAACAGATCTGCTAAAAAATAGGAACCATAAGTCCCCTGATAAATGTATTCCTTTTATCTCTACATTTTCGCAAATGATTTGTCAGAGTAATGACATCATTTGAAGACATTGGCCTATGTTAGGTAGATGCCTTCAAACGGTGGTGGAATTCCAACAAATGCCTATGTCCTCCTATCGGAGACCGCCAAATCTTAAGGATAGGCTAGTGAAGTCGGATATGGGTTCCACTAAAGCTGGTCAACAATCGTCTCTATAGCCCCCACCCCCCCCAAAAAAAAAAGTTGTTTTCCGTGTCTTAGTTGTATGAACTGTACACTCATGTTGAAAGGGAACTGTTTTAAACATCCAGATACAGATCAGCAATTTCTGATTAACCATTTTCTCACATGTGACACAGTTTTTGTTATATACATACTGCAATGCCCATGCCACCTGTTGTATGTGGGTGAAACATCACTTGATGTTAAGACCCGTTTAAACCAGCACAGATATACAATATGGAAGAAGAGGCTGGATATTCCGGTTTCGAAGCATTTTTCTGACCTAGGACATAATGACGGGGATCTGAAATTCTGCATAATAGATCACATACCCCCGCTCAGACGTGGAGTAAATCGGATTGAATTACTTAAGACACGAGAACTACAGTGGATCCATAGACATAAGACTCTAAGACCATATGGATTAAATGTTGATTTCCCTTTGAGTAATGCTATATGAATGTCTCTACATATCCCTCTTATACCGTGCTAAATGCAGCCTCAGTAAGATTCTGTTTTTATATTGTTTGTCTAATTTTAATTTTTTCACTTTTCTGTTTATCTACAGATCATGATATTGAGAATAATGGATGAACTCACCAGAAGTGTAACTGGCTAATAATGATTGTTCTCTATTTTTTAATAGTATATCTGTAAAGGATCTGCCAGGCACAGCTTCGGGGTTAACTCCCATAGGTAATCAGTCTGCACCTGAATCTACGTCTCTGAGACTGACTCCATCTTCCACCACTCAGGATGGCAGGCTTAGGAGTGGGAGAGCCTATCGCTGCCTGGCCAGACGGAGCTAGCTCCCGCCCTCTGTCTATTTATACCTGCCTTTCCTGTTCCTCCTTTGCTTGTGATTCTTTTCGTGTGGTTTCCTGGCCCAGCTACAACTCCTAACTATTTGATCCTGCTCCATACTGACCCTGGCTTACTGACTACTCTCCTGCTCTGCGTTTGGTACCTCGTGCTCTCCTGGTTTGACTTGGCTCGTTCACCACTCTGGTTGCTCACGGTGTTGCCGTGGGCAACTGCCCCTTTCCCTTTGCTTTGTATTCCCTTTTATGTTTGTCTTGTGCACTTACTGAGCGTAGGGACCGCCGCCCAGTTGTACCCCGTCGCCTAGGGCGGGTCGTTGCCAGTAGGCAGGGACAGAGTGGCGGGTAGATTAGGGCTCACTTGTTCGTTTCCCTACCCCCGTCGTTACAATATCTTAATATACTATGCTGTTATCTACATATGTCAGTGGTGTATACATCAGATATCATATTTTTTGTGTCTTTCTAGGATTATGTGGTCGGAATTAGTAAGAATTAAGCAGGAGGATATTACATCCTTTATATTTTCCTTATATTGATTCTTGGTCTGTTAGACCTTATTAAATGTAGAGTGGCAACCGCATTTCTTCATAGCAACCATGAGCTTTGAATAGTTCTTTCCAAGGGACTAACTATATATCTCTCAAACAGAGACCCTATAAAGGATTGAGTGGGTACGTCTATAATATATCCATATTATAAATGTGGCTAGTATGCATTTTTCGTACTCGTTCATCTTCTGACTCTTCCTTCTTCATTGAGGGGTAAGTCTATGGTGCGCTCCTGTGGGTCTCTATGTATGTACATTGGCTCAAGAAGTATGAATTTGGCTGCACGCATGCACATAAAAAGATTAGGTTGCCTTCCTACATGTTAGAATTGTATATGCATATATGGGTCACGTTATGGGTTAAAAGGTGCATATTTTGGTCTTAACGGTGGACCTTTCCAGATCATGCTTTGGGTTTGGTAAATCTTATGATTACAGCTTGCACCACATTTCCCTGCTTTTTCCTTACATTTCCTATACCATTTGGCATGTAGCGATATTGACGGCCGGTTTCTGCTTGCCCACATCCAATATGGCGATTTAGGCACGCTTCTTACATTAGCGCATGCGCGGACATGCGCAGTAGACTGATACACTTCTGACATACCTGGTCCCCCGGGCATGCTCAGTAACGCACAGGGGGTGCCGTGAATAGAGCGGTTGTATTGAATCTCTATGGCCGGTATCATCATGGTGAGTATCTCTATATGTTACTCTTAATTTATACACAGGTGTTGTTTATGTCTAATTGTGTACAATCACGGATATACATTTATTAACACTATGCTATTTGCAAATCGAAACCTGTATATGTGAGTGTTACAAATTTACATGCATTATCTGTACCACTATTTTATTATTATGTATCTGCTATTTGCCATATCCACTGTTTTTGGTTAATTATCACTTGATGTAAGCACTTTCTTCTTGATTGAAGCTCTTCTCTACATATATATGCTGTTAAAACATGTATTCACTAGCTTGAGAAAGGCTCTATTGAAGAGCTGAAACATTGCAATTTTTGACGGATGGAATAAATCACATTTTCTATTTTTGCTACACTTCTGGAATACTGCCTGATTTTTGAAAAATATATATTTTGGGTGTCCTTGGTTGTGTATTCTTGTTTCTCTCTCTCTCTCTCTCTCTCTCTCTCTCTCTATATATATATATATATATATATATATACATGTTTTAACAGCATATCTATATGACCCGATAGCTATGGATAGGATTAGATACAGTGGCTTTAGCAGACTTTCTTACACATGATTGTATTAGATACAGTGGCTCAGCAGACTTGAGCATATATGATAGGATTAGATATCGGGCCCAATTCGCTGATATTGCGGCTCCTGCGCTGAATCTTGGAAAGGTAAGTGTAATGGCAGGGGGTAGGGAGACGGACAAGTGAGCCCTAATCTACCCGCCACTCTGACCCTGCCTACTTGCAACGACCCGCCCTAGGCGACGGGGTACAACTGGGCGGCGGTCCCTGCGCTCAGTAAGTGCACGACAAACACGACAAACATACAAAGGAACACAAGCAAGGAAAAGGGGCCGTTGCCCACGGCAACACCGTGAGCAACCAGAGTGGTGAACGAGCCGAGTCAAGCCAGGAGTGTGCGAGGT
The DNA here is from genome assembly GCF_050947455.1 of Rhinoderma darwinii. NCBI lineage: Eukaryota > Metazoa > Chordata > Amphibia > Anura > Rhinodermatidae > Rhinoderma > Rhinoderma darwinii. The sequence continues at coordinate 214,718,203 of NC_134690.1, read as the reverse complement.
ACAAAACGAAAAGCAGAAGAGTAGTCGGTAAGCCAGGGTCTGTATGGAGCAGGATCAAAAATAGCAGGAGCTGTAGCTGGGCCAGGAAACCACAAGGAGGGAAACACAAGCAATAACAAGCACCGAGGGACAGGAAGTGCAGGCTTAAATAGACCGAGGGCGGGAGCTAGCTGAGTCTGGCCAGGTTACGATAGGCTCTCCCACTCCTAAGCCTGCCAGCCTGAATGGTGGAAGCAGGAGTCAGTCTCAGGGATGTATTCTCAGGTGCTGACTGATTAGTTCTGGGAGTTAACCCCGAAGCTGTGCCTGGCAGATCCTTTACAGTAAGTATAATAATTGCTTAGCACAGAAATTTCTGGAAAACAAATGCGGGGTTAACATGCTCACTACACCCTATGTGAATACCTTGAGGGGAGTAGTTTCCAAAATGAGGTCACTTCTGCAGGGTTTCCACTGTACTGGTACCTCAGGGGCTTTGCAAATAAGACATAGCGTCCAGAAACCAATCCAGCAAAATCTGTACTCCAAAAGTCAAATAGCGCTCCTTCTATTCTGAGTTCTTCCATGTGCCCAAACAGCAGTTTATAAACACATAAGAGGTATTGCCGTACTTGGGAGAAATTGCTTTACAAATGTTGGGGTGATTTTTCTACTTTTATTTGTTGAGAAAATGAAAAACTTTGTGCTAAAGCTACGTCTTATTGGAAAAACAATATTTTTTTATTTTCTCTGCCCAATTCTAATAAAATCTATGAAACACCTGTGGAGTCAAAATGCTCACTACACCCCTAGATTAATTCCTAAAGGGGTATAGTTCCCAAATGGAGTAACTTTTGGGGGGTTTTCACTGTTTTGGTTCCATATGGGCTTTGCAAAAGCGACATGGTGCCAAGAAACCAATCCAGCAAAATCTGTGCTCCAAAAGCCAAATGGAGCTTCGTCCCTTCTGAGCCCTGCCGTGTGCCCAAGCAACAGTTTATGACCACATATGGGGTATTTCCATTGCTTTACACATTTTGGGTGTCTTTTTCTTCTTTATTCCTTGTGGAAATTGATATTTTTTAGCTAAAATTACATCTTATTGGGAAAACAATTTCATTTTTAACTTCCAAGTCCAAATTTTAAATAAAATTTATGAAACACCTGTGGGGTCAAAATTCTCACTACACCCCTAGGTTAATTTCTTATGGGGCATAGTTTCAAAAGTGGGGTCCTTTTTTGGGTGTTTCCTTTGTTTTGGTACCTCAAGACCTCTTCAAACCGGACACAGTGCCTAAAATATAATCTAATAAAAAGAAGGCCCCAAAAACTACTAGCTTCTCCTTTTCTTCTGAGGCTTGTGTTTCAGTGCATTAGCACACCCGGGCAATGTGTGGGATATTTCTAAAAATGGAAGAATCTGGGCAATAAATATTAAGTGTGTTTCTCTAGTAATACCTTCTGTGTTACAGAGGAAAATGAATTAAAAATGAATTTCTGCAAAAAAAATGAAATTAGTACATTTCACCTCTACTTTGCTTTAATTCTTGTGAAACGTCTAAAGGGTTAAGAAACTTTCTGAATGCTGTTTTGAATACTTTGAGGGGTGCAGTTTTTAAAATGGGGGTGATTCATGGGGGTTTGTATTGTGTGGGCCTCTCAAAGCCAATTCGCAACTGAACTTGTCCCTGTAAATATAGCCTTTTTAATTTTTCTTGAAAATGTGAGAAAGTTCTAGCTCTTGTAACATCCTAGAAAAATAAAAGGATGTTTAAAAACTGATGCCAATCTAAAGTAGACATATGGGAAATGTTAATTAGCAACTATTTTGTGTGGGATAACTATTTGTCCTACAAGCATATACATTTAAATTGATAAAAATGCAAATTTTTGCAATTTTTCACTCAATTTTGGTGTTTTTTGCTATTAAATTCTGAATGTATTGACCAAATTTTACTACCACATACCACATACCACATGCCACATAATCATCAGCATAATCACAAGGTCATTAATGAAGGAATTATAAAGAACTGGGACTAATAACGGGACTGTGTTCATAACTTAGATGTGATTGATTACAGGAGGATCCTGCGCATCTGTGACACACAGGACCCACCAACATTGAACCTGCGATATCCACAGGACTGACAAATTCAGTGTAAAACGAGCGATACAGCTGCTCTGTACAGAGAATGAAACCAGCTATATCTCCAAAGCGAAATTATTTTTTAATAAAAACTATTTACGGTTACACTAATCACACTGACCTAGCCATGTATTAAGAAAAAAAAATGCCTTCAAAGGTGTACATAGCCTTTAATGGTGGAAGGGGCTCCCTGCCCCACCACTTACTTTAGTAAGCCACATTTTTTTTAGATCTGTGGCCTACTAGAGATCGGAAGTACATAAAGGACGTCAGCGTCATCTTACAGGTTCACGGTGACATCACTAAATCGAGCTGCTTGTGCTGGGCCGTGGGCAGCAGCTTGCAGGAAGCAGGAATAGGACACAGTTGCTCATCATGGGTAGGGGGTTAGGTGAGTTTATAATTATTATTTTTTTATCTTCGGAAAATGTATGTGTATATATAAAGAAACCTCAGTTTACTGCATAGAGGATTAAATATAGAACCCTAAATCAAGGGTATTCTGAAAAGATAAATCAACTCCGTGTATATATATATATATATATACACATATAACGCAAAAATTGTACATATTGCATAGTTGTGCATAGTTTCTTTATATATACAAATACATTTTTGGCATTCTAGTACATATTGTCTTTCTGTATTAAATAGGAGTGACAAGGGTGTTTTTCCCTTCACTCGTAAACTCCATCTCTTATTGTGGATTTTTTTTGCATGTCTATAATCGGCATGCCCTTTTTGGGTATGGCTGATTGGCGTTCTCTTCGTGACTGCGCATGCGTGACATGCGCAGCACGAATGCTAATGCTTCCGACAGCCTTACATTTACGAGTCTGCGTAATAGCAGCTCGACAATGGTGATTACAGCACATGTTTTTTGTTTACGTTTTGAGCCGGATCCTTACTCTCGGTGAGTCTCTCAAGTGTAGTGATGTCTGCACATGTGCACGATCCCATCTAATTATATACAATTAAAAGATTGTTAGACTATATAAGTTTCTGTAATGTATAATTTTATGTATTACAGTCCTGTTGTGATAGTATCTTTATAACAAATTCCGCACTCGTTTAATATTACATATATGAATTCACTATGTACCTTTTGGCAACCTTATATGTGCTGTTGCATTTTATTGGCACTACTTTTTTGTAATATTGGTTCTCTTACAAATGTGTGGTCATGACATGAATCTGTTCACTTGAGAAAGGCTCCTGTGTTGAGCTGAGACGTTGTGTGTATATGGACCAATAAAGCACCTTTTTCTATTTTGCTTATACCTTGGAGTGCTGCTGATTTTTGGATAATACGATCTACCAGAAGGTTGATCAAGATCCTAAATTCGAGATCACCAAGAAACTTGAGACAGTTATTGATAATGCTATCTCTGAAGGCATAATTGATGAACCAACTAAAAAATGTCTAACTATAGACCATCCAGTGACTCCCACTCTTTATACTTTACCCAAAATACACAAAACACTTGTACATCCACCAGGACGTCCAATAGTGTCGGGTATATGGTCTATTTTCTCTAATGTGGCCATCTTTCTGGATAGGAATCTCAGGACCTTTGCAACGGACACCTCTTCCTATATCAGAGTCACTAGTGACTTCTTACTCAAAATTAAACAGGTGACTGTCCCCCCAGGAGCCATTTTAGCTTTATTCGACGTAGTCAGTCTATATACATCTATTGAACACCAGAGGGGCCTCAATGCTATTGACCAATGTCTGCAGAATAGTAGCTTCTCAGAAAAATTTAGAGGTTTTTTTCTCTCTCTCCTGGCCATCATTTACTTCACATTTCAAGATGTATTCTATATACAGCAACAGGGAACAGCCATGGGCTCTAATATCGCACCTACATACGCTAACATTTACATGGCTATGCTAGAAAAATCATTCATTTACCCCTCTCCACACTTCTCTCAAGTATAGCAATGGTGGCGCTATATTGATGATATTTTCCTGATTTGGACAGGCTCCATTGACGAGTTATCTACCTTTCACATGTTCCTTAACACCATAGACCCAAGTGTAAAATTCCCACTAGTACACTCATCCTCTTCAATTTCCTTCCTGGACACCTTGGTTTCCATATCTGACAATCATTTATCTACTGACTTATTTGTTAAACCCACAGATGTGAACAACCTTTTGAGGTTCGAAAGTAGTCACCCACGAGGCATGGTGCGCTCACTCCCCTACAGCCAATTACTCAGAGTGAAAAGGATAGTCACTGATGATTCAACTGCCACGCTCAGACTCAGGGAGATGGGCAAACATTTTAGGCAGAGGGGTTACCCGAAATCCATTATAGAAACCAACATGGATAGAACCACTATCATCTCTAGAGACACACTCCTCCCTGACAACACAACTACTGCAGTGACTAAACGATTGACTAGAGTCCCATTTATATCCACTTACACTGAACAAAGCAACAAGATTGCTAACATCATAAGGAGACATTAGCCTATTCTTCACAGCAGCCTTAGATATGTACCTGAATTTGAGATTCCACCACTATTCTCTTAAAGACGTTCAAAGAATTTCAAAGACAGACTGGTTAGGGCATCCTTTGAGCCCAAGGTCAAAAAAGCAGGACAACGTTTCCTGACAGCAAGTAACACAGGGTGCTATCCCTGTTTATCCTGTGTGAATTGCCACTATATGATTAAAGGATGCTCCTTTACACATCCCATTACGGACAAGACAACCCAAATCAAGCATTATCTCACCTGTAACTCCTCATTTGTGATTTACTTACTGGAATGTCCCTGCGGACTGTGGTACATTGGGGAGACCACCCTAGAACTAAAGGTGCGACTCAACAACCATCGTTTCACCATTAGAAATAAAAGGTTAGACTTGCCTGTTTCTAAGCACTTCGCTGAAATGAACCATACGGAGAAACAGTTAAAATTCAGGATAATCGACCACATCCCACCCCTACGTCGAGGTGGTGACAGAGTGGCTTTTTAAAAAAAACGGGAACTCTAATGGATATTCAGGCTGAATACCCTTAGACCCTATGGCCTTAATGTTGATTTCAAGGTGGGCGCTGCTGGTTTAGGTTGAGGACTCCTTTGGATCCCACTTATGTGCTCTCTTACCTTCGCTCGCTAATGTTTTAGACATGTACTGACATTCTTTACATTGCTTTTATCAAATTGTATTTTGTTATTCAATAATATTTCTCTATTATTTTCTAGGGATTCGTTTTCCCTGCTTGCTTCCGGGAGTTTGACCCTCACCCCCGTTGGACACACATACAAATTATGTTTCCCCTTTTTTCAGTCTGGCAACTGTATTCATTTTTTTGTCACCAGATATGCCGTACCAGGACCAAATAGTTTGCATTATCATTATTATTCTGTTTACGGTAACTCAATAATTAAAGCATACTTATTACACTTGATGTCTCTGTGTTTTTGCATTCTTGAATTGGAAGTGCCTCCACAATATCTACACTACCACCCTATGCAGACACTGGAAGTTGGGATACTCACTTGTGTGTACACGAATGAGTCATCCCTTTTTCCTTTGTACCCCTAGGAGTGGACCCCATCACGTGGGGACCCTGCGACGGGTTGTGCTCTGTGCAATTGGGTCCTGGTTTTTAATTAGTATTAGGCCTTCCTAGGGTTCCCCCCTTTTGCTATTTTCATAGGACATAAGTGTTATAGTTTTAAACGGGAATGTCACCCAGCTTTCCCAGACCCATGAATGGCATATCTGCCTAAGTATCCAGCTTTCCCAGACTCCTGAATGGCAAATCTGCTTAAGTATGCAGTAATACCGCAGCGGTTACTAACTTTGTCTTGAAAATTGGTTACGCACCAGTTACGATTACTTACCTGGTCCTGTTATCTGCCGTTCTTGGTACTTTTTCTTCTATTCTTTCCTCTTTTACCCTGCCGCACTAAAAAACATCATATAAGCGGTTCGTACTGTCATCGCCCGTTTCCTCCCCTTATGCATCACATGAGCCGGGGACGCTGATGTAGTGAGTTTCTGTTCATTGATTGTTGTCCAACGGTGAGTATCATCTTTCCTGTACTGTACATTTTATTGTAAATCTGCCACTTCACCAATGTTTACTTAACACTGTATACACTGTACCGCTATACACACTGTTATAACAGAGGGCTCTCTGCGCAGATGCCTCACACTCACTTAGGTTGTTATGTAGTAACCACAGTAACCACTAATGGATCACCTGTTCCTACTTGTTAACTCAGGTTGAATCACTGATTGTATTACCACACTGGGTTATATATACCCTGTTAAGATTGTTGGTCATTGCTTGACAAAGATCCCATAGAGACGGATCGAAACGTTGCCTGCCTGGGGTGAATAAACACACCACTTTTTTTCACCAATTTCCTTGGAGTGCTGCCTTATCATTTTTTGGGATTTTATATATATATATATATATATATATATATATATATATATATATATGCACTACCATTCAAAAGTTTAGGGTCACTTAGAAATTTCCTTATTTTTGAAAGAAAAGCACAGTTTTTTTTCAATGAAGATAGCATTAAATTAATCAGAAATACACTCTATACATTGTTAATGTGCTAAATGACTATTCTAGCTGCAAACGTCTGGTTTTTAATGCACTATCTACATAGGTGTATAGAGGCCCATTTCCAGCAACCATCACTCCAGTGTTCTAATGGTACATTGTGTTTTCTAACTGTGATAGAAGGCTAATGGAAGATTAGAAAACACTTGAAAACCCTTGTGCAATTATGTTAGCATCGCTGTAAACAGTTTTGCTGTTTAGAGGAGCTATAAAACTGACCTTCCTTTGAGCTAGTTGAGAATTTGGAGCATTACATTTGTTGGTTCGATTAAACTCTCAAAATGGCTAGAAAAAGAGAGCTTTCATGTGAAACTCGACAGTCTATTCTTGTTCTTAGAAATGAAGGCTATTCCATGCGAGAAATTGCCAAGAAACTGAAGATTTCCTACAACGGTCTGTACTACTCCCTTCAGAGGACAGCACACACAGGCTCTAACCAGAGTAGAAAGAGAAGTGGGAGGCCCGCTGCACAACTGACCAGCAAGACAAGTACATTAGAGTCTCTAGTTTGAGAAATAGACTCACAGGTCCTCAACTGGCAGCTTCATTAAATAGTACCCGCAAAACGCCAGTGTCAAGGTCTACAGTGAAGAGGCGACTCCGGGATGCTGGCCTTCAGGGCAGAGTGGCAAAGAAAAAGCCATATCTGAGACTGGCTAATAAAAGGAAAAAATTAATATGGGCAAAAGCACACAGACATTGGACAGAGGAAGATTGGAAAAAAGTGTTATGGACAGACGAATCGAAGTTTGAGGTGTTTGGATCACACAGAAGAACATTTGTGAGATGCAGAACAACTGAAAAGATGCTGGAAGAGTGCCTGACGCCATCTGTCAAGCATGGTGCAAGTAATGTGATGGTCTGGGGTTGCTTTGGTGCTGGTAAAGTGGGAAATTTGTACAAGGTAAAAGGGATTTTGAATTCGGAAGGCTATCACTCCATTTTGCAACGCCATGCCATACCCTGTGGACAGCGCTTGATTGGAGCCAATTTCATCCTACAACAGGACAATGACCCAAAGCACACCTCCAAATTATGCAAGAACTATTTAGGGAAGAAGCAGGCAGCTGGTATTCTATTTGTAATGGAGTGGCCAGCGCAGTCACCATTTCTCAACCCCATAGAGCTGTTGTGGGAGCAGCTTGACCGTATGGTATGCAAGAAGTGCCCATCAAGCCAATCCAACTTGTGGGAGGGGCTTCTGGAAGCATGGGGTGAAATTTCTCCCGATTAACTCAGCAAATATACAGCTAGAATGCCAAAGGTCTGCTATGCTGTAATTGCTGAAAATGGAGCATTCTTTGACGAAAGCAAAGTTTGAGGGAGAAAATTATTATTTCAAATAAAAATCATTATTTCTAACCTTGTCAATGTCTTGACTATATTTTCTAGTCGTTTTGCAACTATAAGTGTGAGTTTTCATGGAAAACACAAAATTGTCTGGGTGACCCCAAACTTTTGAACGGTAGTATATATATATATATATATATATATAGGACACAAGAAAGTGGCCACAGCACAATGCGTACACCGATGTCACCGAGGCCACTAAATATAATTAAATATGCATTACTGCTAAATCTACTTACAATAGGGAGGTTCTTTGAGCACATATTGATCAAATTGTGTGGGCCCATCTGCCACGACAAGGCGATCACTATAGGTGGGAACCTACTCTGCACATAAAATCACATAGGGAAAAATGGGAGGAGTACAAGAACAAAAAATGGAGGCAGTCACAAAACTTACATATATGAATCACATAAACAACACAAAAGTTTGAACAGCACATTCCAACAAAATGAAACAAAACGTGTATACAGGTGCAGGAACACCTGTGACTGCAAATTTATACAGCACACAAGAAAATAGCGACAGCACACTGCGAACACAAATGTCACCTAAGCCACAAAATATAAATAAATATGCATTACTACTAAATCTACTTACAATAGGGAGGTTCTTAGCGCACATTTTGATCAAATTCTGTGGGCCCACCTGCCACAACAAGGCTTCCTGTATAGGTGGGAACCTACTCTGCACATACACCCAGAACTGGGACTAAGCCTACATATATCTGGGGATGGTAGGAACCAGCATTAAACTAATTAAACTCTCCCAGGGCAGAATGTGAGGAGTGCATGATCAAAAAATGGAGGCAGTCACTAAACCCACATATATGAATTACATAAACAACACAAAAGTTTGAACAGCACGTTCAAACTTTGTATTTTTTTAAGATTTTATTACTGCTTTTAAATATTTGTACATATATATATATATATAAATAAACAATTTTACATACAAAGGTGCCAATATATTCGAAATAATTCTACATTGAGAAGATGGAAGGCTTAATAGACAAAGATTTTGTGTTAAAAAAGTTGTACTATTTTTGTTATATATATTATATATTAATAAAAAAAACAAGCACAGTGCAACATCCATGACATTTGTGTTCATATATTTCAGATAACAAATTTAGGCTGAGATAGGGAACAGCATGACCGCTGCCAAGATTCTTTTCTTCTCTTCTGCTGTTAGCACAATGTCATTCAAACGTTAAGCTTAACAGTTCAGTAATCTGGGACAAACTGGTTACTATAAAAGAACAAAAAATATGCAACATTTTATGAAAAAATTGTTTGGACATCAGGGTCAAATAACCTCATGGTATTGTGCTAGTAGATAGACATCCCTGACAGCATCCCTGAGGAGGTGGTGTCCTGTTTTCTGTTTTCCAAAATCATAAAGATTATCACAAGTTCATTGCTTTTTTGTATCAGGCTAACAGTCTGAAAACTATTTTCACCCCATCCTGCTGCAGCCACATTTGACCTTCCTGACAGCCTCATTTTTCAAATCTGTGGGTGACAGTTTTCATGGTAATAATTTTGGAATGCTTTTACCTATCCGAGCAATTCTGAGATTTTTTTCTCGTGACATATTGTACTTTATGTCAGAGATAAAATCTGGTCCATACATTTAGTGTTTATTTGTGAAAAACACAAAAATGTATAGAATATTTGCAACAATTTGTATTTTTCTAAATTTAAATGTATCTGTTTGTAAGACAGACAATTAAACCACACAAAATGTTAACTAATTAACATTTCTCATATGTCTACTTTATGTTGGCATCGTTTTTTGAACATCCTTTCATTTTTCTAGGATGTAACAAGGCTTATAAATTTAGCATCAATTTATCACTATTTCAAGAACATTTCAAAAGCCTATTTTTTAGGGACCAGTTCAGTTCTGAAGTGGCTTTGAGGGATGTAAATTTTATAAAGCCCCATAAATCATGCCATTTTAAAAACTGCACCCCTCAAAGTATTCAAACAGTATTTAGAAAGTTTATTAACCCTTTAGGTGTTTTACAGGAATTAAAGTAATGTGGAGGGGAAATTTACAAATTTAATTTTTTTTTTTAGAAATTCCATTTTAATCTATTCTTTTTTGCAACACAGAATGTTTTACCAGATAAACACAAGTCAACATCTATTGCCTAGATTCTGACATTTTTAGAAATATCCCACATGTGGCACTAGTGTGCTAACGGTCTGAAACACAGGCTTCAGAAGCCAAGAAGCACCTAGTAGAGTTTGAGGCTTTCTTTTTATTAGATTATATTTTAGGCACCAAGTCAGGTTTGAAAAGGTCTTGTGCCAAATCAAAGGAAACACCTCAAAAAAGACCCAATTTTGGAAACTACACCACAAGGAATTCATTTAGGGGTGTAGTGAGCATTTTGACCACACAAGTGTTTCATAGATTTTATTAGAATTTGGACATGAAAATAAAAAATAAAAATTTTCCCCAAAAATAGGTTGTTTTAGCTTAAAAAAATTACTTTCCACAAGGAAAAAGGAGAAAAAGCCACCCCCCCAACATTTGTAAAGCAATTTCTTCTGAGTACGAAAATACTCCATATGTGGTCATAAAGTGCTATTTGGGTACACGACAGGGCTCAGAAGGGAAAGAGCGCCATTTAGGTTTTTGAGCGCAAATTTGGCTGGATTGGTTTCTCGGCACGGTCTCGCTTTAGCAAGGCCCCTAAGGTACCAGTACAGTGGAAACTCCCCAAAAGTGACTCCATTTGGAAACTACACTCCTTGAAGAAATTTATCTAGGGGCGCAATGAGCATTTTGACCCAACAGGGGTTTCATAGATTTTATTAGAATTGGGCAGTGAAAAAACAAATTAAATTTTTTTCCAATAATTTGCTAAAATTTTTTCACTTTCTCAGCAAATAAATGAGAAAATGAAACCCAGCATTTGTAAATCAACTGCTCCAGAGTACGAAAATACCCCATATGTGGTAATAAACTGCAGTTTGGGCACACGGTAGGGCTAAGAAGGAAGGAGTGCCATTTGGCTTTTGTGCAGATATTGCTGGATTGGTTTTTGGGCCCCATGTCGCATTTGCAAAGACTCTGTGGGACCAAAACAGTGGAAACCCCTGAGTAGTGACCTCATTTTGGAAACTGCACCCCTCAAGGTACTCACCTACTGTAGGGGTGTAGTGAGCCTATTAACCCCACAGGTGTTTCCCAAAAACTGGTGTGCACTCGGTGTTGCAGAGTGAAAATGGCAACTTTCCCATACATATGCCACTTCAGTATCCAATATGTTGTGCCCAGCTTGTACCACCTTGAGAAAACAGCTCTTTAATTATTATGCTGTGTTTCCTGGTTTTAGAAACACCCTACATTTTGCCTGGACATTCGACAGGGCTCAGAAGTGAAAGAGTACCATGCAAAATTGAGGCCTAATTTGGCGTTTAAGTATTGGTTCACAATTTCGGGGCCCTGATGTGAAACAATAAAAGAAAATCCAATAGAAATGACCCCATTTTGGAAACTGTACACCTCAAGGCATTTCTTAAGGGGTGTAGTGAGCATTTTAACTCCACAGGTTAATGCTCACTACAGAAATTAATGCACTGCGGATGGTGCAGTAAGAATTCTAATTTCCCCCCAGATATGCCATTTCAGTGGCAAATATGTTGTGCTCAGCTTGTGCTACTGGAGGCACACACACCAAAAATAGTTTAAAGGGTTCTCCTGGGTATGGCGATGTCATATATGTGGAAGTAAACTGCTGTTTGGGCACAATGTAGGGCTCAGAAGGGAGGGAGCACCATTTGATTTTTGAAGCACAGATTTTGCTTGGTAGTAGTTTTGTTCAGAGTTTTACTGGTATTTCAGTTTATAATGTGGGTGCATATGTAAGCTGGGTAGAGTACATTAGGGCATAATAAGGTGGTATAAGAGTGGGGTAAAAAAATAATAAAACTATGTTTGTTTTATGCTTTAAAGCAATCCTTAATGCACAGACCAGTGTTGCACTGATAAATGGTGTCCTTTTATATCTCTCCTTTGGGTACACAATCTGCACTTTTGCAGTTTGGGGAATTTTGCTGGAAAAGTGTTGTCCTGGTATAATACTGCCACTCTAGCTTCCAGTAGATATATCCTCCCCTTCCTGGTTCCCTAATATTAGGGCCCTGATAATCGTCTCTTGAAACAAAAGAAATGTTCCCCTCGGACTTGCACATTTGCATATTTTTTCTTTCCTGACTTATAGGAGCCAGAAGTTATTTTATTTTTTCATAGATGTAGTGATATGAGGGCTGTTTTTTGCATGACGAGCTGTGGTTATTATTGGTACCATTTTTGGTCACATGCGACTTTTTGATCACTTTATATCCTATTTTTTGGGATGCAAAATGATAAAAAATTCCTGCATAGTTTTATTTTTATTTCCTATGCAATGTTCACCAATCCGTATAAATTACATATTAATTATACAGGTCAGTACGATTATGGCTATACCAAATCAGTATCGTTTTTATATGTTTTACTATTTTACACAATAAAACGTTTTTTTTTTTACGAAAAAATTATGTTTTTGGGTCGCTATATTCTGAGAGCCATAACTTTTTTAGATCTGTGGGATGGCTTGTTTTTTGTGAGATGAGCTGTAGATTTTATTGTTACCATTTTGGAGTACTTGCACCTTTTTGATAACTTTATATCCTATTTATTGAGAGGCAAGGTGACCAAAGAACAGCAATTCTGGCATATTTTATTTTGTTGTTTTTTTTCATACAGCATTCACCTGGCATTATAAATGACACGTTAACTTTATTCTGCAGGTCAGTATGATTCAGGCAATACCACATTTTTATTGCTTTTTTATGTTTTACAACTTTTTGCACAATAAAATTACTTTTTTGTAAAAATAATGTATTTTTTCTGTGGCCAAGTTCTGAGAACCATAACTTTTACATTTTTTCATCGACGAGCTATAGTTTTTATTGGTACCATTTTTGGATATATGCGACTTTTTGGTCACTTTTTATTCCAATTTTTGGAAGGCATGGTGACCAAAAAAAGCAATTCTGTCATATTTTATTAGTTGTTTTTTTTTTTTTACGGCGTTCACCATGCGGAATACATATCATAATATTTTTATAGTTCAGGCAATTGCGGATGCAACCGTATGACTTATGTATAGTTTCTTTTTTTTTTCAATAATAAAGGACTTGATAAGGGAAAAAGGGCAATTTTTTTATTTTATTACTTGAAATTTAATTTTTTATTTTTTTTACAACATTATTTTCACTTTTTGTTTTTAGTATCACTAGGGGACTTGAAGGCCCAATGTCTGATCTCTATTCTAATACAGTGCATTACCTATATAATGCAATGCATTAGAACTGTCAGTCTTAGGCTATGTTCACAAGCTTAGCAAAAAAGTCTGAAAATACAGCGCTGCTTTCAAAGGAAAACAGCTCCTGATTTTCAACTGTTTTTAAGCAAACTCGCGTTTTTTACGGCCGTTTTTGGAGCTGTTTTTCTCTAGAGTCAATGAAAAACAACTCCTAAAACGACTCAAGAAGTGACATGCACTTCTTTTTCGCGGGTGCTTTTTTTTCCGCAGCCGTTTTTTTTTAAAAAAACGCCCCATCAGAACAGAACACAGTTTTTCCCATTGAAATCAATGGCCAGATGTTTGGAGGCGTTCTGCTTCTGATTTTTCGGCCGTTTTTCGGCCGCTTATGGCCCAAAAAACAGCCAAAAAGAAGCCGTGTGAACATACCCTCACACTAACAGCAGGATTATTAGACTCTAGTGGGGCCTAATCGGCCTCCGTACTTGGCAGCCATGTCATTGTCAGTCCAGTGGTTACCATAGCTGCCATTGGCACCCCACAGATGTGTCGCAGAGATACTGATCGGCTACAAACCCCTTAGATGCCACAGTCCCTTTCGAACATCAAAGGGGTTAATGGCGGGGATCGGAGTTATCACTGGTCCCTGCCGTTACAGCAGGGTGTCAGGTGTAACATACAGCTAACACTTACAGCTGATCAGTATAAATATACAACATTTTGCGGGAAGCACTAGCTTTCCATGATGTATACTTACGAAAAATGACGGGAAGGGGTTAAAAACATGGCTGCCTTTTTGTTTAAAAAAATAAATAAAAAAATGTTTGTATCTTCCCAATCCCTATTATCAGTAGGGTTTTAAAAGATCAGGGCACAAGCCCCGAGACACATATTCCCCCCCCCCCCACGGAAAATATATATTATTCTACATAGATGTCAGAGATAGCATATCTATAAGACTAAGGCTCTTATAGCTACACTGCTGGATAGAGTTGGATGCATTGTCTCAGCATCACACATTACACATGATAAGCTTAGATACAGGGCCACAGCAGACAGTATCATACATGATAGGCTGAGGGCTCATTCAGGCAAGCGTGATTCTCATTCGTGTGCTGTGCGTTGAAACAATGCACAGCACACGGCCCCATTCATATCAATGGGGCTATTCACACTTGCGTGAGTTTTCACATAGTGAGTGTCAGTTGCGTGAAACTCACTGCATGTCCTACATTGGTGTGTTTTCACGCACCTAGTCGCCCATTGACGTTAATGGGTGCATGAAAACCATCCGTGTGCTGTCCGTGGTTCACGCATCAATCACGTTGAAAAAAAAAAAGAATTGCTTGCAAGTGCGTAAAAACACATGCCACAGGCAAATAACACTGATGCAAAACGCAATGTGTAGCCTTATATACAGGCCCCAGCAGTAAGTATCCTTGTACTAACCCTCAGGGGCAAATTTGGCATTTCTGGGGCCCCAAACAAAGTTATGTCTCGGGGCTCTAATCAAAGATACCCATAAGAGCGTTTCCCACACAATGCCCCCTGTATATAGTGTCACAAACCCCTCTGTATGTTTCCACACACAGTCCCCCTGCCATACATCCCCCTTGTAGACAGTACAATGCAGTCCCATGTAAGTAGTCCCACATACCCACCTTGTCTCAGCAGACAGTATCATACATGATAGGCTTAGATACATGGCCCCAGCAGACAGTATCACACATTATAGACTTAGATACATGGTCCAGTATCACATATGATAGACGTAGATACAGGGCCCCAGCTATTAGTATCCTTGTACTAATAAATGTCCATCCCCCCAAACAAATGTGCGTGTATGTATATGTGTGTATATGTATGTGTGTATGCAAATGAGACAGCATATCTGTAGCACTCTGACCCAATAGCAATGGATACAGTGGCTCAGTAGACAGTCTTACACATGATAGGATTAGTCATAGGGCCCAGCTCGCTCACATTGCGGCTACAGCGCTGGACCCAGGAAAGGTAAGAATAATAATTGTTATGCTTTTTTATGAGTTACTATTTTTTTTTGTGTTTGTGTTTTTTTACAGGTTCGGTCATTGGACTATGTCGGATTTGAGGACTACTACGATGACGGCTTTCTTTATTCTCAACAAAATGGTTAATGAGGGTTGTGTGGGTTTTTGTTTTTTTTGAATAAAATATTTGTGTCTTTGGATTTTTTTAAACTTTATTACTACTGCCTTATTAATAGCTGCTGGCTGATTGACAGCGTCCATTACCAAGGCGGGGCTTAGTGTTAGCCGATGCAGAGGCTAACACTAACCCCCATTATTACCCTGGTAACCACCGCCACCAGGTGTCCAGGGAAGAGCCAGGTACGATCCAGTACCCGATCATCTCTAGGGATGGTCGGGATATGGAGCAGCCGCAGGCTGTATCTGGCTGGTTATGAAAAATCGGGGAGGACCATGTAGTTTTGTCCAATTATTTATTTAAAAATAAAAAAATAAAAAATAAATAAAATGAAGTTTGTTCCACCCCAATTTTTATAACCAGCCAGATACAACATAGCAGCAGCAGGAGCCTAGCATTACCAGGGTGGGAAGGTTTTTGGCCTTTCCAAGCCTAATAATACCAGACTGCGGCCACCCCAGTACCGGTCCATCACTACAGATGGTCGGTTGCTGGATCGCACCCGGCTCTTCCCGTCACCCCAGGTGGCGGTGGGTACTAGGGTAATAATGGGGGTTAGTGCTGGCCTCTGCACCGGCTAACACTAAGCCCTGCCTTAGTAATGGACATTGTCAATCAGCCAGCAGCCATTACTAAAGCAGTAGTAATAAAGTTTAAAAGAAAATACGAAGACATAGATAAAATACTTTATTTAAATCAACAAAACACACAACCCTCATTAACCATTTTATTAAAAATAAAAAAAGACATCATTGAAGTAGTCCAACAACTGTACCTGTAAAAAAACACAAACACAAAAAAAACCATTAGTAACACATGTGGTAGGCTTTGATACAGGGCCCATGTGTAATACTGTCTGTTAGGCTATGTATCTAAGCCTAGCAGAGGGGAAGCTTAGATACAGGGCCCCAGCAGACAGTAATCTTATACTGTATAAGATTACGATCTGCTGGGGCCCTGTATTTAAGCCTACTATGTGGTAAGCTTAGATACAGGGCATATCAGACAGGATTAGACATGGGCCATGTATCTAAGAATACCATGTGGTAGGCTTATGGTCCTTGTGTGACACGGTCTGTTAGAGCCTGTATCTAAGCCTACCACAAGGCAGACTTAGATACAGGACACTAGCAGACTGTAACGTTCCACTTACCCTCCTCTTCGGCTCCGGGTGTACCGACACCATCTAGCATCGTGACGTCATCCGCGGCGCACAGCTTCGTGACGTCATAATGCGAGAAGACATCAGGACTTTCACTGCACTCGAGAAGCAGGATGGGTAAGTATGTGTCGTTACAATAGTAACAGGGGCCCGTGTATGTTATTACATAGGCCCCAGTTGCTATAGTAACTTTTATAGATGTGGCACGGGCAGCGGCGGCCCAGTCGCAATTGCGACCGCTGCGACCTGGTCGCAATTGCGACCACTGCGACCCGAATGTGGCAGTCGCCGGAGGCCTGGTGCTAGCGATGCCCCTGCCTATCAGGCAAACCACTGACTGTTGAAGTGAATAACATTGACTATGTCGTTACAATGTCGCCTGTCAAGGGTTGGGATATATTAGGCAGTAAGTGAACAGTCAGTTTCTGTAGTCGATGTTATTCAAAGTAGAAAAAACGTGCAAGCATAAGGATTTGAGAAACTTTGATGGCTTGGCGACTGGATTAGAGCATTTACAAAACGCCAAGGTTTGTGTTGGGTTCCCAGTATGCAGTGGTTAGTACCTATCAAAAGTAGTCCAAGGAAATACAACCATTGAATCAGTGACAAAGTCATGAGCGCCGAAGGCTCTTTGAGGCATGTGTGAAGTGAAGGCTAGTCGATCGGGTCCAAAACCACAAAAGGGTTACTGTAGCCCAACTTGCTGAAAAAGTTAATGCTGGCTATGATAGAAACGTGTCGCAGCTTGCTGCATTTGGGGCTTCATAGCCGCAGGCCATTGAATACCGACCCCCTGACCACCACTGAAAGTGCCTTCAATGGCCACGTGAGCATCAGAATTGTACCATGGAGGAATGGAATATGGTGGCCTAATTCGTTGAACCATTTTTTTTAAACATTATATGGATGGCCGGGTCCCTTACCTGGGGAAGAAATGGTACCAGGATGCACTAGAAGATGAGCTTGCATCCTGAACCTTGCATCCTGGCATTCATGTGGATATTGATTTTACACATACAGTACCACCTACCTAAACATTGTAGGAGACCAACAGTATTACCTAATGGAATGGTCTCTTTGACAAGGTAAAGCACCCTGCCGCATTGAAAAAATAGTTTAGGAATAGTTTGAAAAAGATAACAAAGAGTTTAACTTGTTGACCTGACCTCCAAATTCCCTAGATGTCAATCTGATCAAGCATCTGTGGGATGTGCTGGAAAAACAAGTCCTATACAGGCCCCACCTCGCATCTTATAGGACTTGAAGGATCTGCTGCTAATGTCTTGGTGCCAGATACTGTACCACACGACCAGGTCTTGTGGAGCCGGCTGTCGACGCTAATGTTTTGGTGGCACAAGGGAGACCTACACAATGTTAGCCAGGTGGTTTTAATGTTATGGCTAAACGGTGTATAAACAGGAACGAACATGGTTGAGATATACTCCTTTAAATATGTATAGCATTCATGCAAATTGTGCAATAGCCAATAAATTATGTCAATCTATTGAATCCTTTATAAATTGTCACACTATGCAGTTTATGTAATCAAATATACAGCAGGCAAATTGCAATATATTGGGCCTATCACTTGTCCATGTTTTGCAGCATAGCTCAGTGGAAATAAACCCCACATCAAAAATCTACCTGGTATACAATTTTATATTTAATTTTAATGCCATATATAATATTTTTATAAGTACAATTCTATAGGATGGTGGCCATAATTATTTCCTCTCCATATGTCAAATGCACATACGTGGGCTAAAATTATATCGACGGTGGACAAAGTGTTTTTTTTGGGTCTCTGTCAGATAGTATATGTCGGGTATACCTTTTTTTGCTGGATAGAATAGCGCAGTCAACTACGCTACTTTGTTCAGAGGCATCCAGTACAAAAAGTATAAGTTTCATTGGCCTCCGTTAAAAGTTTACGTCAGGAAGCTCACTTGACACTGCTCATCGGGATCCCATCACCTGACACTGTTCTGACAGCACAGAGGGAGGTACACTGTAGCTGCAGTCAGTGCAGTAGCAACAGGGAGGAGTAGGGTAAAGGGATCCCAGGGAGGTGTCGGCGTCACTGGGGCTACACCAGTGGCTTTACCGGGTACTCTGGCTGCTTTAAAAGGTGCTGTGGTCGCTCGACTATCTGTGGCATTATTAGAAAATAAATTTAAATGGTGGCCGAACATGCGCAGTACATCTTCATTTACATCGGGTACTCAGGGACCCCAGTTCTCAGCATAGGTGGGTTTTCCAGTGGTCGGACCATCACCGATCGGACATTTATCATCTATCTTTCGGATAGGTGATAAATGATAATTTTGAGAAACCCCTTGTAAAGTTTCTCTCCAATCTTAAAGAGGCTCTGTCACCAGATTTTACAGCCCCTATCTGCTATTGCAGCAGATAGGCGCTGCAATGTAGATTACAGTAACGTTTTTATTTTTAAAAAACGAGCATTTTTGGCCAAGTTATGACCATTTTTGTAGTTATGCAAATGAGGCTTGCAAAAGTCCAAGTGGGTGTGTTTAAAAGTAAAAGTCCAAGTGGGCGTGTATTATGTGCGTACATCGGGGCGTTTTTAATACTTTTACTAGCTGGCCGTTCTGATGAGAAGTATCATCCACTTCTCTTCAGAACGCCCAGCTTCTGGCAGTGCAGACACAGCGTGTTCTCGAGAGATCACGCTGTGACGTCACTCACAGGTCCTGCATCGTGTCAGACGAGCGGGGACACATCGGCACCAGAGGCTACAGATGATTCTGCAGCAGCATCGGCGTTTGCAGGTAAGTAGCTACATCGACTTACCTGCTAACGCCGATGCTGCTGCAGAATCAACTGAAGCCTCTGGTGCCGATGTGTCCGACACGATGCAGGACCTGTGAGTGACGTCACAGATCTGCACTGCCAGAAGCTGGGCGTTCTGAAGAGAAGTGGATGATACTTCTCGTCAGAGCGCCCAGCTAGTAAAAGTATTAAAAACGCCCCGATGTACGCACATAATACACGCCCACTTGGACTTTTACTTTTAAACACACCCACTTGGACTTTTGCAAGCCTCATTTGCATAACTACAAAAATGGTCATAACTTGGCCAAAAATGCTCGTTTTTTAAAAATAAAAACGTTACTGTAATCTACATTGCAGCGCAGATCTGCTGCAATAGCAGATAGGGGCTGCAAAATCTGGTGACAGAGCCTCTTTAATACACATTTAAAATGCCATAGAGACTTATTAAAAGTTTTACATCAGTTGAGGTCTGTGACTTGAGATCTGCACCAATTGCTACAACAAATAGGCCCATGTGTTCTTCTGAACACTGTACCTCTTTGGCTTTTATTTGGAGATCTCTAGATTTTCTAGCTAATGTCTTGCATGGTTTTTAACATTAGCTCTGAGATATAGAGATCTCTGAGCTTAAAACCATTGGGACACAGTGCTCAAAAGAGCACCAATGGCCCTTTTTTCTAGCTATTCATGGGGATATTGATAGTCCGCTACTAATGCAAACTACTGACATGATATGACAGATTCCTAAAACAAGAAAAACCTTTCGAGGAATTTACTATGGCTTTGAACAAAATCAGCATTTACAATGTATTACATATTTTAGAACAATGTTGAAATTGGATGTTACATGCAGAAGTGACTATTAAATAGATGACAAACAGGGTCGGTAAATGCAACATTCTTCATTGCTACAAGTGGACGTAGAATTCAGTAGAGAGGTGTCTTCCACCTGTGTCCCACTGTCTAGCAGCTTGTTCTCATCACCTTAGCCCACACGCATACTAATTTAACCCACACATTGACAACAGGTACTTGAAACACAGCTTGAACAACCTTGCTAAAGTTTAATGGAAGTAAACACCACCCACATACTTTAAAGATTTGACTAAGTTAAAAACTTTTCCATTCTTTTATAGAATGTTTTCTTTAAAAAAGAAAAAAAAAGTCTCCTGTCTCCCACTGTCTTTCTCCTCCCATTGTTGTTCCTTTTTCTCTCCTTTTCATTGTATTGCAGTTGTTCCTGTCACCTGCTGCTGACATGCATTGTAACAAAATTTAAGGCAGTGTAATTGGCATGTTTCATGGTTCAGTGAAATGAAATTTTCTGCAAAACTTAACTATGTGTCACTTTGATATGAACAATGAAAGCAATGCTGTCATGCTACTGCATTGCAATATATTTATGACCAATTAAATTATAGCTTTAGCGGAAATCAAAATATTAAATGTCTTGTTTTCTACATTTGTAACTGGTTTTTAGCATAAATCAAGTTACTAAATCACACCAGTATGCAAGGAAGACACATAGTAGATATGAAACAAATTATTCTTTATGTGTTCTAGGAATAAAGCTTATAAAGAACACAGTAAATTAAGCAAGTGTAAATACATTTTTACACTTTTTGGGAAACTGATTTTGTTATGTGCTTTTTTTCATAAGGGGAGTCTGTTATGACTTTTGTCCCCCTCACACAGCAAACACCACTAGATAGGGGTAGGAGAGACAAGATTAAGCAAACCTTTGCTGACATTCCGGCTGAAAGCCACTACAGAAATGTAGTTTTAATCCGGATGTGCCGAATGTGAAGTGTCTGGCGTCACACTGTAACCCCTCCCCTCTGACCTTGAGTGACAGCTCTTAAGATCGCATGACGTATGGGGCTGAGGACCAGTAGAGCCATCATTCAAGAGCAGAAAGAAGGATTACAGCGGGAAGCCGGTCACTTTATATTCGGCGCATGAGGATTAAAACTTAATTTCCAGATTGTTGCTTTCCTTCTGAATACCAACATACAGTAGGTATGCCTAAACCTGTCTCCACTAACCCTATCGAATGGCAGAGGCGTAGCTAGGTTCCCCAGAACCCGGGGCAAATATTCAGTTTGGCGCCCCCCCCCCCTCAACCTCTTTCCCGACATCTCCTTCCCCCTCGCCGTGTTTGTTTTCTCTACCAATCGACGTGTCATTTCTTTTTATGTAACGCGAGCATAAAAATATTTGTACATTTCACAAGCAATATGGTTCTATACACAACACCAGAACCAAGCTCGGTACATATATACAGCCCCAGAACAAATACAGCTCAATTTAGTGCAACCCCTGCCGCATAGGTGTGTACGGCGTAAAACTACAACTCCCAGCATGGCCCGAACAATGATGAAAATATGCTGGGAGATGCCGTTTCACAAAAAATAAATCCTATCATAATCATCTCGCTGCAGATCATACAGTGACTACATTACTGATTAGAGGCAGAATAAACATTTACATTAAGTGACTCACCGGTGACGTCTCAGATTCTAGTTCTTTCTCTCCATCCGCTCCAGACCTCTATGATGACTTCTCCCGGTCACAGCCCATTTCTGCAGTTTGCCGCTCAGATGTCTTCAGCTTCTCACTTTTCCAACATTTCTGCACCTATAAATAAATATAAAGTTATTATTATACCACACACTACGCCCTGAAATATAATAGCGCCATACACTGCACCTCTAATTATAATAGCACCATACACCGTGTCCCACACACACACTGTGCCCCCTGTAGATAGTGCCTGCCATAGAGCCCCCTGTAGATAGTGCCCCCATATAGACCACCCCTGTATATAGTGTCCCACAAATAACTCCCCCTATAGTGCTCTACAGATAGCCCACCCCTGTATATAGCCCCTGTAGATATAGCCCACCCCTGTATATAGAGCTCTACACATAGCCCAACCATGTATGTAGCCCCCCTGTAGATATAGTCCACCCCTGTATATAGTGCTCCACATATAGTCCACCCCTGTATATAGTGCTCCACTAGATAGGCCACCCCTGTATATAGTGCTCCACAGATAGCCCACCCCTGTATATACTATATACAAGGGTGGGCTATCTGTGGAGCACTATATACAGGGGTGGACTATATGTACAAGGGGGCTATATACAGGGGTGGGCTTTCTGTGGAGCACTATAGGGGGAGCTATTTGTGGGATACTATATACAAGGGTGGGCTATATCTACAGGGGGACTATATACAGGGGTGGGCTATATCTACAGGGGGCTATATCTACAGGGGGACTATATCTACAGGGGGACTATATCTACAGGGGGACCATATCTACAGGGTTGGACTATATCTGCAGGGGGACCATATCTACAGGGCTGGGCTATACACAGGGCTGCTATATCTACAGGGGTGGGCTATACACAGGGGGGCTATATCTACAGGGGTGGGCTATACACAGGGGGCTATATCTACAGAGGGGGGCTATATACAGGGGGAATATATCTACAGGGCTGGGCTATATACTGGGTGACTATATCTACAGGGGGGCTATAAACTGGGGTGGGCTATCTATGGAGCACCATATACAGGGGTGGGCTATATCTACAGGGGGCTATATACTATATAGCCCCCCTGTAGCAATAGCCCACCCCTGTATATGGTGCTCTATAGACAGCCCACTCCAGTATATAGCCCCCCCTGTAGATATAGTCACCCAGTATATAGCCCAGCCCTGTAGATATAGCCCCCCTGTAGATATATTCCCCCTGTATATAGCCCACCCCTGAATATAGCCCCCCTCTGTAGATATAGCCCCCCTGTAGATATAGCCCCCCTCTGTAGATATAGCCCCCCTCTGTAGATATAGCCCCCCTGTAGATATATTCCCCCTGTAGATAGCCCAGCCCTGTAGATATAGTTCCCCTGTAGATAGACACCCCCCGTAGACAAAGTCCCCCCTCCCCCCGCAGATACAGCCGCACACTTCTATTACATTTAAAAAAAAAACATTCAAACTCACCTTATTCCCGCTCCCACGCCGTCCGGCAGCCATGGAGACCTGCTCTCTTCTGCGCAGGTCTCCAGGGGGTTGAACGCGGCGTCTATGAAAGGCGCTGATTGGCTGGGCAGGATGACTTTCCCTGCCAGTCAGTCAGCGCCTTTCATCGACGGAAGCGTCACTGGTACAAAAGGTACCAGTCGCTTCATTCGTGGAGAGGCGCTGAATGGCCGGGCACGGAACGTGCCCGGTCATTCATTGCTTCTAATTGTACCTATGTTCTTGCGACACAGGTACAATTATAGTGCAGGAGGAGGGGGCATTGGCGCCCCCCTCTGAACTGCGCCCGGGGCATGTGCCCCGCCTGCCCCCCCCCCCTAGCTACGCCCCTGCGAATGGTGTTGGCAGTGCGGAATGACAGAAGTCATGACAAACTCCCCTAAAGTTTAAATATGAGAAGGATTTTGCCTTAACTTTTTGTCTTCACATTAGATTCATAGTCTGTTTTAAAGTGAATGCCCACCAATGGCTTTTTAACAAGAGATCCAAAAAGAATCCCTTTTTGGTGGCAGATGCCTGCTGGTGTTTATACACATGGTGGTATCGGCAGAAGCAATGACAAGCAGTCCAAAACAAATCATCAATGTGTAGTAGCAATAGGTTTTGTGTTAATTGATCGAATTTGTAACAAAGTTTTGGATTCTCTCGACTCCACAACTTTGCGATTCGTCCCACACAAAACGCTCAAAATGGCACCCGCCATTTCACAGTTCAGAAAAAGACGAAAACACATAGAAGGATCACATGACCTCGTGTGGTGACCTGGCAGACTTACCCATAATGCCGTGCAAGCAGACCTCCCTCTAGTGAAGCCAATCATAAGGGGCATAGTGATCCTGGTTTTCTGTTTTTTTTGTCTGCTTCTGATCTGTAAAATGGCAGCCGCCATTTTGAGCGATTTGTGCGGACAATCCCAAAAGTCAGATTTACTAAAATCCGAAACTTTTGGGAAATTTTTAAAGACTTTGATTTGTGTAGAATCGATTTGCTCATCTCTAATGGCGAGGTTAATAGATAGTTATATAATAGTCGTTTATGTAACACATGGCACATCTCATAATGCAAGCTAAAAATAGTAAAAATGGCAACATAAGCAAAAGAATGAATTCTTATATAAAAATTAACACAATGGATATATTATATATTGAATTAAGAAGGAAAACAACATTTTTTTTCTGCAGCTATTGGAATCTTTTAGAGATCTACAACCTTATTCTTTTATGCCTCTGCGTTCAGCGATATCTCAGTGACACAAAGATCTTTGAGCTAAAAGCCAAATAAACATAGTGCTTAAAAGACTACTATGGGCCCCTTAGTCTGGCTATTGATGGGGATCCCAGCTTATAGACCACTGAAAACCTCTGGCATGACAGAGGTAAAAAAAAATGTCACCTGTATGAAGAGTTTAACAGTTATTTACATACTAATTATGTATGTCTTCTTGACTGTATTTATACAGGAAATTCCAATAACAGATGTCATGATTAGGGGTAAAGTAAATTCTGCATTAAATGTCAGCTGCTTAACCCAGCAATAAGTGCAGCAGCACCTTAAAAACTCTATAATAGACAAATTACTGTGTGCGGGTGGCATAAAAAAACAGAGTTCTGCAGAAATTAAGTACCGTGAGAAACAGAACATTATTTAAAATATTTAAGGATTATATCATGATAGGGTCTGTTCCACAGGACTGGCGCATATAAAATGTGGTGCTAATATTTAAAAAGGGTTCAAAACGTGAGCCTGGAAACTATAGTAAGTTTAACCAACATTGTGGGTAATATTTTTGAAGGTTTTCTAAGAGATGCAATTCTCAAGTATCTCAATGAAAATAAACTGTTAACGCACCATCAGCCTGGGTTTATGAGGGATCGGTCCTGTCAAACTAATTTAATTTGACTCTATGAAGAGGTGAGTTCTAGAGTGGACCTGGCCAATGCTGTGGATGTGGTGTATCTAGACTTTGCAAAAGCGTTTGCTACTGTGCAGAATAAAAGGTTGGTGCATGTGCAATTGGGTGAACAACTGGCTCAGTGATTAAAAACAGAGGGTGGTTATTAATAGTATATCCTCAGATTGAATTTCAGTTACCAGTGGGGTTCCACATGGGTCAGTATTGGGACCTTTCCTTTTTAATATTTTTATTAATGACATTGCAGAGGGCTTAAAGAGTATAATTTCAATATTTGCAGATGATACTAAGCTCTGGAAAGTAATTAACACAGAGGAGGATAATACTATATTATAGAGAGATTTGGGGAAGCTTGAGGCGTGGACAGAAAAATAGCAAATTAAGTTTAATGTGCAGGGGTGCACGCAGGGAGTGTTTCCAGTTGCCCGAAACGCCCTTGTGACCAGGGCCATATGGCCCTCACATACTTAGGGACTCAATTGTATCTGCGTATTAGGACGTGGACACAATTCACAGCTGTTGTGAGGCAAGGGAGTCATCAGTTTCCTTCTTTTTGATTCTGCACTTTTTCTGTAACGCAGGCAATGCATTGATGTCATTGTGTCACTTACTTCATTGCTCTGGAGCAGACGAGGTCAGAAGAGACCAGGTCTGCAACGCTAGAGGCAAGGACGGCGGGGAAATATGGCACTATCTTCAGGAGTGTGGCACTATATACCTGCGCACTGCGGCACTATGTAACTGGGCACTGTGATACTACCTACATGGGCACTGTGACACTACCTACATAGGCACTGTCTGTGGCACTACCTATATAGACACTGTGGAATTATCTACATGGCACTGTGTGTGGCAATCCCCACATGGGCACAGTGTGTGGCATTACCTGCTTGAGCCCTGTGGCACTATCTACATGGGCACTGTGGCACTACCTATATTCGCATTGTGTGTTGCACTACCTACATAGGCACTGTGTGTGGCACTACCTACATAAGCACTGTGTGTGGCACTACCTACATGGGCACTCTGTGTGGCATTGCCCACATAAGCACTGTGTGTGTCACTACCTGAATGGGCACAGTGGCACTATCTATATGGGCTCTGTGGCACTACCTACATGGGCAGTGTGAGGCACTATCTACATGGGGCACTGTGGCACTATCTACAGGGAGCAGTGTGGGCACTATTTATAAGGGCATTGAGAGTGGCACTATCTACGCTGGTTTTTATGCTAGCAGTAGTGGTCAGCACATGTCCACTAGCCTAGACCTTTCTTTTTATTACAGCTTGTAATATAAAGGCCTAGGCTGGTAGATAAGTGCAGGCCACCCCCATAAATACCAGAAGGTAGCGGGTGCGTGGCAAAAATAACCTGGTTTGAAAATAATGCATTTGGAAACCCCTTTTAAAAATACTGCGTGTTCCCCTGATGTGGATAAATCTAAGGTTATTCTGTTCAGCCCAAGAAATTAATTCTATAATTATGCATTAAATGGTAAAACACTGGGAAAAATTACAGCTGAAAAGGACTTATGGTTATTGGTGGACAGTAAATTTACCTTTAGCAACTAGTGCCCGGCAACTGCTACCAAGTCAAATAAAATCATGGGATGCTTTAAAAGAGGCATAGATGCTCATGACAAGGCTATATTTTTGCCTCTATACAAATCACTAGTCAGACCACTCATGGAATATTGTCTACAATTTTGGGCACCTATGTATAAGAAGGACATATCTGAACTAGAGTGAGTGCAAAGTAGGGCGACCAAGGTAATTAAGGGAATGGGTGGATTGCAGTACCAAGAAAGGTTATCAAACTTGAGGTTATTCAGTTTAGAAGAAAAGACAGCTTATGGGTGATCTTATTACAATGTAATTTACAAATATATGAATGAACATTACAGATATCTTTCTAATGATATTTTTACACCTAGGCCTATAACCATGACAAGGGGGCATCCTCTATGCCTAGAGGAAAATAGGTTTTACCATAATCATATATGGGGATTCTTTTCTGTAGTTGCCGTGAGACTTTGAAGCTCTCTGCCACAGGATGTTGTGTTGGTTGGTCGTGTTGGTTGATTCATTGAGAAAGTTCAAGAAGGGCCTGGACACCTTTCTTGAAAAATATAATAATACGAGTTATGGGCACTAGATTCTGGAGATAGGAAGTTGGTCCAGCGATTTATTCTAATTGCCATATTTAGAGCCTAGGAGAATTTTTCCCCCTAATGTGGCAATTGACATCCGCCACATGGAGGTTTTTGCCTTTGTCTGGATCAACATGGTAGAATTATAGGTTGGATTTGATAGATCTGTGTCTTTTTTCAACTTTCTTAACTAGGTAACACATAGCACATATTATAATGCAAGTTAGAAAGAGTACAAACGAATACATAAGCAATAAACAAAATAATAAATTAAAAGGAAAGCAATGAATGATATACTATATTGCATTTAAAAAGTACAACATAGAGATCTAGAACCCTAATTGTGAAGAGGAATAGTATGTAAGAAAAGGACTAATGGATTTTAAATTAAAGGGTAACTAAATTTTCAGAAAACTTCTGTCATGTATAGTGACATGTCAGAAGTTTAGATCGGTGGGGGTCTGAGCAATGAGACCCCCACTGATCGCTAAAACTAAGCGGCAGAAGCGCTCGAGTGAGCGCTGAGCGGCTTGGTTTCTGATCGTCTTTTTTTGGAAAGTCAATCAGTTGTTGTACAGACTTAATAGAAAGTCTATGAGCCCATACACCAACTGCTCAGCTATCCAAGAAAAGCCGATCAGAAACTAAGCGGCTCACTGCCCACCCAAGCGCTCCTCCCGCTTCATTTTAGCGATCAGTGGGGGTCTCAGTGCTTGGACCCCCATTGATCAAATCGTCTGACAAGCCACGATGACATGTCAGGAGTTTTCTGAAAGTTTAGCTACCCTGTAAAGGATTATTGTTTCTTGAATGGGATAACCTCTTAAGGACGCAGCTGTTTTGGTCCTTGAGGGTACAACAAGTTTTTCATCACTGCGTTTCAGGAGCCATAAATTACAAATACTGTAAGGGCTTTTCTTTTGCATGACGATTCAAAGTTTTCATTGGTACCATTTTGGGGCACATGTGGGGTATAACATTTTGATTGCTTTTTATTCTGTTTTTGGGGAGGTGGCAGAACAAAAAACTGAAATTTTGGAATTGCTTTTTATTATGGCATTATATATTTTTTAATGAGTTTCTGAGTATTAATGGCATTGTAGATAAAGAAGTATAATTTTTGAAGTTTTTGCGTTCACGTAAGAGAAGTAGAAAATATTGCCTGGACAAGAACGCTTCATAAATATTTTTATTTTTATTAAATCTTTAAAATGGGCTAATCAAGCCAATAATTCCTATAGATACCAGGCTAACCAGGTAGGTCGGACTAGATAAGAGTGCCAACATATTGATTTAAATTAGTATGGAACTACTCCAAATATCTAGTTGAAACATATAAATTCTGTCCCTACCTGGACTAGATAGCAAAGTGTGCATTCACTCCGAGTAAAGATCTGATACCTAACAGCAGAGTGTGTGAACACTCAGTAGCAAAAATGCAACAACTGCGACACAGTGTGCATTCACACTGAAATGAGCCACAGCACCTAAATTTCTTGTGCATTAGCCCCCATAAACAGCAGTGCAGCACCTCTACCAGTATTGTGCATTCACACTTACAAGGGACTGTACAGTTAAACAAAAGTGTGCATTCACACTAGATAGATATAATATACTAAGTGTGCATTCACACTAAATAGATATGGTATACTAAGTGTGCATTCACACTAGTCAGCAAAATCTACAACACAGAGTACATTATCTCTGAAATAAGCATCAGCACATTGGGTAGTGTGCATTGGCACTCCTCAATTCAGCGTAACACATATATTGGTAGTGTGCATTCACACCTGATAAATATTGTCCAGCTGATAACAAGAGTCTGTATTCACACTGAACAAAAATTGAACGCCAAACGCGTTTCCACGTCCTTATTTTATATAGAACGTTTCTTCAGAGGCATGTATATTGACAGGGCAGATTAGTACATCAGTTTCTCGTGCAATATTGTCTATCCGCCCTGTATCTGCTAGAGCTTTTCTCGCAACATCACGGTTCTGGTATCTGACCGTAGCGATGCAACAGAACGCCAGCTATTTAAGCTTTTAGTCCTGCCCTTTGGAAGGCTGGACGATTGCCTCAAACACCCAATCAGAGCATGCCACGTCATCAGACGTTGCACCCATTCAAGAGCTCATCCAAGGGGCTTTTCTTTTGCATGATGATTCAAAGTTTTCATTGGTACTATTTTGGAGTACATGTGGGGTATAACATTTTGATTAATTTTTATTCGGCTTTTGGGGAGGCGGCAGAACAAAAAGCAGCAATATTGGAATTGTTTTTTATTATGGCATTATATATTTTTTTATGAGTTTCTGAATGTTAATGGCATTGTAGATTTCTGTATGTCTGATGGGTAGGCATTACCTGAGGAGACAAAAAAAAAATTTGGTTGTGATCACAGAGCGGGAGAGGATAGTTAATAAAGTCAGATGCTGAGCAGAGCCGGAATAAGACTAGGTTTAAGGGGTTTTCCCATCAGGGACATTTATGATGTATTCACGGGATATGTCATAAATGTCAGATAGATGCGGGTCCCACGTCTGGGACCTGCACCTATCTCTAGAACGGGGCCCCCTAAACCCCGTTCTACCTTTCTGTGTTGTGACAGCCATTCTAACAGACAGGTGTAAATAGGCTGACTTGTCTGGGACAGTGATTAATGTATGGCTGAGGGGTGCTAGCATTCTGTGTCAGAGTGATGGCTTGGCTTGGGAGGGCAACTGGGCTACAATGGACCTGTGACCCAGCGAGCTGCAATAAGGGGGGGCTGAGTACTAGTCAGCTTAACTTTATATAGATATATGTTGGGAATTCTTTAGTATTCTTTCATTTTTATTATTTTTTATTATTTTTTGATGGGTGGTAATTACATATGCTAAAATGTGGAATCAGTAATGGTGATATTTTGTGTTATAACCATCTATTTGTTTTTATAATATTGCTCATGGAAAGTGTTATTTTAGTAAATATAAAAAAGTCATGTCAAAAGATGATAAAAAAATACTAAGATATTGATTCGTACTATCAATTTAATATATAAACACTTTGGACTAAGATGGTTGCCTTTACCTGGAAACTAGTTCTATATAGATGATCTTTAAGCCACTTACAGTTCTTATTCACTTTCACAGCTGGAGCATCCAGAAGCACATGCTTGCCAGAGTATACCCACATTTCCTTTATTATTATCACGAAAATATTTTTCTTCTGTCACAACGGAGGTCCACCTTTCTCTTTACTTCTATGGTTCATCATAAGAATAGTTAAAAAATAATGCTCCAGAAGCTAAAATAAAAACAACATACAGCAGTCATTTTACAGCATTACAACAAAAAAGATTATTTCTGTGCTTTAATTTAAGATAGAGTACAGCCTGACAAGGGATTAATTTGATTTTATTATTCTTTATGAAAAACTTCTAAAGAATACACATGAAAATAGCAATAGTCAAGATTGATGAAAAATTTAAACCAAGACCCAAAAGGGTTGCTATTGGCAGCTCATGAAGTTATAGTGATGAAATGCATAGCTTTTCATGTTATTAAAATAAGTTGTATCATGTGTTCAAAGTTATTTAGTAACTTATAGTGTTGTAACATTGTAAAGACTTCATTCACAGTGCTGTATTCTCATGGACTCCATGTAAATACCATGAGAACAAAAATGTGGCAGGCAGCGGTATATTTTATACTAGAGATATTAGCTCATAGAGACAAAGTATGGTGAATTACAAAGGCACCCTGTAGCGGCACACAGAGTGCCTATTATGGACCCTAAGTCACACCGTGTACCACCCTATAGAGCAATGCCATGTGCATAAGCCATTAGTGTGAGGAGTTTTCTGGTATCATAAATTAGTATATAGCATACAGTATACAGAATCTCATGTACAGTACCGTTGTGAAGCCTTTCTGCTCAAACCTCAGCCATGTGTACTGCGGACCTCTCATTCTTCGTGATTCACTAACAGGAAGATGTTGATCATTGTCTACCGTGTTGCAGATACAGTTGAGCAACAGTCCAGTCATGGTTACTTTGTCTAAAAGTCTTGAACCTGACAAATCGACTCTCTAATTGTGTGTGTTTCAGTGAACCTGTGAAGTTTAGTGTCAAGCTAGTGTCTTTCTCCATTATATATGCTATTTTCTTTAGCTATTAACGATATATACCAACGGCCACAGCCACCAACTCCAAACTATCCCTGATTTCAAATGCAACTCCAGAAATCAGTACAGAGTGCAACATTATATTTAATTCAATAGAAATGTGCAAAATACAAATAAAATTTCTACTTAGCCATATGTCCTCCTAATGAAAATTCTAATTGGGAGCTGTTGCTAAGATCGAAACGCATAAGCGAACATTTTCTAGGATGTCTGCTTTTAAATATTTCCTATGAATAATGGAATGTTTTTAAAGGGGTTGTCCATCCCCTCTCCTTTCTGCCCAATCTGAGCATTAGGCAAGGAGATACTCTGCTGCAACCCAGGTAGAACAGTTGTCAAAGCAACAGTCTGACACCCAGCTAATATTGTGCACGTGTTTTATTAATTAGTATAGGACACTTGTTGGGAATAGGACAGTTGCTTCAGCAACTGTCCTGTCCGGCGATCAGCAAAATCTCTTTAACCCCTTAACGACCTAGCCATTTTTTCATTTTCGAACTCCCTACGTTCCAAGAGCCATACATTTTTTATTTTTCCGTTAATGGAGCAGTGTGAGGGCTTATGATTTGCGGGAGGAGTTGTAGTTTCTAATAGCACCATTTAAAGTACCATATAATGTACTGGGAAACTGAAAAAAAATTATTTGCGTGCTGAAATGGGAAAAAACTGTGATTCCTATATTGTTTTTTTGGTTTTAACTTTAATATTTTTAATGTATTGCAGTATAGCCTCATTTTCACAGGCTTATGTTAAGCCATGCCAGAGACACGTCTTAACAGAGGCAGACAAAAGGCAGACCTGTGGGCCATCATCAGGCCCTCGGACTGCTATGACAACCACCGGCGCCCCCCAATCGCAGTGTGGGGGTGCAGATGAGCTGTCGGAGGGGGGCGCCACCCTCTCTATAATGCCTCAGGTGCTGCGATCGCGATTGACTGCAGCATTTGAGGGGTTAATCAGCCAGGAACAGCTTGATCGCTGTTCTCGGCCGTTAGTCTTGGCTGTCAGCCGTAAAACACAGCGCCCTCCATACTTTCCTATGACACGTATCACGTGCATTTACGTGATAATGCGTCAAGGGACCTAATGGTCAAATTAGGTCAGTAGGGGGGCTGGGCAACCCCTTTAGCTTTAAGAAGTGTGGGATCATCACTCTGAAAACGTGTGTTGCATAAAATAAATTTAAACAGAAGTGTAATGAGAAACTGATGTAGCAGAGTCCTCCAAATCATTACTCATCATTTAAAGAACTGCTGTCCTCTTATGTGACAAATATTTTTTTTGGAGCCCCTAGAGGCACCAGTACCTGGGTCTGACTGCAACCACTGCACCCTCTATAGTTATACCACTGCTGATTTCAATATAAAATTACAATACAATGATCTAAAATTGTAGAAAAGACAGGTGACTGCTTCCCAATAACATAACACATTATATATAGAGTAAATTAACTTAATCCAGCATTAATGGGACCTATCGGGTGCCAGATATGTTGGATTATTGTAGGGTTATAGAAAAGTAATAAAATGTTAATACAGAGTTTAACATGTTCAGAATTTTTTGTATTATTGGGTGCTAGTTGAAACAATTTTTTTGGTACGTATTTTGGGCTCGTGGGTAAATCTACAATGCTGTAAGTCTACAGTACAGGGTAATTCATTATATCAAACATAACCATATCTGAGCGTTACAGTAGTTTTATGTAAACGTGTGCTGACTGTTAAATTAAGACGTGCAGTCATAGTAAACAATACCTCTTTAGGGATTGCTTACATTTTGATTTGCTTGATTGTCTTCCACCATTACTTTTCATTATGTTTCAACAGTGAACCAAGGTGATAATTTATGAGAAATTCAGAAATGGATCAGAGACTCTGCAGATATTTTTTATTAGGTGGACAAGCAGACAATCTAGATGAATGTTACTTGGCACTAAATGACAATAAGTTGCCTTATGCTATTCACTAAATGATGGATGACAAACCTTATTGTTGTACAGATGCTTAACTCACTCTTGTGCATTGTAATTTTGAAGAAGCCATCTGATTTTTTCAGATTAGTATTCCAAGCAGCTACAGACATACTGCCAAGAACGGGGAAGCAGAATAGTGTTTTTTTCTGTTATTTGTTGTCTGACAGGTTTGACTCCAAGGGCTATTCATAATGGCAAACATAATTTCTTGAGGTCTGTACTTTGACTTTTGCTATTACAGAAAAACTGGCTTTGATTCAGAGGAATTTCCATATTGTATTAAATAACATAAAACAGGACTACTTTATATTTTAAAAAATAGCACTCCATGTCATAGACTGTTTGTTTTACACATTAGGTGGGTTGTGGCACAAGAGAATAAGTGATGATGTGCAGAAACCTTAAGGTTGGAGTAAACAATATCCAGATAGACTGTAAACGGTTCTGAAATCGCGCTGCAATTGGTGGATTTTCAAACAATATATAGTAGAACATCTGCTGATGGGTTTATGTAATTTTCCAGTCAATTTGTTCTGTCAAGAAGATAAAGTGGTTTACTGCTTTGAAGAGACCGATAATATGGGTGAGAAAAAATAAACTGGCTTTTGACCGTAATTCAACAACCTTTTTTTTTTTTACTTTCTATGTGTTTCTGCCCCTGAGTTGAAAAAAAATCATACATTTTCCCGCTTCTTCACTAAAGAATCAATTGGGTTTCTGTGCCCTATCCTGTGACAGCATACGAAGGAAGATGTATTATGACTTTATCTAGAGGTCAAATATTTTGCAGTTGCTGTTTAATTCAATGCATCCACAAATGTGCTGATGTTGTAGCTTTGTTAAGTTCCACTTAACTTCAGTATTTTCTATTTTGCAGTAACTGCTTAATCATTTTTTATCCTTAGAGCCTGATTCATCATTCTTTGGATCTCATTACATTGATTTTAGCTCTTGCTTTCTTTAAGAAAGTTCTCTAGGATGTTGCCTTAAAACCTTCAATATTTCTTAATTTTATTTGTTTCCATATACCGGTCTGAGCTGCGTCATTAAGTGTAGAGATGAGCGAACCGGGACAACCGAACCCGGTTTCGGTCCGAACTTCCGGAAAAGTTCGGTTCGCAGCGAATCCGAACTTCACCGGGTTCGGCCGAACCCGTTTTGACCGAACCCGGTCAAAAACATTATACAAATCGGCAGCCACTTGTCTCTATCAATCACTGATAGAGAAAAGAGGCTGCTGATTAAAAATAAAATAAAAAGCATTTCATACGTACCCGGTCGTTGTCTTGGTGACGAGTCCCTCTTCTTCCTCCAGTCCGACCTTTTCTGACGCGGCAGCCTGTGATTGGCTGCAGAGGCCTCTGCAGCCTGTGATTGGCTGCAGAGGCCGCGGCAGCCTGTGATTGGCTGCAGCGCTCACATGGGCTGCATCGTCATCAAGGGATGTCGAGAGGGACGCGTCACCAAGGCAACGGCCAGGAGACCGGACTGGAGGAAGCAGGGAGTTCCCGGTAAGTATGAACGTCTTTTTTTTTACAGGTACTGTGATCGGTAGTCACTGTCTAGGGTACTGAAACAGTAACTGCCGATCAGTTAACTCTTTCAGCACCCTGAACAATGACTATTTAGGGTATGTGCACACACACTAATTACGTCCGTAATTGACGGACGTATTTCGGCCGCAAGTACCGGACCGAACACAGTGCAGGGAGCCGGGCTCCTAGCATCATAGTTATGTACGATGCTAGGAGTCCCTGCCTCTCTGCAGGACAACTGTCCCGTACTGTAATCATGTTTTCAGCACGGGACAGTAGTTCCACGGAGAGGCAGGGACTCCTAGCATCGTACATAAGTATGATGCTAGGAGCCCGGCTCCCTGCAGTGTGTTCGGTCCGGTACTTGCGGCCGAAATACGTCCGTCAGTTACGGACGTAATTAGTGTGTGTGCACATACCCTTACTGACGTCGCCTAGCAACGCTGCCGTAATGACGGGTGCACACATGTAGCCACCCGTCATTACGGGGCCTCATGCACACGACCATAAAAACACCCGTTATCACGGGTCGTAATTACGACCCGAAATAGCGGGCCCATAGACTTCTGTTAGCCACGGGTACCTTCCCGTTTTCTCACGAGAAGGTGCCCGTGCCGTTAAAAAGATAGAACATGTTCTATTTTTTTATTTTACGGGCCGTGCTCGTAATTACGACTCGTAACTACGAGCACGGCCGGCCGGCCACGGGCAGCCGGCCGCTTTTGCGAACCGTGCTGTCATTATAATTATAGCAGCACGGCCCGTAAAATAGAAAAATAGAACATGTTCTATTTTTTTAACGGCACGGGCACCTTCCCGTGAGAAAACGGAAAGGTACCCGTGGGTAACAGAAGTCTATGAGCCCGTTATTGCGGGTCGTAATTCCGACCCGCAATAACGGGTGTTTTTACGGTCGTGTGCATAATGGGAGCACGGCTCGGAAAAACGAACGGCTGCCCGTGCTCATCTCCTGAAATACTCTGTGCTGCCTTAAACTCTGTGGACAGGTCAGGATCCTGTTTATTTTAAATGCTGCTAGGGAACCCGCTCGATCCACTATATAAGGCTACGCTACAGTGCAGCATTTAAAAGAAACAGGATCCTGACCTGTCCACAGAGTTTAAGGCAGCACAGAGTATTTCAGGAGATGAGCGTGCAGATTCAGTGCTGCTGTGAACTCTGCTCTTACCATTACGTTGCTCTCAGTCTGTTACCTCTCCTCCACTCCTGTCCTCAAGAACACCTTCACATGATTGGCAAGTCACCACGTAATGGTAAGAGCAGAGTTCACAGCAGCACAGAGTATTTCAGGAGATGAGCATGCGGATCTTGTGCGTGGTGGTGACTTGCCAATCATGTGAACGTGTTATAGAGGACAGGAGTGGAGGAGATGTAACAGACTGAGCTACGTAATGGTAAGAACAGAGTTCACAGCAGCACAGAGTATTTCAGGAGAGGAGCTTGCAGATTCAGTGCTGCTGTGAACTCTGCTCTTACCATTACGTAGCTCAGTCTGTTACCTCTCCTCCACTCCTGTCCTCAATAACACCTTCACATGATTGGCAAGTCACCACCCCGCACAAGATCTGCACGCTCATCTCCTGAAATACTCTGTGCTGCTGTGAACTCTGCTCTTACCATTACGTGGTGACTTGCCAATCATGTGAAGGTGTTCTGGAGGACAGGAGTGGAGGAGAGGTAACAGACTGAGAGCTACGTAATGGTAAGAGCAGAGTTCACAGCAGCACTGAATCTGCATGCTCATCTCCTGAAATACTCTGTGCTGCCTTAAACTCTATGGACAGGTCAGGATCCTGTTTCTTTTAAATGCTGCACTGTAGCGCAGCCTTATATAGTGGATCGAGCGGGTTCCCCAGCAGCATTTAAAAGAAACCGTGTTTGTGTATGTGTGTGTTTGTGTATATATGTGTGTTTGGGTATGTGACTTTGTCTGTTTTTGTTTTTATATGTGTGTTTGTGTATATGTGTGTGTGTGTATATATGGGTGTGTTTGTGTATATGCGTTTGTGTATATGTTTGTGTATATATGGGTGTATTTGTGTATATGTTTGTGTGTAGATGTTTGTGTGTGTTTTTGTATATGTGTGTGTTTGTGTATATGTGTGTATCTGGGTGTGTGTTTGTGTGTATATATGGGTGTGTTTGTGTATATGTGTTTGTGTATATGTGTGTTTGGGTATGTGTGTTTTTGTTTGTATATGTGTGAGTTCGTGTATATGTGTGTGTATGTGTGTGTATAACTGTGTGTGTGTGTGTGTGTGTGTGTGTTTGGATATGTGTGTTTTTGTTTGTATATGTGTGAGTTCGTGTATATGTGTGTGTTTGTCTGTTTATGTATGTGTGTGTGTGTGTGTGTGTGTGTTTGTATATCTTGTTGTGTTTGTGTATATATGTGTGTTTGTGTATG
This sequence comes from Rhinoderma darwinii, assembly GCF_050947455.1. Taxonomy (NCBI): domain Eukaryota; kingdom Metazoa; phylum Chordata; class Amphibia; order Anura; family Rhinodermatidae; genus Rhinoderma; species Rhinoderma darwinii. The sequence goes on along the minus strand of NC_134690.1, from coordinate 214,680,436 downwards.
GTTGTTTGTTTGTGTGTGCGTGTATATATGTGTGTAGGTGAGTAGAAGTATTGTTATTGTTCACATTGATAACTGTTTTTTTATGTTGTTGCAGATTTTGATGTACTGATTGGACTACATCTTCGATTCGTTGGACTACTGCGTAGATCTACGTTTTTTCAAATTTTAATAAAATGGTTAACGAGGGTTTTGTTGGGGATTTCTTATTTCAATAAAAAAGAATTGTCTTTGTGTTTTTTTTTTAAACTTTATTAGTGCCTAGATAATGGCAGTTGGCTGATTGACAGCGTCCATTATTAAGGCGGTACTTAGTGTTAGCCGGTGCAGAGGCTAGCACTAACCACCCATTATTACTCCGGTACCCACCACCACCAGGGGTGCCGGGAAGAGCTTGGTACGATCCAGTACCCGACCATCTGTTGTGATGGTCGGGTACTGGGGCGGCCGTAGGCTGGTATTATGAGGCTGGGAAGGGCCAAAAACAGTGGACCTTCCCACCCTTGTAATGCTAGGCTGCTGCTGCTGTGTTGTATCGGGCTGGTTATAAAAATGGGGGGGACCCCCACGTCGTTTTTTTTTTTGAATTTAACAAATTTAGCAATAGACGGGTCCCCCACATTTTTAATAACCAGCCATATACAAGGCCGCAGCAGTCTGGCATTACACGGGTGGGGGGGCCACTGGTTTTGTCCATTCCCAGGCTAATAACACTGTGTTGTATGTGGCTGGTTATGATAAATTGGGTGGAACCCCATGTCTTTAAAAAAAAAATAAATTTAAATAAATAATTTAAAAAAATGACGTGGGGTCCCCCCCACTTTTATAACCAGCCAGATACAACACAGCAGCAGCAGCCTAGCATTACAAGGGTGGGAAGGTCCACTTTTTTTGGCCCTTCCCAGCCTCATAATACCAGCCTGCGGCCGCCCCAGAGCCCGACCGTCACAACAGATGGTCGGGTACTGGATCGTACCTGGCTCTTCCCGGCACCCCTGGTGGTGGTGGGTACCGGGGTAATAATGGTGGTTAGTGTAGCCTCTGCACCGGCTAACACTAAGCCTCGCCTTAGTAATGGATGTTGTCACTCAGACAGCGGCCATTACTAAAGTGGTAGTAATAAAATTTGAAAAGAAAAAGACAAAGATATAGATAAAATATTTTATTGAAATAAAGCACCCCCAACACAACCCTCATTAACCATTTTATTGTAGAAAAAAAACTTCATCTAAGTAGTCCTCGAAACCGACGTAGTCCAAACACCAAACCTGTGGAAAAAAATAATTAAATAAAACATGTCGTAGGCTTAGATTCAGTTTAATGTGTGATACTGACTGTTATACCATGTATAGAAGCCTGCCGTGAAGTTGACTTAGATACAGGGCGCCAGCAGACAGTATCATACATGGCCATACATACATATATACAAACATACATACAAGCATGCACATATATACATGCAAATATACATACATGCAAACATACACACATATATACATGCAAACTATCATACATACATGAATACACACACACACACACACGACAACATTCATACAAACAAACATGCAAAGATACATACATACATACATATATACAAGCATGCACAAATATACATGCAAACATAATTACATACATGCACATATATATATAAACATACATGCAAACATACATGCAAAAAAAAACCATGCAAACATACATACATGCACATATATACATACATACATGACAACATACATACAAACATACATGACAACATACATACATGCAAACATACATACATACATACATACATGCAAACATACATACATACATGCAAACATACATACACACATGCAAACATATATACATGCAAATATACATACAAACATGCACATGTATACATACATGCCAACATACATGCAAACATACATGCACATATATACATACATACATAACATACATACATGCAAATATATACATGCAAATATACATACATACACACATGCACATATATACATACATGCCAACATACATGCACATATATACATACATGACAACATACATACATACATGACAACATACATATATATATACACACATGCAAATATACATACAAACATGCATACATACATACATGCAAACATACATTCATGCAAACACACATACATGCAAACATACATACATTCATGCAAACATACATACATACATATATACATACACACATGCACATATATACATACATACATGACAACATACATACATACATGACAACATACATGCAAAAATACATACATACATGCAAATATATACATGCAAATATACATAGAAACATGCACATATATACATACATGCCAACATACATGCACAGATATACATACATGCCAACATACATACATACATACATGCCAAAAAAAATAATAATACGTTCATACTTACTTTCCTCCTGTCCGGCCTCCAGCGATGACGTTTCATCCATGTCGCCGCTGCAGCCTGTGATTGGCTGCAGAGGCGGTCACGTGGGATGAAGCGTCATCCTGGCGTGCGTGACTGCCACTACAGCCTGTGATTGGCTGCAGCGGCGAAAGGGATGAAACGTCATCGCTGGAGGCCGGACAGGAGGAAAGTAAGTACGAACGTATAATTTTTATTTTTTTATTACATTTATTAAAATTGTATTTTCCGCGCGCCGAGCATGTACTGTGAAGGTTGCTGAAAGAGTTAGTGCAGCCCATTAACTCTATCAGCACCCCGGACAGTAGCATGCTCGGCGCACGTAAGTGACAGGTTCGGTCAGAACTAGTTCGGTCCGAACCGAACTTTTCTGTGAAATTCGGCGAACTAGCCGAACCGAACTTTTGATAAGTTCGCTCATCTCTAATTAAGTGTCCCCATTTGATGATGCAGTTCCTTTGATTCACAGGTAAAGAACCAATTGAACCACTGCAATTTGGGTTGAAGTACTAAGACTTTGTTCACATTTTCATCAGGGCTCCGTTCATGGTTTCCGTTGGAGCTTTCCGTCAGGGGAACCCTTGAACGGAATCCTGACTGAAACAAACGGAACCCTGACTGATTTCAATGGTGACGGATCTGGTGCAAATGGTTTCTGTTTGTCATCGTTGTTTAAGGGTTCCATCATTTTGATGGAACAATACCATTGTCGACTGCGCTATTGATTCCATCAAAACGACGGAGCCCTTGCACAACTGAGACGAACAGAAACCATTCGCACTGGATCCGTCACCATTGAAATCAACAGTGATGGAAACGGAAACCTATTGTTTCCTACGTGTCTGTCAGGGCTCTGTTCCAACGGAAAGCTCAGATGGAACCCTAACGCAGATGTGAACGAAGCCTTACTTGTCGAGACGTGGAGACCGAACTATCCATGCCTATATAATTTACTGTGAGAGACAATACTGTCTGTGTATACATTATTTAAAGGAAGAGACAGGTTTTGAGTCGGGTGTGGTTCACTTCCGGTATGACGTAGCCACGTCAAGACGTGCTGGCCGCCTCTCTCCTGCACCTCGCCTCGATGCGCCATCGTTGTATTGAAGACGCCGATGTTTAGGCGCCCCCTGCCTGCTTGACTCCACTGACTACACTGCTCAGACAGGAGGAAGTTTGCAAAGCTGTCAGCAACTCAGCTTCTCTCCAGGCCCCCTGTGGTAACAAGCTGCTTTCCAGTGTGAGAGGACGGCCTTGAGCACAGGCCTCAGCTGTGAGCCCTTAGTCAGCTGGTCTGTTCCCTCCACCCCGTCGGCTTACCTGTTTCTGTGGCTCCGCTGCTATGACCGAGCTGTTAGACCCTGGCTGTACTACTGACGTCCCTCCGATGCCTTCAGTGATGCTGTCGGGTGTTGACTCTACTGTGAACTGTGAGGGGTGAATTGACTGCTCTGTCTCTTTGCATCCTGCTGGCCTGTCTGTTACAGCTGCTCCAGCCCTGCTCTGGACTGACCTCTCTGGCCCCTGCTGTCCTGCTGATGTTGCTAACGATGTCTCCAGCTTCTGTATAACTTTTTTCATATTGCACTGACCAGTAGCTCCAGTCAGTTGCTGGTCGATTTGCTACTCCCCTCTGCTGCACTATTCTATAAAGTGAACTCGGCTGCTTGCAGTCGGCCGTCCAGAATGGATTCACACCCCTGGCGTTGAGAATAGGAGGATTATTCCCTGAGGTTCTATGCGTGGAGGGGTAAGATGCGGGACTTCTGCAAAGCACTATTTTGATATGATTTGTTATGTGGTTCTCATTTATAATTAATTGTATTGACGGAGGTGTATTGTCTTGGGTAACCCTCAGGTTTATCCAAAGAACCAATCTATTTTGAAGTATTATTTCTGTCTGAACTCTCTCTATAAAGTCTGTGATTATGCCACCGAAAGGTTCACAGAGAAGCTCATTTGGGGGCAAATCCCCAAAAGCCGCTGGGGGCAGAGGTGATCTCAATAATAAACTTGAGATAATATGGAAATCCCCCTCCGTTAAAACGCGTTTGGCCGAGAAGGGCTTAAAGGGGGCAGGGAGGAGTGAGGAACCCCCTGGCTGCCAAGAAACCTCAGTACCGACAGGAACTCTGGGAGATCCAGGAGGCATGCTGGCGGAAATTCTAGTAGCTGTTACAAGATCTAACGCCTGTTTGGAGGACGTGACAGCACAGATGGGGGCAGTTCAGTCCGAGATGGTACTGATGAGGAATGACCTTAAGAATATCCGGGAGAAACAACTAGAAGCTGAATGCAAAATTAACAACATGGAGAAAGAAGTTAAGGAGGCGAAGAAGGGATTAGCAGGAGCTTTAATTGAGATGGAGATTTTGAAAAACAAAATGGTGGATATGGAGGACAGATCCCGACGCTCTAACATCAGGATGGTGGGCTGCCCGGAGGGGCAGGATGAAAGAGATCTGGCAGAAGGGATACAAAAGTGGCTTGGGGGTCTTCTTGGAGAGCGGATTCTCTCCAAAGTGTTTCATATAGAGAGAGCTCATAGAGTCCCAGCCAAAAGACCTGTCCCGGGCGCCCACCCACGCACCATTTTGATGAAGCTTCATTGTTCAAGAGACCGGGACATTATTCTGAGGAGTACAAGAGAGCTGGGCACACTGATGTTTAATGGGGCAGAGGTGGCACTATATCCGGACTATTCATATGAAACCCAAAAGAAAACGAGTAGCTATAAGGCAATCAAGAAACGGCTGATTTCGGCCGGTCTGGCGTATTTATTATTGTTTCCTGCAAAACTCCGGGTTATATACCAAGAAAAAACATTCTTTTTTGATTCAACGGAGAAAGTTGGGGTCTGGCTGGACTCCAAGGGTTTGGGTTAAGTTGGGTACTATCTGTGCATCGGGGTAGCCGGGGCGGGGTGATTGGGGAGAGTGAGGTATGATCTAGGAAGGGAGCTGCGATCTGAATTATCGCAGGTCATTAGAGGAATGGGTGGTCAGTGGGGAGGTCGTGGAGGGGGCGGTTGCTTTTGTTTTTTTTTTGTTTTTTTCATTTATTTTTTTATATATTTTTTATTATTTTTTTATTTTTTTTTCCAATTTATTTTTTCCAATTTTTTTTATATATTTTTTTTTTTTCTCTCCTCTTTTTTTCACCTTCTCTTTTCTTACTATAAATGGCAGTGACTAAAATAATGGTTTGGAATATAAGAGGTTTGGCAGACAGAATTAAGAGAGTGGTGGTCTTTGATATTATTAATAAACATCTCCCAGCAATTATTTGTTTATTGGAAACTCATTTAATTGCGGAACGTAAGTCATGGGTTAGAAGGGGTTGGGTGGGTCAGGAGTTTCACTCTTATTTTTCAACTTTTTCTCGTGGGGTCACCGTCTTGATTCATAATAAAATTAATTTTCAGGTCTCCTCAAAGTGGATAGATAGGGATGGAAGGTTTGTTTTTTTGTATGGAGAGCTGGAGCGGCGTACTTGCCTTCTGGCTTTTGTTTATATCCCCCCCCCCCCTTTCTCATTAGATGTTTTAAGTAATTTGGTAAAGTTTAGGAATGATCATGAGGATTGTCCGATGTTGGTTATTGGTGATTTGAATAACGTTATGGATAGTCGTATGGATCGGTTTAGCCTTCAGGGAGTTCAGGCCGGCAGGAATCCGGGGAAATCTCGGCTTGCAATATTCTGTGAGGAGGTAGGATTATCAGACATTTGGAGGATGAAATATCATGACAAGAAGGTTTTCTCGTGTTTTAGTCGTTCTTTGAACGTTATGTCTAGGATTGACTTGGCTTTGGCTAATGATTTCTTCTTGCCGGATATTGATAAGATGACATATGAACCACACACAGTCTCTGACCACTCTCCAGTTGTGGTTACCATTCGGAATGGTTCTGGAACTGTTGTAGACTCCTTGCCTAGGTTTAAACTTAATGCACATTGGTTTTCGATAATCCAAGATCATGACGAGATTAAACAAGAGCTGGCTATGTTCTTGGATATTAATTTGAAATCGGCCCATATTCACTTTGTCTGGGATGCCTTTAAGGCATATATAAGAGTCTTGTTTAGATACAAAATCCAGCACCTGCATAAAAACTTTTCTAAAGAGGAAACTAGATTGAGAGAGGAATCTTCTCATGCGGAGAGAGAGTTCACCGGCGACCCGACTGCGCTGAACCAACAACAATTATATAAAAACCAACAAAGCTATAAGGAATTTCTGTTTAATAAAGCCCAGCAGAGGATCTACTTCTCTGGGCAGAAGTATTTCTGTGAGTCTGGGAAACCAGGTAAATTTCTGGTATCTATTGTCCAGAATCAAAAAGGTAATCATAACATCTCAGTGATCAGGACTCGCCGGAGCACTCTCTCTAATAAATCACACGTTGTACAAAAGGAATTTAACTCTTTTTTTTCTGAGGTCTATACCTCCACACTGCTTGAGGATGATGCGTCCATAGACGAATTTTTGGGTGGTCTGAATTTTGAAAGATTGACGGAGGTGCAGAGGGTACAATTGGATGCCCCCCTGATGGTTGAGGAAGTGAGGGAGGCACTTGGGTCGATTGGAGGGGACTCCTCACCCGGTCAGGATGGATTACCTTTTGAGCTGTACAGACGTTATGGAGAGTTGCTTCTCCCCTGTCTTTTGGAAGTCTTTAAGGAGTCCTATGCGGTAGGGGGAGTATCTAGATCTATGTCGGAAGCCACGATCGTATTGATTCCTAAGAAGGATAAGGATTTGACGGATACAGGGTCGTACAGGCCCATATCTTTATTAAATACAGATGTGAAGCTGTTAACTAAGGTGTTGGCAAGGAGGCTACAGCAGGTGATCCCAGGAATCATTCAACCAGATCAGAACGGTTTTATTCCGGGTCGAAGTACTAGTAATTGTCTGCATAGACTGTACACTAATATACAAATGGGAGAGGGGGAGCTCGGCTCCATCCTGTCTTTAGACGCTATCAAGGCGTTTGACAGGGTGGAGTGGCGGTTCCTATGGAGAGTAATGACAAGGTTTGGTATAGGGGATACATTTATAAATTGGGTTAAAATAATGTATTCTGCCCCATTGGCCAGGGTAAATGTAAATGGTGAACTATCTGAACCAATTATGTTGTCTCGGGGAACACGGCAGGGCTGCCCCCTCTCTCCGCTTCTATTTGCTATTTTTATAGAACCATTAGCCATGTTGATTAGGGGCGATAAAGAGATTAAGGGATGCGGCTGTGGTGGTGAAGGGGATAAAATGGTTCTGTATGCTGATGATATTTTATTATGCTTGAAAGAAACCCCAACTTCCGTTCATAGAACGATGCAGGTACTGGAGACCTATGGTAGATTTTCGGGTCTTAGAATCAATTGGTCCAAATCATGTCTTCTCCCATTGGATCAGGAACAGGACTCCCCTTTTGGAGATCTTACTATCCTAAGATTTGGCCAGCCATTTGAATATCTGGGTATAACTGTCCCAGGAGTTGTTGAGAGATTTAATGCCTTGAATATGCTACCAGTAATCAAGAAGGTCAGATCAAAAATAGCGGTATGGCAGAAACTTCCCTTATCCAGGGCTGATAGGATTGGTCTGGGTAAAATGGCGGTGCTCCCACAGGTCTTATATGTACTGACCGCAACACCAGTGTGGATAGACAACAATACATTTAAGATGTTGGAATCTTTACTAAATGAATTGATTTGGGGAAGAAAACGTGTTAGGATGAAACAGGTTTATTTGTGCAAGAATACGTCTGAAGGGGGACTATCCTTTCCTTACTTCCGGGGGTACCTTATGGCCACCGGATTGAGGCTTCTGATTCAATGGGAGAAGGACCCGGCCCTCAGGAGGTTGCTTGATTCAGTGGGAAAGAAAGCTGGAAATATTTTTGAGTTATTGGAGACAGGCCTACTGGAGATGGAACCACTGAATAAATGGCCCCTGAGTCTGATGTTGTCCCGTTCATGGCGAGCACTGAGAGAGATGTTAGGTTTTAAAGGAATTCTCAAGTTTACTCCAATTTGGGATAATTATAATTTTAGAGAATTTGGGACAATTCCGGATATAAATTTCTGGAAAAAAAGAGGGATTTTTTTTATCTCACAGATTATTATGGATAAACAAATAGTCACTTTTGATAATTTAAAAGAATGGTATCATATTGAAGACAAGTATTTATTTAGATATTACCAGATTCAGCACGCATGTAAGCAAATTGATGTAGCACGGATTCAACTTGAATCTCACAGGGTAATTGATTATTTATTAGTAGTTTTACAAAGGAAAAAATCACTTTCACATATTTACCGCTCTATTATGAGCACATTTGGAAAGCAAATTCACTTTAGAGCACAAGCCAAATGGGAAAGAGATCTAGGACCAAAGGATGAATCTCACTGGGATCATTGTTATAGGAGTATTAGCACGGTCTCTCTCAGTGCCGCCCATAGGATGGTTCAATTCAATATAACGCATAGATTGTATTATACGCCTATATCCCTTCAGTCAATGAATTTGAAGGCAAACTCTTTCTGCCTACGTTGCCAACACCCTCAGGCGGCCTTTTTGCATTTAATTTGGGCTTGCCCTGGAATAGCCCAATTTTGGAGGGAGATCTGCTCGGAGATCAGTGGTTCTTATGGACTGGTTGTCCCATTAGAGGTTGAGTACCTGATTTTGGGCAATTTAAGTGATTTGCAGATGTCAAAGGACAAAAGAGCTTTATTGGGGAAATTGCTCTTCTTGGCCCGTCTTCTGATTGCTAGACTGTGGGGGTCTAGCTCTCACCCAACACTGCAAAACTGGCTGGGCTTGGTTGGTAAAATTAAGAAATATGAAAGGGTATGGTATGGCAATGCCAACAACATCGCTAAATGGGAACGAACCTGGCTATAGGCTAGGGTAAGTTCTCAGAGTAAAAAGTAAGATGGAGATAAGAGGCATATTTTTATTTATTATGAGTTTTTTTTTTTTTTGTTTTTTTTAGTTTTTTTTTCCTTCATTTCCCTCCCCCCTCCCTCCGACCTCCTCTCCCCCCAAGGGTATCTATAGCATTGCATATTTTTTCTTATTACATGTTTGTATGTACTATGTACTTCTTTCCCTTTTGTACTGCTGTAGAACAAAATAAAGATATTTAAAAAAAAGGAAGAGACAGGGAGACAGTATTATCCGTATCTACATCTTTATAGAGAGAGACAGGTAGATAGTCCTATCTGTACATACATGATTTACAGGACAGGCAGGGAGGCTGTACTATCTGTAAATTGTCTTTTGAGGACAAAATAATGTAATATTTCTTCTAACAAGGTGACTACCACATTACACCAAAACCTAAACACAGAGATGATGATCACTTTGCTATCACAAAGGCTGCTGTGTTCAGCATCCTTTTTGACACATGTTCTACACAAAGTTTTAATAACAAAATATAATATTTAATCTAAAACAGTTCGCTGGAGTTTCTGTTTCTTAGTACAGATACCGTATGTCCTTTCATACCTTTTCTTTTATCGCAACATATCCTGAGATGTGTGATGCAAGATAACCAGCTTTGAAAAAAAACAAACACAAGATTTTGCGATTCTTGGTCATGAGATGTCTATGCTATATGTGTCTATGTGTGGCCATCCAGTGGTTGCGGTGTGAATATCAGCCTGTCAAGGCTTTCGCTAGCATGTTGGATGGAGTCCTTACCAAATTCAAGCAAAGGTAAGGGTGGACACATCTGTATGTTGAGTAAGTGAGGAGAAGAGATAAAAAAAATATATTATATATTTAACAACCAGAATGTTTTTAATTTTGATACATGTGTTAGAGATGACAACCTGTAGTAATCATACAACCGTCTGGAAAATATGATGCCGGAATGTGCTGCTGACAGAAATATTTTTCCTACACAGGTGGTGTTGGAGTTAATATATGAAAAGTATAATATATTTACTAAAATGAAATAAATCACAAAACAGCAACAACAAACAAGTATAATGTGCTTTTCTCCCAGGGGACTCAAACTGCAGTCCAAAAGTAACATAAATAAATTAGTCTGGTTTCATGTTCGTTATGGAAAATATGTTATTTTTCTGAAAAGAGACATTTGGAAAATAAATTAAAGAAATTACTTGTTGAGGCAACTTGTAAGGCTATGTTCACACGGAGTATTTTGGGGGAGGAATATCTGCCTCAAAATTCCGTTTGGAACTTTGAGGCAGATATTCCTCTCCCTGCACGCCGATTTTCGCGGCAATTATCGCGCCGTTTTTCGCCCGCGGCCATTGAGCGCCGCGGGCATAAAACAGCGAGATATACGCTTTCTCCTGCCTCCCATTGAAGTCAATGGGAGGTCCGAGGCGGAAGCGCCCGAAGATAGGGCATGTCGCTTCTTTTTCCCGCTAGGCAGTTTTACTGCTCGCGGGAAAAAGACGCCGACGCCTCCCATTGAAATCAATGGGAGGCGTTCTCGGGCCGTTTCTGCCGAGTTTTGTGACGCGGTTTCCGCGTCAAAAAACTCGGCAAAATACCCCGTGTGTAAGATTACAAAAATACTTGTTGAAGGATGCAGGTCGTCTGATAGAGGGTAGTAGTGTACTTCACAGAGTTGTTGCATAACTGATGAGCAATGGATCCTGAAGATAGTGTAATGGTGGATTCTAGGTTGAGTTTAGGTTTGGATAGTTGTTTTTTTTTTGCATGCCGATCTGAGAGGATGAGAGGAAATGTTATGTAATTTGGAAATGTTTACATAATAATATCTCTTGGGTATGAAATATGTATATTTCTCACAAAATCGAATTACATAGTTACATAGATAGTACTATTAAAAAAGGTCCATGAAGTTCAACCAACGGATAGGAGAATGGGAAGGGATATGGAATATGGATATAGAACTTTTGTTTGCCCCTGTTAATCCAGAAGTATTTTTTTTTAAAAATAACCATAAGGAGTTAAACAATCTTGCCTAAAAAGGAAAAATTTCCCCCCTGATTCCAAACTGGATCAACATTTAAATAAGGATTCTGTACTATGAAATGTCGCTGAAATTTTTTTGTTCTAAGAAATTATCTAAGCCTTTTTTAAAGCTATCAACTGTACTTGCTGTACTCAGCTCCAGCTCTATTTACTTTCTAGTAGCTTAACCCCTTAATGACCGGGCCATTTTGCACGTTAATGACCAAGGATTATTTTTTGTTTTTTCACGGTCGCATTCCAAGAGTCGTAACTTTTTTTTTATTCCGTCTACATAGCCGTATAAGGGCTTGTTTTTTGCGGGACGAGTTGTATTTTGTAATTGTACCATTTTTAGATGCATGTAATATATTGATTAACTTTTATTAACTTTATTTTAGGAGAGAATTGAAAATAAGCAGCTATTCCAGCATTAATTTTCACGTTATAAATTTACGACGTTTACTATGCAGCGTAAATAACATGTTAACTTTATTCTATGGGTCGGCACGATTACGGGGATACCAAATATGTAAAGGTTTTATATGTTTTCCTACGTTTGCACAATAAAAAGCCTTTTAGAAAAAAATTACTTGTTTTTGCATCGCCGCATTCCAAGAGCCGTAACGTTTTTATTTTTCCGTCGATGTGGCCGTATGTGGGCTTGATTTTTGCGGGACAATGTGTAGTTTTTATTAGTACTATTTTGGGGTACATAGGACTTATAGATTAACTTTTATTTTATTTTTTATGGGGGGAATGGGAGAAAAGAGAGAATTTTGATGTTGTTTTTTGCGTTTTCTTTGGACGCCGTTCATCTGGCGGTTTAATTAATATGTTCATTTTATTGGTCAAGTTGTTACGATCGCGGGGATACCATATATGTGTATGTGTGATTTATTTTGACCGTTTTACTAAATAAAACCACTTTTTGGGCCAAAAAAGTAGTTTTATTTGACTTTGACTGTAATTATTTATTTCTTTATTTCACAAACTTTATTTAACTGATTGACATTTTTTTTAGTCCCACCAGGGGACTTCACTATGCAATGTGCCGATCGCATATATAATGCTTTGGTATACTTCGTATACCAAAGCATTATTGCCTGTCAGTGTAATACTGACAGGCAATCTGTTAGGTCATGCCTCCGGCATCGCCTAACAGGCAGATGCTGAAGGCAGACCTGGGGGTCTTTGTTAGACCCCCGGCTGTCATGGAAACCCGACGGCGACCCGCGATTTGTTTGCGGGGGCGCCGATCGGGTGACAGAGGGAGCTCCCCCCTCTGTCAAACACATTAGATGCCGCTGTCACTATTGACAGCGGCATTTAATGGGTTAAACTGCCGGAATCGGCGCGCTCTTCGATTCCGGCAGTTGCAGCAGGAGCCAGGCTGTGTATAACAGCCGTGCTCCTGCCGCTGATCACGTGGGTACAGTCTCAGTACCCGCGCCATCACAGGACGGATATATCCGTCCTCCTGCGCGAACTAGCAGCTGCTGAGGACGGATATATCCGTCCTTTGGCGTTAAGGAGTTAAAGCGTAACTTTTCAGAATAAGCTGTCATATATGTGTACATAAAAAAATAACACTATATCTGGCCATTATGTGACTTGTATATATAGCATTTTTCACCAGTTTTTGCCTCTGTATGCTCTCTCTCTAATTCTCACTTTTCCCTGAGTTAGTGGGTGGAGGCTAACTGCTATCATGTCTCCCATACATTGAACACTGAGAAAAGAAAATCCTTCTCACCAATCTCTTTGTAGAACACACTCAGAAGCAGCAGCAGCGGCAGCAGCATGGAAAAGAGACACATTTTGATTTGCTTGCTTGTCTTCTACCATTACTTTTCATTATGTTTTAACAGTGAACCGAGGTGATAAGTAGTACTGAGCAGTGTAGCTGTGAATCAAGCACCAGGGCAGCATCTCTGTGTGTCTCTCTCTGCCTCTTTCTGCAGCTGCTCCTCCCACTCTCCCCTCTCCATAGCCTTTTATGGGCAGCTGTAATCTGATCCCTCAGTGATCTGATAATTTGCCTTGTTTCTCAAAATGGATTTTAGCTTTAAATTGAGAGTGAATAATTCTGCAGTTATTGAGTCACCAGTGCTGGATAAGTAGAATTTAAAATTTACATTTATTTTTGTACACCTTTGAAATCGATTTATTTATTCATTTTTTTAATAAAATTGTCCATCAGTGTGATTGGTGCAATTTTATAAATACATTTTTATTAAAAATTATTTTAACTTTTTGAGATACAGCAGCTTTGTATTCTGTATACAGAGCAGCTGTATATTGCGCTGAATCCTGTATCCGCCAGGTCCTCGGGACTGACGGGTTCAGTGTCAGAAGGTCCTGCGTGTCTCTGGCATGCAGGATCGAGCTGTTAACGATCACATCTAAGTTCATAACCCATGTTCATGTCAGAGACACCACAGTCATTGAACCGTCAGTCCTATGGACCTGACAGTTTTAGGTCTTCACAAACTATACAGCTGCTCTGTATACAGAATACAAAGCAGCTGTATTTCAAATAGTACAAATATTTTTTAATAAACAGTGTTTCAGAAGTTGCACCAATCACACTGATGCACAATTTTATGAAATAAAAAAAAATATTAATTACTAAGGTGTACATTGCCTTTAATACTATCAGTTACAAAGTTTCTTATATTTACATGTACATGTATGATTAATCAAAGTTTGTTGAAATGTTAGTGATCATTTAAAAATGTTGAGATAAAAAAATCAAGGCAAGGCACTGCAATCTAAGGGTATGTGCACACACACTAATTACGTCCGTAATTGACGGACGTATTTCGGCTGCAAGTACCGGACCGAACACAGTGCAGGGAGCCGGGCTCCTAGCATCATACTTATGTACGATGCTAGGAGCCCCTGCCTCTCCGTGGAACTACTGTCCCGTACTGAAAACATGATTACAGTACGGGACAGTTGTCCTGCAGAGAGGCAGGGACTCCTAGCATCGTACATAACTATGATGCTAGGAGCCCGGCTCCCTGCACTGTGTTCGGTCCGGTACTTGCGGCCGAAATACGTCCGTCAATTACGGACGTAATTAGTGTGTGTGCACATACCCTAACAGCTGCATGAGTGGTGACTGATAAAAAAAAAAACAACTTGCTTTTTGTACACGTTATTTACCTGCCTCTATTTAGCATTTAAATATTACCCAGCCTGAAATCCTGTGTAAAACACCTTCTACATACATCAATTAAAGGCCTTTTACATACTGTAAATTTACATTAGATAACTTTCAACTATTCTATTTTGCTGGTCTTGATAAAGCTGTTTGAACATAACTGAAATTAAATTTTTTGCTGCTTTGTTGACTAGCAGGTTTGTACAGGGCCAATTCTATCTTTTCTGCTGCCTAAAGGGAAAATTTAAATGGCACCCCCCAGATCTTGACTGAGATCCCCCTGGCTGTTGTACATTACTAGCAGCCTCCTCCAACTCTTGCGGATGCTCCGTTGCCTTGTACTGCTCTGACATGTGCGGTGCAGCGATGAAGCCAGGCAGAGTACACGTAGCTGCACGGTCCGTGCCCATAGAGTACAAGGCAATGGTGCATCCGAGAAAGTTGGTGGAAACTGGTAGTGATGTAGAACAGCAAGGAAGATGTCAATCAAGCATGGAAAGGTGGGTGCGGAGGCAGGACTATGTGACTCTTCAGGATAGAGGCACCGCCGCATGACCATTTAAAGAGTAATTAACATATAGCGTGCTCCGTTTTAAAAGTTGATATTATAGATTTTGCTGCATCTGAAAAAAACATACAGCGGAATATTTGATAGTAGATAGTGGCCCCCATATGTCCCCCTGTATATAGTGGCCCAGATAGATCCTCTGTAGATAGTGGCCCACATATAGCCCCTTGTAGATAGAGCCACACACATTGTTAACAGAAAAAACACAACTTTACATACTCACTTGATCACGGTCCCGCTCCATCCTCTAGCAGGCCTGGTCTCTATATATGAATTGTCTAGATGCTGAGACTTCTGCTTATTAATTGGCGTATATATATGTACTGCGTTTCTGGATCTGTGTATACATATGAATTCTGAATCAACTTGTATCAATATATCAATTGACCGAGAATTAGTCGCTGCTATCTCTGCATATTAGCAGGTGTATATATAAGAACTGTACAGCTGGACCTGTGTATATACAGATTTTTGATCTATATTGATTGGGAACTGGCTGCGGTCATCTTTGCTGTTATAAGAGGAGTATAAGGACGAGAGAAAAAAAGAAAGGCGAGAGAGGGAAGGTAAAAACAAAGAAACAGGGAAAGAAAAAGACAAAAGGGAAAAGAAAAGGAAAAGAAAATGCCTAAGAAATATACTGGTAGCCAAATATTTGGTGGCAACGAAAGAAAGTCTTTTGGCCTTTTTTCAACTCAAACTTCAAGAGATACTACAAAGAGTAAAACAGATACAAAGATGGAGGAGCACATGAAATTACCTTCAATAACTAAAAGGACGGAAAATCTGGCCAACACAGTAAAACAGATAGTAATATGTCTGCCGATTTAGCTGAATATAGAGTTGACAAATCAACTAAAAGATAGTATTATTGCAGGAGGTGTACCCGTGGAACTGGATCAACTTAAATGATGATTTGACTAATGTTGATGCCCCCCCCCCCCCACACGGCTGGATTTGCCTGTGTCTAATGAACCTAGCCTGTCAGATATTACTGAGGCAATAAACATCTGCAATGTTCAATTTTTTGACTTGTCACAACAGTGTGGGAGTATAAGAATAGATGTATTAATAATGAGAGCCTACCTAGTCCAAATTAGAGGGAGGCTAACAGAGGCTGAGGCGAGAATTTCTGCCAATGAAGACAATTTGGCTGGTATGGAAAAGAAAGTGCCTGATGTTGTACACACAAATAGATCACTGGAGGATAAAGTCACTGACTTGGAAAATCACTCTTGGAGAGCAAATTTAAGACTGGTGGTCCCAGAAAAATGCGAAGGAGATGATACAGTAAAATTTATACAGAACTGGTTACTCATACATGTCACGAGAGATTTGTTGTCACAATTTATGGGATCGAGCGAGAGGGCACATCAAGTGCCAAAGGGGTCTTTACCACCAAGGAGGCCGACAAGGGATTTGGTAATTAAGATTCTGTGCTCTATAGGTTGAGACATTTTATTGAGAACATTTAGAAATAATAATTCTCCTATCTACAATGACCAGCAAATCATGGCTTTTCTTGGTTATGCTGGGGAAATCCCCCCAAAAAACATATGACAAACTGAGAAGTGAAAAAAAGATTGAGGAGAGCAGATAAGAAATATTCTCTACTTTTTCCAGCAAAATTGTGCATTGTGTACAAAGCAGAGACTGTTTTTTTTGTATCAGTCAAGAAGGCTACAGACTGGCTGGATTTTAAAGACACGTGGATATTTTTTTCTTCTTTTTCTTCTTTGTTTTATTTTTTTTTCTCTTGTTTCTTTTTTTTTCTTTGATTAATTCTGTATAGGATAATGAAGTGAAATACTCAATTTAGTTATATTGCTTGGTAACTGAATGGCAGCTGTGTTTGATTAGGAATCAGGTTGAGGGATTTCAATCCTGGATTGATTGATTGATTAATTGATTAATTGAAAGTGGGGGTGATGGGGAGGGGAATGGTTTGGTTGAAGGTGAGGATGCAAGAGAGGGGGAGTTAGAGGAGGATGTGTTTTTTTTTGTTTTTAATTTTTTTAATTTTGTTTTATATTATATTAAATTATGATACTTAGGCCTCATGCACACGACCGTAGCCATGTGCACGGCCGTGATTTTCGGGTCAGCCGGCAGCGGACTGTCAGCCGCGAGCCGCCCGCACATGGCCGCGGCCATTATTTTTAATGAGCATAGACCATGAACGGACCGTGAAAACCACGGTCGTGTGCATGGCCCCATAGGAATGAATGAGGCCGCAATTCAACCGTGGATTTTCGGGGGAATTGTGGCCGCAAAAGCATGTTCGTGTGCATGGGGCCTTAGGTAAAAACTGACTCATTCACTGACATTGAACGCGTAAACCTTTCCGTATCACCGCAGAGCTGTGCCGGGAATTATGGAGCATGTCTGTTCTTGGTCCGCAATTGCGGCACGGACTCCTCCATAGAAGTCTACGGGGGAAGCCAAAATTGCGGATAGCCATCCGCAAATACAGAAGTGTTGTTAAGCGACACAAAGGGGATTTCCCATCAACCAGGCCTCTTTTTTGTTGTGGATCCGTATATATACGGATGCAATACGGATGCACTACAGACCATACCATTCAGCAGAAATTGGTATGTTGCTGATGATTTGCTGATGACTATAAAGCAATACGGAACCGTATTTACGGTCAGTATTTGCGAATATGGTTGTGTGCATGGGGCCTTAAGGTTCTGTCTTGGAACGTCTGAGGTCATAGTGATAGACTGAAAAGTTTAGCAGTCTTCAATAATTTCTTGCAACCTTTCTACAATAATCTGCTTGCTTGAAACACATTTGGTAAAGAATATGGAACATCTTGTTATATAAAAATAGGTTGGTCAAAGTTTATTTTCTAATTTATATAATTTCTGTAGAAGTGCATGTATCCTGGTTCATAAAAACCTTCAATTTGAATTATATACAAAGTTAATCAATATGAAGGGCAGTTATATATTTCTACATGCCGTGACATATTAAGTAGACCAAAGGCCCTGGGCTGTTCCTCAAACTTGGGCACCGTCGCTCTGCTGTGTTTATAGTGAACACAACATTTCTGTGTGAGCATTGACAAATGGGTGTTACGATTCCCCTTGTTAAAGGGCTGTGTCCCTACATACTGACAGACTCTATCCATCGCTCACAGTATCACACTGCGTAAGGACACATCCTCTTGAAAATGGAAATGGTAACATGCATTTGTCTATTAGTCCTGGGTACACAAAGTCTTTATGTGGAATACAAGGAATTCCTAAAACAGACATGTCAGAAGAGGGGACAAATCCTCTATAGATTCAGTGACTCACAAGTGATGTCTTCCCTGCTGGGACTCGTTCTCTTTTTTTCTCCATATGACACAGACCATTATGGTGAGTTCTCCGGATGAGACAACTGTGCCCCTCGCTTCTGCAGCAATTTCCAGCCTCTATAGAAACACAAAAATTCGGACACCAAGGCCCAGGTCTATATTTTAAAGGGGTAGTCCGGGCACAGACTGGTTTTTCATACTGATGACCTATCCATGTGCCGGACAAACCCTTTTACTCAGACTAATAAATTTGGACCCCAGACCAAATCCTAGAAAGAATACATGCAGACCCCAGACCTTCTAAACTATTGCAGTCCCAAAACCTGATCCCCCTAAACAAATACAGACCCCAGAACAAGCACCCTAAATAAATACAGGCCCAGAACAAACACCCTAAATAAATACACACCCTAGACCAAACCCCCTAAATAGAGACCTCGGACCAGACCCCCTAAATACAGACCCTAGACCTGACCCCTAAACTAATAATGACCACCAGATCTGACTCCCTAAACGAATACAGACCCAAGACCCCTAAGTACAGACCCCAGGGCAGAACCCCTAAACTAATACAGACCCCCTAAAATAGACCCCTAAATTAATACAGGCCCCTAAATAGAGACCCCTTAAACTAATGCAGACCCCAGGCCAGACCCCTTAAATACAGACCCCAGACCCCTTAAATGAATACAGACCAACAGACCAGAACCCTTAAATACATACCCCTTAAACTAATACCAATACTTGCATCAGCAGCTCACCTCACAGTCTTCTCTCTGGGGTCCTGCTGCTGTTCTAGGACCTGCGGTCATGTGACCAGCAGGTCTCTAATCAGTAACAAGAACTGCAGACATAAGGTCATGTGACCTTATGTTTGCAGGTCCTTTTGCAGGACATACATAATGCAGTTCTCTCTGGGTTTTTGCCACGATTCGCAGCATAAACGCCACAAAACTGCATTGTACTTTGGGCAACCATGGGCCCCCCGGGAGCCTCAGGCCCCAGGCGGCCGCCCAAAACACCCATAAGATGATTCGCCATTGTCTACACTGGAGAGTGTGTGGAACGGTTATGGTAATAGCTAATATATACATTCCTCCCCCATACAACCCAAAAATTTTATTTAACCCCTTCCCGACATTTGACGTATGGTTATGTCATAGCCGGGTAGGAGAAGTATGGAACAGGCTCATGGAGTGAACCCACTCCACACGATGTGGGTGTCGGCTGTATGTTATAGCCGACACTTCAGAGCAACTTCAGAGCAACGAGCGTTATCGTGCTCGCGCGCGAGACGGTTCGTTTAACCTGTTAAATGCCGCTGTCAGTAGCGACCGTGGCATTTAAATCATTAGAAAGAGGGGGCAAACCCCTTTAGCAGCTCATCGTGCCCCCGCAATGCAATTAATGGGGGGGCGATGGTTGCTATGGCTGCCTGGGGACCTAATGAAGGCCCCCAGGTCCGCCATCTTTGTGCTCCTATGAAGCGCTGCCTCCAGCAGGGCTTAATAGCAGACTGTCAGAAAGACAATATACTGCAATACATTGTTATTGCAATATATCGTGCAAGCGATCCAACGGTCGCTGGTTGAAGTCCCCTGGGGGGACTAATAAAAAAAGTAAAAATGAGAAAAATAAAGTAAAAAAAAAATATTCAAAATTCAAAAAACCCACTTTTCCCATTTTCACCCTAGAGCATAGTAAAAAATAAAATAAACATAAATGGTATCGCCGCATCCATAAAAGTCTGATCTACTGTATTACAATATATCATTATTTAACCCGGACGGTGTACGCCGTAGAAAAAATAACTTGTAAACACCAGAATCACTATTTTTTGGTCACCTAATCTCCCACAAAAAATGGAATAAAAAGTGATCAAAACGTCGCATATACACCAAAATGATATCATTAAAAATGTCAGCTTATCACGCAAAAAATAAGCCCTCATATCACTTAATCGATGGAAAAATAAAAAACTTATGGCTCTCAGAATTTGGCGACACAAAATTAATTTTATATTTTAGACTTCGTTTTTTACTTGTAAAAGTAGTAAAATATAGAAAAAACAATATATAGTTGGTATCGCCGTAATTATATTGACCCACAGAATAAAGTTAACATGTTGTTTTAATTGCACAATGAATTCCGTAAAGACAAAGCGCAAAAAACAATGGAGGAATCGCTGTTTTTTTCATTTTCTACCCCACATATAATTGTCAATCAAGCCCTCATATGACTATATCGACGGAAAAATAAACCTTTTGTAAGGTGGAGTGGAAAAAACTAAAATTTAAATCTGAAAGTTTCGGGAAGGGGATAAACTATATGGTGTGAGAAAAACTGTTGTCCCATATCGGGGGTAGGAGATTATAATACTGTGCTCGACCATCAATTGGATAGATGGAATACATCTGGGCTATCTAAATATCATTCTTCATTCTCTAGACTTATATATGAATTTGGTTGGGATGATGTATGGAGAGTATACAGTATAATCGTTCAATTAAACAATATTCTTGCTATTCAAAATCTTGTAACACATTCTCCCGTATAGATATGGCTCTAGTCGATAACACTTGTATGTAAATGATTCAAACAGTAGAATATACAACTAGGGGGATTTCACATTATTCACCTCTAGTTGTTAAATATCATCAAACTTCAAGGGAATTTCTTAGAAGCTTTAAGATACATTCAGAAATCTTAGAAATGGTGGGTAAAGATTAAAAGATAAGGATAGAGCCAGTGGCGTAACTACCGCTGTAGCAGCCGTAGCGGCTGCTACGGGGCCCGCGGCAAGAGGGGGCCCGTGTCGTCCGCCGGCACGCTCCCCCACCATGGCCGGAGGCTCCGCTAGCTGCCGCTATGGCTACTACAGCGCGACGCCACTGAACACTACGGCAGAGCAGGGAAGTATCTCCCCGCTCTGCCATTAAAGGGGTTGTTCCTACAAAAGACATGTATCCCCTATCCACAGGATAGGGGATACATGTGTGATCGCTGGCAGCAATAGGGAGAACGGGGGACCAAAAGTCCCCTGAAGTTCTCCATCACAAACCTCGGATTTCCGGTGTCTGTGTCGGCAGCTCCGTAGAAATGAATGGAGCGCCGGTCGCGCTTGTGCGCATGCGTGACCAGCGCTCCTTTCATTTTTATTCAGCTGCGCAGACGCCGGGAGTCAGAGGTTAGTCATGGAGAACATCGTAAGACCCATTCAAATGAATGGGCAGATGTTTGCCAACGCTTTTGAGCCGCATTTTCGGACGTAATTCAATGCTAAAACGCCCGAATTACGTCCGTAAATAAGGTGTGTGAACCCAGCCTTAGTGACGCCCCCGGCTGCTAGTGCTGCATTGTTGGATCACTTAGGAGACCCAGCGATGCAGCTGAAAGCTGCGGACCATCGGCCATGAGAAGTTTGCAGGGGGGGGCCCAGTAAGAATTTTTGCATCGGGGCCCATGAGCCTTTAGCTACGCCCCTGATCATGGTACCATGTTAATGGAAAACTACATCACTTAAGGAAATTATCTAGTGGTATAGTGAGCATTTTGACCCGACGTTTTTTTTGCAGAAATTATTGGAACACGCCGTGCAAATGAAAATCTACATTTTTCCCATAAAATGTAGGTTTAATTTTTTTTTTTTAATTTCCACAATAACTAAAGGACAAAAACCACCCCAACATTTATAAAGCAATTTCTCCTGAGTACAGAAATACCCCATATGCGGCAATAAACTGCTGTTTGGACACATGGTAGGGCTTAGAATGGAAAGAGCGCCATTTGCATTTTGTAATGGTTTCTGGGCGCCATGTCTCATTTGCTGAGCCCCTGTAGTACTAGTACAGTGGAAACACCCCAAAAGGGACTCCATTTGGGAAACTACACCTCTTGAGGAATCATCTAGGGGTATAGTGAGAATTGTGACCCCAAAGGTTTTTTGCTGAATTAATTAGAATTAAGCTGTTAAAAGGAAAAATTTATTATTTTTCCATTAGATGTAGTTTCAGATCAACATTTTTCATTTTCACAAGGAATAAAGAAGAAAAAAACACCACAACATTTGTAAAGAAATGTCTTTTAAATATAGTAATACCCCATATGTTGTTATAAACTGCTGTTTGGACATATGGGAGGGTCAGAAGAAAAGGAGTGGTATTTGACTTTTGGAGCGTAGATTTTGCTGGAATGGTTTGCAGACCCCATATCACATTTGCAAAACCCCTGATGTACCCAAAAAAATTACCCCATTTTAGAAACGACATTTATCAAGGGGTGTAGTGAGCATTTAGAAGTGAAAATTGCAATTTTTCCACAGATATGCCATTTCACCGCTCAATATGTTGTACACAGCTTGTGCCACTGGAGCATCTTACCCCATAAATTGTTAAGTGAGTTCTCTCGGGTATGGCAATGCCTTACATGTGGACGTAAACTGCTGTTTTGGCACACTGTAGGGCTTAGAAGGGAAGGAGCCCCATTTGGAGCGTGGAATTTGCTTGTTAGTAGTTTTGTTTGAGTATTACTGGTATTTCAGCTTATAATTAGGGGGCATATGTAATCTGTGCGAAGTACATCAGAGCATAATAAGAGGGTATAATAATGGGGTAAATAATAAAACTATCCATAGACGTGTGGTATGCTGAGAAGCAATCAGTTATGCACAGGCCAGTGTTGCACTGATGAAGAACGGGTTCTAGCTTATCCCCCTTTTGTAACACTCTGCAACTTTTGGGGACTTTTCTTCGTTTGTAGTTTGGGAAATTTTGCTGGGAAAGTGTTGCCCTGGTATAATGCCCTTACTTCCAGCAGATGTGCTATGTCCCTTCCCTTCCTAGTTCATAAGATGCTAGGGCAATACCTGCACATCAGGATTTTTTTCATCCCCACATTACTAGTGCCTTAATTATTATTATTATTTTTGGTTGATGGAGATGTATGAGGGCTTATTTATTTGCAAGACAAGCTGTAGATTATATTGGTACCATTTTGGGACGCATATGACTTTTTGATCACTTTTTATTTCAATTTTTTGGAAGAGGAAATGACCAAAAACAAGCAAATTTGGAATTGTTTTAATTGCTTTTTTTTTCGGCATTCACCATGTGCCATAAATTAAATTATTTTTTTTTTTTTAAACTCGTTTTATTGAACTCCAAGCTTGCAGTACAAGAGTAAAATAAATAACTTTTCATTGGTATTATATATCTCAGAACATTGAATACAAAGTAGTTACATGGTATTCCATACATGATATACATCACAAATTACAATTCAAACATTGCATCTTCCCTTATATGGGTAGGTGTTTATGATATAGGTCAAGTTAGTACCAATTATACATACATTGATAATAGAAGTACAAACGTTGAATTGTTTACCACATTAGTTCACTATATCTCCTTCCTCTCTCTCCTCTCCTCCTCGACGATCAATGTAAGGGGGGATTCACACGAACGTGTATTGGGTCCGTGCGGGCCGCGTGGTTTTCACGCGCCACGCACAGACCAATACAAGTCTATGGGGCAGTACAGACAGTCCGTGCTTTTTCCGCAGCGTTTGTCAGCTGCGCAAAAAGCGCGACATGCTCAATATCGCCGCGTATTTCGCTCATCACGCACCCATTGAAGTCAATGGGTGCGTGAAAACCACGCAGGTCGCACGGAAGCACTTCCGTGCGAACCGACTGAAACAGCGCACCAGCTGTCAAAAGGATGAATGTAAACAGAAAAGCACCACGTGCTTTTCTGTTTCCAAACATCCAAACGGAGTGTCTTTTGAGATGAGCGAACCCGGACAACCGAACCGAACTTCACCGGGTTCGGCCGAACTCGTTTTGGCCGAACCCGGCAAAAAAATTTCCGGTACGCGACGTCAGGAGATAGTCACTGTCCAGGGTGCTGAAAGAGTTAAACTGTTTCAGCACCATGGACAGTGACTTCCGATCCCAATATACATGGACGTGTAAAAAAAAAAAGAAGTTCTGACTTACCGATAACTCCCGGCTTCTTCCTCCAGTCTGACCTCCCGGGATGACAATTCAGTCCAAGTGACAGCTCCAGCCAATCACAGGCCAAGCACAGGCTGCAGCGGTCACATGGACTGCCGCGTCATCCAGGGAGGTGGGGCCCGATGTCAAGAGAGGCGCGTCACCAAGGACGCGTCACCAAGGCAACGGCCGGGAGGGAAGTTCTCGGTAAGTACGAACTTTTTCTTTTTTTTTAACAGGTTTCTCGATATTGTGTTCGGCATTCACTGTCGAGGGTGCTGAAAGAGTTACTGCCGATCAGTTAGCTCTTTCAGCACCTTGGACAGTGACGGGCGTCGACTAGCCTCATCTCTATGATGGCGGCTGCGCGAAAATCACGCAGCCGCGCATCATACACGGATGACACACGCAGCTGTCAAGTGTTTTTTGCGCGCGCAAAACGCTGCGTTGTTTGCGCGCGCAAAAACGCAACTTTCGTCTGAATCTGCCCTAATAGAGAATGCATATTGTTTCCCATACCTAAGGTCCCTGATGATGCAAGCCAACCATCCCAGATCTTCCCAAATTTATTAACACATTTCCTATTTCTGTACACCACTCTCTCAAATGGGACAACATTGTTGTCAACCAAGGATTTCCATTGCCCAACCATAAATTACATTTTAACTTTATTCTGCGGATACGATTGACAGCAATATTTGACGCTATATTCTAAGACCAATAACTTTTTTATTTTTGCGTGGACAAAGCTGTGTCAGGTTGTTTTTTTTTGCGGGATAGGCTGTTATTTTTATTGGTACTATTTTGGGGTAAATGTGACTTTTTGATCACTTTTTATTCCATGTTTTGGGAGGAGATGGGACCTAAAAACAGTGATTCTAGTTTTTTTTATGGCATTCACCATGCTGGATAAATGACGTAATAGTTTTATAGTTTGGGTCGTTACGGACGCGGAGATACCAACTTTATATAATTATTATTTTTTCCAATAATAAAAGACTTATTATGGGAAACAGGCAATTTGGGGTTTTTCAACTTAAAACTTTTATATTTTTACAACATTTTTTATCAACTTTTTTGAACTTTTGTTTTTGTCCCATTAGGGGTCTTGAAGGCCTGCACTTCTATAATAATACTTCACTACCTATGTAGTGCAGTGTATTAGAGCTGCCAGTCATACACTGACAGCAAGACTATTGAGTCAAGTCCTCAATTATTTAGCTTTATAATCGCACACTTGTGGTGTGCTATAGATGAAATGTGCTTTGTATGTCTGCCGCAGGGCCTTTGCGTAACAGACTAATTATATGTGCAAACCATCAGCATTTTAGAAGCTGAAAAATATGTCCCTTTGTTGACAATTAGAAACTTGAATTATGATATTAAATATACGGTGTTTGTGTAACGTCCGTGGTCGCTGACGTCCTACTTTCCAGAGATGTCTGCACATACGGCCGTCCTTTTCCACCCTGCGCTCGCGAGCTCAGTCCAGCCTTAAAGAGCCAGGTGTGAATGAGCTGATTGCTCCCAGAGCACCATGGACTATAGGAAGGGCTCTGACCCTCCCTGTATTGCCTGAGCCTTGTTGTCGTTACCCTAGTTTGTCTCTGCATATGGTCTCTTAGTGTCTTCCAGTTCCCAGTGTTTTCTGTTCCTTCTACCTGTAACCCGTGCTGTCCTGGTCAAGTACCGTATTGAGTTGGAGTCGTGCTGTGCTGTGTACCACACCTGTCCTGTTACACCACGCCTGGTGTCTGCCTGCTGCCAAAGTCCCTTCTGAACCTGCCTTGCTACTGTCTGAAGCAACCACAGGTACACCTATATGAACTATAGACTTTTACCTGTGTCCTGTTGGCCAGCTGCCATACCGTTAAGGCGGTACGGCCCAGTGGGTCCACGTACCTAACGTGACAGTATGTATATATATATATTGTGACAACTTGGGGTAATTTAGCTCACAGGATCGCCATCTCCAGGGAAAGATGGTTGGCACACAAGAATTTCCACTGCAACACAGAGGATTCGGTATGAAACTGGCCGCAATCCACTTTATTGTTGCAATGATGGGGGTAAGGAAACAGACAAGTGATCCCTAATCTACCCGCCACTTAGTCTCTGCCTACTTGCAACGACCCGCCCTAGGCGACGGGGTACAACTTGGCGACGGTCCCTACGCTCAATAAGTGCACGACAGACAAACAGACAAGGGTAAACAGAAGCAAGGGAAAAGGGGCAGTTGCCCACGGCAACACCGTGAGCAACAAGAGTGGTGAACGAGCCGAGTCAAACCAGGAGTGTACGAAGTACCAAACGCAGAGCAGGAGAGTAGTGAACAAGCCGAGTCAAACCAGGAGTGTACGAGGTACCAAACATAGAGCAGGAGAGTAGTCAGTAAGCAAGGGTCAATATGAAGCAGGGTCAAATAGATCAAGAAGCTGCAGTAGGGCCAGGAAACCACACGAGAAGAATCACAAGCAAGGAGGAACAGGAAAGGCAGGTATAAATAGACAGAGGGCGGGAGCTAGCTCCGTCTGGCCAGGCTGTGATAGGCTCTCCCACTCCTAAGCCTGCCATCCTGAGTGGTGGAAGATGGAGTCAGTCTCACCGACATAGAAGCAGGTGCAGACTGATTACCTATGGGCGTAGATACAGAAGCTGTGCCTGGCAGATCCTTAACAATTGTCTTCAATACATCAAGCAGTTTTACAAAACAGTCAAAATAAACCCTAGGCCGTCCAGCCTCTAATTAAACATATAGCTTCCCTAGGCCTTCTGCCCAGCACCTCACAACAGACATGTGCTGACCAGAGCTTCTGACTCCCACAGGCTGGCAATGCCTGTCTTCCTCAGACTGGGAGCATTGTGTGAATAGATAACACCTTTCTTAACCCGTTAGTGACCGACCCATCGTGTTTCTACGTCGGTCACCAACGGGCCTTATTCCGATGCCATAGACTTTTTACGTCGCGGCATCGGAATAAGTTTACAGAGCAGGGAGCTGTCAGATCTCCCTGCTCTCAGCTGCTAGAGGCAGCTGAGGGCTGGGAGCGTCCCTGCTCTGCCGTGTGAGATCGATATTAGTATCGATCTCACACGTTTAACCCCTCAGATGCGGTGCTCAATAACGAGCACCGCATCTGAGTGGTTTTGGAGAGAGGGAGGGAGCTCCCTCTCTCTCCCACCGACACCCGGCGATACGATCGCCGAGTGTCTGGGTCTCTAATGGCAGCCGGGTGTCTAATAAAGGCCCCCAGGCTGCCTGGAGCGAATGCCTGCTAGATCATGCCGCAGGCATGACCTAGCAGATGCCTGTCCATGTTAAACGGACAGGCAGTAATACACTGCAATACAAAAGTATTGCAGTGTATTATAAATGCGATCGCAGAATCGCATATTATAGTCCCCTAATGGAACTAGTAAAAAAGTGAAAATAAAGTTTAATAAAGTTAATTTAAAAAAAAATGTGAAAAAATGAAAAACCCAGCTTTTCCCCTTACAAAATGCTTTACTATTAAAAAAACAAAATAAAGTTAAAAAGTTACACATATTTGGTATCGCCGCGTCCGTAACGACCCCGACTATAAATCTATAACATTATTTAACCCGCACGGTGAACGCCGTAAAAAAAATAATAAAAAACTATGGAAAAATTGCTGTTTTCTGTGAATACTGACTTTAAAAAAATGTAATAAAAAGTGATCAAAAAGTCGCATCTACTCCAAAATGGTACCAATAAAAACTAAAAGTCGTCCCGCAAAAAAAAAGCCCTCATACAACCGCATCGGCGAAAAAATAAAAACGTTACGGCTCTTCAAATACGGAGACACAAAAACAAATAATTTTGAAAAAAAAGCGTTTTTAGTGTGTAAAAGTAGTAAAACATACAAAAACTGTACAAATTTGGTATCGTTGCAATCGTAACAACCCGCTGAATAAAGTTATTGTGTTATTTATACCACACGGTAAACGACGTAGATTTAGGACGCAAAAAAGAGTGGCAAAATTTCAGATTTTTTTCTATTCCCCCCCAAAAAAAAGTTAATAAAAGTTAATCAATAAATAATATGTACCTAAAAATGGTGCTATTAAAAAATACAACTTGTCCCGCAAAAAACAAGACCTTATACAGCTATGTCGACGCAAAAATAAGAAGGTTATAGCTCTTGGAATGCGACGATTGAAAAACGTAAATAATAGCTTGGTCATTAAGGTCCAAAATAGGCTGGTCATTAAGGGGTTAAAGGAGTCCTCACAGCTGGCAGCTAATGAGACTCATAAGGCAGCCCAAACCCTGGACTTTCCTGAAGACAGAGTGGAACTTTTAGGCGGGATTCACACGAGCATGTTCGTTCCATAAAGGACGGAACGTATTTCGGCCGCAAGTCCCGAACACACTGCATGGAGCCGGGCTCCTAGCATAATCGTTATGTATGACGCTAGGAGCCCCTGCCTCGCTGTGGGTCAACTGTGCCGTACTGTAATCATGTTTTCAGTAAGGGGCAGAAGTTCCACGAAGAGGCAGGGACTCCTAGCGTCGTACATAACTATGATGCTAGGAGCCCGGCTCCCTACAGAGTGTTCGATCCGGGACTTGCGGCCGAAATACGTTCCGTCCTTTATGGACTGAACATGCTCGTGTGAATCCAGCCTTATTATTCTCTTCCACTCCAGCAACCCAGACCTTTTAAATATATAATTCTGGGCCCAAATCCTGCCCTTAGTAGCTGCGCTGCTACAATATATATATCTATAGATATATAGATATACAGTATATACATGAAGAAGATCTTGCAGCACTACAAATTCAATGTATAAAACTGTTTTTTAATCAGACAGTATCAAAAAGGTGCAACGATTCAATCCCACATTGGGATCTTTCTCAAGCATGGTGCTACAAGACAAGCCATGGTTTATAAAGCATGTGTTACGTGGATCTTTTCAGAGCCCGGATTGCGGTGACCACTTCAATAAATTTTTTTTTATGTGTCTGGCTTTTTTTTTAATACTTTATTAACGCCTTGGTAATGGCAGTTGTCTGATCGACAGCATTCCATTACTAAAGCTGGGGCTTAGTGGTGGCCAGTAAAAAGGCTAGCACTAACCCCCCATCATTACCCTGGTACCCATCGCCACCAGGGGTATCGGGAAGAGCTGGGTATGATCATCTGAAGTGACTGCCAGGGACGGCCGCAGGCTGCTATTATCAGGCTGGGAAGGGACAAAAACCGTGGCCCTTCCCGTCCCGGTAATGCTAGGCTGCGGCTGCTTTATTTTATCTGGCCAGTTAGGAAAAATGGGGGGGGGGGGGGGGGGATTTAAAGCACCCTCTTCTTTCACCATAAGCCTTTGTGAGTGCTGCCTATTTACTACTTTTTGTCTAGAGAGACAGTGGTCAGTTCCCTAAGGTTTGTACCACCTTTCATTTAAGCCTGTGCTGCTGGATTCAATTTAAGTTAAATCATTATTTTACATTAGATTTGACGTATTTAGTGGTATCATATTCCAGAAATCCTATTGCATGTGTTACATTTCTGCAAATACTGATTAAAGGGATTGTACAACTTCTGGCAACTGATGACCTATCCACCGGATAGGTCATCAGTATGTCTTCGGTGCGGGTAAGCCGCTCCGGTGGTCTGCAGGCACCGGATGTTGTGGCACATAATGCTATGGACGGAGCCCGGAAGCAGTTGGCTCCGTACATAGCATATCGGCCATGCTGGAGAACTGCAGGTCTGCTCCTATTCACTTGAATAGGAGCAGAGCTGCAGTACTGCAGCTCGGCCGCTACTCCAAGGCCGGAGCGAACTACATCCGGCTTGTACGTCCGGTGCACAGAGGCACCGGACCAGCTGATCTGTGCGGGGCCCGGGTGTCGGACCCCCGCAGGTCATGTACTCATGACCTATCCAGTGGATAGGTCATCAGTTGTCAGAAGCAGGAAAACCCCTTTAACAAGAGAATCCATGGTATAAATCTAAGGTATAAATCTATCATTCTTTCAATATATTTTAGGCATATGATCGGGATAGTATGACATACAGTAAATTTATTCTGAGTGATTTTGTTTGTACACAGACCGCAGATTAACCCTTTCATGACCAAGGGTCATTGATGCCCCTGTGTATAGGTCAAATTTTCCATTTTTCATATGCACTTCTTTAAACCATAATATCTTTGGAACCGCTTTGAATATCACAACTATTTTTACTTTGTTTTGTTTTTACAAGAATTGTGAGGTTTTCATTTTCCAGATTAGTTTAGTTAATTCAGTGTTTTTTGATTTTTATCATGAGCAGACAAATCACTAAAAATGTCTGTCTGTCTATCTATCTATCTATCTATCTATCTATCTATCTATCTATCTATCTATCTATCTATCTATCTATCTATCTATCTATCTATCTATCTATCTATCTATCTATCTATAAAGTATGTATATATATATATATATATATATATATATACATATACATACACTGTACAGCTCTGTAACAATTATTCCTCTTCTTTCTCTTTCACCCTGGATCACTGTGAGGGGACAGTGAAGAGGGCTATTTATGCACGACCTTGAAAAATATGTCAGTCAACAACGGATCAACTGTCAGTTTTTTATAGCTATTTTGCATCAATGTGTCTGAAAATTTGAATCCATTTCCCAACCGTCAGGAAGTCTTCCGGAGCCGTCTTCTTCTTTGTGGAGCAAAAAGATAGGTCACGCCGACCGTGAATAGATTACCGTGGGTTAAACCAAGTCAGGGTAAAAAATAAGTACCCCATTATCTCCGAGCTCTTCTACAGGATTCGTGGAGCCAAGGTTTTCACTAAGCTGGATCTACGCAGGGCCTATAACCTGATTCGTATACGCAAGGGTGAGGAATGTAAAAACGCATTTAACACCCGAGACGGTCACTATGAGTACCTTGTCATGCCCTTTGGTCTGTGTAACACTCCAGCTTTGTTCCATGAATTAGTGAACGACTTCTTCCGTGATCTTCTGTATGTCTGTGTGGTGGTGTATATGGACGACATCTTGATCTACTCACCTGATCTGACAAGGTATCGGAAGCATGTACGCCAAACATGTTGCGGCTAAGGGGGAATAAAATGTATGCATAACTGGAGAAGTGCGTATTTGAAAAGAGGTCCTTGGCCTTCTTGGGCTATATATTCTCTTATCTTGGTCTTCAAATGGATCCGGAAAAGGTGAAGGCCGTCTTGGAGTGGCCACGTACTCAGGGTCTCCGTGCTATACAGAGATTTCTTGGATTCGCTAATTTTTATCCCAAATTTCTTATCTCTTACCGCTCCCATCTCGGCTCTTACCATAATCGGAGTGAACGCCAAGGGCTGGACCCCTGAAGAAGAGTCAGCATTCTCCAACCTCAAGTGCGCCTTCACGTCTGCCTCTGCTCTTTGTCATCCTGATATTACTCAACAGTTTTCCGTAGAGGTTAATACCTCTTCCATTGGTGCTGGAGCACTCTTGTTTCAAAAGAATTCTAAGGCTAAGGCAGTATCCTGCGAATTCTTCTCAAAACTTTTCTCTCCTGCTGAGCGCAACTACTCGATTGGGGATCGAGAATTGCTCGCTGTCAAGTTGGCTTTGAAAGAATGGAGACACCTGCTAGAGGCGTCTGCTCACCTCATCATTATCTACACGATCTCAAAAATCGTACATATCTGCAGTCTGCAAAGCGACTGAGCCTCGTCACGCTAGATGGTTACTGTTCTTCGCTAGATTTCGATTTCCCTGTCTTGGT
The DNA here is from genome assembly GCF_050947455.1 of Rhinoderma darwinii. NCBI lineage: Eukaryota > Metazoa > Chordata > Amphibia > Anura > Rhinodermatidae > Rhinoderma > Rhinoderma darwinii. The sequence goes on along the minus strand of NC_134690.1, from coordinate 214,648,251 downwards.
CATTTGAAACTGATGACTCCGAAGAAAAACCTCAACACATTATTGATCCTTCTAGGATTATTGCTGTAAATCCTCTTCAGATCAAGGACATTCCTCCTGGAAAGAGTTTTGTCTGTCCTGCTGACAGAAAAATAATTTTCCGCTAGGGCCATAATTGCAAAGTGGCCGCCATTCTGGTGCCCGCAAGACTTGGGACTTTATTACTCGTCATTATTGGTGGCCCTCGCTACCTAGAGATGTCTTGGACTGTGATTCCTCCTGTGCCCTAAACAAGTTCTCTTAATCTAAACCTGATGCACTGGGCCCCATAGCAAACTTTTGACTAAGCCCCCCTCCCCTGGGTGCCACACACAGCCCCCCTTGTAGATAGTGCCCCCTTTAGATAGTGCCCCCCTGTAGATAGTTCTGTACAGCCCCCACTGTAGATTGTGCCATACAGCTCCCACTGTAGATTGTGCCATACAGCCCCCCTGTAGACATTGCTATACAGCCCCACTGTAGACAGTGCTATGCAGTCCCCCCCTGTAGACAGTGCTATACAGGCCCCCCTGTAGACACTGCTATACAGCCCCCCATGTAGGCAGTGCTATAAAGGCCCCCCTGTAGACTGTGCTATATAGCCCCTCCTATAGACAATGCTTTACAGCCCTGTAGACAGTGCTATACAGCCCCCTGTAGACAGTTCTATACAGCCCCCCTGTAGACAGTGCTTACAGCCCCCCTGTAGACAGTGCTTTACAGCCCCCTGTAAACAGTGCTTTACAGCCCCCTATAGACAGTGCTATACAAACCCCCTTGTAGACAGTGCTATAGAGCCCCCATACAGTGCTATACAGCCCACCCATACAGTGCTATACAGACCCCCCAAACAGTGCTATACAGCCCCCTGTACATAGCCCTCCCACCTCCCTTCTATATAGTATGATATATCACCCCTAACAAACAAAAAAATATAGCCACCTAGGCCCCGTACGCCCGACGAACGGACCAGCTCCTCAACGCCGATGTGATCCAATGAAGTCATCACTCCGGCCTGCGCAGGGATCCTGATCCTGTGCCTGATAGGCTGCAGACAGAATGTGGCCTGTAGTCTATGGCAGAGCAGGGAGATACCTCCCTGCTCTGTCATAGTGTTCAATAGTATCTGCATCCTAAGGACGCAGATACTATTGATTGTGGTGTCGTTACCGCTGTAGCAGCCATAGCAGCTGCTAGCGGAGCCACCTTGCACGTGCCACCTCATTCCCCGGGCCCATTAGCTGCCGCTATGGCTGCTACAGCGGTAGTTACTCCACCGCTGCTGGTCCCTGGCAACACATAGCTATGGACTTTATCACTGACATTACCCCTTCTGCTGGATGTACCAAGATCTGGGTAGAAGTGGATAGTTTCTCAAAGATGGCACATTTTGTTCCTTTTACGGGCCTTCCCTCAGCTCCTCGTCTGGCAGATCTGTTCATTCAAACACATCTTTCGTCTTCATGGACTACCTCTTCATTTTGTTTCTGACCGGGGTGTACAGTTCACATCTAAATTCTGGAGAGCCCTGTGTATTCTTTTGGAAGTGAATCTGGACTTCTCTTCTACCTATCACCCACAGTCAGAGCCGGCCTTAGGATAGATGGTGCCCCGTCTTATTTTTCGGCGACCCACCCCATCATAAAAAAATGCCCCATAAAAAAGTATAGTGCCCCCACACAGTATAGTTACATAGTTACATAGTTACATAGTTAGTACGGCTGAAAAAAGACACATGTCCATCAAGTTCAACCAAGGGAAGGGAAAAGGGAAGGAAAAATTTCTACACATAGGAGCTAATATTTTTTTGTTCTAGGAAATTATCTAACCCTTTTTTAAAGCCATCTACTGTCCCTGCTGTGACCAGCTCCTGCGGTAGGCTATTCCATAAATTCACCGTTCTTACTGTAAAGAAGCCTTGTCGCCTCTGCAGCTTGAACCTTTTTTTCTCCAGACGGAGGGAGTGCCCCCTTGTTTTTTGAGCGGGTTTTACAAGGAACAGGATATCACCATATTTTTTGTATGTGCCATTAATATATTTATATAAGTTAATCATGTCCCCCCTTAGTCGTCTTTTTTCAAGGCTAAATAGGTTTAATTCTTTCAATCTTTCCTCATAACTTAAATTCTCCATGCCCCTTATTAGCTTCGTTGCTCTTCTTTGTATTTTTTCCAACTCCAGGGCATCCTTTCTATGAACTGGAGCCCAGAACTGAACTGCATATTCTAGATGAGGCCTCACTAATGCTTTGTAAAGTGGCATTATTACATCCCTGTCCCGCGAGTCCATGCCTCTTTTAATACACGACAATATCCTGCTGGCCTTTGAAGCAGCTGATTGACACTGCATGCTGTTATTGAGTTTATGATTTACAAGTACACCCAGATCCTTCTCAACAAGTGAATCCGCCAGTGTAGCGCCCCCTAGGACATATGATGCATGCAGGTTGTTGGTACCCAGATGCATAACTTTACATTTATCTACATTAAACTTCATTTGCCAAGTGGACGCCCAAACACTTAGTTTGTTTAAATCTGCCTGTAATTCATGAACATCTTCCATAGTCTGAACTATATTACATAGATTGGTGTCATCTGCAAAAATAGAAATAGTGCTATTAATCCCTTCCTCTATATCATTAATAAATAAGTTGAATAATAGTGGTCCCAGCACTGAACCCTGGGGTACACCACTTATAACCGGTGACCATTCAGAGAAGGAATCATTGACCACAACTCTCTGGATACGGTCCTTGAGCCAATTCTCAATCCAATTACAAACTATATTTTCTAAACCTATAGTCCTTAATTTACCCATTAGGCGTCTATGGGGGACAGTGTCAAATGCCTTTGCAAAGTCCAAAAACACTAAATCCACAGCGGCCCCTCTGTCTAGACTTCTGCTCACCTCTTCATAAAAACAGATTAGGTTAGTTTGACAACTTCTGTCCTTAGTAAAACCGTGCTGGCTGTCACTTATAATGCTATTTATTGTCACATAATCCTGTATATAGTCCCTCAATAGCCCCTCAAACATTTTCCCCACGATGGATGTTAAGCTTACTGGTCTATAATTACCCGGGGAAGACCTAGAGCCCTTTTTGAAAATAGGCACCACATTTGCCCTGCGCCAGTCCCTTGGCACTATACCAGTCACTAGAGATTCTCTGAATATTATGAAAAGGGGGACAGAAATAACTGAACTAAGCTCTTTAAGAATTCTAGGGTGTAACCCATCTGGTCCCGGAGCCTTGTGCACATTTATTTTATTTAATTTAGCTTGGACCATCTCTACATTCATCCAATTCAGTATATCAACTGATATATTAACAGCACTGGCACCGGCTACATCAGCTGCTCTTTCTTCTGTTGTATATACAGAGCTAAAGAACCCATTTAGTAACTCTGCCTTCTCTTGATCCCCTGTGATCAACTACCCATTACCATTATCTAGGGGTCCTACATGTTCAGACCTTGGCTTTTTTGCATTTATATGCTTGAAGAATTTTTTAGGATTTGTTTTACTATCCTTGGCCACCTGCCTTTCATTTTGTATTTTTGCTAATTTTATTACATTTTTACAGATTTTATTAAGCTCTTTATATTTTACAAAGGCTACAGCTGTACCCTCAGATTTGTATTTTTTAAATGCCCTTTTTTTGTCATGTATTGCCCCTTTCACAGAAGGTGTAAGCCATGTGGGGTTTAATTTGAGTCGTTTATACTTATTACCTGTAGGAATAAATTTTGCACTATAATAACTCAAAGTAGATTTGAAAATCTCCCATTTATCATTTGTTCCATTATTTGACATTAGTTCTTCCCAGTCTATATCCTGAATTGCAGCCCTCATCCTGGGGAAATTGGCTTTCTTAAAATTAAATGTTTTTGCCCTCCCAGCCTGCGTTTGTTTTTTACAGTATAGGTAAAATGTAACTATATTGTGATCACTGTTACCGAGGTTTTCACGAACATTGACATTCCCAACAAGATCTGCATTATTAGAAATGACCAGATCCAACAGGGCTTCACCTCTAGTCGGGTCTTCCACAAACTGGCCCATAAAATTTTCCTGCAACAGGTTGAGGAAATGTCTCCCCTTTGCAGTTGAAGCCGAACCATGACACCAATTAATATCCCGGAAATTAAAATCTCCCATTATCACTACAGTACCCGCCTGTGCAGCCCGCTCCATCTGTTTATATATCTGACCTTCCATCTCCTCAGTTATATTGGGGGGTCTATAGATTACACCAAAAGTAATTTTTTCAGTGTTTACCTCCCTTTCTAGTTCCACCCACAAGGTTTCAACCTCCTCACAGTCTTCACCCACTATTGTCTCTTTCACACTCGCCTTCATATCACTTCTCACATACAGACATACACCACCACCTTTCCTATTTGTCCTGTCTTTACGAAAAAGTGTAAAACCCTGTAGATTTACAGCCCAGTCATGTGAAGAGTCCAGCCATGTTTCAGCAACACCAACTATATCTATATTTTCTTCCAGTATCAAGGCCTCCAGCTCCCCCATTTTGCTTGCTAGACTTCTGGCATTTGTGAACATACACTTTAACTTGCCTGTCAGTTTTTCACTTTTATTATCAGAAATGTGATTTGACATTAATCGGTCCTTTTTATTTACACTGATGTTTTGTAACGAAAGGATCTCCTTATCTTGTTGTCTAGTCCTCTCCCCACATTCTGTTTCTCCCCCCACCAATATAGTCTGACCCCTCTCTAACCTGGCTACCCCTTTTTTTTCTACATTGACCTCCCTCCTCAGCCCTAGTTTAAATACTCCGCCACCCCAGCTAGAATTCTCTCCCCCAGCACAGCGGACCCCCTTCCATTTAGGTGCAAATCATCTGCAGAATACAGTTTGTACCCCAATGAAAAGTCAGCCCAGTGCTCTAGGAACCCAAATCCTTCTCCTCTACACCAAGACTTCAGCCATGCATTTAACTCCCTAAGCTCCCGCTGTCTTTCCTGTGATGCGCATGGCACAGGCAGTATTCCTGAGAATACAACCTTGGAGGTCCTTCCCTTCAGCTTGTAGCCTAGTTCTTTAAAATTATTCTTAAGGCTCCTCCACCTACCATTTATTCTGTCGTTGGTACCGACATGGACCACGACAGCTGGATCATCACCAGCCCCTCCCAGCAATTTGTCCACCCGTTCCACCACATGCCGAACCCTGGCACCAGGGAGACAGCAAACCATTCGGTTGAGGTGGTCTTGGCGACAAATAATTCTATCCGTCTTCCTGATTATAGAATCCCCTACGACTATCAATTGTCTTGGCTTACCTGCATTACCATCCCGCCGACTACTAGCTGGGCTGTTCTCCCGGCTGTTAGGGAGATCAGTATCCACTAGGGCTGCCATTTCTGAGACTGACACCCTTGCATCATCACCCAACTTGGCAATTTTGCCTGGAATGTCAGAAACCGGATCGGCCTTCCTTGTCTTTGACCCCTTTCTACTGCCCCTAACTACATTAACCCAGCTACTTACCTGATCCTGCTCACCCATGTCTTCACCCTCCAGTTGTAACCCACTAACTGCATGCTCTGTGAGCAGCAAGCTCCGTCCAAAATTGTCTATCCTCCTCAGTGTTGCATTCTGCTCCTCCAGATCTCTAATACGAGCTTCCAGGTGAACAATATGCTCACATCTGCCACAGAGATATTCACCCTGGAACTCCGGCTCCAGTCGTGCATACATATGGCAAACTGTGCACTGAAGAAAACCTCCAATCTTGCTGTCCATTATCCCAGTTACAAAAAAAACAGCGAACAGGTGTTAATCAAAAAGATAAAGAAGTAGAAGAGCACTTACTTGGGCTTTAACTCCTCTTTTGAACTCCGGTTTTTGGAACTCCACTTAATATACAAACCACTTGTTTTTTCAAGCCACAGAGCAGGCTCTACAGAGTAGTGAGGCCTGATTTATACCACCTGGTAGCAGCTAACCCCTCCCCCTTACTCAGCTACTCAGGAAACTGCAAAGGAAAAATGGTTACAAATTATGTCACTTTTGCAAACTTTGTAGCAAGCAAGCAATCAATACATATATCACATACAATGGCCCCCCACTTTGTCACACACAACACAGTAAATCAATCCGGTTTTTGGAACTCCACTTAATATACAAACCACTTGCTATTCAAGCCACAGAGCAGGCTCTACAGAGTAGTGAGGCCTGATTTATACCACCTGGTAGCAGCTAACCCCTCCCCCTTACTCAGCTACTCAGGAAACTGCAAAGGAAAAATGGTTACAAATTATGTCACTTTTGCAAACTTTGTAGCAAGCAAGCAATCAATACATATATCACATACAATGACCCCCCACTTTGTCACACACAACACAGTAAATCAATCCGGTTTTTGGAACTCCACTTAATATACAAACCACTTGCTATTCAAGCCCCTTTAGTGCCACACACACACATACACACACACACACACACACACACACACACACACACACACACACACACACAGTATAATGCCCCTTTAGTGCCCCCCATACAGTATAATAATAATATTTAATAATATAATATATTATAACCCCTTCAAGGACACAGTATTTTGTCCTCTAATTGTGCCCACACAGTATTATGCCCCCTAAGCCACACACATTATATTGCACCCTATAGTAGCCCTACACAGTATAATGTCCACTTAGTGGCCCCCACACAATATAATGCCCCCCTGCCCTGGGTGCCACACACAGCCCCACTTGTAGATAGTGCCCCCCTGTAGATTATGCCATACAGTCTCCCTGTAGACAGTGCCATAATCCCCCACTTCCTCCTTGTAGACAGTGCCATACAGCCCCCACCTCCACCTTGTAGACAGTGCCATAAAGCCCCCACCTCCCCCTTGTAGACAGTTCCATACAGCCCCCACCTCCCTTGTAGACAGTGCCATACGGCCCCCCACCTCCCTCATGTAGACAGTGCCATACAGCCCCCACCTCCTCCTTGTACACAGTGCCCCCATCTCCCCTGTGTAGACAGTGTCATACAGTCCCCACCTCCCCCTTGTAGAGAGTGCCATGCAGCCCCCTCCTCCCCCTAGTAGACCGTGCCATACAGCCCCCACCTCTGCCTTGTAGACAGTGCCATACAGCCCCCCAACTCCCCCTTGTACACAGTGCCCCCCACCTCACCCTTGTACAGAGTGCCACCCACCTCCTCCTTGTACACAGTGCACCCCACCTCCGCCTTGTAGACAGTAGCTCCCACCTCCCCCTTGTAGACAATTTTGTACATACCCCACCTCCCCCTTGCAGACAGTGCCATACAGCCTCCCACATTCTCCTTGTACACAGTGCAGGAAGGGGGGTGTGGGGCTATCTACAAGGGGGCTGCAAAAAATCTCCTCCTCCTCACATCCACTTTGCGCTATGAGGAGGAGAGACAGCATGGTCGTGGCAGTGGTTCAGAAGAGTGTCGCGGCACCCCCAGAGGGTTTTCACGGCACCCTGGTTGGGAACCACTGGCCTAGTAAATATCAGAGCAGGGAGATACCTCCCTGCTCTGCTATAGTGTTCAATAGTATCTGTGTCCTTAGCAGGGCCGTATTTACAGCTCACGCTGCCCTAGGCACTAAGCCTGAATACGCCCCCATTAAAGCCCTATTTTCTGACCAATTATACTGATATTTGGTCAGTGTTAACAAAGGAGAAGATCAATGATAAAACCGTTGTTTATTGTTGCTCTGCAATTGGGATGTAAAATAATTGTTATCAGTGACACAATTGATAGATGTAAATGCCGCTCATAGTGAAATTTACACTCAGCATTGCTCCCTAGTGCACAGTCCGGTCCTGGTGTCAGGTAGTGTAGACTGAGTTCCCCAAAACTCATGAGTTGTACTGGGAAATGCAGGGCACACTACGCTGTACCAGAATATGAAATCTGCATACATATATTAGCCTTACCCCCCAAATTATTATAATACTACAATAACTAAATATTACCACTATGACTATATAAAACCACTATAATGTAACTAGATAACACGCCATACACTGACTGAATTATACCACCATACTGTGACTAAATAATACCATCATACACTGAATAATACCACCATACTGTGACGAGATAACACCACCATACACTGACTGGATAATACCACCATACACTGAATAATACCACCATACTGTGACTAGATAACACCGCCATACACTGACTGAATAATACCACAATACTGTGACTAGATAACACCACCATACACTGACTGAATAATACCACCATACTGTGTCTAGATAATACCACCATACACTAAATAATACCACCATACTGTGATGAGATAACACCGCCATACACTGAATAATACCACCATACTGTGACTAGATAACACCACCATACACTGAATAATACCACCATACTGTGACTAAATAATACCACCATACACTGAATAATACCACCATACACTGGTGGTATTATCTAGTCACAGTATGGTCGTATTATTCAGTGTTTGGTGGTATTATTTAGTCACAGCATGGTGGTATTATTCAGTGTATGGTGGTGGTATCTAGTCACAATATGGTGGTATTATTCAGTCAGTGTATGGTGGTATTATCTAGTCACAGTATGGTGGTATTATTCAAACACTGAATAATACCACCATAAAATGACTATATAACACTATGGGAAGAAAAAAGTTGTGCGCAACCATGCAAACATTTCAAAATGTCTGATAGGGAAACATTGAAATTGATGCGCATGTCATCCTAATGATAAAAACTAGCCTTATAGCCAAGTTCCCCCCCACACACACAAGCAGACTATAACTAAACCCCGATCCGCCACATATTTTGTTTAAGATGTATTCACACTTTGCGTTCATATTTTGATGCAATTTCCACAAAATTAAATAAAGCTGCAATACGGTTGCACATAGAGTAAACACTGTGGATTTTCCGCAACGGATTTAATTGCGGAAAGTTTGCAGCATAATACAGTAGCAGCAGATTGGATGAGATTTTAACAAGTCTCATCTCTACACAGAAACTGTACATAAATTGACCTGCGGTGTTTTTTTTTAATAATCTGCAGCATGTCAATTTATGCTGTGGAATCGCTGCTCTTGTATTGTAGTAGTTACCCATTGAATTCAATGGGAGGTAGAAATGCTGCGATTCCGCCCCGAAAATCTCAAATGTGAAGAAAAAAGTTTATTCTTACTCCCGGCTGTAGTCATAGCGATACATATTCTCTTCTAAGCACAGCCCGGCCTCCCAGGATGACAATTCATCCCATGTGACTGCTGCATCTTTTCAGTTGTTCAGTTGTGTGACTGCTGCAGCCGATCAAAGGCTGCAGCGGTCACATGGACTGCAGCGTCATCCCAGGAGGCCAGAATAAACTCAGAAGAGAATACGCATCGCTATGAATACGGCTGAGAGTATTAGCTTTTTTTATTTTTATTTCTGCAGTCTTTCCGCAGCGGACATGCCGCCCGAAAAACTGCACCAATATTTGGTGCGGTTTTTTCAGGTGGAATTCCCTGCGGTTTCCAGGACAGATACTCTGTGTAGTTTTATGCCGTGTATCTGCCCTGTGTGTCTTTACCCCTATAATCAAGTTGCTCTCCCCAACAAAAATGATCTCAAAAGAATCCTTTCTCCCCACGCATAACATTTGCAGCCAACTTCCCTGCCCCCACATATCATTTATAATAAGCTCCTACACAACAAAATAAACTATACAGAAGTCCCCCTCCCCCACAAAATAGATTTGTAAAGAATCCCCCCCAAACTCCTATAGTATTTAGACAATGTCCCCTCCCCCACAAAATCAATGTCCCCTCCCCCACAAAATCGATCTATAAAGAATCCCCACATAGCACCTATAAACAAGTATCCACTCCCCTACAAAATCGATCTATGCAAAAAAAAAACAACCATCCTGTTACACATCATTTGTAGCTCCCTCTTTCCTCCTCCCACACACAGCACATACATGAACATGGATTACACTAAAGCTGCTGCTCTTACCAGAGTCCGGAGCTCCGTGGAGGAGTCTTCACTGTGACAGCAGCAGAGGAGAGCTGCGGGAGGCGCTGAGTCTGTGTGGCTGTGCAGTACAGGCCATGCTGATTGGTGGAGCAGACAGAGGCCCCTGCTGCTCCACCAATCAGCGCTCACTTCACAATGCAAAGGAGATGAAGGAACATTTCTCCTCTCTGATGTGTGGCCTGTATGTGAACCCCCTCCCCGCCCCCTTTTTACTTAGGCCAGCGGCAATCAAGGAACGGGGTTGTAAAAAAATAATTACATTTGGCGCCGCCGTCGGGAAGGAGCCGACCTAGCACTGCTGAGTCGCCGGCCCGCTGCTTCTGAAACACAAGCAGGGGAAGGGAGCAAGCGCAGCGCCCCCTTCCACCTGCTGGAGTGATGCGCCCTGTACAATGGCACAGGTCTCACACCCTTAAGATGTTTTCCTGCATACTATATTTTTACCTAAAATAAAAATCCAAATGTATATGTACAGAATATACAGTATATGCATACTATATGTGTATGTATTTATATATATATATATTATATATGCCAATCAATCAAAACATTAAAACCAACTTTATTCAGGGGGCTATTACGATTGCGACGATACCAAATCTATATGGTTTTCTTATGTTTTACGACTTTTACACAGTAAAAACACTTTTTTTTTTAAAAATTGTGTTTTTGCCTCTCTGTATTTGAAGAGCCATTTATTTTTTATTTTTCCACCGATGCAGCTGTATGAGGGCTTTTGCTTTTGTGGGACGACTTGTAGTTTCTATCAGTACCATTTTAGAGCACATGCGACTTTTTGATCACTTTTTATTGAAAAAAATTTAAGCCATTATTTTTTATTTTATTTTGTACAGCTTTCGCCGAGCAGGTTAAATAACATAACAGCTTTATAGTTGGGGTCGTTACGGATGCGGCGATACCAAATATGTGTAACTTTTTTACTTTTTTCTTTCATAATAAAGCATTTTGTAAGAGGACAAAGTGTGTTTTTCATTTTTTTCCCATTTATTTATTAATAACTTTGTTTAACTTTTTTTTAACTTTTTTACTAGTCCCACTAGGGAATTTCACTATGCAATCGTCCGATCACTTTTATAATACACTGCAATATTTCTGTATTGCGGTGTATTACTGCCTGTCCGTTTACAACGGACAGGCATCTGCTAAGTCATGCCAGAGGTATGGCCTAGCAGGAATTCACTACAGGCAGACCTAGGGGCCTTTATTAGAAACCCAGCTGCCATAGAAGACACTGGCACAATACGATCGCATGCAGGGTGCTGGTGGGGTGAGAGAGGGAGCTCCCTCCTTCTCTCCAAAACCACTTAGATGCGGCGCTCGCTATTGAGCGCCGCATCTAAGGGCTTAAACAAGCGGATTTCGATCCCCCCACACGAGCAGCGATGCCCCAAGCTCTATGCTACCGGCGCCACAGATTTATTCTGATGTAGCGCTTTAAAAAGGCGTATTCATCAGAATAAAGCCCGTTAGTGGAAGGCATATTGGCGGTCACTAACGGGTTAAGTCCTGTAAGCTGCGAGGTGGGGACTTGTTTTTCCAGCACATCACACAGATGCTAAATCGGATTGAAATCTGGGGAATTCGGAGGCAAAGTCAAAACCTTGAAATCTTTGTTGTGTTCCAAAACAATTCTTGAACAATATTTGCAGTGTGATAGGGTGCATTATCCTGCTGAAAGAGGCCACTGATATTAGGGAATAGCATTGCCATGAAGGGGTGTATATGGTATGCAGAAATGCTTAGGTAGTAGGTATGTGGCAAAGTAACATCCACATGTATGCCAGAGTCCAAGGCTTCCCAACAGAACAGTGCCCAGACATCACACTGCCTTCACTGGCTTGCCTTCTTCCTATAGTGCATCCTTATGCCATCGTTTCCCAGTCTTCGACATAATGTAAATGAGAACGAGATTACTCAGACTACCTTCTTCAATTACTCCAATGTCCAGTTCTGAAGCTCACGTGACTATTGTGGGTGCTTTCGGTTGTGGACAGGGGTCAACATGGGCACTCTGACCATTCTGTGGATATTCAGGCTAATAATATTGCAAGTTGCGATGCACTGTGTGTTCTGAATCCGAACCACAGCAATTCACTGTGGCATAGATTCTACTAGATGTTGCAATCGTTCTGCAGGAAAATTGACCCATGCGGACAGTATGGCTTCTTACAATTGCCGCTAAAGTGTCCGTGTGCCATAAAGTAAACAGCGGTCAAGAACGGATCAGCTTGGTCGGCCAAAATGCTTAAGTAAGTCCTAGGATTCAAACTTACAAATATCAGAGAACCAAGGGTGTGCCAAGAAAACATTTCCCACACCATTACTAAACCTCTGCCAGCCTGATCAGGAATGAATTAACACCTGACAGGAATGGTTTATCAATTTATGCTGCTTGTGCCAAATTCTGGTCCTCCTATCAGCATGGTGCCACAGAAATCTGGATTCATCTGACCAAGTGATGTTTTTCCACTGCTCATTTTGCATTCTTTTGCCCACTGTAGTCTTGCCTTTCTGTTTAGACAGCAATGGCACTCAAACCGGTCGTTGGCTGTTAGCCGATCCAAGTTAAGGAATGAAGAGTTTTTTTTCTTCAGACATATTAGTTGGAGCACCAGCATTATATTTGGCTGCAATTTGCTTGTCTTTGCAGTGTCTGTTCGGCAGAATGATTCTTGACATCCTACTCTGACTCCTTTCATCAACCAGTTGTTTACGTCTACAGGATCCCCTTTCGCTGGATCTTTTTTCTCAATCTCTATTATCGGTAAATTCTCGAAACTGTTGTATTAGAAAATCCCACAAGGTTTACAGTTTTTTAAATACTCGCCCCAGCTAGTATAGTAGCGATGACCAAGCCTCGCTCTAAGTCACTCAGATCGCTCGATTTTCCCATTGTAATGTGGATTCACATTGAAACTGATCCATAGAAAATGACCTCACTTGATTTTGTGCAGGCACTTTGGTGCCTAAATTCCATAAGGGGAAGCTCCAATCTTGAAAGTGCTGGTGTCTCTAATAAATTTACTATTCAGTGTATCACTATGAGTATAATGCTCCAGAAGCAGAGCTTATTATCAAATCTCTTCTGCTTGTAAAAGAAGTATAATGATAACTATGCATTAAGAAACTGTTGATCTATCTCCATTTCCTTTTTTCTCTTCAGCACGACATGCTTCTTTACACTGTAGGAGGGAATGCTTTTATTTATTTAATTCTGCCTGGGAAAGGTTCCCTGTGAATTGAAACATTGCTTATATTTGGCCAATAGAATTCTACTAGAACTGTCTTCCACCATTAGTTAATAGAATGACTGCCTTCCCCAGTCATAAGATGTGACAAATCAAGTAGTAAGGATCTGAGTGAGTTTGACAAGGTCCAAATCGTGATGGCTAGACTACTTGGCCAGAGCATTAACAAACCATCAGGTCTTGTGGTCTGTTTCCGGTATGCAGTGGTTAGTACCTACCAAAAATGGTTAGAGGAAGGACAACCAGCGACAGGGTCATAGGCGCTCAAAGATCATCGATGCACATGGGGAGCGTAGGTTAGACCCCACAGAAGAGCTACTGTAGCACAAATTGCTAAAAATGTTAATGATGGCTATGATAGAAAGGTATCAGAACACACATTGCATAGCAGCTTGCTGCATTTGGGGCTGCGTAGTAGCAGAACGGTCAGAGTGCCTGCATTGGTCCCTGTCCACTCCAAAACGCGCCTACAATGGCCACATGAGCATCAGAACTGGACAATGGAGCAATGGAAGGAATGGTTTGAGGATCATGACAAAGAGTTGAAGGTGTTGACTGACAAAATTGTAAATAATCTAATTCGAACGCTCATGCCATACACTTGACACTTCAGCTGGCCAAAAAAATCCAAATCCGATCACATTTTTGACATTCAACAATCGGCCTAAATATATATATAGCACATTCATTTTCTCCTACTCTGTTTTCTTATTTAATTATTCTACTAAACAATTATTCCATTTAACACATCTCGAAAACTTACAGTATGTTCCCCTATATTTAATCATGGACTTTCATTGACTCTTTACTTGCTTTGATTTATTTTCTAATTGGACACTTTAATGATTACATTAAGAAGTTATACAATTAAATTATTTTATTATTAAAAGTGTCTCCATTACAAAAGTGATTCTGAGCCCACAGGGCAGCCAAAAAATACTTCTGCCCAAAGGTGCAAAGAGCAGCACACAGGACATTTTCACGCCAATCTGTAGTCCGCAATCTGACTGCTTGCAGAGGTTGTTACAACATGCTTCCACTTGTGAAGGGAGCAATTTTGATGATAATAATAATAATATTATATTAGACAATTAGATTCCTTATATAATATTTAAAGTCCCTGTAAAATAGAGTTTCACTTTAAAAGTTGGGCCAGAACAGCAGGCTCTGGATGAGGGGAATTTCTGTGTGGAATTAATGTGACCTAATGAAGGCAGAATGTTTTTACTTCTGGACGCAGAAGCAAATCCTAAGCATTTCTGAACTAAATTATGTGTACAGTATACATTGTCATATAAAAATAGATTTCTGGGCGACAGGGTTACTTTAAAAAGAGCAGATGTTCAGAAAGTAAAAGCTCAAAATAAATACATTTATGAAGCTATTACTGACTAATGTTCTGCAGACTATGAGACAATTTGCACATTATTAGACACATTGGTAAAAGCAGTGCCATGCAAATGAGACACTGTGCGGATCTGCATGATCCAAGTTTAATAGTTCAACTACTTTCACCTCTGGCTGTGCATAGGGTTATAAAGACATGACAGTCTTGCTTCACTAGTAATAAATGAGGTTTGTTTCCCTGGGAAGCCAAGAGAATTCCCATGCCTAGGTGGTCTAAATGGCAACAAATGGATAAGGTTGAGAGAAAAGATGGCACAGGAACAAATGAATACTGCAGGATGAACTGGATGAATTATTTCTGTGAGCAAACACAGAGCTATTATGTTCTTTTACCTGTTCTGATTGTAAATGGCCCTCTTACACTGATTCAAATTGCCCTCATCTCTATGTGATAACAGAATACAAACAGAGAATTCCTCCTAGAATGGTGGAAAAGTTCTCTTCAAACAACAGTGAAGTTCAAATGTCAAGAAATGTAAATTTCCATTCTAATTATTTTTCTTCACTTTGCGAGTTTTACTAAATCCACATTTCCCTTATATAAATTTATTCTATATACCATTGTATACTACTTACAAATCTTCTCCATCCCCCAACTCTTTCAACTCCCAACAAACTATCTACAGTTTGGTCCAAAATAAGTTGGACAGTGACACAATCTTCATGATTTGGGTTCTGCATGCCACCACATTTGTTTTGAAATGAAACAACTGAGATGCAATTTAAGTGTAGACTTTCAGGTTTAATTGCAACCATTTTTTCTACACAGCCTCTTCATTTTAGGGGCTCAAAAATAATTGGACATATTAACATTACCATAAATAAAATGGTTTTTTTTTAAATACTTTGTAGAGAATCCTTTGCAGGCAATGACTGTCTGAAGTCTGGAACCCATGGACATCACCAAACACTGGGTTTCCTCCTTTGTGATGCTTTGCCAGGCCTTTGCTGCAGCTGTCTTCAGTTGTTGATTGTTTGTGGGTCTTTCTGCCTTAAGTTTTTTGTCTTAAGCAAATGAAATGCAGCTCAATCGGGTTGAGATCTGGTGATTGACTTGGCCATTGCAGAATATTCCACTTCTTTGCCTTAAAAAAAAAACTCCTGGGTTGCTTTTGCAGTATGTCTTGGCTCATTGTCCATCTGTACTGTGTAGCGACGTCCAATCACCCTTGCTGCATTTAGTTGAATCTGAGCAGAAAGTATATCCCTGAACACTTCAGAATTCATCCGGCTTCGGTCTTCAGTCACATCATCAATAAACACTAGCGACCCAGTGCCTTTGGCAGCCATGCATGCCATCACACTGCCTCCACCATGTTTTACAGAGGATGTGGTGTGCTTTGGATCATGAGCTGTTCCAAGCCTTCTCCATACATTCTTCCTCCCATCATTCTGGTACAGGTTGATCCTAGTTTCATCTTTCCAAAGCATGCCATTCCAGAATTGGGCTGGCTTATTTAGATGTTGTTTTGCAAAGTCTAATCTGGCCTTTCTATTTTCGACGTCCAGGCCTTTTGGAGATCACCAGTGCGGTGGTTTTTTTTTTGTCAAGAATGTACCAAACTGTTGATTTGGCCACTCCTAAAATTTGTGCCCTCTCTCTGATGTTTTTTTTTTCTTTTCAGCCTAATGATGGTCTGTTTTACTTGCATTGAGAGCTCCTTTGACCTCATGTTGTGGGTTCACAGCAACAGCTTCCAAATTCAAATGCCACACCTGGAATTACCTCCAGACCTTCTACCTTCCTAATTGATGATGGATTAACGAGGGAATAGTCCATGCAGACCATTAAATAGCTTTGGAGATAATTGTCCATTTACCTTTGGTCCCTTGAAAAAGAGGCAGCTACATAGTAAAGAGCTTTAATTCCTAAACCCTTCCTCAAATTAGGATGTGAATACCCTCAAATTAAAGCTGAGAGTCTGCACTTTAAGCCCATATTGATTATATAACTGTATATTTAATATGTTTTGGTAAACCGCTAGAATGCCCAAAATTGTGTCACTGTCCAAATAATTTGGTCCTAACTCTATCTATCTATCTATCTATCTATCTATCTATCTATCTATCTATCTATCTATCTATCTATCTATCTATCTATCTATCTATCTATCTATCTATCTATCTATCTATCATCTATCTATCTATCTATCTATCTATCTATCTATCTATCTATCTATCTATCTATAAATTCAAAAGGTAGGCAGCAATCCACATCATAGTATCAAAGTAAAAACAGTTTATTTACCCATATGGCAAAGTGCAACCTTTCAGCCACAACATGGGCCTAAAATGTGGGACCAGAGGTCGTGGCCCTGAGGCTTGCACACACAACCCTCCTTTAAAAGGAATTAATTTTTACTTGATGCTGCTCTTCTTTGTATATATGTCTATCTATACCAGTATGTTCTTCCCAATTAACCCCTCAAGGACTGGGACAATTTTGACCTTGAGGGCAAGAACACCTTTTTTTGCGTATTTGCATAACTTTTTTATTTTTTGTTTGACGTAGCTGTATGAGGCTTTGTTTTTGCATGAAGAGTTGTACTTTATTTAAGTGCCATTGTTTGCATTAGTGTTTAATTTATATTAAGTTTAATTTTCACAAAAATATGGAAAATAAGCAGATGGCATTACAGAAATTCCCTGCAGTCTATACCTTTTTATATGCATGATTAACAGCATATAAAGGATTAAACAATAGAGATAAGAGGTTTCTCTGATTTCCACCGACAGAACGGGGTTGCGGCTGTGTGTTACATCTGTTCCTCCACTCCTGATAGATGGTGTAACTATGCCTGTAACAGTGCCTGCATGAAAGCATGATGAGTGTGCTTGTTATGATGAGAGTAGTGTTTGCTGCTCATGATGGGCATACTCCTCATGGGTTGGGAGGCTTTAAAAGGTTTACCTTCTTAACACTTATTACCCTTGCTTTGAGGTAACAGACTGGGGAGTTTTTAGAGTAGGAGCTGATGGATGTCATCTAAATGACGTTACGGATTGTGTAATTGATTATATTAATTTTGCACAGACTTTTGTGTACCTGAGGTGCAGGTGAAGTGTTCTGGAAACAACAAACCGTGTGTAGGAAAGAATCTTAAAGGGTTGTTGAACAGAAAGGAAAAGGCCCATAGAGAACGGGATGTTGAGGTGATTAAAATAGTACAATGTGAAATGCGGCGTAAAATCAGAGAAAGTAAGGAAGTGTATGAATCGGTGTACGGGCTCATAGACTTTCTATTGAGTCCTTACACCAATATATTTATTTCCGGAAAAAGCCGATCAGACACCAAGCGGCTGAGCACTTGCAAGAGCCCTTCAGCTGCTTTGTTCTAACGATTGGCGGGGGTCTCAGTGCTCAGACCCCCACCAATACAAACTTCTGACATGTCACTATAACATATCAGAAGTTTGTCAAATGTTTAGCTACACTTTAATAAGACCTGAACGAATGAAAAAAATTTAGAGAATGCATATTGATTGTGGAGTGTCAAATTGGATATTTGACTACTTGAGGGGGCGCCCACAGTATGTGCGTAGTGGAGCATGCACTTCACGGATGGAGATTAGTGATATTGGGGCACCATCACCAACAGGGGACTGTGTTGTCACCATTTTTATTTGCGTTATATACGGCAGATTTTAGGTAGCAGTCAGAAAGCTGTCACCTACAGAAGTATTCTGATGATACTGTAATTATGGGGGTGGTAAAGGGGGGCTGTGAAAAAGAATATAGGGATTTGATATCTGCTTTTGTTATTTTGAGTTTGGAAAATAAATTAGACCTAAATATAGTAAAATGAAAAAAAAAATGGTTATTTACTTACGAAGAAAAGCAGAGACAGTGGTGCCGGTGTCTATTTTTTTCTTTTTTTATCAGGCAGGCGGTGAAAAGGGTTGCATCGTATAAATATTTGGGTATATATTTGGATCAAAGTTTTGATTAGATTGAGAACACGGAAAAGGTGTATAAAAAGGCAATGGGCCGGTTGTATTTTTTACGTAATTTGTGCTCCTTTAATGTGTGTAACAAACTGATGGTAATGTTTGAGGTGGCGAGTGTTCTTTTTTATGGTGCAGTCTGCTGGGGGGTAATATCAGGGACGCTGAGAAGAATAAGTTAAATAAGGTGATTAAAAAGTGAAGATCTATCATGGGTAGTAATGTGCCGTTATTTGATGAGGTATTAAGAAAAATAATATTGGGGAAGATTAGTGCAATTATTTTGGCAGTCACATCCATTGCATAATATTTTGATCAATAACCAAAGTTGTTTTAGTCATCGCCTCCTACAATTTCGTTGTGGAAGGGAAAGATATAGACGATCTTTTATGCCGGTGATTACAATTTATAACAGGTCCGTATTAAAGAGTTAAATTGGGTATTTTTATGGTTTTAACGGGCATGATGGAATAGAGGGTATGTGTAGAAATGTTGCAATGTTGTCATAATGTTGTTGTTATGTTGATTTGTGTTTTTTGTACTTTTTTTTAATTGTTGATGTATTGTGGTTTGTTAATGTATGAGATATATTGTAATTGGGGGTCACAACTACAAATTAATTTCCCTGAGGGGATGAATAAAGTTTTATCTGTCTGTCTGTCTGTCTATTAATCACTGCTCCAATTTACTTGTGCATCACACAGGGCCCCCACTGCCACACAGCGCGCTGATGACTAAATAGATTCTCTGGTGCTTCCTGGTTATGGGCCGGTCTCTTTAGGAGCCGTTCACATATGTCCGGCGTGTGCTTCAGTTTACCTCCGGCGTGTTGAAGAAAAGCCGGAGGCAAACTGATGCTAGAACGGATCCTATAGTTTCTATGGGATCTGTTCTGTCACGGAGGACATCAGTTGTGGCGCTATACGGCTCCAGACCTCCCTGGGAGCCGGATCTAAAAACGTTACCTGCAGTGTTTTTGGTTCCGGCTCCCAGGGAGGTCTGGCACCCTATCCTATCTATTTTAATGGTGGCCATATGAACAACGGGTGCTTCCCGGCGGGAAGATGGATGCTAGCTAGGAACGGAATCCACGGTCATTGCATTGCTGGGGATTCTGCTCCAGGCGGAGACACTGATGACTACCCTCCCACCCAGGGCCGGCCTTAGGGGTGTGCGACCTGTGCCATTGCACATGGCGCATCACCCCAGCAGGTGGAAGCGGGTGCTGCGCTGGCTCCCTTCCCCTTCTTGTTTCAGAAGCGCCCAGACCCAACGACTCAGCAGTCTCCTTTCCGCCAGGCCGCTTCTTCACTCAGTGACGTCGCTGCTGCTGTAGCAGACATCGTGGCTGCTAGCGGCAACACCGGGCATGAGGGTGCCCGTCGGGACGGGACACCCCATGGCCAGAGGTGACGCTAGCAGCCGCTGTGGCTGCTACAGCGGTAGCGATGCCACTATAGCAGCCACTATAGCAGAGCAGGGAGGTACCTCCCTGCTCTGCTATCTACTAGCGCCACTGTAGCTCCCTGAAGGAGCGGAGTCCCCATGTGGCTGGGGATTCCACTTCTGGAGCGCTCCACTTGATGTCTCTGTCCATATATGCATGAATCTTCTCCAGGAGTGGAATCCCCGGTCACAGAGTCAGCAACGCTTTGTACGGGGATTCCGCTTCAGGAGTTGCCCCTGATGTCACTGTCCATATATGGACAGAGACATGAAGGGGAGCGCTCCAGGAGCGGAATCTCTGGCCAAATGGGGATTTTGCTCCGTCTGCAGGAAGGGTCAGAGGGTGCTATCTACATGTGGGCTGTGTGGCACTACCTTCTGTGGGCTGTGTGGCACTATCTTCAAGGGGACTATGTGGCACTACCTACAAGGGGGCTGTGGGCTTTGTGGCACTACCTACAAGGGGGCTGTGGGCTGTGTGGTGCTACCTACAAGGGGACTGTGTTGTGTGGTGCTACCTACAATGGGACTGTGTTGTGTGGCACTAACTACAAGGGGGCTGTGTGGCGTTATCTACAAGGGGGCTGTGTGGCGCTACCTACAAGGGAGCTGTGTGCCCGTATCTACAGGGGGGCTGTGTGACATTATCTACAGGGGGTACTGTGGCATTATATACAGAGGCCCCACATCTCCTACATATCCCACACCATGCTGGGATTTCTTTTGTTTCTATTCACACAGTAGGGCCGTTAAAAAGGCCACCTCGGTCCCTTTTTGATGGCCTTTTGCATCTGTTTTGCATCCGTTCCGTGTCTGTGTTTTCATTTTTGACGGCCGGTTGTGACCCGTTGTGCATCAGTTTTCACTGTACATTTTTAATATTGATGATTTTCATGTGTAGATAATGCCACAGTGCCCTCTGTAGATAATGCCATACTCCCCTCTGTATATAGTGCCACACTTTCCTCTGTATATAGTGTAGATAATGCCATAGTGCCCTCTGTAGATAGTGCCATAGTGCCCTCTGTCTATAGTGCCATACTGCTGTCTGTATATAGTGCCACAGAATCCCTGTAGATAATCCCACAGTGCCCTCTGTATATAGTGCCACAGTGCCCTCTGTAGATGCCACTGTGCCCTCTGTAGATAATGCCACCCCTCTGTAGATAATGCCACAGTGTCCTCTGTAGATACTTTCACACTGTTCTCTGTATATAGTGCCACACAGCCTCTTGTAGAAAAGCGCCACCCACGCCCCTGTATAAATAGCGCCAGCCATGCCCCCTGTAGATAGTGCCACCCATGCCCCTACTGTAGTTTGTGCCACCCATGCCTCCCTGTAGATGCTGCCGCCCATGCCCACCTGTATATAGTGACACTCATGCCCACCTGTAGATACCCAACGCCCCTCCTGGAGAAGCCCCTGACGTCAATGTCCATATATTGGAAACAAAGAAAAAGGGTGGGCACGACACTATATGTAAAAAAAATGTGGTTGGAGTGCTGACGTAACAAATGTGTAACAACTACACGCGTACCCCAAAGCTGTACCAATGGCGATACGTGTGGGGTCTCAGCCCCACCGTACCAACGGCGATGCGCATGGGGTTTCAGCTCCACTCTTGCCCTCACAGGACCCGGTCTTTAATTCCACCAGCATGGTGTGGTAATCGCATCTTTTCCCATCTTTCTTACTGTCTTTATCCATTTGCATTCTATATTTGACATTGCATTTTCATTTATCAAATGCAGATTTTTCCGAGTGTCCTTTCTTTTAAGTGACATTTTTTCTGTTCAAATTCTTATAGGGCAAAAGTGGGGGTCCCACTGGTATATATTTAGGCCAGGGACATGTGCTCTCTTTTTTTTTTTTTTTCTTCGATTTTAATTTTAGATGCTTTTTTCCCCTTTGAATACTGCTGTGATCGCTTTCTAATTTTTCATGTTTATTGTAATAAAGTAATTTAAATTGTTTTGGATCTGCAACTCTAGTAGCATTTGCCTTTTCTCTTCTGTTTATGTAATGTCCACATATGGACAGGGTTGTCAGGGGCTTCCTCTAGGAGCGGAATGCTGATGCTCTGGCCAGGGATTCTGCTCCTAGAGGGAGCCCCTGAGGTGACTTATAGACAGTGACATCAGGGGTTACCTCTAGAAATGGAATCACCAACCAGAGCATTGCCAATGCTCTGGCAGAACATTCCACTCCAGGAGTAGCCCCTGACATCACTGTCACCAAGGAATCCTCTGCCACAGCTTCGGCAACAATCTGGCCGTGTATTCCGCTCCTACTGCAGTTCACAGTTTTATAGCCTTCTCCCATTCAAGTGTATACTAAAATACTGTCAACCGCCGCTACAAGTGTGGGGCCGCGATTCACAGAGTGAGCAGAAAAGGAAATGAAGGGGAAGCGACGATCGTACAAGCATCACGGCCCCTTCAAAACAGCTGATCGGCGGGGCTGCGTGAGACGGGCCACCACCGATCAGATATTGATGACTTATCCTGAGGATAGGCCATCAATTTTTGTGGACTGGAAAACCCCTTTGACACCCCAAAAAAGATTATTTTATGGAAAGTAGACCCCCAAGGTATTCATTTAACGACATATCAAAGATTTGATAGATTATTTGTGGTGTTGTATATCCCCCACCTGGATTATTGTAAATTCACTTCTCCGTAGTATCAGAATAAAGAAAGAGTAGATCCGGAGTACTAAAATATAACTTTTACTGGTATAGGTAAAAAATAATGAACAAACATGTAAAACAACATGAGGATCCTATCTGCCAATACTGCATACAGATATTTATTTATTTTCCATCATTTCGGAATATTGTCAAGATTTCTATTGACAGCGATGAACAGCAATAAATCAGTCCGCCTTTTGTGTGGTTTCCTAATATGAATGGTGCTTGATTTTTGGATCACATGTGGAAAAAATGTAAAAAACAACAGTGGGGCAATTGCCCTCCTACCCCGTATTTGGTTGGTAGTCCTCCACGTAAATGTGTCCAGCGAAATATATTGAATCCTCTCTTTGGATGGTGGAAAACGACAGGTAATTCTCCCTACGCGTTTCCTGCTGACCAGGCAATTCCTCAGGGGAGATAGGTCGATGAAGCAGTGATGTCCAAAGTCAGGGTTTGCTGCTTGAAATGTGGCTGTCAATCTTAATGGAGAGGAATGCTCAATAACTTAGAGCATGTTGAATCAAAGCAGCAGTTGTTTTCAATGTGCTGCTCGGCTGTCATTTCTTGCACGAGGGAAAGCTCGATTAGAGCAAGTTTGCAGTGGCAAAAGGAATCCTTAAGTTAGAACAATCTTGCAGTGGCAACGATTATATCCTTCCTGGTAGGAGGTAAACAAAGAACGCCTGTCCCTGGCTAAATGAAGAAACAAAATCAAACATGCTGATAATTTTTTCCCCAAACGCAGACCTCAACTGTCCACACAATGTTCAGCACCAGGACCTTGTATGTGCTGCAGCACATACCAGACCTGATGTGGCGGTCTGAGAGGATCCAGGGCAGACCCCCTGCGGACAAGCGAAGAGTAAAAGCTTTTTTATAGATATGGATATATGGCTTGAAAAAAGTTCCATGGTGGAACTGAAACATCGCTTGGCTTTAGACATGGGCAAAGAAAACGACAGATTTTTTTACTGGACCTATATATATAGGATCTGGAGGGGATGGCACAGGGCACGGCACTTCCTGGTTATGCAACCTGTCTATTAGGTGGAGAGTCCATGGTTCAGGGTCTACATCAATTAGCCAGAGCAGAAAATAGCTACAAAGACCATTCTTTTTCTGAAGAATTTCAATGCACCATTTAATGCTTGATTTTGCCTGTGCCGGTGATGAAGGAGAATTGAGCACATAGTCCTGCCAGGTTTCCCTGCAGATTACAGCATAAAACTGTGGGTACCTGCAGCAGGAAAACCTGTGATCAGTTAATTTTCAGAGCTTTCATTTAACAAAAAGGGTTTATACAAAACTAGACAACCCCTTTTAAGAAACACTGCATAGTCCATATCAGCTCATATTTCACAATTTGAAAAGCTAAATAAAATTTCTCTTTAGCTGTAAAATGAACATTTAGAACAGATAATTAGCTGTAATAACTTCAGAATTAAAAAAAATATATAGGACACACTGTCCAATTCTTTTTTTCTAAAACCAAAAAGTCTTTTAAATGCTTCTATTCCAGTGTTCTCCATATAATATTATAACTTTCATTTAAATACTTAAAGAACATGAAATACAGAGTAACAGAGTATTTTCTATATTCTTTGAAAATAAACATTTTATTAATGACTTCCACAAAGAGTTTTTAGATTTCGCCATAATTATGTCTTTACATGTATTTTTGCATTATTCTGTGAAACAAATTTGCTGTTATTAATACATCAGAGACATTTTCATTCTCATTAAATTATTATACTGAAAATGTTTCAAGCATTAAAGTTACCTATTTATTGCTAAAAGTGTACTACAACACAACTGTATTCATTATTTTGTGGCAGAATAATTTTTTTTTCTTAACACATAAAAATCTATATTAAGCAATATGTTTTGAACAAACTAAAACTTATACAAGGTGTCATTTATATTATAAATACAGTTTTCACTTATCTTTTGCTATATAATTTACTGTCTTGTATTGATTTTATTTTACCATTCATTATCTACCCTCTAACAACTCAATTGTTCTTAAAGTTTATATGAATAATAGCCATTTTCTCACCGAGGATGAAACCTCCATAACATTCAATCTTTGCCAGGGAGGTACATAAAAAGTGCATTCAACTTGACATTATGGTCATTATGACCCTCAGGAGCTGTGCTATAAATGTCATTAGTTGTTGTCAGACAGTACTAGCCTTTATGTTCCACAATCTGCAATGGTTAAGCCTTATTTATTGTAATAGTGAGCACCAATAACACAAAATGACATTAATATTGAAACAAGATTAGTGAATGTACATATAATATCTCCCCAGGGCTAACATTACATAATTTAACTACACACTGGTAATAAACTTTAAATTGCTTTATCTAGGAAATGAATGAGGCAGACCCGGATTGTATGTAAATATTGTTATGTAACGTTTACAATATGCAGGTATTTTAAGGCTGGGTACACACAGTGTTTTTTGCAGAAGGAAAATCTACCTCAAAATTCCGTTTGGAATTTTGAGGCCGATTTTCCTCTGCCTGCACGCCGGTTTTTGCGGCATTTTCGCCCACGGTCATTGAGCGCCGCTGGCATAAAACGTCAACGGGAGGTCAGAGGCGTAAACGCCCAAAGATAGGGCATGTCCCTTCTTTTTCCCGCGAGCCGGTTTTTCCGCTCATGGGAGAAACGCCTCCGCCTCCCTTTGAAATCAATGGGAGGCATTTTCGGATGTTTTTTGGCGCGTTTTCCGACGCAGTTTCCGCGTCAAAAAACGTGTCAAAAAACTCTGTGTGAACTGGCCCTAACAGTCTACACACCTCTAAGGTATGTTTAACTGGTAACTTATTGCAAAAAAATGTTGGAAATAAAAGTTAATTTCAATAAAGTAAAGATCTTTAGCGTTCATGCACATGGTTTATTACAGGTCTGTGTTGTATGGATGCATAAAAAAAGTGCCTGTAGTGTGCTATGAGCCCATATACTCAGTAAAATTGTGGCATGTTCATATTCTGTATTACAAGGGTAATCACCCCTAGTAGCTCTTCCATTAGGAGACAATACAGTGCCTCATGAAGACACTATACGGCAGCACATGGACGTGTGTCTGCAGGTAAGATTATAGGGAGAGCAAAAGGGAAGATTGCCAAATGGCCTCCAATGCCTATGGGTCTTCACCTCCTAGTTTCTTACAGCACTTCCAAGACATTCCCAGCACCAAGACATAGCAGCAGAAGAGATGATTATGTGATTATGTAGCTTTTATTAACATATATTTCTAAGGGTAGGAGAAACACAGTGGCCAAGCATTTGTGCCATAAGAAGAGGAGGTATAAGCCACTGCCATGCACCTACACATTGCTTTCCTACAGGGGAGCAATGGACCAGATGTGTTAAAACACCACCCTCCCAATCCTTGTTTTCCCCTGCAGTAGACATCAGGGTAAAGTGCTCCCACATATTTATTGGAGGAATCTACTGACAATTATCTAATGTGTACGGCCAGTTTAAGTTAACCACACAGTTACTAAGGAGGTGGCCTCACCAGTATTTTTTTTTGCCCAGGAGCTTCTACCAATCTTTTATTGGCCCTGCGTGTTCATGAGTTCTAAGTGTCTGAATTGTTGTTTGATTTGAGGAATAAGGTTTTCTGATGTACACAGATGTAACCCTATTTACACATAATGATGTCATCTTTAGGGTTTTGATATTATGGAAACTATTTTCTGAGCATACTCAAGTTAAGGGTAGGTTCACACCACATTTAGTAATTACATTTGGCAGGGTCTTTTGAATATATGTCCAGATGTATGCAACTGTATCAGTATACAGTTGTGTATGCCTACCATCGACTACCATTCAAAAATACACTGGGCCTCATTTATCAAAACTAACAGCTCATATCAATCAATCAATCAATCAATCAATCAATCAATCAATCAATCAGGGTTCAACTAGACATATGCTATTTTGGCATACGATTGGGTAATAATAAACTATGGGCATGTTTTTTCATTTACAGCCATGAATTACATAAATATATACACTGTATATATCTAATGAAGTGCAAAACAGTCAGAGTCAATTTCAGCCTATAGCTGCAGAGCACTGATGTCAATTAATCAGCACACGATTTTGGATCTGTTCAGGTATAAAAAAGAAAAATGGTGTTCAAGCATGGACATTCACTTCAAGAATATCCGGGTTCTAAAGTTCTGGGACAATTCCACTCTACCATTCAGGAGTTACGTACATGTGGTGCAGGGGGTGTTGACTTTGCTAACCAGTGAAGTCACATGGACAAACACTTACTAAAGTAGTTGTTCGATCCTGCAGAGTACAGTACCCTCCCCATAGGTGCTTCATAGTAGTTGCATAGCCCACTGAATTATATAACCTTATGCGTTTACTTAGTTGTTTTTTTATTATTTTATTGTTATTAATATTAATAATAATAATTACTAAGATTTGCTTCTATTCTTCAATTAAATACTAAATTCTATGTAGCATCAGATCAGATAAAGAAAAGTTATTTTATAAATACCTTAAATCTGTCACAACTCTGATCGACAGAGTCTAAGGCTACTCTAAGGTTTTTGCCAGAGCCGACCGCAAGGTGGAATGGTCTTTGCCGCATAGAACCCAGGTTGTCTTAGCAGAGTTCAGTGTTGGAAAAGAGGTGCACTGCAGGCAAACCTGAACAGGAATCAGCCAGCCAGAGGGTAAACAGAAAGTCCAAAATAGAGCAAGCGGAAATCAGGTACAGCAGAGGTTAGAACCAGCCGGGAGCAGATAATCAAAATCGGTAAACAAGGGGTTAACGAGAGACAAGCCGAGGTCAGTTTCCAAGAAGTGCAGAAGTACAGGGAGAATTAGAGCTTGATCAGAACACCAGAAGACTAGGAAAATCACAAGCAAAGATCAGGTGGAGGAAGCCAGATATAAATACAAACCCACACCTAAGTGGCAGAAAGACAGATAAAATAGATAGGCTCAAAGTAAAACAGTACCGCCCAGAAGCTAGAACAATAGTCATGGTGATCTTAACGGAACAGGCATTTTCCTAACACCTGCCTTTTGAAATATATGGATAGCGCAATAATAGTTTTAGATATGGTACTAACATATTCTTTTTTGCACAAATAAAACTTTTTTTTTAAAATACTATTACTTCATTAAAAATGCTTCATCAATATGCTTGGATATACTGTATATCATAATGTATAATTTTTATTTCCATGCCTCATCTTTACAATTTATATATTTTATTTTTTAATTAGCTTTATATGTGTTTACCAATAGACAAATTGTTTCTCTTTCTATCCATTCATTATTACAGTTCTTTTTTATTGACCAAAAATTGCATTATTTGCTCAAGAAATATCTGCTGGTGTATAATATAGCCCTCAGTCTTTTTTGGAAATAATGGAAGTCAAAACTCTTTCAATCATGACCTCACATTTCAAGGTTTTTAAACTATGGATATAGCTGCACATTGTTTTCTGAATAAGCTCACTAGTGTGGAAAGAAAGAACAAAGTGTTATGCTTTTGGTAACATATTTTACTGCTGCTGTAAGCAGAATACATTTGCTCTGCCACTCAGTTAATAGCAAACAGTAAAGAAGAAGGGTCTACAATAACTTAAGTGTTTAAATGTACTGTAAATACTCTAAGGGAATCATTTTATTCTACAGTTACTGTTCCCTTGTGCGTTTAAAGAAATTTGCTATCAAATATTGGACATACAGTTCTATTAGGTGTTATCACATATAAACTCTAGATTAAAAGTGCTCTCTAAAAGCAATAAATGTGACTACCTTTATGTTAATGCTAATATAAAGTGCATTATGTGTAACTCTTCTCAAGCGTTAAAGTGCAATCTCAGATAATCTTTGTTACAATTTATATCCCATTCTACCCATATATAGTAAATGAAAAAAAAGACTAAAATATAATTATACAGCACATATAAATAAGGAATATTCTACCATGGTTTCTTATATAAGTATTTGTTTAATTGTAAGTAAAAATATATTTCTACAAAAGAGAATATAGTTGTGATTATATACTGCATAAACAGTCAATCATTAATCTAAAAACGCTATTTGAAAAAAAGTATTGGGACACCTACTGTACACATTACATCAACAGGGGCTTTTATGACATCCCATTCTAAATCCATAGTCATTAATATGGAGTCGTCGCCCCCCTGCCCCTTGCAGCTGAAATAGCTTCCACTCTACTCCGAAGGCTTTCTACAAGATTTTGGAGTGTGTTCGTAAAATTTTTGGCCATTCATCTAGAAAAGAGCATGCCCTACAGCACGAAAATACACCCGTTCTGGTTGACTCAATTCACCCACCAGGATCATATGCCAGATCAGCTGCAAATCTATGCCCAAGAAAATTTGATTGCAGCTAACCATTCAGCTTATTGGGATGCACAGAAGGCATACCTGCATGGTTGTCTACAATCCTCCATTTTGTATATAAAAAGAGAATCTGTTAAAATAGAGAATGAACTGGCTGTTGTAAATCACTACAGACAACCTACATATCTGACACCTCAGACTAAAACAGTGTTACTTGGTTACAGGTGGGTAGACAGTATTTGCTACATCTGACCGAAAAGAGTAAGCAAAATTATTTTTTTTACTAATCAGAGATATTTTGAGCAGGGCAATCAGTCAAGTGGCCTGTTGGCGCACCTTGTACATCAGAATGCGATCTCATCTGCAGTTTTAATTAATAAAAACACAAACGGCTCGATACGAACCTTAACATCTGATATGCTTTCGATGTTTTTTGATTTTTACAAAGACCTATACCAATCCAGGTTTGACAAGTCGAATGACGACTTATTTAGCTACTGTGACCTTGTTCACTATCCGTCTATATCTGCTGACCAGAAACCGAACTTGACAGCCCAATTACTCAGGAAGAGATAGCTGAAGCATTGACGGATATGACCGGGGGGGGAGGGGAAGGCCACGGGCCTGGATGGCATACCTTTCGAGGTTTACTTGAAATACTAAGAACAGCTATTCCCTAAGCTTCTTAAAACATACCAAGCATCCCTAGCAGCTGAGTCCCTTCCGGACTCATTTTACGAAGCAATAGTGGTTGTCATACTTAAACCGGATAAAGATCCATTAGATTGCACCTCATATAGACCTATAGCATTACTTAATTTTAACTTTAAAATATTAACCCCTTCCCGTAAAGCGGAGTACTATTACGTCGCGGTGATAGTGCAGGCTCAGGAGCTGAGCCCGCACCATCACCGCCGGGTGCCAGCTGTATGTTACAGCTGGCACCCTGAGGTATCGGCCAGGACTTGTGCTAGCATCTGATCCGGCCGATTAACCCCTCAGATGCTGCGTTCAATAGAGATCGCAGCATGTGAGACGTTTTTAGCCCCCGGCACCCCAGCGGCGTGATCGCTGGGTTGCCGGTGGCTGCAAAGGCAATCGGAGGCCTAATACTTAGGTCTTGGTCTGCCAGCAATGGAAACCTCCTATGCGCTGCTCGGCGGCGGGGCCTAAAAGGCTTCCGGTACCATCGGCAAGTTGGCGCCGGCTCAGCTTCTGGCTCAGAAGCTGCGCCTGCATCCTCAGTAGTGGGTGTCCACTGTATGTTACAGTGGACACCCTGAAGTATCGGCAGGAACCGGAGCTAGCTCCGATTCCTGCAATTATCCCCTTCGATGCAGCGATCCAATGCGATCGCTGCATTAAAGTGATTTGTAGCTAATCGGCAGCCTGCCATGTGATGGCAAGGCTGCCAACTGCTACTATGGCAACAGGAGGCCTAACAATGGCCTCCTGTCTGCCATTACGGAAGCCGATTAGGCCCCGACCGGAGCCGGAGCCTGATCGGCTTGATGTCAGTGAATAACTGACAGTTCTAATACATTTCACTACATAGGTAGTGCAATGTATTAGAACATCAATCAAACAGTTGGACCTTCAAGTCCCCTAGTGGGACTAAAGAAAAGTGTAAAAAAGGTAAAAATAAAAGTTGTAAAACATAAAATAAAAGTTTCAAGTAATAACATAAAACACGATCATCCTTTTTCCCTTATCAAGTCATTTATTATTGAAAAAAACATAATAAAACTATACATGGTATCGCCGCGTCCGTAATGACCTGAACTATAAAAATATTATGGTATATGTCCCTCACAGTGAACGCCGTAAAAAACAACCTCAAAAATAATGCCAGATTTGCCTTTTTTTTTTGGTCACTTTGACTTTCAAAAATTAAAATAAAAAGTGATTAAAAAGTCGCATGTATCCAAAAATAGTACCTATAAAAAGTATAGCTCGTCTCGCAAAAACAAGCCCTCATAGAGCTCCGTCAACAGAAAATGAAAAAGTTATGGCTCTTACAACTTGGCGACAGAAAAAATACATTCTTGTTACAAAAGTAATTTTATTGTGCAAAAAAGTTGTAAAACATAAAAAAGTTCTATAAATTCGGTATCGCCAGAATCGTACTGACCCACAGAATATAGTTAACATGTAATTTATGATGCGTGGTGAACGCTGTAAAAAAAAAAAAAAAAAAACTATGGCAGAATTGCTGTTTTTTTATTACCTTGCATCCCAAAAAAACAGGATAACAAGTGATCAAAAAGTCGCAGGTACCCCAAAATGGTATCTATAATAACTACATCTCGTCTCACAAAAAAAACAGCCCTCATACCACTACGTCTATGAAAAAATAAAATTAGTTAAGGCTCCAACAAGTCAGGAAAGAAAAATATGCAGTTGTGCCGGCCCAAGGGGAACATTTCTTCTGTTTCAAGTGGCGATTTATCAAGGCCCTAAAATTAGGTAACCAGGAAGGGGAGGGCCCAAACATACCTGCTGGAAGCGAGGGTGCCCGTATTATACCAGGACAACCCTTCCCAGCAAAATTCCTCAAACTGCAAAGGTGCGGAGTGTGGACCAAATGGGAGATAAGTAAGGACACCATTTATCAGTGCAATTTTGAAAGGATTGCTTCACAGCGTAAGGGGGGATTCACACGAGCGTGTATTCGGTCCGTGCGGGCCGCGTGTTTTTCACGCGGCACGCATGGACCAATACAAGTCTATGGGGCAGTACAGACAGTCCGTGCTTTTTGCGCAGCATTTGTCTGCTGCGCAAAAAGCGCGACAGGTTCAATAACTCTGTGTATTTCGCGCATCACGCACCCATTGAAGTCAATGGGTGCGTGAAAATCACGCGCACCACATAAAAGCACTTCCGTGGGACGAGCGTGATTCGCGCAACAGCAGTGAAAAGGATGAATGAAAACAGAAAAGCACCACGTGCTTTTCTGTTTCCGAACATCCAAACTGAGTGTCTTTGCGATGAGTGAAGCCGGACAAGCGAACCGAACTTCACCGGGTTCGGCCGAACTCGTTTTGGCCGAACCCGGCAAAAAAATTATCGGTACGCGACGTCAGGAGATAGTCACTGTCCATGGTGCTGAAAGAGTTAAACTGTTTCAGCACCATGGACCGTGACTTCCGATCCCAATATACATGAACCTGTAGAAAAAAAAACGAAGTTCTGACTTACCGCTAACTCCCGGCTTCTTCCTCCAGTCTGACCTCCCGGGATGACAATTAAGTCCAAGTGACAGCTCCAGCCAATCACAGGCCAAGCACAGGCTGCAGCGGTCACATGGACTGGCGCGTCATCCAGGGAGGTGGGGCCCGATGTCAAGAGAGGCGCGTCACCAAGGACGCGTCACCAAGGACGCGTCACCAAGGCAACGACTGGGAAGTTCTCGGTAAGTAGGAACTTTTTCTTTTTTTTCTACAGGTTTTGCGATATTGTGTTCGGCATTCACTGTCGAGGATGCTGAAAGAGTTAGCTCTTTCAGCACCTTGGACAGTAACGGCCGTCGACTAGCCTCATCTCTATGATGGCGGCTGCACGAAAATCACGCAGCCGCGCATCAGACACGGATGACACACGCAGCTGTCAAATGGTTATTGCGCGCGCAAAACGCAGCGTGGTTTGCGCACGCAAAAACGCAACGTTCGTCTGTATCTGCCCTAACAAATATTCATGGATTATTTAATTGTTTACCCCATATTATACCACCTGACTATGCCCCAAGCTTACATATGCCCCACATTATAAACTGAAATACCAGTAATACTCCGAACAAAACTACGACCAAGCAAAATCCACGCTCCAATAGCGAAATGGTACTCCTTCCATTCTGAGCCTTACGGCGTGCCCAAACAGCAGTTTACTTCCACATATATGGCATTGCCATACCTGGGAGAACCTTTTTAAAAAATTTTGAAGTGTGTGTCTCCAGTGGCATAAGCTGGACACAACATATTTCCCACTGAATTGTCATTTCTAGGGAAAAAAATTAAATTTTTACTTTGCACCATCCGCAGCGCAATCATTTATGGAAAAGACCTGTGGGGGGAAAATGCTCACTACACCCCTTAATTAATACCTTATGGAGTTTAGTTTCCAAAATGGGGTCACTTCTCAGGGGTTTCTTTAATTATTTCACATCAGAGCCTCTGCAATTGTGAACCAATATTGTGGGAGTTGCCAAATTAGGCCTCAATTTCGCAAGGTACACTCTCACTCCTGAGCCCTGTCGATAGTCCAGGCAAAAGATTAGGGCCACATGTAGGGTGTTTCTAAAACCGGGAAACACAGCATAATATTTAGAGAGCTGTCTTGTTATGGTGGCACAAGCTGGGCACCACATATTGGCATATCTATGGAAAAAATACCATTTTCACTCTGCAACATCGAGTGCACACTAATTTCTGCAAAACACCTGTGGGGTTAAAATGCTCGATACACCCCTAGGTGAATACCTTGAGGGGTGTAGTTTCCAAAATCGGGTCACTTGTGGGGTGTTTCCACTGTTTTGGTTCCACAGGGGCTTTGCGAATGCGACATAGCAACCAGAAACCAATCCAGCAAAATCTGTACTCCAAAAGCCAAATGGCGCTCCGTCCCTTCTGAGCCCTACTGTGTGCCCAAACAGCAGTCTATCACCACATATCGGGTGTTTCCGTACTCGGGAGAACTTGCTTTACAAATGTTGTGGTTATTTTTTCCTTTATTTATTGGGAAAATGAAAACATTTGAGCTAAAGCTACGTTTTATTGAAGAAAAAGGATTTTTTTTTATTTTCACTGCCCAATCCTAATAAAATCTATGAAACATCTGTGGGGTCAAAATGCTCACTACACCCCCAGGTGAATACCTTGAGGGGTGTAGTTTCCAAAATGGGGTCACTTGTGGGGAATTTACACTGTTTTAGTACCACAGGGGCTTTGCAAATGCGACATAACAACCAGAAACCAATCCAGCAATATCTATACTCCAAAAGCTAAATGGCGCTCCTTCCCTTCTGAGCCCTACTGTGTGCCCAAACAGCAGTTTATGACCACATAACGGGTATTTCTGTACTCAGGAGAAATTGCTTTACAAACGTTGTGATTCTTTTTTTCTTTTATTTACTGAGAAAATTAAATTTTTTTAGCTAAAGCTACGTCTTATTGAAGAAAAGGGATTTTTTTTTTATTTTCACTACCCAATTCTAATAAAATCCATAAAACTCATGTGGGGTAAAAATGCTCACTACACCCATAGATTAATTCCTCAAGGGGTGTAGTTTCCAAAATGGGGTCACTTGTGGGAGGTTTCCACTGTTTAGTCCCTTCGGGGGCTTTGCAAATGTGACATGGCCTCCGCAAACCATTCCTGCTAAATTTGTACTCCAAAAGCGAAATGGTGCTCTTTCCCTTCTCAGCCCTGCCGTGTGTCCAAACAGCCATTTAGGACTACATGTGGGGTGTTGTTTTAATTGGGAGAAATTGCTTTACAAATGTGGCATGCTTTTTCTCCTTTAGTCTTTGTGGAAATGAGAAAAAAGTAGCTAAACCTACATTTTCTTTTAAAGAATGTAGATTTTAAATTCCACGGCCTATTTCCAATAATTTCTGCAATATACCTGTGGTGTCAAAATGCTCAATATACCCCTAGATAATTTCCTTGAGGGTCTAGTTTCCCAAATGGGGTCACTTTTTGGGGATTTCCACTGTTTTAGCACCGCAAGAGCCTTTCAAACCTGAATGGTGCCTAAAATATTTTCTAATAAAAAGGAGGCCCCAATATCCACTAGGTACTCCTTTGCTTCGGAGGCCAGTGCTTCAGTCCATTACCACACTAGGGCCACATGTGGGATATTTCTAAAAACTGAAGACTCTGGGCAATATATATGTTACAAAAAAAATGGATTAAAAAAGAATTTCTGCAAAAAAAAAAGGAAATTTGAAAATGTCACCTCTACATTGCTTTAATTCCTGTGAAACGTCTAAAGGGTTAAGAAACTTTATAAATGCTGTTTTGAATACTTTGAGGGTTGACGTTTTTAAAATGGGGTGACTTATTCGGGTTTCTAATATATAAAGCCCTCAAAGCCACTTCACAACTGAACTGCCCCCTGTAAAAATAGCCTTTTGAAATTTTCTTGAAAATGTGAGAAATTAGATAAAAACAAGGGGACATATACAAAAACACCGAGAAAGGCCATACTTACAAATGGACACAGCCAGGCCAGAAACGCTGATGAAGGAGAGTGAGCAGGTGTTTAAATAATAATAGCCACTCCCACTAGTGTTGAGGGGAGTGGTGTGTGTGGTGCATGGGATGTGTAGTAAGAAATAATAAATTAATAGTGTGTGTGTGCAAGTGTAGTACTATAAGTGAAATGTATGGGGCAGTAATGAGTGAAGTGCCTCAATAGAAATAAATGGATAATGGGGTGCAAGTGTGTGAAACATGGAGGGATAGTGTGTACGTCATGAGGCACAACGTGTATAGCCAGGTAGAAGCCTATTTGTGACGCCTTGATAGTTCATAGAGCGGGCTACACTGCTTGCTATGCCAAACAACAACACACCATGCTCTCCCAGCATCAAAGACCCGGCTGTGTCCAAGAGCAGCGAATATACGTAATAATGAAAAATACCTGGGGTATTAGTGATCATTTTGGCCAAAAGGACGCAAGCTCGCAATCCACGACAAGGATCCCCAGACTTGCGAGTCCCTAACTCCTTAACTGGAACTGAATGTTCCTGATGCACAGACAAAACAGATAAAAACAAGGGGACATATACAAAAACACAGAGAAAGGCCATGCTTACAAATGGACACAGCCAGGCCAGAAACGCTGATGAAGGAGAGTGAGCAGGTGCTTTAAATAATAATAGCCACTCCCACTAGTCTTGAGGGGAGTGGCCTGGCTGGCTCTATTTGTAAGTATGGCCTTTCTCGGTGTAAATGTGAGAAATTGCAGCTAAAGTTCTAAGCCTTCTAACGTCCTAGAAATATAAAACGATATTAAAAAAAAACTATGCCGATCTAAACTAGACATATGGGGGATGTTAATTAGCAGCAATTTTGTGTGGTATAACTGCCTGTCTTACAAGCAGATACATTTAAATTTAGAAAAATGCTAATTTTTGCAATTTTTCAGAAAATTTGGGTGTTTTTCACAATTAAATACTGAATGTATCGAGCAAATTTTACCAGTAACATAAAGTCCAATGTGTCATGATAAAACATTCTCAGAATCGCTTGGATAGGTAAAATCATTCCGAAGTTATTACCGCATAAATTGAAACATGTCAGATTTGAAAAATGAGGCTCTGTCAGGAAGGTCAAAAGTGAGGTTAACAAAGGTATTTGCCAATAGACTCTATGGTATCATAACTTCACTTATACACTCTGATCAGACTGGGTTTATTCCAGGGAGGGGTACGTCAGACAACCTACGTAGAGTCCAAATTGTGTCTCAAATGTGGCCGAGGCCTTTGATTTCATTGAATAGCCATATTTACTACACATCCTTCATAAGTTTGGTTTTGGTCCTGTGTTTAGACAGTGGATTGCCCTCTTATACCACCATCCTAGAGCCGCTATTTCTTTAAATGTACAGTTATCCCCTTGTTTTAGTTTAGCATGGGGTACCAGGCAAGGTTGCCCGATATCTCCACTATTATTTTCTATTAATGAGATCTTTAAAGGCATCCCACTTAGCTCTGGAGAGGATCGCCTGGCTCTATACGCCGATGACATGTTATTGTTGATGTCTGTTCTGGATACATCACTGGATAGCGCAATGGCAATTATCAACCGGTTCTGGAATACTCTGGACTACACATTAATTTGGACAAGTCATGTCTGATGTACTTCTCCCCACTCAGGAGCTCCAGGGTGGACTTGGTGGTGTCGGGTTTTAGAGTAGTTTCCGTATTTAAATACCTGTGTAGTGACGGGGGTGGGGAGACAGACAAGTGAGCCCTAATCTACACGCCACTCAGTCCCTGCCTACTTGCAACGACCCGCCCTAGACGACGGGGTACAACTGGGCGACGGTCCCTACGCTCAATAAGTGCACGACAGACAAACAGACAAGGGTACACAGAGCTAGGGGGAGAAAGGGGCAGTTGCCCACGGCAACTACGTGAGCAACAAGAGAAGAGAACTAGCCGAGTCAAACCAGGAGAAAACGAGGTGCCAAACGCAGAGCAGAAGAGTAGTGAACAAGCCGAGTCAAACCAGGAGTGTACGAGGTACCAAACGCAGAGCAGGAGAGTAGTCAGCAAGCCGGGGTCAATATAAATCAAGGACAATAGTACAAGAAGCTGCAGCAGGGCCAGGAAACCAAACGAGAAGAATCACAAGCAAAGGAGGAACAAGCAAAGGCAGGTATAAATAGACAGAGGGCGGGAGCTAGCTCTGTCTGGCCAGGCTGTGATAGGTTCTCCCACTCCTAAGCCTGCCACCCTGAGTGGTGGAAGATGGAGTCAGTCTCACAGACATAGAAGCAGGTGCAGACTGATTATCTATGGGCGTTAACCCCGAAGCTGTGCCTGGCAGATCCTTTACAGTACCCCCCCTTTTATGAGGGGCCACCGGACCCTTTCTAAGTGGACCTGGTTTACTGGGGAAACGAAGGTGAAACCTCCTGACCAATATCCCAGCGTGAACATCCCGAGCGGGTACCCAAGTCCTCTCCTCAGGCCCGTATCCTCTCCAATGGACCAGGTACTGGAGGGAGCCTTGGACCATCCTGCTGTCCACAATCTTGGCCACTTCGAATTCTGCCCCCTCAGGGGTGAGAACAGGGACCGGAGGTCTCCTCGAGGGAGCCAAGGACGGGGAGCAGCGTTTAAGGAGGGAGGCATGGAATACGTTGTGTACTCGAAAAAAAGGGGGCAACTCCAGTCGGAAGGAGACAGGATTGAGGACTTCAATGACCTTGTACGGCCCTATAAACTGGGGAGCAAACTTCTTGGACGGGACCTTAAGGCGCAAATTTTTAGACGATAGCCACACCAGATCCCCGACCATAAACAAGGGGTTAGCAGAACGTTTTCTATCTGCCTGAGTTTTTTGTATGCTCTGGGACGCCTCTAGGTTCTTCTGAACCTGAGCCCAGACTGTGCACAGTTCTCGAGGAACGACCTCTACCTCGGGATTGTTGGAACTACCAGGTGAAACGGAAGAGAACCGTGGATTAAACCCAAAATTACATAAAAAGGGGGAGACCCCTGACGAGTTACTGACCCGGTTGTTAAGGGAAAATTCGGCGAGGGGAATGAATGAGACCCAATAATATTGACAGTCAGAGATAAAACACCTTAAATATTGTTCTAGAGACTTATTAGTCCTCTCAGTTTGGCCATTAGTTTCAGGATGGAAGGCAGAGGAGAAGGACAGATCAATCTCCAACTTTTTACAGAAGGCTCTCCAAAATAATGAAACAAATTGTACCCCTCTATCAGAAACAATATTGACAGGGACCCCATGGAGACGCAGGATGTGTTTGACAAACAAGGTAGCTAACGTCTTAGCATTGGGTAGTTTCTTGAGGGGCACAAAATGGCACATCTTACTGAAGCGGTCTACTACAACCCACACCACCACCTTGCCTTGAGATGGAGGCAAATCGGTGATAAAATCCATGGAGATATGGGTCCAAGGTCTCTGGGGAATGGGCAAAGAACATAGTAATAGTGAATACTATCTTGACCAATATAGATCTGAACTCTTTCATCAGAATGAGTTCATCATTGACATGCTTGAATTTGTCTTAACCCATAACTGTTTTAGTTTTGACAGTAAATACTATTTACAGGTAACTGGTACGGCAATGGGCTCATCATGTGCCCCTTCTTACGCTTGCCTTCATTTGGGATTTTGGGAAATGGTGACTGTCTATCCTTGTGATCTTTTTAAGAAATACGTCTCTCTCTGGCTTCGTTATATGGATGATGTTCTGGTCGTTTGGACCGGCACACATGATGAACTTAAAACATTTGTTGATTCACTAAACATTAATAACTATAATATACATCTGACATATACAGCAAGCGATCGAGAGATAAGCTTTTTGGATCTCCTGATCAAGAAGGAAGAAAATAAGCTAGTAACCAGTACATTTAGAAAATCGACGGCTGGGAATACTCTATTAATGGCACAAAGTCATCACCCCAAATCCCTTATACGTGGCATACCAGTGGGACAATTCCTGCGATTACGCAGAAATTGTTCCGATTTAAGTACCTTTAAGCAGGAAGCTCAGGAGTTAAAGACACGCTTTAAACAGCGCGGCTATTCAACGAAATGTATTAAACGTGGATATAACAGAGCTTTACATACCAGTCGGGAAGCTCTCTTACATCCAACGGAATATAGGAAAATTAAGAAAAATAATACATCATCTCAACCATCCAGGACACAGGTGAGGTTTATCTCCAGATTTGGACTACACTGGGAGGAAATAAGGGAGATCTTAGAGAAAAACTGGCCACATCTCACGTTATGTGAGGAAATTAGGGAAATGATAGGTGATCATCCTAGTATGATATCTAGGAGAGCTCCGAATCTTCGTGACCGTCTTGTAAGATCAGAATTTAGAAGAGATGTAGACACTAAATGGCCCACACATAACCTGAAAGGGATGTTTAAATGTGGGACCTGTTCACAATGTAGATTTGTAAGGAAGAGTGATGTATTCTTTGATTCATCAAATCATCGTAAATTTAATGTCAGAAACTTCCTAAACTGTCGGTCATCTATGGTGGTTTACTTGATCTTTTGTCCCTGCAATAAGTTTTATGTGGGGAAGACTATAAGAGAGGTCCAGGTCCGGATTTCTGAGCATATAAGGGACATAAAAAATGGGGAAGAAAAGAGCCCATTAGCAATGCACTTTAAGGAATACCATCAACAATCTGCAGATGGCCTCAACTTTATGGCCATATACCAATTACCGAAAAACAATAGGGGGGGGAATCGAGATCGCTCCTTACTGCAAAAGGAGAGTATGTGGATTTACAATCTTAAATCACTGGCCCCTCATGGCTTGAACAATGAACTCAAGCTACAGATGTTCCTTTGATGCGGCCGGGGTCCCGAGACCCGGACCACATAATTGGTTTTCAGTGTGTGGCCCGGCTCTTGGGACCCGGGCCGCACCTAAATGTTCCTCCCCTTTGATTGGATAGCATTTGGGGATGACACCCCGACTGGCTTCCATATCTCTAGGGGGGGATATGTGCTCGTTATTCCTGACTATTGGCTCTCTAACTTTACAGCAGTGATCTCTGGTGCATGTGCCTTATTTTTCATTTATTTATTTTTTTTATTTTTTATTTATATTATATATTTTTTGATTTAATTTTGTCTTTTTTATTTTTGATGGGGACAGTCAATGGAGACATTTTTATAGACATACATTGTATTGTATTATTGATAATGATATACTGTTGACACTAAGTACCCTGGTCCCATTTGGGAGCACTAGGGTTAATAGGTGTATTACTACTCGACAAATACTATTGGTTAACAATCCCTTGATATAGAGGGTTGGTTCTGATGTTGTAATACACGCCCTGAGGAAGTCACGTCTGTGACGAAACATGTTGGCAATTCTGTGACGTCACATACCGGTGAATGGCAACTTGGAGGTAACTAACCCACATGGATACTATGCATGAGACTTGGACGTAGCACATGATGAATGGACGGAAAGCTGGGAAGCTGCGCACTCCTGCACTCCTGCCCTCCTATTTGGAGTTAAGACTCCTTTGAGCTGGATACAAGGACACAAGGATATTTCACCTAAGTGTGAACCTTACTGGCAATACAAGCTGTCAAAGCTGGGAAACGCATTGCTAGCACTTGCCCTGCTGTGGAGGATACGGCTCTGACTTGCCACTCCCTGCTTTTGCTTGTCCCAGGAGGGGATTCGGTCCTGTGGACTCTCGCATGTTGGAGTGTCGACACACCTGCTGCATGATTATCTTTCCCTGTGCTGGGAGGTTACAGAGGAACGGCACGGAGTGGACAGATCTCTATCTGCTGTCTGCAGTTACTTTACACTGGAGCTTTGAGGAGACACCAGAGTTTTATCTTCTCATGGAGTGACCTGTTCGTTTTCATCTGTAGAGAACCCTATGGACTTCCACATATACTACCTACTGATAAGTATATACTCTTGCATCTATTCATGTGCTCTATGGGTTCATTGCATGTATATCCTTGCTAGTAAGCCCATCTGTATACTGCTATCTGATCAGCAGGATCGCTTATATCCATGGATGTTATGTCATTTGTAAATGACCTTGGTTAGTATGTTGCCTCCACTCACTACATTGTATCTGATTCATCCACTTGTGTGGCCTGTATTGAAGTAACTTATTACTTGATACTATTTGTTATATGGCCATGCTAAATGAGAATTTTTCTTAAAACTGATTTATTTGCCATTCATTACCCGGCCGGGTTTGTGATGTCTGTTTGTAGGTTTTTGTGCAAGATTGCATAATTTTACATATATATTAATAAACTTTTGATAATTAAATTGCGACTTTATTGAGCCGAGTGCCTTTTTTACCAGGTTTTTGTTTTTTCTTTTCCTCACAAAGAACATAGTAAGCCCGCTGGTCGGGACATGGGAGTCTTGGACCTAGCACAAACTTCACAAGCGGAGATGTAGGCCTTAACGTCTTTAGGCAACCCAGGCCACCAATAGTTTCTGGCAATGAGGTGCTTGGTACCCAGGATGCCTGGATGGCCAGATAGTGCAGAGTCATGATTTTCCCTAAGTACCCTTAGCCGGAATTGCAGGGGAACAAACAGCTTGTTCTCAGGAAGACTCCCGGGAGCTGAAGCTTGATCAGCCACAATTTCAGAGACTAAATCAGAATCAATAGCGGAAACGATTATACCTGGAGGAAAAATACAAGCAGGATCTTCCTCCGAAGGAGGGCTGGCCATGAAGCTAAGTGACAGTGCATCAGCCTTAACATTTTTAGACCCAGCCCTATAGGTAACCAAAAAGTTGAATCTGGGAAAAAATAACGCCCAACGAGCTTGTCTCGGGTTTAGCCTCCGGGCAGATTCTAGGAAAACCAGATTCTTGTGGTCGGTAAGGACCGTTACCTGGTGCCTAGCCCCCTCCAGGAAGTGGTGCCACTATTCAAATGCCCATTTAATGGCTAAGAGTTCGCGGTTGCCAATATCATAGTTACTCTCAGTGGGTGAAAACTTCCTGGAGAAGTAGGCACAGGGACAGAGATGGGTGAGGGACCTGGTACCCTGGGACAAGACAGCCCCCACTCTCACCTCGGACGCGTCAACCTCCACGATAAATGGCTCCATTTGGTTGGGCTGAACCAGCACCGGGGCCGAGATAAAGCACTTCTTAAGGACCTCAAAAGCCTGGACAGCCTCAGGAGGCCAGTGGAGGAGATCAGCACCTTTGCGAGTGAGATCCGTAAGAGGCTTAGCG
The DNA here is from genome assembly GCF_050947455.1 of Rhinoderma darwinii. Lineage (NCBI taxonomy): Eukaryota > Metazoa > Chordata > Amphibia > Anura > Rhinodermatidae > Rhinoderma > Rhinoderma darwinii. Next base: position 214,605,605 of record NC_134690.1, on the reverse strand, counting down.
ATGACCGAGAAGTTAGCAATAAACCTCCTGTAATAATTAGCAAACCCCAGGAAGCACTGTAACGCCTTCAGGGAGGCAGGTTGGAGCCATTCCGCCACAGCCTGGACCTTGGCAGGGTCCATGCGGAATTCATGAGGAGTGAGGATTTGGCCCAAAAATGGTATCTCCTGCACCCCAAACACACATTTTTCGGTCTTCGCAAACAGTTTGTTTTCTCGAAGGACCTGGAGCACCTTCCTGACATGCTCAATGTGGGAGGACCAGTCCTTGGAAAACACAAGTATGTCATCAAGGTACACTACAAGAAATACCCCCAGGTAGTCTCTTAAAATCTCATTTAGGAAATTCTGGAAGACCGCGGGAGCATTACACAACCCAAAGGGCATGACGAGGTATTCGAAATGACCTTCGAGCGTGTTAAACGCAGTCTTCCACTCATCCACCTCTTTGATGCGGATAAGGTTATACGCCCCCCGTAGATCAAACTTAGAGAACCATTGGGCCCCCTGAACCTGATTAAAGAGATCAGGAATCAGAGGAAGGGGATACTGGTTCCTTACAGTGACCTTATTCAAGCTTCGGTAGTCAATGCATGGCCTAAGACCACCATCCTTCTTCCCTTCGAAGAAGAAGCCAGCACCTACCGGAGAAGTAGAGGGGCGAATGTAACCCTTGGCCAGGCATTCCTGGATATACTCTCTCATGGCTTCACGTTCGGGACAAGAGAGATTAAATATCCTACCCTTAGGGAGTTTAGCTCCTGGTACCAAATAGATTGCGCAATCATATTCTCTATGAGGAGGTAACACTTCGGAGGCCTCCTTAGAGAAAACATCGGCGAAGTCCTGAACAAACTCAGGTAGCGTGTTCACCTCCTCAGGGAGAGAAATAGAATTAACAGAAAAACATGACGTCAAGCATTCATTACCCCACTTGGTAAGGTCCCGAGAATTCCAGTCAAACGTGGGATTATGCAACTGCAACCAGGGAAGGCCTAAAACCAAATCGGACGATAATCCCTGCATTAACAGTACAGAGCACCGCTCCAAATGCATGGAGCCAACAAGGAGTTCAAAAACAGGGGTATGCTGAGTAAAATAACCATTAGCAACGGGAGTGGAGTCGATACCCACTACCGGGACAGGTTTAAGCAAATCAATCAAAGGCATAGCTAGAGACATAGCTAATTCCACAGACATGATATTAGCAGAAGACCCTGAATCCACGAAGGCACTGCCGGTAGCAGACCTACCACCAAAAGAGACCTGAAAGGGAAGCAAGATTTTATTACGTTTCATATTTACGGGAAATACCTGTGCGCCCAAGTGACCTCCCCGATGATCACTTAGGCGCGGAAGTTCTCCGGCTGCATTCTTACGCTTAGGACAGTTGTTCACTTGATGCTTGTCATCCCCACAGTAGAAGTAGAGACCATTCTTCCTGTGGAAATCTCTACGTTGTTGGGGGGACACGGAGGCCCCAAGTTGCATAGGTACCTCCGAGTCTTCCGGGGAGGATCGAAGCAACGGAACCTCAGGAGGCATCATGGGGGAGTCAGAGGAGAAAACATCAAGATGTTCAAGTCGTCATTCCCTGAGACGTCGGTCAAGTTGTACCGCTAAAGCCATAACCTGGTCTAGGGAGTCAGAAGAGGGATAACTAACTAGCAGATCTTTCAGGGCGTTCGACAGACCCAACCTAAACTGGCACCTTAAGGCAGGGTCATTCCACCGAGAAGCTACGCACCACTTCCTAAAGTCAGAGCAATACTCCTTAACAGGTCTCTTACCCTGACGTAAGGTCACCAGCTGACTCTCGGCAAAAGCAGTCTTGTCAGTCTCGTCATAGATGAGTCCGAGAGCAGAAAAGAAAAGATCAACAGAGCAAAGTTCAGGGGCGTCAGGAGCCAAGGAGAAGGCCCATTCTTGGGGCCCTTCCTGGAGCCGGGACATAATTATACCCACCCGCTGGCTCTCAGAACCTGAGGAGTGGGGCTTTAAACTAAAATAGAGCCTACAACTCTCCCGAAAGGAGAGAATAGTCTTCCGGTCCCCTGAGAACCGGTCGGGCAACTTGAGTTGGGGTTCAAGAGTTGAGGTGAGGGGGACTACCATGGTAGCATCAGGCTGGTTGACCCGCTGAGCCAGGGCCTGGACCTGTAGGGAGAGACCCTGCATTTGCTGAGCCAGGGTCTCAAGGGGGTCCATAGTGGTGTCAGGGACCAGGGTAGACTAAGTATGGGCTTGTGATTATGTAGTGACGGGGGTGGGGAGACAGACAAGTGAGCCCTAATCTACCCGCCACTCAGTCCCTGCCTACTTGCAACGACCCGCCCTAGGCGACGGAGTACAACTGGGCGACGGTCCCTACGCTCAATAAGTGCACGACAGACAAACAGACAAGGGTACACAGAGCTAGGGGGAGAAAGGGGCAGTTGCCCACGGCAACACTGTGAGCAACAAGAGAAGAGAACAAGCCGAGTCAAACCAGGAGAGTACGAGGTGCCAAACGCAGAGCAGGAGAGTAGTGAACAAGCCGAGTCAAACCAGGAGTGTACGAGGTACCAAACGCAGAGCAGGAGAGTAGTCAGCAAGCCGGGGTCAATATGAAGCAAGGACAATAGTACAAGAAGCTGCAGCAGGACCAGGAAACCAAACGAGAAGAATCACAAGCAAAGGAGGAACAGGAAAGGCAGGTATAAATAGACAGAGGGCGGGAGCTAGCTCCGTCTGGCCAGGCTGTGATAGGTTATCCCACTCCTAAGCCTGCCACCCTGAGTTGTGGAAGATGGAGTCAGTCTCACAGACATAGAAGCAGGTGCAGACTGATTATCTATGGGCGTTAACCCCGAAGCTGTGCCTGGCAGATCCTTTACAGTACCCCCCCTTTTATGAGGGGCCACCGGACCCTTTCTAAGTGGACCTGGTTTACTGGGGAAACGAAGGTGAAACCTCCTGACCAATATCCCAGCGTGAACATCCCGAGCGGGTACCCAAGTCCTCTCCTCAGGCCCGTAACCTGGGAATTACTGTTACTAGATTGGATTCTGACATGGTAAAGGCGAACGTTGATCCTTAGATCTCTCTATTTACAGATAAATTTAGAATTTGGTCGGCTCTGCCACTGTCAGTCGTGGGCTGCATTAATCTTATTAAAATGGTGGTTTAGTCCAAGTGCTTGTATATACTACAACATATATTCGCACCTATACCCATGTATACCCTACGTATAGATTTGCAAATTATCACATTTATCTGGGGTTTCTTCTAGATCAAAATTACAACTAGCCAAGTTGCAAAGACCTGAAAATTTGACGGGTATGGCTCTTTCTGACCCCTATTTATATTACATAGCTGGACAACTTAAATATCTAAACTCATGGGTGTCCTATGATGGTCAGGAAGGTTCAGAGAAATGTTTAGCAGATTACCTGGAATTCCCCAAATTGTGGCCCATTCTAGACCCTTCAGCCCCGCTTGTGAGACTATACTTGCAAATTCATAAGGTAGCCCATAAAGTCTGGCATGTGGCGCTAAATATTACCTGTCATGGCCAGATAGTGGCTGAAAAATTCCTTTGGCCTAATAACGCACTTAGTCATTTGAGACAATCACATGATGTTGCCTTTTGGTCACAGTTGGGTATAAACACCATTGGTGACTTATTTGAAAACAATATTATGTTATCTTTTACCCAAATTGAAGAAAACTACCAGCTTTGCGACAAGCCTTTTATAAATAGATACAAGCCCAGTTTAGCGGTAGAGTTATTTACATTTGCTCTTGTCCTTTAATAGGTATCATTAGATCATAGGGCCCCGGGGGTCTGATCTCTTCCATTTATTCCTACTTCCTTCATGCAAAGGCAAACAAAGCAGGTGGAAGGAGTTCATTCCATCCTTGGATGATGAGTCCAAGTTAGACCACTCAGAGTCCCATAGATTTGTTTCACCAGGCATTAACAACAAACTTATAAAGCTTTATATCATCAATCAAAGTTCTCACTTTGGTCTTGCTCCATAAAATGGGTAGAAGGATGAATCCCCAATGTCACAGGTGTTCACATAGCCCAGCAGACATCCAACATATGATATGGGATTGTCCTGTGATTCAGGACTTCTGGATTGAGGTCACTTCCTTGCTTTTGAAAATACTAGATATCCCAGTGGCACTGGAACCGGGTGTCTGTTTATTTGGGTTGATTGAATAGGAACTCTGTCCTCTACATATCCGTACTTGCCTTAAGGAAACATTATTTTTGGCCAGAAAGACGATAGCCATTACGTGGATGGACAGTAGGTCACCCACTTGCTCTATGTGGAATTGTCTGGTAAACTCAATAGTGCCTTATGAACGCTTAGTCTATATTAATAGATGACGCCCTGAAAAATGTAACTAGGTGTGGGGCCAATGGTGAAACTTTACGTCATATTCCAATACAGACTTTTCAGCTGCTATTAGAGCGGTCACAACATAACGCTTGATTTACTGCCACTTTGCCCCTTTCAGAGCTTGTGGGTTATGGACAGCGCTCCTCCTACTTTACCTGATTACTGTAAGAACTGCGAAAATTGTGTTCTTCCTAATTACCGTTTATCCCGTCATTACAGGATTCACTCTGAAAATGTATGAGATCAAACACTGAATGTTACCTTTGTTAGAGTCAAAGTTTATTGCAATGTATTGTTATATCCATATCCTTGTAACACACACTTCTGCATTTCTAGAAGGGCATGTCCACTTCGTGGAGGCCTAATAGATTATTGAGCTTTTGTGTTTATGTGACAATTCAATAAAACGAGTTTAATACGACCCACTCAGTAATGGTGCCCCCTTAGTGCCCCCACAGTAATGCTGTCCCCATAGTTCCCACACACAGTAATTCTGCCCCATAGTGCCACCACCTAATAATGTTGCCCTGATAGTGCCTCTAACTCAGTAATGCTGCCTACATAATGCACCCTACTCAGTAATGCTGCCTCCATAGTGCACTCCACTCACTAATGCTGCCTCCATAGTACCCTCCAATCAGTAATGCTGCCCCCTAGTGCCTCTTACTCAGTGATATTATACTCCAGTGCCCCCCACTCTGTAATGCACATGACTCAGTAATATTGCCACCTTCCTGTTCCCTCACTTAGTAATGCTGCCACCCCCTAGTGCCCTCATTCAGTAATACTGCCCCCATTAAGCAATACTGCCCCCTCATGCCCCACACTCAGTAATGGTGCACCCTTATTATTCAGGTGTAGCTTATTGAAACTTTAACTAATACTCACCTAGACTAATACTCACCTGTCCTCACAGTGCCCCAACACAGTAATTCTGCCCCCATAGTTCCACCACCTAGTAATGCTGCCCCGATAGTGCCCCTAACTCAGTAATGCTGCCTCGATAATGCAATCCACTCAGTAATGTGGCCTCCATAGTGCACCCCACTCCTAAATGCTGTCTTTATAGTACCCTACACTCAGTGATGCTGCCCCCAGTGCCCCCAACTCAGTAATGCTGCACATCACTCAGTAATATTGCCTGCTCCTCGTGCCCCCACTTAGTAATGCTGCCACCACTAGTGCCCCCATTCAGTAATGATGCCCTATTTAGTAATGCAGCCCCCTCGTGCCCCACACTCAGTAATGGTGCCCCCTTATTATTCAGGTGTAGCTTATAAAAAACATTTTAACTAATACCCACCTAGACCCGCACATGGGTGGGACCCTGTTATAAATTTTTCTTTCTTTCCCAGAGCTTCAAATTATTAGTTGCCACTATTACATTGTGGGGCAAAAAAGAAGGCACAATTACTGTGTGGGGGCACTGAAAAGGGCATTGAGGTCAGCAGCATGTTTGGAAGTATGTGTGCAGAGAAGAGTCGTGGACAAAAGAAATCATCATGGTGGTCTGGACCTGGATAAAGAAGAAAAGGGAAAGCAGGCGACTACAATCAGAGAAGACGTCACCTGTGAGTTAACTAAATTTAACTGTATAGCATTTAGACAGATAGATGATAGATAGATAGATAGATAGATAGATAGATAGATAGATAGATAGATAGATAGATAGATAGATAGATAGATAGATAGATAGATAAATAAATAGATAGATAGATAGATAGATAGATAGATAGATAGATAGATAGATAGATAGATAGATAGATAGATAGATAGATAGATAGGTAGATAGAATAAAAACAGAACATCCAAAGCAATACAGTTCTATTAACAATAGTGGGTGTTATGCCCAGGGTCCGGTTTACTAGCCTCAAGCTATTTTTTTTTGTTTTATAAAGGTTTGCTCTAAAGTGCAAAGGACTTTTTAAAAAAAAGAAAAAAAAGAATATGAGATTAAAGAGTTTGGATAAGTACAACTAAATATAACAATCTACTGATTCAGGAGAGAGATTTTATTTTCAGATAACAATAATGAAGCTAACTTCCTGTGACTCCTATATGAACTTCTGAAAGTAAATACCTGTCAAAACCTTCAAAGACATTTTAAACAGCCAACCCTATTCACAAGCCGATTTGTGTCATCTGCAGGAGGTACTGGAATGATGACAATATGTTCCATGTCCTTAGACTATGCAATGAAATAACATATATTCTACATAAAAGTGTGCTAAATAAAATCATTTACTCAAAGAGCCATAATCTAGCTTCATGAAAATTTAATTGGCAAGAGACTATTAAAGGGCTCAATTGCATTGCTTTTCTGTAGGCTGTTTATAAATATCTTACATGCATGAAAGCTTCAAAGAAATATCAGTGCTAAATGGGTGAATATATCAGCACATATTGTTTGCAAGGGTAATCCTTCTTAAAAGAGGTAAAGACATTTCTAATCCCTTCTTTCACAGTTCGTTTTCTACTTAGAAACAGAAGTGACAGGAAAGTAGCTATTCAACATATGCTTTTGGACAATTTATTGCATTCTACCTGTTTAACTTTCATAAATGAAACTTTTTAAATATTTCAGAGCAGCGGCAATAACAACTAGTTAAATAAAACGTTCATACTAGCTCAATTCTGTACTCATACATATATATATATATATATATATATATATATATATATATATATATATATATATATATATATATATATATATATATATATATATATATACATATAACTTGGTAGGGAGTGATGTGCCAGTTAATAAATTAATTTGTTGTGGTAAATAATTTGTTCTAATTAATTTAATTAATTAATTTGTTAAATATAAAAAATTTTGTTCGCCAATTAATTATTCATTTCCTTTTATGTATCATTTATGTATAAAGAAATATAAAATGTAATAAATAAAATGGCATGTGAATTTTATAAATGTTATACTGTAGAGGAGTCTTATGTCATTTTATGTTCTGACAGTGGAGAAAGTGTCTTGTCAGGTGGCGATGACAATTTTAAAAGTTTACTTTCAGCGACCGTGACAACTCCTAAATTAGCAGTCATTCTGGTCCATACTTAAAAATTACAAGGACCAGTACAGGAGAAACTTCCCCAAATCAGGACCCGATGCCTGGTAAAAGAGACATTCCTAATAATGGTGAAAAGGCGAATGCAACCTACAAGGCAGTTTGCAACTATATGTAGCATTTACCAGATAGGAGGCTTCAAATTCTGCTACTCCATTCATCCCTGACTTTAATGTCATCCCAGCTATAAATATGGAAGTGGAAGATTTCGGAGTAGTTGTTTTTTTTACTTGAAAAAATGGTTACATGTGCAGTTCTGCCAATCTAAGTCGGCCGTCTAGCCATTCCTCGCATATTTCGGCTTTGTTTTGTTTGATCCTTTGGTGAACAATTGTGTAACTGTGCATGTAAGATTTAACCCCTTCCCGACATCCGCCGTATATATAAGGTGCTGTGGGGCAGGGCTTCCCTCAAAGCGTAGTACCATTACGTCGAGGAGGTAAGCCCACACCATCACCACCGGGTGCCAGCTGTATGTTACAGCTGGCACCCTGATGTAACAACCAGGACTGGAGCTAGCACCGATTAATCCCTCAGATGCTGCATTCAAAAGAGATCGCAGCATGTGAGTGGGTGTCACGAAGTGTCTGTGCACACACTGGGCCGAACCGCCTTGGCGGTAGGGCAGCTGGCCAACAGGGCGCAGGTCACAGTCTATGGTATATAGGGTGCCTGTGGCAGCACGGACAGTAGCTTGGCAGGAACTAGGCAGCGGGTGGACGTCAGACGTGGATAAGCAGGCAAGCGTGGTATCCAGCACAGCACGACTATAGCAAGCACAACACTAGATCGGGATACAGGTACAGGAACGGGAACAGGAACACTGGGAGCAGAAAACACTAGGGGACCATTTGCATAGACAGACTAAGGGATTCACAACAACGCTCAGGCATAGAACTAGGGGGCTGGACCCCTGTTATAGTCAGGGTACTTACGGGTCGAAGTTCGTCTATCCAGTCCGGTGCTCGCGCTGCCGCTTTAAGATCCCTACAGGATCTGGCAGAGGTGAGTGGACGCGAGCGCTGGCGTCTCCTGAGGAGGAGGCTGGGGCCAGCGCTTACTGACTCATGGCTACGGCTGTCAGGGGAAGGTTGGAGCTGACAGCCCGCAGCCACAGACATTACAGTATCCCCCCTCTTACGCCCCCTCTTCTTGGAACCAGAGCAAGAGAGAAACGTCTTCAGAAGAGAAGGGGCATTGAGGTTCTCCTCTGGCTCTCAAGACCTCTCTTCAGGGCCGAACCCCCTCCAATCCACCAAATAAAAAGTCTTTCCTCTCCCTCTCTTGGTGTCCAAGATGTCCTTGACCTCAAAGATGTCTGAAGGGCCGCTGGAGGCAATCGCAGGGCTGGGAGTCTTGGAATAGCGGTTTAGGATCACTGGTTTCAGGAGGGAGACATGGAAGGAGTTGGGAATCCTGAGGGTAGGAGGCAGCCGAAGCTTGTAGGCGACAGGGTTGATTTGTTGCAGGACCTCGAACGGTCCGAAGAACCTGGGGGCAAATTTACATGAGGGTACCCTCAGTCGGATATTCCTAGACGACAGCCAGACCTTAGTGCCAGGAAGAAATCGAGGAGGTTCTCTTCTCCTTGTGTCAGCCTTCCGTTTCATGCGGTCCACTGCCATTAGGATGGGGGCTCGAGTCTGCTGCCAGATTTGCAAAAAGTCTCTAAACGTGGAGTCAGCTGCAGGTACTTCGGAAGTATCAGGCACTGGAAGAGGAATTCGTGGGTGCTGGCCGTAGACAATGCAGAACGGTGTATTCCTAGTAGACTCGCTGGTGTGATTATAGTAGGAGAACTCCGCCCATGGGAGCAACTGCACCCAGTCATCATGCTGTTTGGAGATGAAGTGGCGTAGGTAGTTCTCCAAAATCTGGTTGATCCTCCCGACCTGACCATTAGACTGAGGATGGTAGGCAGAAGAAAGTCCAAATTTACGCCAAGAAGTCCGCAGAGGGCTCTCCAGAACCTTGAGTTAAACTGAACCCCCCGATCAGACACAATATGCTGTGGCAAGCAGTGCAGGCGGAAGATGTGTTGAATAAATAACTTGGCCAACTGAGGAGCAGAAGGAAGACCGGTCAGAGGAACGAAGTGGGCCATCTTCGAAAATTGGTCCACCACCACCCATACAGCACTGCATCCAGCAGAGAAAGGCAGGTCCGTGATAAAATCCATCGCTATATGCTGCGAGGGAGCATTGGGCACAGGCAATGGCTGGAGCAGACTAGCAGGTCTGGAGTGGGTGGCCTTGTTGGCTGCATATACAGCACAGGAAGAAACGAAGTTCACAGTATCCTTGGTAGAGTGGGCCACCAGAAGTGATGAGCAATTAAATCCCGGGTCTTACGGTACCCCGCGTAACCTGCCAGTCTAGAGAAGTGTCCCCAGCGGAGGATTCTTCCACGATCAGCCAGGCGCTCAAAAGTCCTCCCTGGAGGAATGTCCCCGATTTGCAGGGGATTGACCGAGACAATGCAAGACGGATCAATAATGTTCTGCGGATTCTCAATGGTGTCTTCTGTCTAGAAAGACCTGGACAAGGCATTGGCCCTCTTGTCGGCCTGGCGATAATGAAGCTCAAAATGAAACCTTGCAAAGAACAGTGACCACCTGGCCTGACGAGGGTTCACCCGTTGGGCCGTCTGGAGGTAGGTCAGATTCTTGTGGTCCGTAAAAATCAAGATCGGGTGAGCTGCACCCTCTAGTAGATGTCTCCACTCTACCAGGGCCAATTTGATGGCCAGTAACTCCCGATCCCCAATCGAGTAGTTGCGTTCTGCGGAAGAGAAGAGCTTAGAGAAGTATCCACATACCCTTGACTTGCCCTTGGGACCTCTCTGGAACAGGAGTGCACCAGCACCGACAGAGGATGCGTCCACCTCCAACGAGAACTGCAGAGAGACATCCGGATGATGAAGGATAGAAGCTGATGTGAAGGAACTCTTCAGGCTGTTGAATGCGGACTCTGCCTCGGGAGTCCACACCTTGGCGTTCATACCCTTCTTAGTAAGGTTAGAGATGGGAGAAGTCAGTGAGGAGAAGTTCGGAATAAACTGCCTGTAAAAGTTAGCAAATCCCAGAAAGCGCTGTATGGCCCTCAAGTCTTGAGGACGTGGCCACTCCAGGACAGACTTTACCTTCTCAGGGTCCATCTCGAGACCTCGATTCGAGACGATGTAGCCCAGGAAGGGTAGAGCAGCCTTTGTCAAATACGCACTTTTCCAACTTGGCGTACAGATGATTCTCCCTTAACCGCAGCAGAACCTGACGAACATGTTTCTAGTGCATCATAGGATCTGGGGAGAAAATCAAAATGTCATCAAGGTAGACTACAGCACAAACATAGAGGAGGTCACGGAAAATGTCATTCACAAGCTCCTGGAAGACCGCGGGACAATTAAACAGGCCGAAGGGCATTACTAGATACTCATAGTGTCCATCACGGGTGTTAAATGCAGTCTTCCATTCATCGCCCTGGCAAATTCGGGATTAGGTTGTAAGCCCCACGCAGGTCTAGTTTAGAAAAAATCTTTGCACCACGTATACGGTCAAACAGTTCGGAGATCAGTGGCATCGGATATTTATTCTTCACCGTGATCTGGTTAAGGCCACGGTAGTCGATGCAAAGACGAAGAGAGCCATCTTTCTTTTTGACAAAGAAGAACCTGGCTCCTGGCGGGGAGGAAGACTTTCGTATGAAGCCCCTTTCTAAGTTCTCTTTTACATAGGAAGACATGGACAGATGGACAGAGTCTCTGGCAAGGAGAGAGGCTATACCCTACCATGGGGAAGGGAAGCACCAGGTATCATTTCAATAGGGCAGTCATACGCCCGATGTGGGGGCAATGTCTCCACCTCCGTCTTGCTGAAGACGTACGAGAAGGCAGCATAATGACCCAGCAATCTTGCCAATGACCGAGGCAGCGAAGGCTGAGCCGAACGAATCCTCACCAGGCAACGACCTTGACACTCAGGGCCCCACTGAAGAACATCTCCCGAATTCCAGTCCAGAACTGGGGCATGCAGTCGGAGACAAGGCAGGCCCAGCAACACAGGGTTAACAGCTTTAGGCAGGACATAAAAAGGTAGAAGTTCAGAGTGAAGAGCTCCCACTTGGAGCCTCAGCGGTTTGGTCACCGCTAAAATCGGGTCTGGCAGAGGTAGTCCATTTACTGAAGCAACTGTCAACGGGCTCTCCAGGGGGACGGTGGGCAATTGTAGAAGGTCCACCAGATCTTTGCGGATAAAATTAGCAGCGGGGCTTGAGTCCAGATACGCAGAGACCTGATGTGTTTCCTCGCCGGACACTATAGTCACGGGTATGGACAATTTAGACGGAAGTCCCTCTTTGCCCAAGGTGGTCACTCCAAGCAACCCTAGGTTTTGGGACTTTTGGGGGCACAGGTGCACCAGATGGCCCTCGAGGCCGCAATAAAGACAGAGTCCAGATGTGAGTCTGCGTTGCCTCTCTTGGGTAGATAACTTATACTGATCTGTAATTTCCGATTTCTTAGGAGGATCGACATCTGAGGACAGCAGGGTTTGCTGCAACATAGGGCCCAAACTAGGAAGGGCTCCCTCACGTTGAACCTCCATATCGATCCGGGCAGACAGAAGGATGAGTTCATCCGGGGTAGACATCAGATCCCGAGCGGCAAGCTCGTCTTTAATTCTGGAAGATACTCCGTGCCAGAATGCAGCCACAAGAGCCTCATTGTTCCATGCGAGCTCTCCAGACCGGGTGCGGAAGTGAATGGAGTACTCACTCACAGAGGTGTCTCCTTGGCGCAGGTCAATCAAAGAAGCCGCTGCAGATGAGACCCGTCCAGGCACTTCAAACACAATGCGAAAAGTCCGGGGGAAGGCAGGGAAGTCACGGTTCTCTGGTCCTTGTCTCTCCCAGATAGGGTTCACCCATGCAAGAGCCTTTCCGGTGAGGAGGGAAATGATGAAAGCGACCCTGGCACCATCAGACGAAAATGTCCTAGCATACAAGCTGAAGTGGATCTGGCATTGATTAAGAAAACCACGACAGGTACTTGCATCTCCGTCATAGCGATCAGGAAGTGGCAAAGAAATGCGCGGGTCAATACTACCAAGAGGTGTAGACTGAGGATCCACATTGCCAGGAGATGTAGTAGGAGGAACAGCAGCTTGTGCCTCTTGCTGACGTGCAAGAATGTTCAACGCTTGGAGGAGTTAGTCCTGTCGGTACCGGAGGTCCAGCATATTCGCTCGCATCTCCTTTGTTGTCGTCATAGTCTTGAACCGACAAGGTCCATGGCCTGAGCGTACTGTTACGAAGGGTCTGTGGACCCACTGGGCCGTACCGCCTTGGCCCCTTTAAGAGCGTGCGCACGCACCCTACGGGATCCGGCAGAGGTGAGTGGACGCGAGCGCTGGCATCTCCTGAGGAGGAGGCTGGGGCCAGCGCTTGCCGACTCGTGGCTGCGGCTGTCAGGGGAAGGTTGGAGCTGACAGCCCGCAGCCACGTACATTACAGGGGGTTTTAGCCACTAACACCCCAGCAACGTGGAAGCTGAGCCGGCGTCATCAGCAGTGGGTGTCCGCTGTATGTTACAGTGTACACCCTGCTGTGATGGCAGGAACCGGTGCTAGCTCCCATTTCTGCCATTAACTCCTTAGATGCACGGATCAGTTTGTTGCAAATCGGCAGCCCTGCCATGCGATGACAAGGCTGCCGAATGCTACTATGGCAACAGAAGGCCTAACAATGGCCTCCTGTCTGCCATTCTGGAAGCCGATTAAGCCCAGACCGGAGGCGGAGTCTGATCGGATTGCTGTCAGTGAACAACTGACAGTTCTAATACATTGCACTACATAGGTAGTGCAATGTATTAGAACATCAATCATACAATTGGACCTTCAAGTCCCCTAGTGGTCTACACTAAAGTGTAAAAAAAAAGGAAAAATAAAAGTTGGAAAAAAATAAATAAACGTTTCAGGTAATAAAATAAAGCACAACTTTTCCCTTATCAAGTCATTTAATAAAAAAAACATAATAAAACCAAACATATCTGGCATCGCCACGTCCGTAACGACATGAACTATAAAAATAGTGTGTTATTTGTCCCGCACAGTGAACACTGTAAAAGAAACCTAAAAAATACTGCCAGAATTGCTGTTTTTTTGGTCACTTTGTCTTCCAAAAATTCAAATAAAAAGTGATCAAAAATTTGCACGTATCCAATAATGGTACCAATAAAAACTATAGCTCGTCTCACAAAAACAAGCCCTCATACAGCTCTGTCAACTAAAAAATTAAAAAGTTATGGCTCTTACAACATGGCGACAGAAAAAATACATTCTTTTTACAAAAGTAATTTTATTGTGCAAAAAGTTGTAAAACATAAAAAAGTGCTATAAATTTGGTATCACCGGAATCCTACTGATCCGCAGAATAAAGTTAACATATAATTTATGATGCGTGAACGCTATATAAAAATACTGAAAAAAACTATGCTAGAATTGCTGTTTTTTTGGTTACCTTGTTTTCCAAAAAAAAAGGATAAAAAGTGATCAAAAAGTCGCATGTACCCCAAAATGGTACCAATAATAACTATAGCTCGTCCCGTAAAAAAAAACTGCCTTCATACCACTAAGTCTATGAAAAAATGAAATAAGTTAAGGCTTCATTAAGTCAGGAAATAAAAAATATGCAGTTGTGCAGGCCCGAGGGGAACATTTCTTCTGTTTCAAGAGGTGATTTATCAAGGCCCTAAAATTCGGGAACCAGGAAGGGGAGGGCTCAGAAACATATCTGCTGGAAGCGAGGGTGCCCGTATGATACCAGGAAAATACTTTCCCAGTAAAATTCCCCAAACTGCAAAGGTGCAGAGAATGGACCAAAAGGGGATAAGAAAGTACACCATTTATCTGTGTGGCACCGGCCTGTGCAGAAAGGATTGCTTCACAGGGTAACACACATCAATGGATTATTTATTATTTTACCCGATTATTATACCACCTGACTATGCCCCTGATGTTCTCTGCCCAGCTTACATATACCCCCACATTATAAACTGAAATACCAGTAATAATCAAACAAAACTACTACCAAGCAAAATCCACGCTCCAAAAGCCAAATGGCACTTCCTCCCTTCTGTACCCTAATGTGTACCCAAACAGCAGTTTACTTCCAAATATATGGCATCACCATACCCGGGAGAACCCTTTTAACAATTTTTGGGTTGTGTGTTTCCAGTGGCACAAGCTGGGCAAAACATATTTGCCACTGAAATGGCATATCTAGGGAAAAAATTAAATTCTTACTTTGCACCATCCACAGCGCAATCATTTATGGAAAAGACCCTTGGGGTGAAAATGCTCACTACACCCCTTAATAAATGCCTTGATGGGTGCAGTTTCCAAAATGGGGTCACTCATGAGGGGTTTATTTTATTATTTCACATCAGAGCCTCTGCAATTGTGAACCAATACTTTGTAAGTTGCCAAATTAGGCCTCAACTTCGCATGGTACTCTTTCACTCCTGAGCCTGGTCGAATGTCCAGGCAAAAGATTAGGGCCACATGTGGGTATTTCTAAAACCGGGAAACACAGCATAATAATTAGAGAGCTGTCATGTTATGGTGGCAGAAGCTGGGCACCACATATTGGCATATCTATGGAAAAAATCCCATTTTCATTCTGCAACATCGAGTGCACACTAATTTCTGCAAAACACATGCAGGGTTAACATGCTCACTACACCCCTAGGTAAATACCTTGAGGGGTGTAGTTTCCAAAATGGGGTCACTTCTGGGGGTTTCTACTGTTTTGGTCCCACAGGGGTTTTGCAAATGCAACATAGCGCCCAGAAACCAATCCAGCAAAATCTGTACTCCAAAAGCCAAATGGCGCTCCTTCCCTTCTGAGCCCAACTGTGTGCCCAAACAGCAGTTTATGACCAAATATTGGGTATTTCCTTACTTGGGATAAATTGCTTTACCAATGTTGGGATTCTTTTTTTCCTTTAGTTGTTGAGAAAATGAAAAATTTTGAGCTAAATCTACGTTTTATTGAAAATACGTTTTTTTTTATTTTCACTGCCCAATTCTAATAAAATCTATGAAACACCTGTGGTGTCAAAATTCTCCCTACACCCCTAGGTAAATACCTTGAGGGGTGTAGTTTCTAAAATGGGGTCACTTCTGGGCGTTTCTACTGTTTTGGTCCCACAGGGGTTTTGCAAATGCGACATAGCGCCCAGAAACCAATCCAGCAAAAGCTGTACTCCAAAAGCCAAATGGCGCTCCTTCCCTTCTGAGCCCAACTGTGTGCCCAAACAGCAGTTTATGACCATATATTGGGTATTTCCTTACTTGGGATAAATTGCTTTACCAATGTTGGGATTCTTTTTTTCCTTTAGTTGTTGAGAAAATGAAAAATTTTGAGCTAAATCTACGTCTTATTGAAAATACGTTTTTTTTTTTTTCACTGCCCAATTCTAATAAAATCTATGAAACACCTGTGGGGTCAAAATTCTCCCTATACCCCTAGGTGAATGCTTCAGGGGGTTTAGTTTTGTGAATGGAGTAACTTTTGGGGAGTTTCCACTGTACTGGTACCTTAGGGGCTTTGCAAAACCGACATGATGCCAAGAAATCAATCCAAAAACACAGAAAAAAGGCCATACTTACAAATGAACACAGACAGGTCAGAAACACTGATGAAGGAGAGTGAGCAGGTGCTTTAAATAATAATAGCCATTCCCACTAGTCTTCAGGGGAGTGGTGTGTGGTGCATGGGATGTGTAGTAAAAAATAATAAATGAATAGTGTATGTGCAAGTGATAATAATAGGGGTGAAATATAGGGGGCAGTAATGAGTAAAGTGCATAAATAAAAATAAATGAATAATGGGGTGCCAGTGTGTGAAACATGGAGGGATAGTGTGTAAGTCATGAGGTGCAGCTTGTATAACCAGGTAGAAGCCTATTTGTGATGCCTTGATAATTCATAGAGCAGGCTACCCTGCTTACTATGCCAAACAACAGCACACCATACTCTCCTAGCATCAAAAACCTGGCTGTCTCCAAAAGAAGCAAATATAAGTAAGAATCAAAAATTCTTAAAATCAGTTCGTAACACACGGGTACCTGAACTAGTCCAGACAGTGGCTGTGGCTTCAGCACGGATGGAGGTAGGTGCAGCAGGTTGCGCCAGACGTGGTAGAAGACACTGGACGTGGCAGAGGACACTGGACGTGGAAAATGACAGCAGGTGCAGTAGACACGACTCCAACACTAGTAGGCACAGGAGAAAGAACACAACACGGGATACAGGAACAGGTAACAGGGCACGGGTAACAACTGGAATGGGAAAACACTAAGGGACCATTTACAAGACAGACTTGGGATATACTAACAATGCTCAGGCAATGATCAGAAGGGCAGGGGGCTTCTTATAGTCCAGGAAATCATGTGAGTTGATGATGATAATTGTTTTCATGTGCGCGCTGGCCCTTTAAGAGCGGGCACGAGCGTGCGCGCGCACCCTACGGTACACAGCGGACCGGAGCGGTAGTGAGCCCTGGCATCCCTAGAAAGGAGATGGGGACCAGCGCTCACAGATCCATGGCTGCGGGCGTCGGGAGGGTAGTATACCCAACGCTACATGGACACTACATTATCCCCCCTATTACGCTCCCTCTTCTTGGGGCCAGAGCGAGAGAGGATTTTTTTAATGAGAGCAGGGGCACTGAGGTTCTTTTCTGGCTCCCAGGACATCTCCTCAGGACCAAACCCTCTCCAGTCCACCAAATATAAAGTCCTTCCTCCTACCCTTTTGCAGTCCAGGATCTCCCTCACCTCAAACACATCAGAAGAACCGCTGGGAGCAACTATGGAACTGGAAGTCTTGCTGTAGCGGTTCATGACCACTGGTTTCAGGAGGGACACATGGAAGGAGTTGGGGATTCTGAGGGTAGGAGGGAGCCGCAGCTTAAAGGAGACAGGGTTTATCTGTTGTAGAATCTCAAAAGGATCGAGGAACCTGGGAGAAAAACTTGTATGAGAGCACCTTCATAACGAATGTTCCGAGAGGACAGCCAGACTTTGGTACCTGGAAGATACTGAGGCGGCTCTCTTCTTTTTGTATCCGCGTTTCGCGATGTGCTTCCTCAAGGGGTGTATAGTGTCTGAAGAAATGACAGCTATATATAGTACTAGCCACAGATGGATTGAGTGTTTGTTGATTCAAAAAGATTGCGGCGCACGTCTCCTGCTGAAACCGGAAGTGAGGCATGCCCCACTTCCAGCCCCCAGCGCCGGAGCACACACCGAGGATCCCCGACGCGTACAGGGATCCCAGGCATGCACAGTGCGCTATAGGGGGCGGAGAAGGGGGCCGGCCACACACCAGCATCGCACGGACGAAGTGCGCACCTTATTGGATAAGAAACACGGTGAGTAAAAGGAGGTGTATGTCTATATCCAAATACTGCAATATAAGCCACATTAAATAGCCAATAGTGCGATAATGCAGAACGAAATGACAGACTATACTATCAAAATACAGCAGTATTAGATGAATCAAGTTATTACCAAACCTACACGGATGCAAACAATAGAGATGAGCGAACCGGGACAACCGAACCCGGTTTCGGTCCGAACTTCAGGAAAAGTTCGGTTCGCAGCGAATCCGAACTTTACCGGGTTCGGCCGAACCCGTTTTGACCGAACCCGGCTACATTTTGGCGCCTGCCACATGTTACATCTAAAATGGAGGATTACAGAAGATCACCTGACATCAGGCTACCCCATAATGCCTTGCAAACGGCTCTCCCAGCCTATCGGGAGGCAGCATAGGGGCGGGCTCAAGCCTGCAATAAAAGTCTATGCACGGAGCTCAGCGGCCATTTTACAGACAGGAGCTGTAGGAATAGCATCTCTGTGCAGTAAGGGAAAGCTTTAGGAATCTAAAAGGCAGGAATTCAGAAATCGAAGGGGCTCATCCACTACTCACTACTCAGCCAGTGTGTGAATACGCTTTTATAAGGGGCTCATCCCCGTTGCATCCAACTTGCAATACAGGCAGCCTAGTAGTACTATAAGGCCCAGCATTCCCTGAGTGCACTGCAGCGAGGCTGATTGAAATTCTCATTCATTGCCATTTGCCAAGCCAGTGTCCGTGTGTGAATACGCTTTTAAAAGGGGCTCATCCCTGGAATAACAATCCAACTTGCCATACAGGCAGCCTAGAAGTACTACAACGCCCAGCATTCCCTGAGTGCACTGCAGCGAGGCTGATTGAAATTCTCATTCATTGCCATTTGCCAAGCCAGTGTCCGTGTGTGAATACGCTTTTAGAAGGGGCTCATCCCCATTGCATCCAACTTGCAATACAGGCAGCCTTTGTAGTAGTGGTAGTAGTAGTACTACAAGGCCCAGCATTCCCTGAGTGCACTGCAGCGAGGCTGATTGAAATTCTCATTCATTGCCATTTGCCAAGCCAGTGTCCGTGTGTGAATACGCTTTTAAAAGGGGCTCATCCCTGGCCGTTATTAACAGGATAACAATCCAACTTGCCATACAGGCAGCCTAGAAGTACTACAACGCCCAGCATTCCCTGAGTGCACTGCAGCGAGGCTGATTGAAATTCTCATTCATTGCCATTTGCCAAGCCAGTGTCCGTGTGTGAATACGCTTTTAAAAGGGGCTCATCCCTGGAATAACAATCCAACTTGCCATACAGGCAGCCTAGAAGTACTACAACGCCCAGCATTCCCTGAGTGCACTGCAGCGAGGCTGATTGAAATTCTCATTCATTGCCATTTGCCAAGCCAGTGTCCGTGTGTGAATACGCTTTTAAAAGGGGCTCATCCCTGGAATAACAATCCAACTTGCCATACAGGCAGCCTAGTAGTACTACAAGGCCCAGCATTCCCTGAGTGCACTGCAGCGAGGCTGATTGAAATTCTCATTCATTGCCATTTGCCAAGCCAGTGTCCGTGTGTGAATACGCTTTTAGAAGGGGCTCATCCCCATTGCATCCAACTTGCAATACAGGCAGCCTTTGTAGTAGTGGTAGTAGTAGTACTACAAGGCCCAGCATTCCCTGAGTGCACTGCAGCGAGGCTGATTGAAATTCTCATTCATTGCCATTTGCCAAGCCAGTGTCCGTGTGTGAATACGCTTTTAAAAGGGGCTCATCCCTGGCCGTTATTAACAGGATAACAATCCAACTTGCCATACAGGCAGCCTAGAAGTACTACAACGCCCAGCATTCCCTGAGTGCACTGCAGCGAGGCTGATTGAAATTCTCATTCATTGCCATTTGCCAAGCCAGTGTCCGTGTGTGAATACGCTTTTAAAAGGGGCTCATCCCTGGAATAACAATCCAACTTGCCATACAGGCAGCCTAGTAGTACTACAAGGCCCAGCATTCCCTGAGTGCACTGCAGCGAGGCTGATTGAAATTCTCATTCATTGCCATTTGCCAAGCCAGTGTCCGTGTGTGAATACGCTTTTAAAAGGGGCTCATCCCTGGAATAACAATCCAACTTGCCATACAGGCAGCCTAGTAGTACTACAAGGCCCAGCATTCCCTGAGTGCACTGCAGCGAGGCTGATTGAAATTCTCATTCATTGCCATTTGCCAAGCCAGTGTCCGTGTGTGAATACGCTTTTAGAAGGGGCTCATCCCCATTGCATCCAACTTGCAATACAGGCAGCCTTTGTAGTAGTGGTAGTAGTAGTACTACAAGGCCCAGCATTCCCTGAGTGCACTGCAGCGAGGCTGATTGAAATTCTCATTCATTGCCATTTGCCAAGCCAGTGTCCGTGTGTGAATACGCTTTTAAAAGGGGCTCATCCCTGGAATAACAATCCAACTTGCCATACAGGCAGCCTAGTAGTACTACAAGGCCCAGCATTCCCTGAGTGCACTGCAGCGAGGCTGATTGAAATTCTCATTCATTGCCATTTGCCAAGCCAGTGTCCGTGTGTGAATACGCTTTTAAAAGGGGCTCATCCCTGGAATAACAATCCAACTTGCCATACAGGCAGCCTAGTAGTACTACAAGGCCCAGCATTCCCTGAGTGCACTGCAGCGAGGCTGATTGAAATTCTCATTCATTGCCATTTGCCAAGCCAGTGTCCGTGTGTGAATACGCTTTTAGAAGGGGCTCATCCCCATTGCATCCAACTTGCAATACAGGCAGCCTTTGTAGTAGTGGTAGTAGTAGTACTACAAGGCCCAGCATTCCCTGAGTGCACTGCAGCGAGGCTGATTGAAATTCTCATTCATTGCCATTTGCCAAGCCAGTGTCCGTGTGTGAATACGCTTTTAAAAGGGGCTCATCCCTGGCCGTTATTAACAGGATAACAATCCAACTTGCCATACAGGCAGCCTAGAAGTACTACAACGCCCAGCATTCCCTGAGTGCACTGCAGCGAGGCTGATTGAAATTCTCATTCATTGCCATTTGCCAAGCCAGTGTCCGTGTGTGAATACGCTTTTAAAAGGGGCTCATCCCTGGCCGTTATTAACAGGATAACAATCCAACTTGCCATACAGGCAGCCTAGAAGTACTACAACGCCCAGCATTCCCTGAGTGCACTGCAGCGAGGCTGATTGAAATTCTCATTCATTGCCATTTGCCAAGCCAGTGTCCGTGTGTGAATACGCTTTTAAAAGGGGCTCATCCCTGGAATAACAATCCAACTTGCCATACAGGCAGCCTAGTAGTACTACAAGGCCCAGCATTCCCTGAGTGCACTGCAGCGAGGCTGATTGAAATTCTCATTCATTGCCATTTGCCAAGCCAGTGTCCGTGTGTGAATACGCTTTTAGAAGGGGCTCATCCCCATTGCATCCAACTTGCAATACAGGCAGCCTTTGTAGTAGTGGTAGTAGTAGTACTACAAGGCCCAGCATTCCCTGAGTGCACTGCAGCGAGGCTGATTGAAATTCTCATTCATTGCCATTTGCCAAGCCAGTGTCCGTGTGTGAATACGCTTTTAAAAGGGGCTCATCCCTGGCCGTTATTAACAGGATAACAATCCAACTTGCCATACAGGCAGCCTAGAAGTACTACAACGCCCAGCATTCCCTGAGTGCACTGCAGCGAGGCTGATTGAAATTCTCATTCATTGCCATTTGCCAAGCCAGTGTCCGTGTGTGAATACGCTTTTAAAAGGGGCTCATCCCTGGCCGTTATTAACAGGATAACAATCCAACTTGCCATACAGGCAGCCTAGAAGTACTACAACGCCCAGCATTCCCTGAGTGCACTGCAGCGAGGCTGATTGAAATTCTCATTCATTGCCATTTGCCAAGCCAGTGTCCGTGTGTGAATACGCTTTTAAAAGGGGCTCATCCCTGGAATAACAATCCAACTTGCCATACAGGCAGCCTAGTAGTACTACAAGGCCCAGCATTCCCTGAGTGCACTGCAGCGAGGCTGATTGAAATTCTCATTCATTGCCATTTGCCAAGCCAGTGTCCGTGTGTGAATACGCTTTTAGAAGGGGCTCATCCCCATTGCATCCAACTTGCAATACAGGCAGCCTTTGTAGTAGTGGTAGTAGTAGTACTACAAGGCCCAGCATTCCCTGAGTGCACTGCAGCGAGGCTGATTGAAATTCTCATTCATTGCCATTTGCCAAGCCAGTGTCCGTGTGTGAATACGCTTTTAAAAGGGGCTCATCCCTGGCCGTTATTAACAGGATAACAATCCAACTTGCCATACAGGCAGCCTAGAAGTACTACAACGCCCAGCATTCCCTGAGTGCACTGCAGCGAGGCTGATTGAAATTCTCATTCATTGCCATTTGCCAAGCCAGTGTCCGTGTGTGAATACGCTTTTAAAAGGGGCTCATCCCTGGAATAACAATCCAACTTGCCATACAGGCAGCCTAGTAGTACTACAAGGCCCAGCATTCCCTGAGTGCACTGCAGCGAGGCTGATTGAAATTCTCATTCATTGCCATTTGCCAAGCCAGTGTCCGTGTGTGAATACGCTTTTAAAAGGGGCTCATCCCTGGAATAACAATCCAACTTGCCATACAGGCAGCCTAGTAGTACTACAAGGCCCAGCATTCCCTGAGTGCACTGCAGCGAGGCTGATTAAAATTCTCATTCACTGCCATTTGCCAAGCCAGTGTCCGTGTGTGAATACGCTTTTAAAAGGGGCTCTGAAATGTCTGGGAAAAAAAAGGTTGTGAAAGGACGGGGTAGAGGAAGAAACACCCATGCCGTCTCCTCTTCCAGTCCAAATGTTGGATCTGTTGGTGCCAGACCCAGTAGCAGCATTTGTGGCACAAGACATGTGCCCAGTTCCACTAGTAGCAGCTGCCATGTGCCTGCTAGTAGTAGTATCAGCAAGCCAGACTTGTCCATCTCCTCCGGTGGGCGGGTTACTTTAGACAATACGGCCATTGTGGACTGGTTGGCTGGCTCGCGGTCATCTCAGCAGGAAGACTCTGACGATCTGGCTTCAAGCCAGGTTTCGTTGGATTCCAGATCCTCTACAGTTCCTTGGCACGGTGACAGTAGTAATATAGGTATTTCTAGCGTTTCCATTCCATCATCTATGTCTTCGCTCCCCCTTCCTAGCGGGAAGCCATCTTTCCTGAGAGTCCTAAGAGACATCTCCTCGGGTGCGAAGGAAGATACTGAACAACATAGTGATGATGATGATTTGTTTTCCGCGAGTCAGCCAACGGAGTGTGTTGCGGCGGTGGTGGAGGTGGAAGCGGTGACCGAGACGCATAGCTGCGGTAGTGGGGGTGTTGGTGGTGGTAGCCGTGGTGGCAGACGCAGTAATGAGGGGGGGCATGGAGCCCGCCATGATGTCACATCACATTCACAACACAGTGACAGAAGTGGCGGGGATGATGAGGAAGGCTATGATGATGATGTTGTTTTAGACAGGACGTGGGAACCAGGTGACGAGGTGATGACGGCGTCAGAGGAGGAGGGTAGTAGTGGCGGCACTGGATGTGATAAACAGCCAAGCCGAGGTAGGGGCAGAAGTCAATCTGCAAAACGTTGCAGCGGTAGGGTCAGCTCAGGAGCCGGTGACGGCGACACAGATGCTGGTGTAGGTTCCCGAAAAAAGCCTGCCAGACAAGGGGCAAGCTCGGGTGGTTGTGGTGGTGGTGGTGGTGGTGGACGTGGTACTACCTCTTTACGGTACTCTGCCGTGTGGCAATTTTTCTGTACCTTCCCAGAGGAGGAAAACATGGCACAGTGCCGTATCTGCAAGCAGAAAGTAAGGCGTGGGCAGGGCAGCAATGTAGGAACTACTGCTCTACGTAAACACATGGAACGGCATCACAAGGCCATGTGGGACAATCAACATGCCCCACCATCATGTACATCTAATGAAGACCCCTCTTCCGCTGCTGCTGCTGCTCCGAGTCCCTGTCATCTAAGTAGTAGCCAGGCCTTATCCACCATGTCGTTGTCATCATCATCATCACTGTCATCTAGTGCTCCTCCTATGTCCCGTCAGTTATCCATTACGGAATCGTTGTCCAATAAGCAACAATATATACCCAGTCATCCACTTGTCGTGCGGCTTAATTCACACCTGGCAAAGTTGTTGGTGGTGCAGTCGCTGCCATACCACCTGGTCGACTCCGCCGGCTTCAAGCAATTGATGGCGTGCGCTCAGCCTAGGTGGCGAATACCTAGCCGACATTACTTCTCCAAAACAGCTGTCCCTGCCTTGCACAAGCATGTGGAGGAAAAGGTGTCCAAGTCCTTGCAATTATCCGTGTGCAGCAGGGTACATGCCACCGTCGACACGTGGAGCAGCAACTATGGGCAGGGACAGTACATGTCTTTCACGGCCCACTGGGTCAATATTTTGCAGTCCGATGCACCACCGCAGCAATGCCAGGCATTACCACCTCCACGCTTGTATGTTTCTAGTTCAACTCCGGACACCAGGCGCCTACCATCCTTCTCCTCCTACTCCTCCTCCTCCTCCTTGCCTTCCTCCTTGGAGGTCTTCCCGTCCCCGACAGGACACAGCGTATCTTCCACTCCTCCTCCCTCCTCTTTTCATAGGTGCAAGGTGAAGCGTCACAACGCTGTCTTACACCTGCTGAGCCTGGGCGAGAAAAGCCACACAGGGCAGGAGCTGCTGCTGTGCATCAAGGAGGAAATCGCACGCTGGCTGTCTCCTCTGAAACTCACACTGGGCAATGTTGTCTCTGATAACGGCAAGAACGTTGTGGCTGCACTGCGTCTAGGTCACCTGACACACGCTCCTTGCATGGCACATGTGATCAATCTGGTCATAACACGCTTCTTAAAGTCATATGTTGGTTTGAAGGGTGTGCTGGCCATGTCCAGGAGGGTTTGCGTTCGCTTTAGACGTTCGTATGCATTTAAGCACGCCCTCCTGGACTTGCAGCGTCAAAACAATCTCCCAGAACACAGCCTGATTTGCGACGTTCCAACACGATGGAATTCCACCCTGCACATGTTGGACCGTCTGTACGAACAGCGGAAAGCCGTGAATGATTTCCTGATGCAGCAGACGGGCAGCGTTTGGAGCCAGTGTAATTTCGAGCTCAGGCACTGGCAGCTGGTTAGAGACGCATGTCGCGTTTTGAGGCCCTTTGAAGAGGCCACACGATTTGTGAGCCGTGACGCTAGCGGAATGAACGATGTTATGCCGCTGATATTCATTATGGAGCAAACGCTCACAGCGATGATTCAGCAAAGGATGGAGGAAGGATCACATCTGGCTATGGATGTTGAGGAGGAGGAGGAGGATGAGGAAACAGGACCTGAAGAGGAGCTGGATTTGGAGATGGAATCACAGGAAGGGATAGGGGACGAGGCAGCCGCACAACATGACAGTGATGGTGGTGATGACGAGTCTGACGACGACCTTGATGATGGACAACCATGGCAGTATGGGGCGGAGATGGAACCAACCGGGCCCTCTGAAACGCTGGCCAGGATGGCGAGCTGTATGCTTCGTTACTTGCGCGCTGACTGTCGTATTGTTAGCATGAAGCAAAGAGATGACTACTGGATAGCCACACTTTTAGACCCTCGGTATAAAGCCAGAATGGGGGAGTTTTTTGCGCCTTCCGAGAGGGAGGCAAAATTGGCTTATTATAGAGAGAAGCTATGCAGCCAGCTTGTCATGGCTTTCAAACGGCAGACACCCGCTGCAAGCATGTCTGACCGGGGGGCCACTCTCCGCTCCCCACTGTCTCATCGTTCCACCGCCTCTGGCAGAGCTACCTCTGCAATAGGCGGCAGCCGTGGCAGCAGCGGCAGCAGCAGCAGCAGCAGCAGCCAATTCAGTTTGGAAAATATGATGACAACATTTTTACATCCAATACCCCGACCTGACACACATCGTAGCACTAGTCACCAAAGGGATGTTCACCATCTCCAGGTGCAGCACCTAAACAACCAGGTTCACTCGTACTTGGACTGTGCCCTTTCTCCGTCAGAAATGCTGATCCCAGACCCCATGGACTTCTGGGTCAGCAGATTGGATCATTGGCAAGAACTGGCCCAGTTTGCCATGGGTGTACTGTCTTGTCCACCCTCCAGTGTAGCGTCAGAGAGGGTATTCAGCGCAGCAGGGGGCTTCGTCACCCCTAAGCGAACAAGATTGTCCGCCAACAGCTTGGAAAATCTCACGTTTCTGAAAATGAATCAAGCGTGGATCGGTGAGGATTTTAAAACCCCTGTGCCTGATGCCACTGATTAGATCTTACATTGCTGCTGCTGCTGCCGCCTGCTACTGCCGCCTGCTACTATGGGATTCTGTCCTGTCCACTCTTTTTTTAATGTGCCGCTGTTGGTGCTGCAGCTGCTACTACTTCTACCACCAATCCACCCCAGTGCCGTCTGCTACAAGCAGGCCTGCCCCACCAGAGGGCTTTGTCCTGTGACTCTCCAGTCTCTTTTTTTAATGTGCTGCTACTACTGCTACTACTGCTTGCACCCTTGCTGTCTGTGTTGGCTAGTACCTCTACTACCACCAATACACCTACACTGCCATCTGCTACAAGCAGGCCTGAGGCCTGCCCCACTACAGGGCTTTGTCCTCCTCTGACTGTCCAGTCTCTTTTTTTAATGTGCTGCTACTACTGCTACTACTGCTTGCACCCTTGCTGTCTGTGTTGGCTACCTCGACTACTACCACCAATACACCTCCACTGCCGCCCGTCTGCTACAAGCAGGCCTGAGGCCTGCCCCACCACAGGGCTTTGCCCTCCTCTGACTGTCCAGTCTCTTTTTTTAATGTGCTGCTACTACTGCTACTACTGCTTGCACCCTTGCTGTCTGTGTTGGCTACCTCGACTACTACCACCAATACACCTCCACTGCCGCCCGTCTGCTACAAGCAGGCCTGAGGCCTGCCCCACCACAGGGCTTTGCCCTCCTCTGACTGTCCAGTCTCTTTTTTTAATGTGCTGCTACTACTGCTACTACTGCTTGCACCCTTGCTGTCTGTGTTGGCTACCTCGACTACTACCACCAATACACCTCCACTGCCGCCCGTCTGCTACAAGCAGGCCTGAGGCCTGCCCCACCACAGGGCTTTGCCCTCCTCTGACTGTCCAGTCTCTTTTTTTAATGTGCTGCTACTACTGCTACTACTGCTTGCACCCTTGCTGTCTGTGTTGGCTACCTCGGCTACTACCAGTCTACCACCAATACACCTCCACTGCCGCCCGTCTGCTACAAGCAGGCCTGAGGCCTGCCCCACCACAGGGCTTTGTCCTCCTGTGACTGTCCAGTCTCTCTTTTTTTTAATGTGCTGCTACTACTGCTACTACTGCTTGCACCCTTGCTGTCTGTGTTGGCTACCTCTAATACCACCAATACACCTACACTGCCGCCCGTCTGCTACAAGCAGGCCTACCCCACCACAGGGCTATGTCCTGTGACTGTCGTCCAGTCTCTTTTTTTAATGTGCTGCTGCTACTACCAGTCCTACCACCCTTGCTGTCTGTGTTGGCTAGTCTACCTCTACTACCACCAATACACCTCCACTGCCGTCTGCTACAAGCAGGCCTGAGGCCTGCCCCACCACAGGGCTTTGCCCTCCTCTGACTGTCCAGTCTCTTTTTTTAATGTGCTGCTACTACTGCTACTACTGCTTGCACCCTTGCTGTCTGTGTTGGCTACCTCGACTACTACCACCAATACACCTCCACTGCCGCCCGTCTGCTACAAGCAGGCCTGAGGCCTGCCCCACCACAGGGCTTTGTCCTCCTCTGACTGTCCAGTCTCTTTTTTTAATGTGCTGCTACTACTGCTACTACTGCTTGCACCCTTGCTGTCTGTGTTGGCTACCTCGACTACTACCACCAATAAACCTCCACTGCCGCCCGTCTGCTACAAGCAGGCCTGCCCCACCACAGGGCTTTGTCCTGTGACTGTCGTCCAGTGTCTTTTAATGTGCTGCTACTACTCACCCTTGCCAATAAAAAGGGTCAATTTTTGGAGGGCTTGTGAAAAGCCATTGCTTGTTGCTTTTACATCCATGTATGGAAGAACCCCGGCAGGCATCTGCCAATAAAAAGGGTCAATTTTTGGAGGGCTTGTGAAAAGCCATTGCTTGTTGCTTTAATGCTTTTACATCCATGTATGGAAGAACCCCGGCAGGCATCTGCCAATAAAAAGGGTCAATTTTTGGAGGGCTTGTGAAAAGCCATTGCTTGTTGCTTTAATGCTTTTACATCAATGTATGGAAGAACCCCGGCAGGCATCTGCCAATAAAAAGGGTCAATTTTTGGAGGGCTTGTGAAAAGCCATTGCTTGTTGCTTTAATGCTTTTACATCCATGTATGGAAGAACCCCGGCAGGCATCTGCCAATAAAAAGGGTCAATTTTTGGAGGGCTTGTGAAAAGCCATTGCTTGTTGCTTTAATGCTTTTACATCCATGTATGGAAGAACCCCGGCAGGCATCTGCCAATAAAAAGGGTCAATTTTTGGAGGGCTTGTGAAAAGCCATTGCTTGTTGCTTTAATGCTTTTACATCAATGTATGGAAGAACCCCGGCAGGCATCTGCCAATAAAAAGGGTCAATTTTTGGAGGGCTTGTGAAAAGCCATTGCTTGTTGCTTTAATGCTATTACATCCATGTATGGAAGAACCCCGGCAGGCATCTGCCAATAAAAAGGGTCAATTTTTGGAGGGCTTGTGAAAAGCCATTGCTTGTTGCTTTAATGCTTTTACATCCATGTATGGAAGAACCCCGGCAGGCATCTGCCAATAAAAAGGGTCAATTTTTGGAGGGCTTGTCAAAAGCCATTGCTTGTTGCTTTTACATCAATGTATGGAAGAACCCCGGCAGGCATCTGCCAATAAAAAGGGTCAATTTTTGGAGGGCTTGTGAAAAGCCATTGCTTGTTGCTTTTACATCCATGTATGGAAGAACCTCGGCAGGCATCTGCCAATAAAAAGGGTCAATTTTTGGAGGGCTTGTGAAAAGCCATTGCTTGTTGCTTTTACATCCATGTATGGATGAACCCCGGCAGGCATCTGCCAATAAAAAGGGTCAATTTTTGGAGGGCTTGTCAAAAGCCATTGCTTCTTCTTTTACCACCTTATATGTATGAACCCTGGCAGGCATCAGCCGCCTAAAATGGTAAATTTTTGTACCTTTTTTAACAATGCATTAAGCATACAACATGCACAAGTGCAGTGGTTTCTGTTAGTTATCTCCGTGTCCCATCCGTTTTCCTAGAGCCATACATGTTGGCGTAACTTTGACACCAACTTTGCATTAAAGACAGCTCAAAAGTACTTGGATACACTCATGGGTGACCTAAGAGTGTTATACAGGGCTTCTAGGGCTTTAAAACAGTGTTATACACGATTTTTAGGGGCTTTCTTGTATTACAGGTTCGGTCAGAACTAGTTCGGTCCGAATCGAACTTTTGCACGAAATTCGGCGAACTTGCCGAACCGAACTTTTCATAAGTTCGCTCATCTCTAGCAAACAATTTTTTTAAATAAAGTTAAAATGAAAAACAGTGACATATTTAAAACTAGTAGTTATAAACTACTAATGTGTGACAATAGTAAACTAACTAATATCCAAAAAAGGATGAAGTACGAGGGGGAATGAAAATTCGCCCATAAAAAGTGATTATAATCTGAATGTGCACTGATGTTAAGACCATAATAGTGAAAATATACAAGGATTAAGATGCATATAATATATAATGTAAATTTCCTGCAGAAGCAGGAACAAGAATTAGAAACTGCATATGCGGTACACCGTAATAACAAAAAGAAAAAGAACAACAGGTGAGAAATAACAAGGGGACATGTAATAGAAGCAGTTGATCCGTAGGGATACATAGCATCGATGGATCCACGGATAGTATATGTTTCCAGATTTGCAGAAATTCCCCAAATGCAGAGTCAGAAGCGGGTACCTGAGATGTAGTCAACACAGGATGAGGGACTCTAGGATGTTGACTGTACACAATGTAAAACGGAGTTCAAGTGGTGGACTCACTTGTGTGGTTGTTGTACGAGAACTTGGCCTATGGAAGAAGCTGTATCCAGTTATTATGCTGTAAAGAGATGAAGTCGTGGGGATAATTCTCCATGATCTGGTTGATCCTCTCGACTTGCCCATTGGACTGGGGGTGATAGGCTGAGGAAAAGTCTACAGATGGCTCTCCAGTACTTTGATGTAAATTGAACCCCCGGGTCAGACACAATGTGAAGGGGCAAGCCATGCAAGTGGAAGGTGTGCTGAATGGAGAGACTCGCCAGTCAGAGAGCAGAAGGAAGGCCGGTCAGCGAGATAAAATGTGCCATCTTCGAGAACTGGTCCACCACCACCACCCAGACAGTGTTGCATCCTGCTGAGGGAGGAAGGTCTGTGACAAAGTCCATCACAATGTGCTGCCAGGGAGCATTGGGTACAGGCAGAGGTTGAAGCAGGCCGGCAGGCTTGGAGTGAGTAACTTTGTTAAAAGCTCACACCGTGCAAGAAGAGACAAAGTCCACAACATCTTTAGGTAGCGTGGGCCACCAGAAGTGATGAGCAATCAGGTCTCGGGTTTTATGAACACCAGCGTGCCCAGCCAGTTGAGAACTGTGTCTCCAGCGGAGAATTCTCCTCCTATCTGCCAACCGAACAAAACTCCTCCCCGGAGGGACGTCTCTAACCTGCAAAGGATTAGCAGTGGCAATGCAGGACGGGTTCATGATACTTTGAAGAGGCTCCACTGTGTCATCCGTCTCAAATGACCTGGACAGGGCATCGGCCCTCACATTCTTGTCAGCGGGATGGTAGTGGAGCACAAATTGGAAACGGGTGAAGAACAGTGACCACCTGGCTTGACGGGGTTTTAGTCGTTGAGTGGACTGAAGATAGGTAAGGTTCTTGTGGTCGGTGTAGACCAACATGGGATGAACTGCGCCCTCTAGAAGATGTCTCCACTCCCCCAGAGCCAATTTGATGGCCTGTGGTTTCCGATCCCCAATGGAGTAATTGCACTCTGCAGAAGAAAAAAGTCTCGAGTAATAGCCACATACTACTGCCTTTCCTGTGGAGCTCCTCTGGAACAGAAGTGTACCTGCACCAACAGAAGAAGCGTCCACCTCCAATGAAAACTTGCGAGATACGTTTGGATGATGGAGAATTGAGGCTGAAGTGAAGGCTTTTTTGAGGCTAACAAATGCGGACTCTGCCTGTGGAGTCCACACCTTGGCGTTCACACCCTTCTTGGTAAGGGTAGAGATGGGAGCCATCAAATATAAGAAGTTTGGAATAAACTGCCGGTAGAAATTGGCGAATCCCAAGAACCGCTGTATGGCCCTCAGGCCTTGAGGACGTGGCCATTCCAGGACAGATTTTAGTTTCTCAGGATCCATCTTAAGACCTTAATCCGAGATGATGTAGCCCACAAAGGTAAAAGACAACTTTTCAAAGACGCACTTCTCCAACTTGGCATATAAGTGATTCTCCCTTAGTCGCAGTAGAACCTGACGGACATGCCTCCGATGGGTCATCAGATCTGGGGAGAAAATCAAAATATCATCGAGATAAACTACAACACAGATATAGAGGCATAGAGGCGATCTCGGAAGATATCATTGACAAATTCCTGAAAGACTGTTACACAGTCCGAAGGGCATCACTATGTATTAGTAGTGCCTGTCACGGGTGTTAAATGCCGTCTTCCATTCGTCACCCCGGCGAATCCAGATTAGGTTATAAGCCCCCCGCAGGTCTAGCTTAGAAAATATTCCTCGTATGTGATCAAACAGCTCGGATATAAGTGGCAACGTGTATATGTTCTTGACGGTGATCTGGTTGAGACCACGGTCGTCAATGCAGGGTCGAAGAGATCCGTCTCTCTTCTTAACAAAGAAGAAGCCGGCCCCGGCCCCTCTCCAAACTCTCCTTGATATAGTCTGACATGGATAAAGTCTCTTGCAAGGAGAGAGGATATACCCATCCACGGGGAAGAGAAACATTTGGAACCAGTTCAATGGGACAGTCATAATTCCGATGTGGCGGCAACGTCTCAGCCTCTCGCTTGCTTAAGACATCCGCAAAACTGGCATACTGAGATGGTAGATCGGAGAGTGACTGAGGCAGAGGAAGCATAACAGGACAAACTGGTGACAGGCAATGACTATGGCATCTGGGACCCCATTGAAGAATTTCTCTGGAACTCCAGTCAAGAACCGGGGTGTGTAGACGAAGCCATGGTAGACCCACCGGGATAGGATTGATAGCCTTAGGTAGTACAAGGAAGACAATGTGCTCTGAGTGAAGAGCTTTGACCCGTAGTGTCAACGGCTCAGTGATGAACACAATCGGATAGGGCAATGGTAGACCATTCACAGAGGCAACAGCTAGGAGTCTACGTTTGGAGGTGTCCCACCTAGAGTTGCCTCTCCAACCAACCCTAGGTACTGGAGTTTCCCGGTTTCTGTGGGATTTGGCGCACAGAATGACCCTTAAGGCCACAATACATACATAGTTCAGAGGTGCGTCTGTGTTGCTTCTCCTGTTCCGACAAGCGGACTCGGTCTACCTGCATGGGTTCTTCACATGGCGCACTAGGGAAAGGCAATAGTGGTCTCTGGACCGAGGGTGCTGGTCTGTGGCCCCGGCTCCCCTGTCGAACCTCTTGAGTGCGCTCCCAGATTCTCATGTCAACCCGAGTGGCTAACAGGATGAGGGCATCCAAGGTAGAAGTTCATCCTTGATGTGAGAGGACAGTCCCTGTCAGAAGGTAGCCACCAGTGCCTCATTGTTCCATGCCAGCTCTGCTGCCAGGGTACGGAAGGAAATAGCATACTCCCCTACTATGGAACCCTTTTGCTTGAGGGTCAACAGAGTGGCTGCAGCAGAGGATGTTCGGCCCGGCTTCTCGAACACGGCACGAAACAACTGCAGGAACAACGCTAGGTCCGAGGATACAGGTCCTTGTTGCTCCAAGATTGGGTTCACCCATGGGAGGGCCTTGCCAGTGAGGAGGGAGATGATAAATGCTACCTTGGCCTTCTCGGAGGGGAAGAGATGAGCCCGTAGCCTAAAATGAACCGTGCATTGGTTAATAAATCCTCTACAGGCTTTGGGCTCACCGTCATAGCGAGGAGGAAGAGGCAGAGGAACTGTGGATCCGGAACAAACAGGAGGGGCAACGGGCAGTGGCACATCAACAGCCTCTGGAGGAGGAAACGGAAGAGGAACAGCGAGTTAATCCAGATGGACCATGATAGTATTTACCACCTCCAGGAGTTGATCCTGATGAGTGTGTAGGTCATGCATTTCCGAGTGTATCTTCTAGACTGCGGTCTTGGGCTGGCCAGCGGGTTCCATGGCTTGAGCGTACTGTCACGATCACAGGGTATATGGGCCCACTAGGCCGCTCCACCATAGCGGAGAGGCAGCTGGCCTAGTCACAGTATATACAAGAGTCTATAGCAGTTCATAACACACGGGTACATGAACTAGTCCATACAGTGGCTGTGGCTTCAGCACGGATGGAGGTAGGTGCATCAGGTTGCGCCAGACGTGGTGGACAATACAAGATGTGACAGAAGACACTGGATGTGGCAGAAGACACTGAACGTAACAAAAGACACTGGACGTGGCAGAAGACACTGGACGTGGCTAACAACAGCAGGTGCAGTAGACACGACTCCAACACTAGTAGGCACAGGAACAAGAACACAGCACAGGATACAGGAACAGGTCACGGGTAACAACTGGATCGGGAAAACACTAAGGGACCATTTGCAAGACAGACTTGGGATATACTAACAATGCTCAGGCAAGGATTAGAAGGGCAGGGGCCTTCTTATAGTCCAGGAAATCATGTGAATTGATGATGATGATTATTTTCATGTGCACGCGCTGGCCCTTTAAGAGCTGGCACGAGT
Organism: Rhinoderma darwinii; assembly: GCF_050947455.1. Taxonomy (NCBI): domain Eukaryota; kingdom Metazoa; phylum Chordata; class Amphibia; order Anura; family Rhinodermatidae; genus Rhinoderma; species Rhinoderma darwinii. The sequence goes on along the minus strand of NC_134690.1, from coordinate 214,571,745 downwards.
GTGCGCGCGCACCCTACGGGACACAGCACTCATAGATCCATGGCTGCGGGCGTCGGAAGGTGAGTAAACCCGAAGGCCCGCGGCCATGGACGCTACAGTTTGTAATATATAGGCCCCTTAGAAATAAATCGGTCCCTAAAAAAATAGGTTTTTGACATTTTATTGAAAATGTGAGAAATTGCTGCTTAACTTATAAGCCTTCTAACGTCCTAAAAAAATAAAAGGACTTTCAAAAATGATGCCAACATAAAGTAGACATATGGTAAATGTGTGGTATTACTATCTACCTTACAACCAGATACATTAAAATTTTTTTTGCAATGGCTGGAAATAAAATAAATAGGCAAAAAAGTTGTATCCTTTCCTCCGGCGATCCAGTTCTGATCTTACGGCGGCAATTCTCGGTGCAGCCAACCTGGGGACTCTTCGGGGCTCAGTGGTGATGAATTGTATTTCTGGCATGATGCTAGAAATACAACATATGACATATGAGCCTTCTGATTGGCTGCAGTGGTCACATGCTATGTGCATATAAACAACCACCAGGAACGCCGCGGGATCGTCGGCGCTGCATTGCTGGGGGCCAGGATAGGTAAGTATTGCTTTTTTTGCTTATTTATTTCATTTCCAGACCTTACACAAATTTTTTAAAACCCGGATAACCCCATTAATCATGTGTGTGCATGAGAAATAACACTCTGGCCATTATATGACTTGTATTCTGCATTTTTAAGCAGTTTTCCCTGTCGGCAGGCACTATCTCTAATTCTCAGCTATATCTGAGTTAGTGGGGGAGCCTAAATGCTTTTATGTTTGATATACACTATGTCTGCACATATAGAGAAGAGAACATCCTGCTCTCCTATCTCTTTGTAGCACATCCTCAGAAACAGCAGAAACATGTAGGACATTATACAGCAGTACTGAGAAGTGTAGCTGAGAATATAATTTACCTGGAGTGAGATATAACAGTTGCTAGAAGCAGTGTGCGCATGCGTGTGTGTGTGTGTGTGTGTGTGTGTGTGTGTGTGCCTCTCTCTCTCTATGCCTCTGTCCATCCTCTCCCTTCCCCTCTCCATAGACTTATATGGGCATCTGTAAGCTAATCACTCACTGAGCTGAGTTCGTCTTGATTGAAGAGATGGAAAAAGCAGCAAATTCAGAGTGTGTGAATAGTTAGGAGAGGGGGGGACTGATAAGTAGAGAAAAGGGTATTTTTCTGTAACAAGATACCCTATATGGGCTCTGCAACAAGTCAGTTTGTGAAATTTCTTCCTTCTTAGATATTCTATGAGCAATTGCCAGTGGTATTATTGCATAATGGAAGTGTTTAGGAACCACAGCAAATCAGCCACAAATCAGCCACGAAGTTCAGACAACATAAATCTTGTAGCAAGCCTTCCGAGAAGAGTGAAAACGGTTTTCGGAGCAAAGGGGGCACCAAATCTATAGAATGGGATGCCTTAAAAGCTCCGATAAGTGTAATGATTGGGTATCCCACCACTTTTGTGAATATAGCGTATATAACCTATTTTGATTATCAGATTAGATGGTGTTTGATAGTGGATTGTTCATTGGTGCTGTAGGACTTATATGTGGTGATATTATGTGCATTAATGTTACAGCATAAACAACAGTTTTGATGACATAGCTGCCTTTCTTTCCATCTTTTGAACTACTTCCAGTCTTCCAGAGATTGTATTTGCTATTTGAGGCCAGCAGGAACCAACATATTACGTGCGGGGGCCCTCCTAAAATTATTTTTTAGGACAATGGATCATTTTGTAATATATGCCATATGGTTTTTAATATGGTTTGGTGTGGTCAGACAATCTTCCTGGCTGAGGGCAGTGACTCTTTTATATGATGTAGTGACAAGTTCCTCCGAATGCCCCTTCTCCTTAAATCTTCTTCGCAATATGTTTGCTTGGCTTTTATATTTTAGATATTAATACATTTCTTTCTTATTAGTTTATACTGGCTAAACTGAATATTTTGTTAACATTTTTTTTTATTGTGACCACTGTTCTTTTCTAGGTAGCTGTTTATAGCTACCTTTTTATATAAAAAGGTAGACGTGATGAACTTTGTGTCATCATGCAATAATAATAGCTCTAGATACTCCATTTCGTCTCTGCTATTTTTAACTGTCAATTTAATCCCCCACTCATTCCTATTTAACTGGTCACATAATTACTCAGCCTAGTCACTGTCTCCTCTGCAAATAAAGAAGAGATTATCTGTATCTCTCATATAGGGTGATATGTTGTCTGTAAAAGTGGAGAGAATTTGGGTCTCCTTAACTTCCCCGTTAATGAGTTTTACATAAGTTGGTGCTACTTTGTACCCATCAATGTCCCAGAGATGTGATGGTAAGTTTGTTTGTCAAAGGTAAAATATTTGTTCTTCAAAATAAAACCAAAGTTCTTGATTAAGAACTGCCTTTGTTCCTCTGAAATAAATGGGTCCCTACATAGATAATAATCAACATAGTTAATCCCTAGGTTATGTTGGATGTTTGTTTATAGTGATGTTAACTCCATAGTCAGAAGTATGTTCAGAAGCTCCTGGGCCCCAAATTCATTTACTATGTGCCATTTGTAATATTAGTGTCTTCCCATAAGGCAGATTTGCCATTGGGCCCCCTCCGACAACAGAACCTCAAAATCTTGGATCACTGTCCCATCCCCTTTATCTGCCTGTCTGAAGAATGAAGAAAGTAATGATCCGAGGATGCCCAGGGATTGGATACAGCTTTACACAAAGCCAGCAAACCCCAATCCAGGTTTTATATAGTGGAAAACCAGGGGAAATTCCTTAATACATTTCATCCATTATAACCACAGATTTTAAAGACACCCATTCATCTGGAAAAGATAGAATACTCCCAAAAAACATAATTTATAAAAACATGAACAAAAAGTGTCCTTTTGGCCTGCGTTGGGCTGGTAGGATGGAATAACGTAGTATACTACGCTATTCCATCCTGAGGGATCCCGCAAAAAAACCAAAACATACTGCGCGGTATTTGTTTTTATTTACATGGGAGCCTATCTGTGACCAATGCCACTGTTTGGCATCCATCACAGGTATATGTTAACTGCATACTTTGGGTAACGTTCCTGCTCCTCAGAAATACCAATGCAGATGTGAACGAGGCCTTATACGATTGCACAGTATTTTATTTGCAAGAAATGTACAGACCCAGCTTTTTTTTTTCTCAGGTAAACAACTAAACTAAACTAAACGCTGGAAGTTAAATTTAAACATATGCACATTAATAGGAATAAAAGGAAAAGTTAAATCTAGTGACTGTAACTGCTACTTTAAACATAAAGCTTATAAAAAGAGCTTCTTATTTTCAATTATGCATGTGAAAATCTTTCTAATGTTATTATGTCTGTCGATACGTGACATCAATTTGTAATCAGGGGGGCAGACATTTTTCTGTGTCTTATCAATTCTATGGTGAACATATTAGAAAGCCTTACCACAGAATGGAATGTCTGCTTACAGGGAACCACAAATTACATCCAGCTGTACAAGTGAAAAACAGGAGTACAAATATTTCCTTAAGGCCTTATTCACACGAACGTGTTAAACGGCCGTCACACGGACCTATATAATTCAATGTGGCCGTTCACACAGCCGTTGTTTCAACGGACCGTGTGAGGGGTTCGTGAGAAAATAGGACATCTCATGTCCTATTTTTTCACGCTTCACACATCCCTCCATAGACTCTAATCTAAGGGGGATGCATGATATCGCATCCCGCAGAGCAGAGCACGGATGCACCTCGGATGTAAAAAACTTCAGTTTTTCACGTCTGAGATGCGCAACGCCCGTGTGATTCTAGTTGCAGAAAAACTTTGACAGGAGAATCCACGGTTTGGATATTGGAGCATGACTCATACTTACCCCTTCTCCATCACTCTGGAATACCTCTACAGAAATATAGGCAATCTCTCTTGCATCGCACACTAAACTGATTTCTGTAATTCTGACCAACTCTTTCTGTATTTATTTGCACAAACCATCCGGGAGAGGGAGAGAGTGAGGAAGAGACACAGGTACAAGGGGTGGGGCGCAGGATGACAGATAACGAACCGTTACTTACTCAAAATGAGCAGACTGCCAAATCGTTCCTATTAACATGCTCCCTGGCTAAATGAACTAACAAGTTATATGATATATTGGACTTCTTTTTTTTATAAATTCTCTTTTATTAAAGGTTTTAACATACAAAGAAAAACAAAACTTACGTCCATCGTAATAATATTCTTACAATGCAGTAGGTTTACATAAATCAAACATCTTTAGAAAAGTCGTCTATGAGCGAATGGGATAAATCCCGACATATCAGCATGAAATAAAGTGTGAAGAAAATACAAAGACATGCATAACAGAGAGTGGACCAAGAGGTCCCCCTTCCCTATATTATAACCTGATAAATGAAAACCACCCATCGAAGATCAAATGTCAATAACCTACTGTAGTAGTAAAAGAACACAAAGTAAAGGAAAGGAAATAATAATAACATAAACGGGTAAATACAGTACAAAAGACACAGTCTCCCTGGCGGTGGGAAAGTATTGAATATCAGCACCTTTCAACGTCCCTGGTCACGTCCTTCAAAATAACCATTAAATTAAATACCATGAAATAGAAATTATTCATACATCGATCCCCTACATACTAGTTTGCTTAATCTAGAAAGGGTTTCTCGAAATATGCCTACCCCTAACTATTCCTTTGTCAAGAGATTACAGACCCCCCATTCCTGTTACTGGATAATTTTTCTAAATATTGTTTCCAAAGTTGCCATATCTTAAGAAAGCTGTCCCTTATGAAAGTAGTCCAGCCAACCAACTCCTCTAGTCTATATAGTTGATGCATTTTAGACCACCAGACCTCTATCGTAGGGGGATCTGCTTTCCTCCAATATAAGGGAATTAGAAGTTTTACAGTGGACACCAGGAAAGTAATCAAATTCTTTTTAGAAGGCGTAAAATCTTTCACTGGTAACCACAACAAAACTAACTCCGGGGTCAGCCGGATATTATTCCCTGTAATCTTGCCTATGGCTATTTCCACCTCCCTCCAGAAATTCTTAATTTTAGGGCAAAACTACCATATGTGTGAGAGCGTCCCTGTCTCAAGGCCACATCTCCAACAAACGTCCGTGCTAACTAGATGTATTCTATAAAGGTAAGCGGGTGTCCTATACCATCTTGTCACTAATTTGTATGAATTTTCCTGGTACCTCACACATCTAGAGAACCCATGAGAGTGAGATAATATCAGATCAATCTCTGTTTGCGAGAAAGTAAAGCCTAGCTCAACTTCCCATTCTCTAATGAAGTATGGTTTAGATGGAGCTCGTTGTAGGAGGAGACCAGAATGTATCTTGGACAGAGGCCTAGCTGGGGTACTGGGTAAAAGAGAATAATTTTCAAGCCACGTGGGATCAGGATACTAGACTGGATTGGCCGACAGAAATTTACGACATACTGATTTAAAATTAAATTGATGTAGAAAGGAGACCGTAACCTTATGAAGAGAAGGGTTCGGAGCATTTCCCCTGAGTCGTGCCCTAAGAGCCTCCAAATCAGGTAAGGCTGTTGAATCTATTATCTCAGCTACTTTATAAGTTTTAAGTGTCTGCCACATCGAAGAACTAACATTTTGCGCTTTATTTACATAATGTGGCAGTACAGCCAGCGGAGCCAATGAAGAGAGATTTCCACTAGACATGGCCAGAGCGCCCGATCTCTGACAAACCTTAAGCATTCCCCTAGTCAGTACACTAATTAAAACCTTTGGTGGAGGCAACAGTAATTTCACCCACAACAAGTGAGCTAAGTCCTCCGAGAGGAGCGCTCTTTCCATGTCCAGATGAAGAGCCCCCAGAGACAAATTAGCTAATTGTGACCATCGAGACAATTGGACCGCCTCGTAATATGTCTTTAAATCAGGCAATGCCATCCCTCCTTGCGCTTTTTTAAAAGTAAGGAGCCGATAAGCCAACCGGGAATGTTTCTCCTTCCACAAGAATTTAACAAAAAGACTCTTAAAACTATTGAAAAAACTATTTGGAAGCTCAATAGGCAGACTCTGCATCATGTATAGGATCTGTGGGAGCACATAAGTCGCAAGTAAATTTTTCCGTCCTATCCAAGAGACATAAGGTATGTTCAATTGGGTTATATATCTATGAATCTTGGAGAGGAGGGGTTTAAAATTAAGTGCGAAAAGCTGGGACACATCAGCTGAAATCATTATCCCCAAATATTTAATAGCATGCGAGGGCCATTTAAAGGGCGACATAGATTTCAGAACCAATAGCTGACCAACCGGTACATTAATACCTAAGGCCTCCGACTTATCATAATTAATTTTAAAATTAGATATCTCTCCAAATTCATTAAAGACGTCTATTATTTTTGGGAAGGCTACAAGTGGATTTGTAACCATCAATAGCAAATCATCTGCAAAGGCTGCCAATTTATGAGTATAGTTCCCCATCTGCAGCCCTTCAATATCAACGGTCTGTCGTAATTTCGCAAGTAATGTCTCCATCACCATACAAAACAGAGACGGGGACAAGGGGCAACCTTGATGGGTTCCATTTGTAATAGAAAAGTAGTCTGACAAAGAACCGTTCACTTGAATTCTAGCAGACGGGGAGGTATACAGAGAAAATATGGCATCAATAAACACAGGCGGAAAATTAAACTTAAGTAAGGTAGCTCTCATGTACTCCCAACAGACCCTATCAAACGCCTTCTCTGCATCAGTACCAAGGAGGATCATAGAATGCCCCCGGCGCCTTATTTGACATATAGCATGCACTACCCTACTCACATTGTGCCTACCTTCCCGTCCCTTCACAAATCCCACCTGCTCTTCATTTATGAGTTTCGGTAATAGTGGTTGAATGCGGAGAGACAGAATTTTAGCCCACCACTTCACATCACAATTCAAGAGCGAGATAGGCCTATAACTCCCACAGCATTCCGGATCCTTCCCCTCTTTAGGGAGAATAGTTATAAAAGTTTCCAAAGCTTGCTTAGGTAGCGCAGCCCCCTTCATCAGAGAATTGCATACTTCCACAAATTTCGGTATCAATTGCTTACTAAATTTTTTATAGAACGAAATAGGGAGACCATCCGGCCCCGAGCTCTTCCCAGACGGTATAGAATGCAATACTTTCTCAACCTCCACTTTAGTGATAGGCGCCAGGAGCACTCCACAGTCCAACTCAGAAAGGCCAGGAACCGTAATGGAATCTAAAAAACTTCCTATTTTACCAGTCTTCTCCTGAGGCGTCAACCCAGAATTCCCCACCGAGTTACCCAAATTGTATAGAGAAGAATAAAAGGATTGAAAGGCCTTTGCTATAAGTGGGGTGGTAGTCACCCTTGCCCCTTTGTCATCTTTTATGGTCTCTATAAATGTTTTGGACTGTTTTTGTCGGATCAGACGGGTCATCAATTTAGAGCCTTTGTCTCCATGAAGATACATGTGACTTTGAGCAGCCAAAAAAGCTTTAGCCGCTTTTACATTCATATGGTCCTTAAGTTCCTGACGTAACTGACACAATTCCCTATAATCCTCAGCCAAGCTAGAATTTTTATGCGATAATTGCATTTGGGTTATCTTATGAAGTAAGTCTAGGATTTGAGCATTCCATTGTTTTTTAACTCGTGAGGACAGGGCAATAAGTTCTCCTCTCATGAAGGCTTTTTGCGTCTCCCAGAGAATGGGTCTAGAGATTTGCGGAGTATCATTAAAGCCAAAGAATTCTTCTAGTTTTAGGGCAAGTGCTTGACTATGCTCCTTGTTTGCAATAATGGTATCGTTCAATCTCCAGGTCCATTCCCTACGAGGTAAATTAAACAGTTCTAAGGAAAGCGAGATCGGAGCATGGTCTGAGATCGTAATACTTCCTATATCAGCTTGAAGTAATGAGGGAACAAGGACCATAGGAATGAATATATAGTCAATTCTATGATAAGTCTCATGTGGGGCAGAGTAAAAAGTAAAGTCTTTTAAGGACGGATTCTTAACACGCCAGGCATCTACTATCCCTAATTGTGACAAAAGAAGTTTAAGGCGACGCATAGCAGATATGGATAACCTCGTACTAGAAGAGGTAGAATCCAAAGTGAGGTCCAGAGACACATTAAGGTCTCCCCCATAAACAAGATATCCCTCACTAAACGTTTTAAGAGAGCAAAGAGTTTTACGCAACCACGTCAGTTGTCCAACATTAGGTGCATATACAGCTGCTATCATAAACTTTGTGTTGGAGATGTGTCCCTTCAAGAAGACATACCTTCCCATAGGGTCTAGCAAAGAAGCTTCCACTCTAAATGGAGTGTCTTTGTGAATAGCAATAGAAACCCCCCTCGATTTAGAGGAATAACTGCTATGGAACCATTGTGTATATGGTTGTGTAGACAAGTTTGGGATATGTGTAGGCCAGAAATGGGTTTCTTGCAGCATTAATATATCAGGAGTATTAAACCTTAAAGAATTAAAAATACAAGACCTCTTTTGGGGAGAATTCAACCCCTTCACATTGAAGGAACAGAGACGTAGTCTACCCATGATATTTTACCTGTAGAACCAAGAGGACCGCAAGTACGTTTGCAATGTGCCACCACCAGGGAGATAAGACAAAATTGACAATGAAACAAATAATAACAAAACAATAAGGAATGGTATCAAAAGGAAACCTCCATATTATCCCGGAAATAGGAGGTGCTATCGTGATGCAACTAAGCATCCAACAAATCCCCTGCCAGAGGGGGGGGAAAGAAAATTGCCATTTTGTACAAAACATCGCACCAATTCTTCATAACTCGTAAGACATAAACCGAATACTGATCCAAATATTAATACTAAACTGAGTCACCTCATGAATATATTAGAGAGCTGGGAGAAATATATATATGTAGGGGGTATAAGTAGTGTCATAAGCATCTGTCAACTACAGCGTCTGACCCATACTTTAAAAATTATTCACCAACCCACGATATAACAATCTTTTCCAACCCCTCAGTAAAACAGTATCACACCTTCCTCTCACTTATCAAGGTGAATTTGCAACAGTGTATTGGGTTTACATGAAAGAAAATAAAAAGCCCCAACATGTACAAATGACCACAGCATTCTGTGAAGAAATTGAAAAATATATATCACTCTAAGACATCATTCAAGTGTCCTCTGCCATACGCGTCTTCTTGCCTCTCGGAGACTTGGGCTTGAGAGTAGGGTGCCACGGTTCCTGCACTGAAGGCAATTCTAAATCCAGCGACACTGGCATCCAGGACGGAATCTCCATAGGCTCTATCCCCAGCTTTTTCCATGCGGTATCCAGATCTCCAGGTGTGCGGATGGTGATCTGCCGACCATCTTTCATAGTAGCAAGGCCAAAGGGGTAAAGCCAACGAACAGGTAATTTCTTAGCCCGAAGAGCCTCTGTAACCGGCTTCAGAATACGGCGTTTGGCCAATGTGCTCGCAGCCAGGTCTTGGAAGAGTAAGATCTTAGTCCCTTCATACACTACTTCCGGAGCATCTCTTGCAGCTCTTAAAATGGCCGCCGTGTGAACATAGCTAAGAATCCCACATATGACGTCACGCGGTGGTTCACCAGCCCCAGGCCTGGGACGAAGGGCTCGATGCACCCTTTCTACCGTGATAGCCAAAGCCAGCTCAGATCCCACTAATGAGCGAAAAATAGTGTCCACCACAGCAGGTAAGGCACCATGGTCAATCGATTCGGGAATTCCTCGTAGGCGGATATTCCTCCGTCTACTACGATTTTCTTGATCTTCCATGTGAAGATATAGATTATTCAAATGCATGTGATGAGCAGAGAGTCCCTGATGAACTGAAGCGCCATATTTAGCAGTAGTAATGTGAGCTTCCTCCAGCACCATTACCCTATGGCCAATATGATGCATATCGGATTTGATGTCCGATAAGTCCTTCATCACAGGCATGAGTACCTGGAGCAGCGTTTTCTTTAGATAAGCCCTGGATATCGGCACGGAGTCCGCATCCCCAGCCGAGTCTGAAGGCGCACACGAGCTGTCTGAGTCCTCTCCCTGCTCCAGTGAGAGGACGCTGGCGCCATCTTAGATCTGCCCTCCACAGGCGGCAGCTTTTTGCCAAAGTATTTGTCCATGTCGGACGACTGTTTATGGGATCTGGGGGTACCTGTAGGGTCCTTAGTCTTGTCCCGACCTGTCTTCACCATTTTAGCAGAATAAACGGGCAATAACCTGAGGAATCGGTGGATGTAGTGTGGAGCGCCGGGATTACACGTCCATCACCTTGCTCGGCAAGCTCCGCCCCCCTATATTGGACTTCTTAATTAAAGAATTTTGATATCTATGTTTTCATATTTAGGATTATTTTTTAACTCATTCAAGTTTATTTTAAATGCAAATAAATTTCTCTTTTTTATCACTGCTATAGCACAAAGGGAAACATTTACATTTATAAGTCTGGTTTCCATTATTGAAGAGGGTGGGCGACTATGCTCAAATGAGCAACTTCTGGGTCCCTGCCATACCCCTTGCTGTCTGGGAACATTACTGAAATTACTTTTTATTAATCTGTTTTGATGGATAAATAAGAGGAAATCTTACTCATGAATCATAATCTGTTTTCTGCCTATCACACATTTATTATAGAAGTCCACGTGGAAAAGACATTGAATAATATTTTGACAGATTTGCTGGCAATGTTTCAAAATGTTGAAATATCCCATGTCTGTTATTGAGTTGATTACATTTTATTCCTATGCATGCCTCAGTTAAATCATTTTGCTTCTTTATTTGCTTGAAGAAAATGAATTTTTTTTTCTATGAAGGATCTTCAAATTTTATTTATACTATTCAAAAAAAGTAATTTGTGGTCTTAAACATTGTGAAAAAAGTGTGGAAAATTAATGAATTTAACGCTTTAACAGTTGTACTTTGTACTTTAACAGTTTTCCCCATGCTGGCACATATTAAGGTAAACTGACACATAATTTTCTAATCATTTCTGTACATGGAAAGACCTAAGCCTATGTTTACATATAAAGGATATGACACACAGCTTTGCGGCAATTTTTGCAAACCTGTGTCGGATTTGCTTTTTTTTTCTTCTTTTTTTTGATTTTTAAGTTTTGACAGAGTCGCAGTATGGGGATACAGCCTTTATGTAAATGCTTCAAAAGTATGCACCATTATTAAGTGATACTATTTGTGTGCATTATAGGACTACAAATTGATATTTTTGAAAGCCAATTGAGATGCCAGGCATATGAACAAATAGACTTAACCATTTTTTACTTCCAAAATTGTAAAACTATATATGAAAAACTATAAACTGATATATGATCTTAAATGTTCCAATTAACATAGAATGAAATAATGTTACATAGCTAGCAGGAATGCAGGCTGGCCTTAGGTTGGATGGCGCCCTGTGCGGGACTCTCTATTGCTGCCCTCCGCAAACCAAAAAATAACCACATATATAGACATGCACACATGAACCTATATACTGTACATACATAAAGGCAGATATTTAGACAAACTTGCAAATATACAGTATATACACACATTATAAACAGATTCTGAAATATAGTAAATATATAGACATACAGACACATATTTACGGACACACACACACACACACACATACAGGCGCATAAACACATAGACAGGAACATATACAAATACATAAAAGGCACATATATAGACATACAGGCACATATATATACAAGCACAAAAATACATTCACATACAGACCAATATAAACCCAAAAAGGCACATATATACACAGTGCAGATAATGGAGTATATGTTATATGCAGTCCTATGTAACACCACAAATAACACACAGTGAACACTCTGAGTACAGATAATGTAGTAGATTTTACTTGCAGTCCTAGGTAACACCAAAGATAACACAGTGATAACTCTCTGATTACAAATAAATGTAAGGCTGGGTTCACACGACCTATTTTCAGGCGTAAACGAGGCGTATTATGCCTCGATTTACGCCTGAAAATACGGCTCCAATACTGTGCCAGTACTGTGCCGACGACCTGTAATTTACGCGTCGTCGTTTGACAGCTGTCAAACGACGATGCGTAAAATGACTGCCTCGTCAAAGAAGTGCAGGACACTTCTTTGAAACGTAATTTGAGCCGTTCTTCATTGAATTCAATTAAGAACAGCTCAAATGTTCGGCCGTCAAAGACGCCTCGCAAAATGCGAGGAGGAGCATTTACGTCTGAAACGAGGCAGCTGTTTTCTCCTGAAAACAGTCTGTCTTTTCAGACGTAAATGCCTGCTATCGTGTGCACATACACTTAGGCCTCATTTACACGAGCGTAATATACGCGCGTGCGACGTGCGTGCTTTTCACGCGTGTCGTACGCACCTATATTACTCTATGGGGCAGTGCAGACAATGCATGAATTTTGCGCAGCGGGAGTGCGTTGCGTAAAACTCACGACATGTTCTATAATCGTGCGTTTTTCGCGCATCACGCACCCATTGAAGTCAATGGGTGCGTGAAAACCACGCATGCCGCACGGAAGCACTTCCGTGCGAACTGCATGATTCGCGCAAGAGCTGTCAAACTGAATGTAAACAGAAAAGCACCACGTGCTTTTCTGTTTACAAACATCCAAACGGAGTGTCAAATTAGAGATGAGCGCACTGAACTTCACCGGGTTCGGCCAAACTCGTTTTGACCGAACCCGGCAATAAATTTTCCGGTACGCGACGTCAGGAGACAGTCACTGTCCACGGTGCTGAAAGAGTTAAACTGGTTCAGCAACCTGGACAGTGACTTCCGATCACAATATACATGAACGTGTAAAAAAACCGATAACCGATAACTCCCGGCTTCTTCCTCCAGTCTGATCTCCCGGGATGACAATTCAGTCCAAGTGACAGCTGCAGCCAATCACAGGCCAAGCACAGGCTGCAGGCAATCACAGGCTGCAGAGGTCACATGGACTGCCGCATCATCCAGGGAGGTGGGGCCGGATGACAAGAGAGGGACGCGTCACCAAGGCAACGGCCGGGAGACCGGACTGGAGGAAGCAGGAAGTTCTTGGTAAGTATGAACGTCTTTTTTTTATTCACAGGTTGCTGTATATTGTGATCGGAATTCACTGTCGAGGGTGCTGAAAGAGTTACTGCCGATCAGTTAACTCTTTCAGCACTGACGTCGACTAGCCTCATCTCTATGATGGCGGCTGCGCGAAAATCACGCAGCCGCGCATCATACACCGATGACACACGGAGCTGTCAAGTGCCTTTTGCGCACGCAAAACGCTGCGTTTTTTTGCGTGCGCAAAACGCACACTCTCGTGTAAATGAGGCCTTAGGACGTTTTTGGAGCCGTTTTCTCATAGACTGTATTGAAAACAGCTCCAAAAACGGCCGTAAAAAACGCCTCGAAAAACGCGAGTTGCTCAAAAAACGTCTGAAATTCAGGAGCTGTTTTCCCTTGAAAACAGCTCCGTATTTTCAGACGTTCTTTGCGCTGTCATGCGAACATACCCTTAGGGTATGTTCAGACGTTTTTTCGCTGCGTTTTTTACGGCCATTTTTGGAGCTGTTTTCATTGGAGTCTATGAGAAAACGGCTCCAAAAACGTCCCAAGAAATGTCCTGCACTTCTTTTGACGAGGCTGTAATTTTACGTGCCGTATTTTGACAGCGACGCGTAAAATGACAGTTCGCCTGCACAGAACATCGTAAGACCCATTGCAAGCAATGGGCAGATGTTTGCCGACGTATTGGAGCCGTTTTTTCAGACGTAATTCGAGGCGTAATACGCCTCCATTACGTCTGAAAATAGGTCGTGTGAACCCAGCCTAACTGTGTACTGCATTTTTTGACCTGCAGTAGCACTGCAGAGCTATTGAACACTTGCTGTTTGGTTGTCCAATAGATTACAACTGATTGGTGTGGGTACCTGCAAAAAACAAAACACTGTGTAACCAGCTTAACCCTTTCATGACCAAGGGTTAAATTTTGAGGTGAAATTTTCCATTTTTTATATGCACTTCCTTAATATCTTTGCAATCGTTTTAATTATTACAGCTATTTTTACTTTGTTTATTTTTTTACAAGACTTTTGAGCATTTCCCTTTCTACATTACTTTAATTAAGTCCATGTTTTTCATTTTTATTGTGAGCAGACAATTTACTAAAAATGTGAAAAAAATCACTTCTTCATATATCTTTTTGTGTAATTTTTTATATCTATCTAATATATATATATATATATATACACACACACACACACACACACACACACACACACGCACACGCACGCACACACGCACACACGCACACACACACACACACACACACACTGTTGCAGCTCTGTACCAATTAGTCTCTCTCTGTCAGCCTTGTTCACTGTGAGGGGAGAATGAAGAAGGCTTTCACGACGTGAAAAAAAAGGCAGTTAACAACGGATCACATGTCAGTTTTTCATGACTTTTTTGCATCAGTGTGTCTCAAATTTTTTATACATTTTCCGTCTGTCTGACCATTTTTAACCGCCATTTGCCAGCCGCTTTTTACAGCAGTTAAAAAAAATGGATGAATTTTATTTGTTAAGTTTTTTTTGTCCCAAACCCCTGAAAACACTGCAATGACCATGTAGATAGTGCCTTTGACCACATAGATAGTGCCCATGTAGATAGTGCCTTTGACCACATAGATAGTGCCCACTGTAGATAGTGCCACAGTGCCCACATAGTGCCACCAATCCCACTGTAGATAGTTCCCCCACAGTGCCACAGTTCCCACTGTAGATAGTGCCCACATAGTGCCACACACAGTGCCCATATAGGTAACGCCACAGTGTCCCCTGTAGGTAGTGCCCATATAGTGCTACAGTGCCCATGAAGATAGTGCCACACCCCTGTATATAGCACTACCCCCTTTAGATAGTGCCATCCCCCCGTAGATAGCACCATCCCCCCTGTAGAAAGCACCATCCCTCCTGTAGTTAGTGCCACCCCCTGCAGATATCACCACCCCCGGGTAGATAGCAACACCCCCTGTAGATAGCAGCATGCCCTCCATAGATAGCGCCACCTAAGCTCCCTCTAGGAGCAGAATCCATGGTCAAAGCACTCTACCCAGAACTTTTGTTTGTTTTTCCATCTTTCTGTGTAGGCTATAATAAAGTGATTTCATTCATATAGGAGATCAGTCTTAGGCCTGATTTACACGAGCATGTGCGTTTTGCGCATGCAAAAAACGCGGCGTTTTGTGTGCGCAAAAGGCACTTAACAGCTGCGTATGTCATCAGTGTATGATGCGCGGCTGCGAGATTTTCTCGCAGCCGCCATCATTTTGACATTCTGTTTGGATGTTTGTAAACAGAAAAGCACGTGGTGCTTTTCTGTTTACATTCAGAGTTTGACAGCTGTTGCGCGAACCACGCAGTTCGCACGGAAGTGCTTCCGTGCGACCTGCGTGGTTTTCACGCACCCATTGACTTCAATGGGTGCGTGATGCGCGAAAAACGCTGAAATATAGAACATGTCGTGAGTTTTACGCAGCACACTCATGCTGCGCAAAACCCACGGACTGTCTGCACTGCCCCATAGAGTAATATAGGTGCGTACGACACGCGTGAAAAGCACGTGCGTATATTAGGCTCGTGTAAATGATGCCTTATATATGTGCATTTCTTGCTCTATATATTGTTTTCATAGTTTAATGCAGACGTTGACTGGCACTCCGATATATTTATTTGTAGTGCCCACTATATTTTCTTGTTGGGTTTACTGCAGCTCTGCCCCTATTCACTTGAATAGGAGCAGAGCTGCTGTACTACAGCACAGCTGCTATACAGTGGTCGGAGCCTTCTGCTTTCGGCACCGATCCCTGCATAGCTTCCAGCGCCTGGAGGCAGCCGGAGCAACTGATCGGTGCAGAGCCTGGGTGTCGGACCTCCACCAATTATATACTGATGACCTATCCTCTGGATAGGTCATCAGTATAAAAAACAGCCCCCAATCTGGACAACCCCTTTAATGTCGGGTAACCCTTAGGGTATGTTCACATGGCAGCATCAAATACGCCTGAAATTACGGAGCTGTTTTCAGGCGAAAACAGCTCCTGAATTTCAGATGTAATTGCTCGTACTCGCGTTTTTCGCGGCGTCAATTACATGCACTTCTTTGAAATGGGCGTCTTTGAAAAAGCCCGTGTGCACAGAACATCGTAACCCCATTAATTTCAATGGGCAGATGTTTGCCGGCGGTTTGGAGCCATATTTTCGGACGTAATTTGAGGCGTAAAACGCCCGAATTACACCCGTAAATAGGGCGTGTGAACATACCCTTATAACAAAATGGAATTGTCTAAACTGAACATCCCCTAAAAAAACAGGTAACATTTTTGCATGAAAACACACTTTAGTTTATATGAATTAAAAATTTGTAGCACAGCACAGTGTTTCAATGCTGTTTTGACTGCTTGGATATGTTTTCTTTGAAGATGGTCCAAATATGATGGGCAGAACATCAGGATTAAACAGAACAAAGAAATGGATAAAGAAGTATTTCTATCGGTTTAATTATTAGTTCAGGAGCCGGGATAAAGTAAGATGAAAGACTGATGCCCTACAGATTTTTTTTTAATGCACTGTAGATTTCCATGGATTTTTAATGCTTATGCACATTCAATTCTTTTTTTTTTTTCCATTTAGTTTCATTTGATTTGTCCTTTCCATGACCTCTTCACTAGAAGAAGCATAACAAATATATTCATTCTTTGAATATTCGTTTCAGGCATTGATCATTGATAGAATAATCACATTTTCCTTATACTATTTCTACTTTCCATGTTATTTTTTATATATCAAATATTTTTCAAGTATAGTCTCAACACAATACTGGGAAAAAAAGCTGAAAAAAATATATTAAAAGGTCAGCAAAAATAAGCATTGCAAATAGATTACTGATAATGTAACATATGACGAGAGTATGGCTGGGGAAAAAGGAAACTGCAAAGAATCAAACAGAACCAGAGAAAATGTTTGTTTTAGAAATCTGAAGGTTTTTTTTAAGAAGACAGTAGTGGAAAGGAAACAGAAAGAACACTCTTGCAAAATTATACATTTAATTCCACTTTCAAAAACAACTCCAGTATGTATTCTCATTTCTAAGACCCCATGCACACGAACGTAAAAACGCCCATAATTACGGGCCGTAATTACGGCACATTTTTACGGGCCCCTGGACTTCTATTGGCCACGGTTACCTCCCCGTATGCTTACGGGAAGGTGCCCGTGCCGTTTAAAAATATAGAACATGTCCTATTTCAGGCCGTAATTATGGCACGGGCAGGCCCATAGAAGTCTATGTGGCTCCTGTAATTACGGGTAATTACGGGAGCGTTGCTAGGTGACGTCAGTAAATAGTCACTGTCCAGGGTGCTGAAAGAGTTAAACGATCGTCAGTAACTGTTTCAGCACCCTGGACAGAAACTACCGATCACAATATAGATCAACCTGTAAAAAAAAAAAGACGTTCATACTTACCCAGAACTCCCTGCTTCTTCCTCCAGTCCGGCCTCCCGGGATGACGTTTCAGCCCATGTGACCGCTGGAGCCAATCACAGGCTGCAGCGGTCACATGGACTGCCGCGTCATCCAGGGAGGTCGGGCCGGATGTCAAGAGAGGGACACGTCACCAAGACAACGGCCGGCTAAGTATGAATTTCTTTTACTTTTACCTCGGAAAGGGCTGCTCATTCTCTCTATCCTGCACTGATAGAGAGAAGGGGCTGCCAATTAGTGCAGTGAAATTTTGCAGCGAAAACGTGCCCGTAAATACGGGTGGAATACTGGTGACACCGGACCCGTATTTACGGACACGGTCAGTAAATACTGGTGCAATATGGGTCGAATACGTGTGACCAAGGACCCGTATTTACGCCAGTATTTACGGGAGGGAAAAAATAAGTTAGTGTGCATGAGGCCTAAGTCTATATAAATTATGTTATAATAAATAAATAAATAATATAAATAAATATAAAATATTTCCGTGTTATACTGTATAGGTCTGTACTAGACTTCAGATTAATTGGCATGAGAGTTCATTTTAGATTGATTATTATTTAATGTATTTTAAAATTATTAGCAAATATGCTATTTATAACATAAAAAGTCCACAGTAACGCCTCATGCACACGACCGTAAAATCGCCCCTAACTACGGACCGTAATTACTGTTCGTAATTACGGGCCCACTCAATTCTATGGCCGACGGACACCTTCCCGTATGTCTACGGGAGGGTGTCCATGCCGTAGAAAGCTGCCCAAAAAATTCATGTCCTATTTTTTCATTTCACGGATCGTGCTCCTATACTTTATAATTTTTGTAAAGCGCTTTTTAAAATACAGTTGTTTTTTACGCGTTTTGTGTGCATTTTTGGCGCGTTTTTTAGGTGCGTAATTAGGACTCCCTTTCACTCCGGGTATTAGGCGCGTTTTGACGTGACTCTTCCTTTTTTACACAACTAGTTTTTTAAACACACACGCGTAAAAAAAACGTGTTGTATGCACTACAATGCGCTTTCCCATTGATGTCAATGGGAAGCTTAAAGCATGCACTTTTGACGCGTTTTTCAGCGTGTAAAATGCGTCCGAAACGCATCGAATACACACCGTTTGAACAAGGCGTTAAATTATTTCTAATTAAACACCACGTTAAAGACTCTTGCAGTAGGACACGGATAAAGATAAATTATTGCATTCACTATGAATCCAGAGAAGCTGAACTTAACCAGGATAGATCCGAGGAAACCCCAGTGCACTCGATCGAACGCTTTCTCAGCGTCAAGCGATAGGAGAGCACTGGGGATCCGGACAGTCCACCCAACTGAACCAGGTCAACCACTCTTCTGGTGGCGTCTCTAGTTAGTTTATATCGCATGAAACCCACCTGATCTTGTGAAATGATCGAGTCTACCACAAACCCCAATCTATTTGCCAGGACAGTAGAATTATTTTTTTAGGTCTCCATTAAGGAGAGATATTGGTCTATAGCTCTCTGGGAGCAAATGTTTTTTCCCTGGTTTTGGATTGGTGATTATCCTTGCTTCCAGCATTTCCTTCATGAAAGTTAATATGTAAAGAAATAAATATATAGGAGCAGATATATAATAGCATTTAACATAGTTATATTTACAATGTGAAACATATAATATAGAACATTTTAAATCTGCTAATATTACTGAGGTAAGGATTAGAGGAGTTAAAGAAAATAAGTTAATATAAGTCTAAAAGGCGACATAATGAGGGTAAGGGGGGGAGGGAGGAGGAGCAGAGTGAGAGAGACAGAGGAGAGAGCGACACACATAAATGCTGCAGCAGCTTCCTAGTAAGTTTTATATTTCACCCAGTGCATTAAATAAATATATATATATATATATATATATATATATATATATATATATATACTGTATATTTATATACTGTATATATATCCATATCTATATCTAGATAGATAGATAGATAGATATAGTCTCCTTAATGCTGCTGCTGCTGCTGCGTGATAGATAGAAATAGGAGAGCAGGATTCTCCTCTTCTCTCTGTGCAGTGTATAGAAGACATGATAACAGTTAGGGTATGTTCACACGGTTCATTTTTGGCCGAAAAACGGTAGTAAAATCAGAAGCATTACGCTCCAAACATCTGCCCATTGATTTCAATGGGAAATTGGCGTTCTGTTCCGAGGGGGAGTTTTTTGACGTGGCCGTATTGAAAAAGCGGCGCGTAAAAAGACGCCCCATAGAAAGAAGTGCATGTCACTTCTTGAGACGTTTTTGGAGCCGTTATTCATTGACTATATAGGAAAACAGCTCCAAAAATCGCAGTAAAAAATGCAGCAACAAACGCGAGTCTGCTTAAAAAACGGCTGAAAATGAGGAGCTGTTTTCCCTTGAAAACAGCTCCGTATTTTCAGATGTTTTTTTACTAACCCTAAGGCAGGGGTCTCAGCCCGCCTGAGGCCCCTGGGGCTGTCATCTGCGGCCTGCGGAACACAGAGCCGCTAGTACAGACTCTGTTCTGGGACTCTGGAACTCCCTGACATCGCTGTCCACATATGAACAGTGATGTCTGGGGCTTCCCCAGAGCCGGAGTCCCATGCAGAGCACTAGTATAGTCAAGGTTTTCCCCAGAGCGGAGTCCCGGGCAGAGCGCTAGTATCAGCTCTGCTCCGGGACTCTGTGGAGTTCACTAACATCGGTGTCCATGTTTGGACACGCAATGTCTGGGGCTTCCCCAGAGCTGGAGTCCTGGGCAGAGCGCTAGTATAGTCTCTGCTCTGGGACTCTGGGGAAGCCTCTGAGATCACTGTCCATACATCGACAGTGATGTCAGGGGCTTCCCCAGAGCAGGAGTCCCAGTGATGTCAGGAGCACAGCTTGAGTCCTAAGAAGAGCCTGCTAGCGCTCTGCCCGGGACTCCAGCTCTGGGGTTGCCCCTGACATCCATGTCCATATATGGACAGTGATGTTAGGAGCAGAGCTGGAATCCCAGGCAGAGTGCTAGAAGCGGCTCTGCTCCGGGACTCCAGCTCTGGGCAAGCCCCTGACATCACTCTCCATGTATGGACACTTATGTTAATGGCTTCCCCAGAGTTCCTGCTCCGGGACTCCGGCTCCGGGGTTGCCCCTGATATCACATTCCGGTCCAGGAGGATCCCCTGACATCACTGTGTATGGACAGTGACGTCAGGGGCTCCAACAGTAGAGGAATCCCCAGCCAAAGTGTCGGCAACGCTCTGGCTGAGGATTCCACTCCTAGAGGGAGCCCCAATGGAGCTATCTACTTGTGGTGTGTGTGGCATTATCTGCAGAGGGCAATGTGGCAGCATCTGCAGAGGGCGCTGTGGCAGCATCTGCGGAGGGCACTGTGGCATTATCTAGGGGTGTGTTGCATTATCTACAGAGGGCACTGTGGCATTATCTACAGGGGGCACTGAGGCAGCATCTACAGAGGGCACTGAGGCAGCATCTACAGAGGACTATGTGGCAGCATCCACAGAGGGCACTGTGGCAGCATCCAAAGTGGGCACTGTGACACTATCTAAAAAGGGGCTGCCCAATCTTGACATGTGTGTTTGCCAAACACTGCTAACTGAGCCGCCGGACTGCATTTAGCAACACTTAAACTGGAAAACTGGATTGTTGAAATAAGCACGTGGAGAATTCTCTCAAATTTTAAACCTAGCGATATTATTATAGTAATGTAGTATTATTATTATGGTAATGTAGTATTATTATTATAGTAATATATTGTTATAGTAGTTCAAATAACTAATTGATTAACAATAATTTTGTATTGTATCAAATTTGAAAGTAATGTGGCCCGTTAACTTCCCATTTTTTCTATATGTGGCCCACTTACCCGGCCGAGTTTGAGACCCCTGCCCTAAGGGTATGTTCCCACGTTTACTAAAAAACTACTGAAAATATGGAGCTGTTTTCAGAGAAAACAGCCTCTGATTTTCAGGCGTTTTTGAAGGTGAAAATGAAGCTTCTTTTAATTTGGAGCTTCTTTGAGGCTTCTTTTGAGGTGTTTTTTGAGGCGTTTTTCATAGTATTCAATGGAAAATCAGCTCAAAAAACGCCTCAAGAACTGACATGCTACTTCTTTTTACGGAGCGTCTTTTTACGCTCCGTTTTTTAAAACAGCGGCTTAAAAACACGCCCCGTATGAACTAAATTCTGTATTTCTCATTGATCTCAATGGGCAGATGTTTGTAGGCATTCAGCTTCCGTTTTTTCAGGTGTTTTTCGAGGCGTTAACGTCACGAAATATGCCTGAAAACACTGCATGTGAACATACCCTTAGGCTCCACACAGTAGCTCAGGAAACTGAAACTGAAACTGAAAATAAGATACAGAGCCTGCAGAGGGGAAAACTGCTAAAAAATGCCATATAGTCATATAAAGGCCAGAAATACTGTTATTCCTCAAGTACACACACGACAGCTTATTCAAGAAAGTCATCTGAAAGGTTATGTATGCTTTAATTGTGTGGTATTTTTTTGACAAATTTTTGACAGATGAATTTTATCCAATATACTTTATTCATCTTAGTTTAATGATTGACATCTTGGTCTAACTGCCTAGATCTTCTTATTCTCCTTGGGAAATCTTTCAATTTCAAGGAGAAATTACCTAATTCTATGAAAGTTTCTATGGGATTATTTTTTCACCATGTGTATACATTAGGGTATGTTCACACGCACTAATTACAGACGTAATTCGGGCGTTTTTGCCCCGAATTACGTCCGAAAATAGCGCCTCAATAGCGCTGACAAACATCTGCCCATTGAAAGCAATGGGCAGACGTTTGTCTGTTCACACGAGGCGTAATTTACGCGCCGCTGTCAAATGACGGCGCGTAAATAGACGCCCGCGTCAAAGAAGTGACCTGTCACTTCTTTGGCCATAATTGGAGCCGTTATTCATTAACTCCAATGAATAGCAGCGCCAATTACGTCCGTAATGGACGCGGCGTTCAAGCGCCTGCACATGCCGTTACGGCTGAAATTACGGGGATGTTTTCAGGCTGAAACATCCCCGTAATTTCAGCCGTTACGGACGCCCTCGTGTGAACATACCCTTAGGCTTCGTTCACATCTACGATATTTTTCTATTCCATCATAGGATCAGAAGAATAAAAAACTAGAAGTGGTTGCCCCATTGTGCCCCGGACTCTAACGGACCCGATGGAGCTCATTGACTTAATAGGTTTCCTCAGGTTTTGGTGATGTTGTCCTTTTTTTCTTTCGTGAGAAATAGCTCTTTCCTCTGGCATTTTTTTTACCAAAACTGCAACGGAAGCTCCTAATAGTGCCTTCAGTGCAGATGTGAACATTGCCTAAGATGTAGACAGCATAAACTTAGACCAGACAGTCTGAAGATGTGCCAAATTTATCACAGTCGCACACCCTGTATAATAACTTTGACACATCTTGCTAAATAAGCTAGACACTTTTCTCTTATACCATCTTTTGGATTGTTTCGGTTATGTTTGGCAAACTGTGCCCCGATATGCTACAGTATATGCAAAATTTTGTCCACATTTCCAGTTGCTCCTCATAAAAGAAACTACAAGAAATCAAACCAGTGAGGTAACTAATGTTATCAAGTAATTTACACATATGCCAAATGAGTCCTTTAAATGTGATCAGTATTTTGCTTTAGTTTTTTGTTGGCCAAAATAAAAAGTCTGTCCAAAAAAGAGAAGATACATGAATGTTTCCATTATATTTTTTGAGACCATGGTAAAAGAGGTGCCTGGAATTACAATTTAGATACCCAGACTTGAGTACTATTGAAAAGTAGAGCTCAAACATGCTGTGCATAGAAGCAGGGCAGGTTTAGACAATGTGTGGCCCTAGGAAAAATTGAAAGTGTGAGCCCCAAATGATGAAATATTGTTCTAACAACACCATCATCTTCATTCAATTCAGAAGATAGTGTGCAAAGAGCTTATAGAGCTGATCTCTAGTGCTTTTGAGTGGCATTGCTAGGGTCTTTGGGGCCCCAAGGCATATATCTGTCTACATACAAAAATTATACATATATACACTCTGCAAGTGACCCAACGATGCAGCACTAGCAGCCAGGGGCATCGCTAAGGTCTTAAAACGTCAGGGGCAATAGCCCCAATACATATGTCCCCCCAAAAAAGTGATCCAACGATGCAGCACTAGCAGGCAGGGGCGTTGCTAAGGTCTTAAAATGTGGGGGGAAATAGCCTCAATACATATGTCCCCCCCCCCAAATATTTATGTATGTGTGTATATATATCTATAGCACTACGACTCCTATAGCTATGGATGGAATTACTTACAGTTTGTGGCTAAACAGACTTTATCACATATGGTATGCTTAGATATAGGGCCCAGCTCGCTGACATTGCTGCTCCAGCGCTGGACCCAGGAAAGGTAAGTATAAGAATTGCTTTGCTTTTTGATGTTACTTTTTTTTGTGTTTGTGTTTTTTTACAGGTTCGGTTGTTGGACTACTTTGGATTCGAGGACTACTTCGATGGCGGTGCTTTTTTTTTCTTAATAAAATGGTTAACAGCTTTGTGTGGGCAGTTTTTATTTCAATAAAATATTTTTTCTATGTCTTTGCATTTTTTTAAACTATATTTGTACCGCCTTAGTAATGGCCGCTGGCCGATTGACAGCGTCCATTACTATGGCGGGTTTTAATGTTAGCCGGTGAAAAGGCCAGCACTAACCCCCATTACTACCTGGGCACCTAACGCCACCAGGGGTACCGGGAAGTGTTGGGTGCGATCCAGTACCCGACCAGCTGTAGTGGTGGTCAACATTGTCTACTTATAGCCAACACTGCCCACCTTATGGCCAACACTGCCCCCTTGTCACTAACAGTACCACCTAATAGGTAATAAAATAATAAAATATATGCTCACCTCACCCCAATCTCACAACGAGTAGAGTGGCTGAGGAGTCTTCTAGCCTATGAAGGCAATGGCCCAGCGCAGACTGAGATGGGGGCCCTGGGCAATTTCCCATTTTGCGCAAGCTACCTGTTGTCCTGCATGGACGAAGACCAAAGAGGTTCAGATGGCACAGGTTTGATGTACCTGGTATTGCAGCTTAGCTCTATTCAACTAAATTGACCAAAATTTTTTTACTTTTCTTCTAATCTCAGACAACCCATTTAACCCCTTAAGGACGCAGCCTAGTTTTGGCATTAAGGCTCAGAGCCCATTTTTTTTAAATCTGACATATTTCACTTTATGTGGTAATAACTTCGGAATGCTTAAACCTATCCAAGCGATTCTGAGATTGGGATTTATATTAGTGGTAAAATTTGGTCGATATATTCAGTGTTTATTTGTGAAAAATATCAAAATTT
Organism: Rhinoderma darwinii; assembly: GCF_050947455.1. Classification (NCBI taxonomy): domain Eukaryota; kingdom Metazoa; phylum Chordata; class Amphibia; order Anura; family Rhinodermatidae; genus Rhinoderma; species Rhinoderma darwinii. Next base: position 214,546,777 of record NC_134690.1, on the reverse strand, counting down.
AGAGAAAATTTGAAAGAAAAATGCATTTTTCTGAATTTAAATGCATCTACTTGTAAGACATAGGGTTATACCACCCAAATAATTACTAGTTCATATTTCACATTTGTCTACTATATGTTGGCATCGTTTTTTTGAACATTCTTTTTTGTTCTAGGACGTTACAAGCCTTAGGACATAAGCAGCAATTTCTCATATTTTGAATAAAATTTCAAAAGCCTCTTTTATTAGGTACCAGTTCAGTTCTGAAGTGGCTTTGAGGGGCCTATATATTAGAAACCCCCATAAAACACCCAATTTTAGAAACTAGACCCCTCAATGTAGTCAAAACCGCATTTAGAAAGTTTATTAACTTAGTGGTGAAATTTACAAATTTACAAATTCATTATTTTTGTCAGAATATCCTTTTTATTCTATTTTTTTCTGTAAAACAGAAGAAGCAGCTCAATACTTATTGCCCAGATTCTGCCGTTATGAGAAATATTCTACATGTGGCCCTAGTGTGGTAATGGACTGAAGCACCGGCCTCAGAAGCTAAGGACCACCTAGTTGATTTTGAGGCCTCCTTTTTATTACGCACCATGTCCGGTTTGAAGAGGTCTTTTGGTGCCAGAACAGTGGAAACCCCCAAAAGTGACCCTATTTGGCAGACTACACCCCTCAAGGAACTTATCAAGGGGTATAGTGGGCATTTAGATCCCACAGTTTTTTTGCTGCATTTTGTGGAATTAGGCTGTGCAATTGAAAATCATATTTTCCCGATAAAAGGTAAAAAAATTTAATTTTGAAAAGGAATAAAGGAGAAAAAGCACCCCAACATTTGTAAAGCAATTTCTCCCGATTACGGCAATACCCCATATGTGGTCATAAACTTCTGGTTGGACAAACGGCAGAGCTCAGAAAGGCAGGAGTGCTATTTGGCATGAAGATTTTGCATGTTGCATTTGCAGAGCTTCTGAGGTACCCCTGAGTTTTTTTAAACTAGATGCTGTGAGGAATTCATTGTAGTTTTCATGGGGTGCATGCGACTTTTTGATCAGTTTTTAGTCTATTCTTAAGTGGCGTGGTGACTAAAAAACAGCAATTCTACTATTGTTTTTTATTCCTTTTTTTTTTACAGCGTTCACCGTGCTCTATAAATAACATATTCACTTTATTCTGCGGGGCGATACGATTACGGTGATACCATATGTTTAGAGTTTTTTATGTCTTATGGTGTTTGCACAATAAAATACGTTTTATCTTTTACTTTTTGTGTTGCCTGATTCTAAGAGCCATAACTTTTTTATTTTTCCATCAGGAAAGCCGTGTGAGGGCTTGTTTTTTGCATAACGAACTGTAGTTTCGATCATAACTGATTTTAGGTACATGCGACTTTTTGATCTCTTTTCATTCCTTTTTTTGGGAGGTGAAGTGACCAAAATATTGTCATTCTGGTATGGTTTATTATTATTTTCTTTTATGGCGTTCACTGCGCGGGATAGATAACAAAATACTTTTGTAGTTCAGGCCGTTACGGACGCGAGATACCAATTATGTATAGTTTATTTGTTTATTTAATTGTATTAATAATAAAGGACTGATAAGGGAAAAAGGGAAAAACTTTTTATTTTTACACAACTTTTTTTTAAACTTTTTTACTTTGTCCCACTAGGGGACTTGAGGGAAGGAGGCCCTGATCGCAATTCTAATACATTGCACTACATGCTACTCACTGACAGCAAGCATAGTGGGTCCTGACTTCGCAACCATTGGCACCAGCAATAATGTAGTGGGCCGTCACTGGTGCTTTAACACCTAAGAAGCCGCGATCGCTATTGAAGGTGGCTTCTAAGAGGTTAATCGGCAGGGACCACCGCGATCGGTCCCTGCACACTGAGCTTTGATAGCCTGCTGTGAGAAACAGCAGGTATCACAGCTCAAACACACACAGGGGAAAGATGGTGCCGTGTTAACTTAGGTCAGTACATTTACTGAGCTGAGCGCGAACGGTGCGCTCAGCCCGACATAATAGTACTGAGAAGAGCGCGAAAGAGAATGTATCATCAGAAAACGATTTATTATGTTATCATTTTTTTTATTCTAAACATATTTTGTTAAAAAAAAACAATGTCAACTTTGCTGTATATACTGAGATAGGAATGCACTGGTCAGATGTTTGGTAGAAGATACTAGAAGAATATGAAATTCTTTACACACAATGGGGAATATTGGTGCAAGATAAAATGTGGAGCAGTTTGCCCATAGCAACCAATTAGATTCCAACTTTCAGGAGGGCTTTGGAATATCAAAACAGCAAGTTGATTGGTTGTCATGAGCAGCTAGTCCACATTTTTTTTATTGTTGCCTTTTTTGCTCTCGCTTTTTTGACCCCAGTGTGTTTTTTCCAAAATGCACCATGCGCTCAGTGTGGTGTTTTTCAGAGCGTCTTCGACGCATTTTGCGAGATTTCAACAATAGATGCATCAAAATCTGCAACTTTCTGTATTGCAGTTTGTCGCAGTTATTTTATGGTGTCTTTTTGTGGTGTATATTTAAAATTTATCTTTTATTTATTTCTTTTGTTTTTTCCTATTGGTTTGTTTTAATGTCTCACTGGTGATTTTGGACGAACAAACTAATAATAATCTTGCATATATTACTAAATTACTTTAAATAATCTCCAATGCAGGTTCTACTGGACAATATGTTTTATTATTTTTAATCTAAAGGTGCTTTCTCACACATGGAAAAAATATTGTGCTTTTTGACTGAAGCAATTTACAGGGTTAAAGTATCACCAAAGTAAACTCATTGAAAATCTAACAAGTCCGTTGAGATATTCTTAGGTCCCAGCTGTCCATTTCAGTGCTACATGATTTAATATGCATAGACTATAATTTACATAGCAAGTAGTTGTGTGAAATGAATTATTTATTCACTGACAAATACTCATTGCCCATTGTACTGTCAGATACCAAGATGAACCATATTTGACCTGTTGTGCAAATTTGCTTTTAAGAATTTATAATCTTTGTATATAAGTGACATTGAAGTCATTGAGTAAGTTCTGTCACTAGAAATTCAAGTAATTCAAGCTTTTATTAAATTGGATTGAGACACAATATTCTAATAAAAAAAATGGTAGTTTTTCATTTTATAAGTTTTTTATTAAAAATAAAGATAATAAAGGAAAAACAATGAACATATAAAGCACTAAGACGTTCTATAAAATGTAGAAAATAACTATTTTGTCCATCAATATCCCCTTATTTTTTAAAACTAAAATAATTAGTAATGAATAAGACATATATGTTAAATTGTAATGTTCAATTGTTTTAACAATATAAGGCTACTGTATGTTTACATTTGAAAAAATGGAAACCTGACAGACAAGTACATGGCAACTACATATATTAAGACAGCCTTAAATTAATTTAATATAAAACATAATGCACCTAATGTTTATTAAATCTACTCTACCATGCACTTCTTCAATCATGCCCAGTAAAGACTTCTTCTTCGGGTGTATTCACACTGCGGTTTTTCCAAAATTTTTCCAGCGCATCTGAAAACCAAACAAAAAAATGATGCGTTCTTAATGCGATTTGCATATCCATGCTAACTGCAAAACCATGGCAAATAGCAATAAAAACACTCGTTTTTTTATGTTTGGTTTTCAGCCATGCGGCAAGAAATGCGGCAAAACTGCACCGTGTGAATACACCCTAAAAGGAAATTTATGCAAGTCTTTAGAAGAGAAATACTGTATTAAAGGGGTTATTTCCCAAATAATTTTTATGCCAGCCATCCAGAAATGCTGTTAACAGCCCTTTAAGGGCAAAGCCACACGTGGCGGAATTGCTCTTGAATTCCGCTGCGGACACTCCGCAGCGTTAATCCGCAGCGGAGCCGTTTCTCCATTGCCTTCCACTTCTTTTTAGTAGGCTTCGTTTAGACGAGGCTGAAAATTCCGCTGCGGAGCATAGGCTGCAGTGCGGAATTTGGTGTCCGCAGCATACAATGGATATTGCGGACCAGTGGCGGACTGGTGGCGGAAGTTCTCCATTGACTTCAATGGAGATTCTAAATTCCGCAATGAAGTCCGCAGATGTCATGCACATGTTATGTGTGCTGCGGATGCGTCTTGCTTTTTTGACATGACATTTCTTCATTCTGGCTGGACCTATGTATTTCTAGGTCTACAGCCAGACTGAGGAAGTCAATGGGGCTCCCGTAATTACGGGAGCGTTGCTAGGAGACGTCAGTAAATAGTCACTGTCCAGGGTGCTGAAAGAGTTAAGCGATCGGCAGTAACTGTTTCTGCACCCTGGACAGTGACTACCGATCCCAATATACAGCAACCTGTCAAAAAAATAGAAGTTCATACTTACCGAGAACTCCCTGCTTCTGTCTCCAGTCCGGCTTCCCAGGATGACGTTTCAGTCTAAGTGACGGCTGCAGCAAATCACAGGCTGCAGCGGTCACATGGACTGCCGCGTCATCCAGGGAGGTCGGGCTGGATGCCGAAAGAGGGACGCGTCACCAAGACAACGGCCGGTAAGTATGAAATTCTTTTACTTTCACTAGGGAAAGTGCTGTCCATTCTCTCTATCCTGCACTGATAGAGAGAAGGGAAGCACTTTTACCGCAGTCCGCAGCAGCTAGTCCGCATCAATTTACTGCACATTTTGGGCAGATCCGCCGCAGAATCTGCAACGCAGATTCTGTGCGGCATTGATGCGGACAGTTGCGGAGGAAATCCGCCCCGTGTGGGCATGCCCTAATGGTGCAGTCAAATGCGGCCGATTGTGTTGATGAAATTTCTGCAACTGTAAATCAATCTGAATGGGGTTGTTTCTGCAGCAATTGAATGGTTTTCTAAGATCCATCCATCCAAGATTAATTCAGATGAATAAAACTGATTTTTAGTCGCAGAAATTTCTAGAACAATATCTGTCGCATGTGACTGCACCCTTAAGGTAATTTGAACTGTTTCTAGCATATAAAAATGATAGTAGTGTTGTGAGAATAGCATCTTGGACAGGTGAAGTTATCTCAAGACCTTTTGTGATACTGCCTGAGGAAGGAGATGTTTTGGCTCTGAAACGCGTCGCCTGTATTGTACTTATTAAAGAATTTTTGATCTACATAGTGTCTGCCTCCCTGCCATGCGACACTAGACACCAGCACTATACCGCGCTAAAAGGGAACAGCGCCGATCCAAGGGCTGACTTTTGAGATATTTTCACCTGTCCAAGGTGTTATTCTCACAACACTGCTATCTTTCTCAAAACCGGACAAAGTCTTTGTTTCTGGCACAATCCGTGGCTTGCAGTACCCTGGAAAATCTACAAACCTAAAAATCATATCTACAGGGGTGTCGTGCCCCTAACACGACATCACCAGGTGAGCACACTCATAACTACATCACTTGTGCTACATCCTATGTGGGTAATGCCCTGTGCTTGCGCCGTTTGGTACCCCATTTTTCTTTTAGCATATAAAAATACCTTTCTAATCTTTTTTGCTTCCCTGTGTCCCCCTTGGTGATGCTGCTAATCTGTGCTGCTGGGGGAGGGCTGTCAGAGAATCTGTCTCTTTACCCAGCTGACAATATAGTCCCTTCTTACTTCCCCTGCAGATAGGTAACATGGGATCCAGTAGTGAAAATATATACTGTGTGACTCCACAGTACAGTATGTACTCCCTTAGAAGCCAATGAAAATATAAGAACATGGCCCTACTCACACACAGTTTTTTTGTGCATTTTTTGATGCGGAAACCGTGGATCAGGGCCGTGCACACCACTACGGTCATGTGCATGAGGCCTAAGGGCACGTCCAGACGTGGCAGAGTTTTTCCGCTGCAAATATTGGTGCAGATTTGGGGCAATTACGCAACGAATCTGCACCAACATTTGCATATTTGACAGGCAATTCAGACGTTGCAGAAAACACAGCGGACTTGCCACAGATTTCAGTTTTTGCATGGCAAAGGCTGAAACCCGCAGTGAAATTCCGCTTCTTCTCCGCAACAGACAGTGCATGCTGCGGTGGGAAAATGCTGCACCGCAGCCTATGGTCCGCAGCGGAGTTTTCCTCAACGTCTGAACTAACTTGCCTAAAAATGTATTGAAACAACTGTGAAAAACGTTCGCTGGAGAATTCCACTGCGGACTGTCCGCAGCGGAATTCCACAGCAATTCCGCCACGTCTGGACGTGCCCTAACAGTTCTAAGAAGCAGAGAAGAAGTAATCTCCTCTGCTTTACTGCCATGCTACTGCCATGCTACTGCAGAGTAAGCAAGCAGGAAAGAAACCTATTTTTATTGGCTGCTCTGCAATGAACAGAGGATTAGTATGGCTATGTGGAGAGTGAATGGTCATGCGTCTCCACCAGCACTCAGCTCATTAGCTGGGCGTGCACAATGCTATACATTTTCAACACCAGGTGGCACCATACTATTTAAAGTGGACCTGTCATCTCTACTTAGCAGGCGTTGCCTCTTGCATCGCTATGAAGCTGTCCAATCAGAGTGGACAGCCTCACAGAGATGCAGGAGACCTACTGATTTTGTGAGATTTACTGCAGGTCTTTTGCATCACTGTGAGGCTGTCCGCTCAGATTGGACAGTGTAACCACGAAGCACGAGACAACGCCTACTGAGGAGAGCTGAGGTCTATTCATCTTAGTACCTTTACTCAAAATTAGCATATTAGGTGCCAAACAGAGTGGGGGCCGTATCGGGACATGGGGGAGCAATATAACATTTTATTTACAGGGCTATAATTGGGAGGAGGCGGGAAATAAGGGGAGAAATGTGTTTTTTTTTAAAAACAAACGTAAAGTAAATTTCATAGCTTTGAACTGGATAATTTTTTTTAGCAGCATATTAATGGTATTATTGTTCATTAAATATGATCTATATAATGAATATGACATTTAATGGTGAGATTACCCCTTTAATTATTTGTTTTAAATGTAGCTATTTATTTTTTATTTTTAAAACCTTCCTTTGGGCTGCCACATAACCTTCCTGCATTGCTTAAATAGGCAGCGTAGCAAAGTGTGTGTGCTTTATAGCTGAAATATGTGATATGTGCAATATGTGCAGGGAATAACATCCCATTCCCATTTAAATGAATGGGGCTGGCTGCAGTTTCCTGCACAGCCAGGTGTCCAGGAGCACCGCTGTGCAGGGAAAAATTAAATGGATGCCTCCATTCTCAGGATTGTTTCGAAGTTGGACCCTCACTGATTATAAAGTAATGGCATATCATGTGCCATCACTTCATAGGATGAGAAATCTCCTTTAATGCTGCCCCTCCCCCAGAGAACTGGGAGTGTTAGGGGAGATGCATGCAGAGCCGTATCTGTGTGTATAATATATAGTGATGCTATCCTGAGTAATTTAGACCTCTAGCAATACAACAGAGCTGTCATTTCATCCCTGACCCCTAATTCTAATGAGATGACATTTCCTGCCCTACTCTTTACAGCAAAGCTGAAAAGTGAGCTGCAGAAAATAGGAAATGTCAGCATATTGTGTGTGAATGTGGCTGGTATGAAAGCTGGAATATTTAACATATTTAACTGATTTGAATAATATGTAGTTTTCTAATGTAACATTCCATGTACAAAAATCGTTAAAGAACAATCTTGCCTGTCCATTCATTGGCATCATTTTGTATCACGTTGATTAATTAAAATCTTTAATATTACATGTCGAAGTGAAATGGCCTCATTAATAACAGCCGATTAGCACAAGCATCTTAAATAGCTTAAAGTAGTGTTTTACTATGTTTTTTATTAGCTAATTTATTATTGGAGAGACAAAGCTTATTGTCAGTTACACATGAGATAGATTTGTCAGGTCTTGCTAGCTATAATTTCCAGTTGAAGAGGTTGGTTATTGGACTAGTAGCATTAATTATCAGATTGCAAACAACGAATTTGTGAAATTTAGGCAAAGATGTCTTTTATTTAAAGCCTAATTCTCCCAATCTAATAAAACCTCTCACTCGATGCATATTACCCCCTTTTTTTTTATTTATCTGTATTACATACGATAGTGCAAGCACATATGCTTCATATTTTGCTACACTTATTATGGTGTTTTCGTTGGCATTTCTCACAGCGTTTCCTTTTTAGGTAAAAAACGCTGCCGCCAGATTTTACTTTAATGTCTATAGGAAAATATACAAAACTGCATACAGTTTTATACGCCATTCTTAGATTGAAGCCTGCAGAAATAAGATGGAATAAATGTATTAAATTATGCACTGTCCATGCACCACAAAGTGAAATCTATGCTAACTACAAGCTGGTGTAGATGTCATCTAAAATGTATTTAGAATTCTGGTATAAATCATAGTTAGACAGGCAGAGGCAAAAGGGTTGAGTCCAGCGCTGAAGAGGGTAAAACGGAAACTAGTTCCAAGTTTACTAAATAATCAATTAAAAGGTCCAATAGGTTGGAGTCCTGGTGTGCAAAACGGGAGTAAATATCGATCCAGTCCTGAAGCCTACGCGTTTCAGACGTTAGGCACGTCCTTAATCATGGCTGTTGAAGTTTTGGATACTAGGGCCCCGGTTTTTATATGCATGAGTTCCGGTTTGTGCAGCTGGTTAGACTTAATTGCGTGTCAGCTTACGATAAATCATTGAAACGCAAGCCAAAGCGTCTCAAAGATTCTACATGCAGAATTGCTGAAAAGTAGAACGTAAATAAACTATACTTATGAAGGGATGAGGGGCAAAGCCTGGGGAAACAGAGAACGTATATTTCTAGCTGCAGGTTTTTAGTTGCAATCAGGAAGTGTTAGGACATCGCTTCTGTGAGTTACGTAACATTGACTTCTTTGTTTACATGCTAGATCTTGTGTGTGTAATTGGCTGGCCGGATCAGCCAATAGGAAGCAAGGGAACCTGACAGGCCTCCTGGAAACAGCTGGTGCTCCAAGTACGATGTTATTCTGGTAAGTAAATATATCGGGCTATCTACAAAAATTCATTGTTAAATTATTTCGGTTTTGCGAGGACTGTATATGAAAGGGGAAAGTTTAGATTAGTTTTTACTATGGAGCAACGTGGTATATTGATATATATAAAAAAGACGACATGTAGTTATAACGGGCGGCGTCTTGTTGAAAACTTGCGTTATAGTTTCTCAGGTTTATTTTGTGCGTGCAATTTATTTGGTTTGCGTTACTGTGGGCCGGCATAAACTAGTGTGAACTAGGAGTAAATGATATAGTGGGTCTATGCAGAAGGTGCTACTCTTGGATGTCCCAGGCTGAAAAACAATTATATATTGAACGGGTTGGGTATATATGATGTTTTAGTTTGTGTAAGATACAGGTAGTCTTGTAGTCAACTAATGAGGGAACTAAGAATATATTGCAGTTAATTAATTGGAAAAATAAGTTAATAGGGGAGGGCCCTTGGTATCTATGCGCTGGATCAAAGTATGGGTGTAGAGTGCAGGGAGTGTAGGGAAAAAGAAAACTTGGCAAAAAATTAAGAAAATAAGGTGAGCGTGAATGACTGGCTAAAAAAAGTCAAAATATTGTATCGATTGCATTACAAAAAGCACATGTTATGTATGCAAAAAATATTGATTGACTTTAGGGACAGACGGAGAGATATCATTGGCTTAAGACTGTTGCTCATAGAATTAGTTACTGTATAGATAATAGGATGTATCCTTTGGAATACAGACTAAAATATTAATACTGGAACATAAGTTCTTTCTTGAGGTTGAGTCCCTGTGGGAACCTCGTTTTTAGTCTGTATATCCAGAAAGCTTCTCGCAGATGAGTTTTATGTTTTAGGTCGCCTCCTCTTTTGGGGAGATGGATTTTTTCTATGGCAAAACATCGGAAAAATTTAACTGATCGATTATGATGATGGATAAAATGTTTAGAGGCACTAGAAATGTTTAAGATATTTGCATTTCTTATATAGCTGAGGTGTTCAAGAATCCTAATTTTAAATTTGCGGTTTGTGCAGCCTATATATTTTAGTTGGCATTCTATGCATTCGATGATGTAGATAACGGATTCGGAGTTGCAATTGATGTAGTTTTGAATAGTATAGGTGTCTGATTGTGTAGAGTCACTGAACATTTTGGTGGGGTAAGCATATTGGCATACCTTACAAGGGTGCTGTCCACATTTGTAGAACCCTTTGGTCTCCAACCACGTTGATTTGGTCTCCTGGGATGTAAATAGGGATGGTGATAGTGTGCTGCCTATTGATGGAGCCTTTCTTGCTATTATTCTACACCCTTCCTTCAGGATGGACCTCAAGTCGACGTCCTCCATGAGAACAGGTAAGTACCTATCCACTAGATTTTTTATTTCCTCAAACTGGTTACTTTGCTGCAGAACCAAGGTTGGTTGATTGGATTCTGATTTGGTCGTTTTGTGTTGTTCTAAAAGTAGGGTTCTTGGTTTTTTGGTGATAATGTTTCGGGCTCTGTTGAGGGACCACTGTGGATAGCCTCTCTTTCTCAATCTGGTTGTGATACATTCTTGCTCTATAATGAACTGGTTAGTTGATGTGCAATTTCTTTTAGCACGATGAAGTTCTCCTACTGGAATGGCTTTGATTGTATGTCTAGAATGATTGCTTGTAGCATGCAAAATGGAGTTGGCTGAGGTGGGTTTCCGGTGCGTTTGAGTTGTAATGATTTGCCCTATTTTTCCCTCTAGTTCTAGGTCTAAAAATACTATTGACATTTTGTTATGGTTGTGGGTGAACTTGAGATTGTAGGGGTTCTGGTTAAGATAGTCGACGAAGTTTGAAATATGATCAGTGGGTCACTTCCATATTAGCAGGAGGTCGTCGATATAACGTCCATACCACTCAATGTTTGTACCATGAGGGTTATTGCTAGAAAAGATGTATAATTCCTCCCACCACGCCATTACCAGGTTTGCAATTGACGGGGAGAATTTGGCTCCCATAGAGACGCCTTTCAGTTGGAGAAAAAATTTTCCATCAAATTGGAAGAAATTGTGCTTCATTAGGAACATAAGTACATTTAGGATATAAGTTTGAAAATTTCTATCATAAGTACTGTGTGTCTGAAGGTGACTTTCTAAGGCAGTGTGTGCTACATGATGAGGAATTGATGTATAAAGTGAGACAACGTCACAGGTTAACCAGGTGTAGTTCTCGTTCCAAATTATATCTTTTAACGAGATAAGGACATTTTTGGTATCTTTTAGAAAACCTGGAGTTTGCTGGGCCAAAGGTTGTAGCAAGGTGTCGAGCCATTCTGATAATTTTTCTAATATGGATCCTATCCCTGAGACTATAGGTCTCATTGGTGGGGGATTAATTAGTTTGTGGGTTTTAGGTAGAGCGTGAATTATGGGAATAATGGGTTGTTCAACATATAGATAATTAAATTGTTTCTGATTAATGAAACCCCCTTGGAGACCTTCGTTCAGTAAAATTTTCATTAAGAATTTTATTTTGTCTGTTGGATTTGAGTCGAGTTTTTTGTAGGTGTTGACATCAGATAGCATGTCGAGTATTGATTGTTGATAATCTGATTTATTCATGATGGCAATTCCTCCGCCTTTATCTGCCATTTTAATCATAAGTTCTTTGTTGTCTTTCAAGGTTTTCATTGCTTTTTTCAGGCGGTTAGGCATGTTGGGTTTTGGATGGTTAGTTTTGAGCCTGTCTGCTATACTTTGTAGTTCTTGTTCAATGATGAATTGAAATCGGTCCATAGATTCGGTTCGTGCATTCACAGGATAGAATTTGGAGTTGGAAGTTGTAAAGTTTGAAGCCATCATAACAGTTTGGTCCGTTCTCTCAGGTTGCAGACTTTCCAGGCATGCTAGAGTTCTGAGTTCTTGGAAAGAGAATTCAGACATAAGTTGGTGTTTATGGTTCTTGGAATCCCTATTGGGTTGGCTTGTGAAAGTCGTAGCGGTATTGGGGTCTTCTGTTGTGGTAGAATCTTTAAGGAAGTATTTTTTGACAGTTAAATTGCGAATAAATTTGTTTATATCTAGCAATGTATTGAATAGATTGAAGTTATTGTTGGGGGCGAAATTAAGACCCAGAGTGAGGACTTCTTCTTGATCTGCCGAGAGAGGGAAGGATGAAAGATTCGTTATGTTGGAATTTAATAATGCTGGAACTTTCGCGACCGGAGGTGACGGGTTTGTTCTTGATAGGGTCGATTTGTGCTTCCTCCCGCCCCTCCTGCCTCGTTTTTTGACATTTGTGCGGTGGCTTCTTGTCTATGGTAAGGACGGGAAGAAGTTCCAACAGGTTCTTCTTCTGATAAGCCTTCTGCAGAGTCGGGTTCCGTGGAACTGAAGCTTACCCTGCTCGGTATATCTCTATAGCGTTTGTATTGTTGGTTGCGTTGTTTAAGAATGGGTCTAGGTCTGGAAAAATTGCGTTCCTTTCGATTCCAGTTATATACTTCATTGTTCATATAGTCTCGTGTATCCCGCTGGAACTTTGATTTCTTTGTTTCAGCTATGGATAGGTCTAATTTGTCGATGTAAGAAGACGTGCGTGTATCTAGCTGTGAAAAGGCAGGTAAGCTTGAGTAGACATCCAGTTCTTTTTTGATGTCTATTATTTTGATTTCCAATTCTATTAGTTTTTGTTCTTCTTGTCTCGTGATGAGGTTCATTAGCTTGATGGAACAATCAGAAAGAGTTTGGTTCCATTCTGTGTGAAAGTCTTCAGTGTATATAAAGGAGGGCATTTTCTTCAAACGTAGTCCCCTAGGAATCATATTTTTTGAGACGTAATTTTTGAGAGTAGTGAGATCCCACCATAGTTTTGCCTGTTGCGCCAGGTGTTTCTCCAAGTTGTGGAATGTCTACAGGGAATGTCTACAGGGATATAATTCAATCGTCTATGCAAATTAAGATTCTCAAAACAATTTTGTATACTATACTCTGGCTAAATATATCTTCCCATTGTTTTTATAACTTCTTCTCACCAATTCCCGCACATTTGGAGAGACACCCAATGTATATGTGTTACAAGAAATATACCATACAATAATTATATAAATTCTTGAGACTACGCTCAATATGTCAAACGAGGCTCAGTTAACAAGATCTGAACTGGCCGCAAAAGTCTTTGGCAGCAGTGGCAACACCTCTGAAAGAAACCCGGATTTGGAAGCCTCATTCCACAACTTGGAGAAACACCTGGCGCAACAGGCAAAACTATGGTGGGATCTCACTACTCTCAAAAATTACGTCTCAAAAAATATGATTCCTAGGGGACTACGTTTGAAGAAAATGCCCTCCTTTATATACACTGAAGACTTTCACACAGAATGGAACCAAACTCTTTCTGATTGTTCCATCAAGCTAATGAACCTCATCACGAGACAAGAAGAACAAAAACTAATAGAATTGGAAATCAAAATAATAGACATCAAAAAAGAACTGGATGTCTACTCAAGCTTACCTGCCTTTTCACAGCTAGATACACGCACGTCTTCTTACATCGACAAATTAGACCTATCCATAGCTGAAACAAAGAAATCAAAGTTCCAGCGGGATACACGAGACTATATGAACAATGAAGTATATAACTGGAATCGAAAGGAACGCAATTTTTCCAGACCTAGACCCATTCTTAAACAACGCAACCAACAATACAAACGCTATAGAGATATACCGAGCAGGGTAAGCTTCAGTTCCACGGAACCCGACTCTGCAGAAGGCTTATCAGAAGAAGAACCTGTTGGAACTTCTTCCCGTCCTTACCATAGACAAGAAGCCACCGCACAAATGTCAAAAAACGAGGCAGGAGGGGCGGGAGGAAGCACAAATCGACCCTATCAAGAACAAACCCGTCACCTCCGGTCGCGAAAGTTCCAGCATTATTAAATTCCAACATAACGAATCTTTCATCCTTCCCTCTCTCGGCAGATCAAGAAGAAGTCCTCACTCTGGGTCTTAATTTCGCCCCCAACAATAACTTCAATCTATTCAATACATTGCTAGATATAAACAAATTTATTCGCAATTTAACTGTCAAAAAATACTTCCTTAAAGATTCTACCACAACAGAAGACCCCAATACCGCTACGACTTTCACAAGCCAACCCAATAGGGATTCCAAGAACCATAAACACCAACTTATGTCTGAATTCTCTTTCCAAGAACTCAGAACTCTAGCATGCCTGGAAAGTCTGCAACCTGAGAGAACGGACCAAACTGTTATGATGGCTTCAAACTTTACAACTTCCAACTCCAAATTCTATCCTGTGAATGCACGAACCGAATCTATGGACCGATTTCAATTCATCATTGAACAAGAACTACAAAGTATAGCAGACAGGCTCAAAACTAACCATCCAAAACCCAACATGCCTAACCGCCTGAAAAAAGCAATGAAAACCTTGAAAGACAACAAAAAACTTATGATTAAAATGGCAGATAAAGGCGGAGGAATTGCCATCATGAATAAATCAGATTATCAACAATCAATACTCGACATGCTATCTGATGTCAACACCTACAAAAAACTCGACTCAAATCCAACAGACAAAATAAAATTCTTAATGAAAAGTTTACTGAACGAAGGTCTCCAAGGGGGTTTCATTAATCAGAAACAATTTAATTATCTATATGTTGAACAACCCATTATTCCCATAATTCACGCTCTACCTAAAACCCACAAACTAATTAATCCCCCACCAATGAGACCTATAGTCTCAGGGATAGGATCCATATTAGAAAAATTATCAGAATGGCTCGACACCTTGCTACAACCTTTGGCCCAGCAAACTCCAGGTTTTCTAAAAGATACCAAAAATGTCCTTATCTCGTTAAAAGATATAATTTGGAACGAGAACTACACCTGGTTAACCTGTGACGTTGTCTCACTTTATACATCAATTCCTCATCATGTAGCACACACTGCCTTAGAAAGTCACCTTCAGACACACAGTACTTATGATAGAAATTTTCAAACTTATATCCTAAATGTACTTATGTTCCTAATGAAGCACAATTTCTTCCAATTTGATGGAAAATTTTTTCTCCAACTGAAAGGCGTCTCTATGGGAGCCAAATTCTCCCCGTCAATTGCAAACCTGGTAATGGCGTGGTGGGAGGAATTATACATCTTTTCTAGCAATAACCCTCATGGTACAAACATTGAGTGGTATGGACGTTATATCGACGACCTCCTGCTAATATGGAAGGGACCCACTGATCATATTTCAAACTTCGTCGACTATCTTAACCAGAACCCCTACAATCTCAAGTTCACCCACAACCATAACAAAATGTCAATAGTATTTTTAGACCTAGAACTAGAGGGAAAAATAGGGCAAATCATTACAACTCAAACGCACCGGAAACCCACCTCAGCCAACTCCATTTTGCATGCTACAAGCAATCATTCTAGACATACAATCAAAGCCATTCCAGTAGGAGAACTTCATCGTGCTAAAAGAAATTGCACATCAACTAACCAGTTCATTATAGAGCAAGAATGTATCACAACCAGATTGAGAAAGAGAGGCTATCCACAGTGGTCCCTCAACAGAGCCCGAAACATTATCACCAAAAAACCAAGAACCCTACTTTTAGAACAACACAAAACGACCAAATCAGAATCCAATCAACCAACCTTGGTTCTGCAGCAAAGTAACCAGTTTGAGGAAATAAAAAATCTAGTGGATAGGTACTTACCTGTTCTCATGGAAGACGTCGACTTGAGGTCCATCCTGAAGGAAGGGTGTAGAATAATAGCAAGAAAGGCTCCATCAATAGGCAGCACACTATCACCATCCCTATTTACATCCCAGGAGACCAAATCAACGTGGTTGGAGACCAAAGGGTTCTACAAATGTGGACAGCACCCTTGTAAGGTATGCCAATATGCTTACCCCACCAAAATGTTCAGTGACTCTACACAATCAGACACCTATACTATTCAAAACTACATCAATTGCAACTCCGAATCCGTTATCTACATCATCGAATGCATAGAATGCCAACTAAAATATATAGGCTGCACAAACCGCAAATTTAAAATTAGGATTCTTGAACACCTCAGCTATATAAGAAATGCAAATATCTTAAACATTTCTAGTGCCTCTAAACATTTTATCCATCATCATAATCGATCAGTTAAATTTTTCCGATGTTTTGCCATAGAAAAAATCCATCTCCCCAAAAGAGGAGGCGACCTAAAACATAAAACTCATCTGCGAGAAGCTTTCTGGATATACAGACTAAAAACGAGGTTCCCACAGGGACTCAACCTCAAGAAAGAACTTATGTTCCAGTATTAATATTTTAGTCTGTATTCCAAAGGATACATCCTATTATCTATACAGTAACTAATTCTATGAGCAACAGTCTTAAGCCAATGATATCTCTCCGTCTGTCCCTAAAGTCAATCAATATTTTTTGCATACATAACATGTGCTTTTTGTAATGCAATCGATACAATATTTTGACTTTTTTTAGCCAGTCATTCACGCTCACCTTATTTTCTTAATTTTTTGCCAAGTTTTCTTTTTCCCTACACTCCCTGCACTCTACACCCATACTTTGATCCAGCGCATAGATACCAAGGGCCCTCCCCTATTAACTTATTTTTCCAATTAATTAACTGCAATATATTCTTAGTTCCCTCATTAGTTGACTACAAGACTACCTGTATCTTACACAAACTAAAACATCATATATACCCAACCCGTTCAATATATAATTGTTTTTCAGCCTGGGACATCCAAGAGTAGCACCTTCTGCATAGACCCACTATATCATTTACTCCTAGTTCACACTAGTTTATGCCGGCCCACAGTAACGCAAACCAAATAAATTGCACGCACAAAATAAACCTGAGAAACTATAACGCAAGTTTTCAACAAGACGCCGCCCGTTATAACTACATGTCGTCTTTTTTATATATATCAATATACCACGTTGCTCCATAGTAAAAACTAATCTAAACTTTCCCCTTTCATATACAGTCCTCGCAAAACCGAAATAATTTAACAATGAATTTTTGTAGATAGCCCGATATATTTACTTACCAGAATAACATCGTACTTGGAGCACCAGCTGTTTCCAGGAGGCCTGTCAGGTTCCCTTGCTTCCTATTGGCTGATCCGGCCAGCCAATTACACACACAAGATCTAGCATGTAAACAAAGAAGTCAATGTTACGTAACTCACAGAAGCGATGTCCTAACACTTCCTGATTGCAACTAAAAACCTGCAGCTAGAAATATACGTTCTCTGTTTCCCCAGGCTTTGCCCCTCATCCCTTCATAAGTATAGTTTATTTACGTTCTACTTTTCAGCAATTCTGCATGTAGAATCTTTGAGACGCTTTGGCTTGCGTTTCAATGATTTATCGTAAGCTGACACGCAATTAAGTCTAACCAGCTGCACAAACCGGAACTCATGCATATAAAAACCGGGGCCCTAGTATCCAAAACTTCAACAGCCATGATTAAGGACGTGCCTAACGTCTGAAACGCGTAGGCTTCAGGACTGGATCGATATTTACTCCCGTTTTGCACACCAGGACTCCAACCTATTGGACCTTTTAATTGATTATTTAGTAAACTTGGAACTAGTTTCCGTTTTACCCTCTTCAGCGCTGGACTCAACCCTTTTGCCTCTGCCTGTCTATACCCATCGTGTGCCGACACGAGAGCCCGTGCGATGACCGCGACACACACAGCAAGTGTCAGGTGAGCTGGAGGACTTCTTCTCTATATAAATCATAGTTAATTTGTGTGCTGCGAGAACATCTTAAAACGGAAACATTTTTGCACAAATATGGAATGCGCCATAATTTGCGACTTTTTAATGCCAGAAAACTGGAGTCATTCATAAATTCCGCCTGAAATGTTTTGGTGTGTGCCGTGTTTTGCTGCATGCTTTGGGTATGTTGTTTATTTCTTTTTGGCGTTTTTACCTTAGGCTTCTTTATAGGACTTCAAAAATGTCAGAGTGTAAGGCTGGATTCACATGAGCACATTACGTTCGTAATGGACGGAACGTATTTCGGCCGCTAACCCGGACCGAACACACTGCAGGGAGCCGGGCTCCTAGCATCATAGTTATGTACGATGCTAGGAGTGGGGGGGGGTTTCCTTACACAGACTGACACTGTCCAATCAGTGCTGCCAAAGAGACTGTATAGGGACATACCCCTTTGACAAGGTAAATGGTACAACCCAGTTGTCAATTTATTTTTACATTTCTAAGAGGAATAACAGAGGAAAGGCACAACGCAGACTTTTAAGAAAATATTTTCCAGAATTATTATTTCATGGGGAATACAAGTATTTACTAAAACACAAATTTGATGAGAGGTGACAGATCCTCTTTAATCCAGAGAAGGGACCACCCACTTGGCTGACCACTACAGTTAAGGAGGACCTGCCACTAGGTAATTTAAGTTTACTTTTTTTACTTCTTTTCCTGGACCCCCCTCACTCCAGAGATATGTCCCATTATTGTGTTGCCTTCTTATAGGCTAATTTTCTGTAGTTAGCCAACGGCGTGTAGCTAGCGTCTCTGCATCTGATGCTAACCAATCAGTGCAAGGCAGGTTGGGGGTCGTTCACGCTCTGTTGGCTAATAACAGCAACTTAGCATAGAGTGTGCCAACACAACAGTGTGCCATATCTCTGGAACAAGGGGGTCCAGAAAAAAAAGACAAACAGTGCTGGAATCAGGGAGTCAGCGGCAGGGGCGTAACTAGGAAAGACTGGGCCCCATAGCAAACTTTTGACTGGGGCCCCCCTCCCCTGGGTGTCACACAACCCCCCCCCCCTTGTAGATAGTGCCTTTTTTACAAACCCCCCCTTTTGCTAACGCCACACAGCCCCCCTGTAGATAACGCCATACAGCCCCCTTTGTAGATATCTACAGAGGGGGCTGTATGGCGCTATCTACAGAGGGGGCTGTATGGCATTATCTACGGGGGGGGGGGTGTATGGCGTTCCCTACAGGGGGGGACTGTATGATGTTCCCTACAGGGGGGGACTGTATGGCGTTCCCTACAGGGGGGGACTGTATGGCGTTCCCTACAGGGGGGACTGTATGGCGTTCCCTACAGGGGGGACTGTATGGCGTTCCCTACAGGGGGGGACTGTATGGCGTTCCCTACAGGGGGGACTGTATGGCGTTCCCTACAGGGGGGGGGCTGTATGGCGCTATCTACAGGGGGGACTATGGCGTTATCTACAGGGGGGCTGTATGGCGCAAATCTACAGGGGGGACTGTATGGCGCTATCTACAGAGGGGGCTGTATGGCGTTATCTAGATTGGAGACTGTATGGCGTTATCTACGGGGGGGCTGTATAGCGTTCCCTACAGAGGGGGCTGTCTGGCATTATCTACAGGGGGGACTGTATGGCGTTACCTACAGGGAGTCTTTATGGCGTTCCCTACAGGGGGGTCTGTAGGGAACGCCATACAGCCCCCCCTGTAGGGAACGCCATACAGCGTCCCCCCCTGTAGGGAATGCCATACAGCGTCGTCCCCCCTGTAGGGAACGACATACAGCGTCGTCCCCTGTAGGGAACCCATACAGCGTCCCCCCCCCTGTAGGGAACGCCATACAGCGTCCCCCCCCTGTAGGGAACGCAATACAGCGTCCCCCACCCTGTAGGGAACGCCATACAGCGCCCCCCCTCCCAAAAAATTGCGACCTACAGTGTGTCCTAATAAAAGACATGTATCCCCTATCCACAGGATAGGGGATACATGTGTGATCGCCTGCAGCGATAGAGAGAACGGGGGGACTGAAAGTACCCCGAAGTTCTCCATCACTCACCTCTGACTTCCGGCGTCTGCGCAGCTCACTAAAAATGAAAGGAGCGCTGGTCACGCATGCGCACAAGCGGGACCGGCGCTCCATTCATTTCTCCGGAGCTGCCGACACAGACCCCGGAAGTCCGAGGTTTGTGATGGAGAACTTCAGGGAACTTTCAGTCCCCCGTTCTCCCTATCGCTGCCAGCGATCACACATGTATCCCCTATCCTGTGGATAGGGGATACATGTCTTTTGTTTAATGGCAGAGCGGGGAGATACCTCCCTGCTCTGCCGTACTGTTCAGTGGCGTCGCGCTGTAGCAGCCATAGCGGCTGCTAGCGGAGCCTCCGGCCATGGTGGGGGCCCGTGCCGGCGGGCGACACGAGCCCCCTCATGCCGCGGGCCCCGTAGCAGCCGCTACTGCTGCTACGGCGGTAGTTACGCCACTGGTCAGCGGTATTCAGCTCAGTAAACCAGTTAAACTTATATGACCTCGTGACAGGTCCTCTTTAATTAAAAATGTGGTGCAAGATGATGTAGATGTTGCAAGTTCACACAAGTAAATAAAGATTAGGTTTCCATGGTAACAGGTAGTAAATATAACATTGAACAATACACCAACTGTAACACTACCCATTGTTATGGAAATGCAAGCTTGTGCGATTTTCCAAAGGCTGCTGGAATCTGCCAGGAGAGAGCGTGCACGTAAAACCGCAACCTTAAATTTGTAACCACTCTGATTGACAGAGTCTAAGGCTACTCCAAAGTGTTCGCCAGCAAGGTGGGATGGTCTTTGTTGCTTAGAACCCAGGTTGTCTTAGCAGAGTACTGTGTTGGATTAGAGGTGCAATGCAGGCAAACCTGAGCTGGAAACCAGACTGCTAGTGGGTTAACTGAAAGTCCAAAACTAGAGCAGGGCAATCAGGCAAAGCAAAGGTCAGAACCTGCTGGGAGCAGATAATCAGAATCGGTAAGCAGAGGGTAAACGAGAGACAAACTGAGGTCAGTATTCACAAGGTCCAGAAGTCAGAAGTGCAGGAAATGTCAGGAGCTTGATCAGAACACCAGAAGACAGGAGAGTCACAAGCAAGGGAGAGATGGAAAAAGCTGGGATTAAATACAATCCACACCTCACAGGCAGAAGGGCAGACAAAAGAGATAGGTTGAAGGTAAAACAGACATGCCCAGAAGCCATAACCATAGTCATGGTAATCTTAGTTGAACAGGCGTTTCCTAACAGTACCCCCCTCTACGGGGGGCCACCGGACCCTTAAACCTTGACTTAGGTTGCAAAGGAAACTTTAAATGAAAAATGTTAACCAGACGACTGGCATGTACTGAATGGGCAGGAACCCAAGTTCGTTCTTCTGGCCCATACCCCTTCCAGTGAACCAAGTACTGTAGAATACCCCTGACCCTTATAGAATTCACAATTCTCTCCACCTCAAACTCTACATCTCCCTCAACTTGAACTGGAGGAGGAGGTTTCATGAGTGGATTAGATGGTGGAAAATTATTTTTTTTAGGAGAGATTTGTGAAAAACATCATGAATTTTAAAAGGTGGAGGAAGAGCCAGACAAAAAAAAAACACAGGGTTAATAACGGCAACATGTTCATATGGACCAATAAACCTAGGAGCAAACTTACAAGAAGTCACTTTCAGCCGCAGATTAATTGTAGAAAGCCACACCTTTTGACCCACACTAAACACAGGACCCACCGTACGTCTTTTGTCAGCATTTTTCTTTTGAATAAGTTCTTCAGGTTCAATTAAACGTGATCCCAAAATGTGAACAGTTTATTTGATTCAACTTCCACCTCAGGCATATTACTAAAAGAGGTGGAAAATTAACCAAAACGAGGATAAAAACCATAGCTACAGAACAACGGCAAGGCGATTATTTACAGCAAATTCCGCTAAAGAAAGATATGAGGCCCATTCAGCCTGGTTATCAGCGGTATAATAGCTAAGATATTGTTCCAAAGTTTGAATAAAACATTTGGTTTGACCATTAGACTCAGGGTGAAAGGCAGAAGAGAATGATAACTGTACGCCAAGACAATACTTTCTGGAATAACATGCAGACGAACCACTTGATCAATAAACAATTTAGACAAAATTTTGGAATTAGGAAGTTGAGGCAATGGGATGAAATGACACACTTTACTGAAACGGTCCACCACAACCCAAATTACAGTTTTCCCTTCAGGGGGAGGCAAATCAGTAACAAAATCAATAGACAGATAAGACCAAGGTCCCTGTGGAACAGGCAATGGCAGCAGTTCACCCATAGGACGAGTTCGAGGAGTCAGCGCGAGTGCAGACATCGCAAGCAGAGACACAGGAACTCACATCACGAGACAAAGACAGCCATTAATAGATCCGCAATACCAACTTTTTAGTACCAGTTATCCCTGGATGGGAACATAAAACAGAATCATGCAACTCATTGAGAAAACGAAACCTGAACTGAGGAGGTACAAACAACTTCCCAGCAGGAAATGGGAAATGTTCTTTAATCTCAGCTGAAATATCCAATGATATTGCAGAAACCACAATTCCCTTAAATAAAATAGGTTCAGGACAAATATCGGGAACCTGTGAGGAATAGAAGCTTTGAGACAATGCGCCAGTCCTGATATTTTTAGACCCGGGTCGGTAGGTTACAATGAAGTCAAATTTGGTAAAGAACAAGGCCCATCTAGCCTGTTTAGCATTGAGTCTTTTGGCTGATTCCAAAAAGGTTAGGTCTAAATGGTCAGTCAGTACAGTAATTTGATGTTTTGCTCCCTCTAGAAAGCTGCGCCATTTTTCAAACGCCCACTTAATAGCAAGAAGCTCGCGATTACCTATATCATAATTTCTTTCAGTAAAATAACATTTGCAAGAAAACAAAGCACAAAGATGCAACTTAGTTAATACAGAAGACCCTTGGGATAACACAGCCCCCACACCTATAGCCAAGGCATCAACCTCAAAATTAAAGAGGCTCTGTCACTAGATTTTCAAACCCCTATCTTGCAGAAGATCGGCGCTGCAATGTAGATTACAGTAACGTTTTTTTTTTTCAAAAACGAGCATTTTTGGCCAAGTTATGAGCATTTTTATATTTATGCAAATGAGCCTTTCTTAAGTACAACTGAGCGTGTTTAAAGTTAAGTCAAAGTGGGCGTGTATTGTGTGTGTACATCTGGGTGTGTTTACTTGTTTTACTAGCTGGGCGTTTTGAATAGACGTGTATGATGCTGACGAATCAGCATCATCCACTTCTCTTCGTTAACACCCAGCTTCTGGCAGTGCACAGACACACAGCGTGTTCTCGAGAGATCACGCTGTGACGTCACTTCCTGCCCCAGGTCCTGCATCGTGTCGGACGAGCGAGGACACATCGGCACCAGGAGACAGAGGCTACATCGACTTACCTGCAAACGCCGATGCTGCTGCAGAATCAACTGTAGCCTCTGTCGCCTGGTGCCGATGTGTCCTCGCTCGTCCGACACGATGCAGGACCTGGGGCAGGAAGTGACGTCACAGCGTGATCTCTCGAGAACACGCTGTGTGTCTGTGCACTGCCAGAAGCTGGGTGTTAACGAAGAGAAGTGGGTGATGCCCAGCTAGTAAAACAAGTAAAAACGCCCAGATGTACACACACAATATACGCCCACTTGGACTTAACTTTAAACACGCCCAGTTGTACTTAAGAAAGGCTAATTTACATAAATATAAAAATGGTAATAACTTGGCCAAAAATGCTCGTTTTTTTTAAAAAAAAACGTTACTGTAATCTACATTGCAGCGCCGATCTGCTGCAATACGAGATAGGTGTTTGAAAATCTGGTGACAGAGCCTCTTTAAAGGGACTAGAAAGGTCAGGTTGAACAAGTACAGGCGCTTCCATAAAACATTGTTTCAAGGTTTCAAAGGCACCGTAGTAGATTTCCAATTTATAAGATCTGAACCCAGTTTTGTAAGATCCGTCAAAGGTTTGACAAAGGAGGAAAAATGTTAAATACATTTTCGGTAATAATTTGCAACTCTGCTGAGCCTTTAATGAAGTGGGTTGCGCCCAATCAAGAATTTCTTGAACCTTAGCGGAGTCCATACGAAAATCAGTAGGAGACAGCACATACCCCAAAAAATTTATACCCTGAACTCCGAAAATAACATTTTCAAACTTCGCGTAAAGTCAATTTTCCCTGAGTACTTGAAGGACCGACCTTCAATTTTGGACATGAGAGGACCAATCGGAAAAAACACAAGAATATCGTCCAGATACACTACCACAAAGTGACCAATAAAATTTCTGAAAATATCATTAACTATGTTTCGATAAACTGCAGGAGCGTTACTTAAACCAGAAAGGCATGACCAATTACTCATAATGACCATCTGGAGTATTAAATGTTGTCTTCAACTCATCCCCTTTGTGAATATGAACCAAATTTTAGGCCCCGTGTAAATCTAGTTTAGAAAACAACTTGGCTCTTGAGATCTGATTAAACAGGTCCGGGATGAGTGGGAGAAGATATTGATTCTCAACAGTAATCTTATTTAATTCACGATAGTTGATTCAGGGTCTTAAACCGCCATCTTTCTTTTCAACAAAGAAAAAACCTGCTCACACTGGAGAAGTAGACGGACGAATATGACCCTTACGGAAACTTTCTTTAATATAATCCTTCATGGCCTGTGTTTCTGGAACAGAAAGATAATACAACTGCCCCTTGGGCAGCTTAATGTTAAGGAGAAGCATGATAGGATAGTCGTACGGCCTATGAGGAGGGAGAGATTCACAACGGACTTCAGAAAAGACATAGATAGATAGATAGATAGATAGATAGATGGATGGATGGATGGATGGATGGATGGATGGATGGATGGATGGATGGATGGATAGATAGATAGATAGATAGATAGATAGATAGATAGATAGATAGATAGATAGATAGATAGATAGATAGATAGATAGATAGATAGATAGATAGATACTGTAGATTGAAATTTGAAACATATTTGAATATACATGATGTACTTTAAAAACGTGATAGTTTGCATATACTTAAAGAGTATATAAACAATTAGAATTCTTATATGTACCTTATCTTCTGTGTAAGATAGTCTTAAACAAAATTTAACTGAGATTCAAACCAAGTGCAAAGTTAATAATGTGTTAACATGAAGAGATTTTATTCCTAAACCAATGATGCTTATTCCAACTCATTTTAGTTTACCAAACTCTAAAACATTATTGTTGTTGTTGTTGTTGTTGTTGTTTTACAGAAGGAAGTATTTTATAAGCAGCACTTAGTTCCAAGCAGTTTAGGAAAATAGAAGGTGCATCTATAAAGTAAAACATAAAATTGGACATGCTCTAAGAATTTCATCGTCCAAATAACCCATTGGGATACATAATGTCCACTCCTTGCTCTAATTAGCAATAATCCAAATCTCCCCAGCTGATAAAGAAATAAAAAGCGATTTTGGGGGGAATAGGATTTTTATAGTCAGTACAACCCAAAGAATACAAGATAAAGCAATGTAAAGATGTAGTAGAGCTGAATTTATCATTTAAAGAGGCTCTGTCACCAGATTTTGCAACCCCTATCTGCTATTGCAGCAGATAGGCGCTGCAATGTAGATTACAGTAACGTTTTTATTTTTAAAAAACGAGCATTTTTGGCCAAGTTATGACCATTTTTGTAATTATGCAAATGAGGCTTGCAAAAGTCCAAGTGGGTGTGTTTAAAAGTAAAAGTCCAAGTGGGCGTGTATTATGTGCGTACATCGGGGCGTTTTTAATACTTTTACTAGCTGGGCGCTGTGAAGAGAAGTAACATCCTCTTCTCTTCAGAACGCCCAGCTTCTGACAGTGCAGATCTGTGACGTCACTCACAGGTCCTGCATCGTGACGGCCACATCGGCACCAGAGGCTACAGTTGATTCTGCAGCAGCATCAGCGTTTGCAGGTAAGTCGATCTTACCTGCAAACGCTGATGCTGCTGCAGAATCAACTGTAGCCTCTGGTGCCGATGTGGCCGTCACGATGCAGGACCTGTGAGTGACGTCACAGATCTGCACTGTCAGAAGCTGGGCGTTCTGAAGAGAAGAGGATGTTACTTCTCTTCACAGCGCCCAGCTAGTAAAAGTATTAAAAACGCCCCGATGTACGCACCTAATACACGCCCACTTGGACTTTTACTTTTAAACACACCCACTTGGACTTTTGCAAGCCTCATTTGCATAATTACAAAAATGGTCATAACTTGGCCAAAAATGCTCGTTTTTTAAAAATAAAAACGTTACTGTAATCTACATTGCAGCGCCTATCTGCTGCAATAGCAGATAGGGGTTGCAAAATCTGGTGACAGAGCCTCTTTAACTGCTTCTTTTGTCCACCATAATAATTTGAATTAAGATAACATAGCAGTCATGCTGTAAAACAGACACCTTGCAAAATTATAGACCTTTTTCTGCTACATGTATAATAATAGGTAGAGCATTAACAGATTGTTTTCAACTATGAACATTAAGTTACACAATCCATTTCATATATACAAAATAGCATTCAGACAGTACGGTATTAAAAAAATGTCTTCTTTTATTAAGAACGAGGATCAATTCATCCCAATGTAGGACACAAATCATTTGATAATCAATAAGAATAGTTCTAATATTCCCACATGTATATAAAGATGTGAATAATAATGATAAAAAGAATTGTATAAATAAAACAGCATAACATGTGAAGTACCCACCTAGTGAACAAGTAAATAATTCTCGATTGTATAATATCAGAATCCTGACACATGTTCGGGTGAACTGATGCTCCACATAATAAAGTGTGGCCTCCTGTGTGGTCTTGCCATAGCTTGCACGCAGAGGCGCATGCAGGGGGGGGAGGGGTTTCCAGATGCCCAGAAACCCACCTGTGACCTTACATATTATAGGACTCAATTGTATCCGCGTCCTTAGGACTCGGATACAACTGACAGCGCTAGCGAGATAAGGGAACCCTTAGTTCCCCTTCCGTCCTTGTGGCGCTTTTCTTGTGATGTAGGTGGTGTGATGACGTCGTCGTTCCGCTACAGCAGATCTGGTCAGAAGAGACCATGCTGGCAGCGCTGGAGGAGCGGATGGCATGGGAATTGAGACAGGTAAGAGTGGCACTATGTACGGGGAACAGAGTGGTGCATTTTACAGGGGGATGTGTGGCACTATCTACAAAGGCAGGGTGGCACCACCTACATGGGCACTGTGACACATGCCACTAGCCTAGCCTTTTTTTGGTCGAGCTTGTAATATAAAGGGTTAGGCTGGTGAATAAGTGCAGACCATTAGTTGTAGCGTAAAAACCAGAGGGTAGCGGAAGCGTTTGGAAACCCCCTTTAATAATCCTGTGTTTGCTCCAGGCACTGGCATACCAAACTACACAAGGAAAGGTAGATGAATTAAAATAGTGAATTTATTAACCCACGTTAACAGGTGCAACATTCCACCTCCTACTGGATTGATAACAGCTTAATGGAGGAACATATGTAGCTTAATTTGTTCCTCTTAGTGTGGAGTAATATGTGATAGATTTTTTTGCAGAAATTTCTGTGACTGAAAATTCATCTGTAAGGGGTTGTTTTGGCAGCAGTTGCATGGATTTCTGAAAGTTCCATTCAGATGAATGGAACTGATTTTCAGCTGCAGAAATATCTTCAACAAAATCTGCTGCATGTGAATTCAGCCTTAGGCTTCATGCACACGACCGTGCCCATAATTACAAAACCTCCCTTAGACATAGAAATTAATGGGCCGGTAATTACGGATCGTAATTACGGTCCATAATTAAGGGCGATTTTACGGTCGTGTGCATGGGGGCTCAGACATATCAAACTACAGGGGTCCTGTTCTGCTGCACACTGAAGTCGTAACTCCTGTTTGGAAGGTGGACCTCCCTGTTGGGCTCCAGCTCACATTTTAGCAGCTGGCGCCTTGACAAGCTGAGGTTGGCATGGATATAATAGATTCTCCTCACCTCCGAACTATGTAACATATTTAACAGCCTGTGATTCCTTGGTCGCAATCAGTGGTAAAATTCGAGACGAAACCATTCTCCCAGAGGGCTCAGAGCTGCTCAGACATTGCAGCTATTGGAATTCTAATAACAACTTAATCCAGTTAACAGACTGTTATATACGTGATACTTATGTGTAAAGCATACAGGCAATTTTTCGAATGCTCGTACTTACTTGAGGTTTCGTTTACAATCACTGGGCATGTTCATATATTTGTTTAAAGCAGAATCTGTTATAACATGAATATGCAAATCAATAAATATGAGAAATGAAGCAAAAGGGGCACTGTAACTTCAAAACAACAGGGGCAAGAAAAACATTGGAAAGTATAAGGAAATATGTGGTTGAAAAATGTAAACATTTTATTACAAAGTCTACGGGGCCGGATATTGTTGATCAATTTACCAGTAATATACATGAGGTCAATGGGAGGAATTTGATGTTAACAACAGCATCTTACAGGGGTTGTTGCAAATGGATAACCCCTGCCATATGCCCTGCAAGAACCAGAGTTGATAACTACCAAAAAATGTGGTATGCAACAATCGTGACCCAGTTTTAGCAGTCGGACACCTGGTGATCATCTCTTTGCTGAAATGGCTTCCTTTTGAGCCAAAAATAAAAGACATGTTTGTTGCTGTCAATAAATATAATTAATTATTCAATATTTTTTTTATTATTAAGTAAAACCACAGTCACAATGGACATATAAAGAATATAAACATGTTTACGTAATACTGTAAGCAAAATACAGTAGCAGCAAAGTGGATGAGATAGAACAAATCTCATCCACACGCTGCGTAGTCAGCGGAAAAACCGCTCAGAAATTGACATGCAGTGTGGAGGATTATTCTGCAGCATGTCAATTGTATTTGCGTAAACGCTGCTTATTTGTTGCAGGTTTTCCCTATTAAATTTAATGGGGAGATAAAACCAAGAACAAACAGCAGTTGTTGCATTTATTGCGGCAAAATTGAATCGGTTCTGCCGAAAAAAACACAACTCAGAAAAACAAAAAATCTTATACTTACTCATAAGTCTGTTCCTTCCTCCAGGCCGACCTCCTGGGATGACTATTCATTTATCATTTGTGACCGCTGCAGCCAATCACAGGCTGTAGCTGTGGTCACATGGAATGAAAGAGTCATCCCAGGAGCCCGCCTGGTTGACGTCAGAGGGCCTGCCTCCTGGGATGATGCTTCATTCCATGTGACCGCCGCTGCAGCCAATCACAGGCTGCAGCGGTCTCCTGGAATAAAACATCATCCCTGGAGTCCGGCCTGCTTGCAGCAGTTTTCCGGGCGAAAAACTGCACCACAACTTGGTGTGTTTTTTTACCCAGAATTTTATGCGGCCACCGGGGCGGTTACCAGACACCGTGGCTCAGTACCAAATGATCCACCGCCCGGTGGTTGGGGATTACTGGATTACAGCAAAGCCTCAACAGCATTGACTGTTATCTCAACCAAACAATAACACCGCTAACACAAAATAAAAACATTGAATCCTCAGGTCACCAGTAAAAGGGCAGTTCTGAAAGGAAGTGTTGTTGAATATGGGAAGTCCTAGTCTTTAGCTTAAAACGGAAGTGGGTTGACGAGTTTAGATGTTTTGCAGTGATCACAATATAGTTACATTTTACCTATACTGTAAAAATCAAACACAGGCTGGGAGGGCAAAAACACTTAATTTTAAGAAGGCCAATTTCCCCAGGATGAGGGCTGCAATTCAGGATATAGACTGGGAAGAACTAATGTCAAATAATGGACAAATGATAAATTGGAGATTTTAAAATCTACTTTGGGTAATTATAGTGCAACATTTATTCCTATAGGTAACAAGTATAAATGACTACAATTAAACCCCACATGGCTTACACCTTCTGTATATATATGACAAAAAAAAGAGCATTTGAAAAATACAAATCCGAGGGTACAGCTGTAGCCTTTGCGATTCTAAAGAGCTTAATAAAATTAGTAAAAAGGTAATAAAATCAGCAAAAACACTAAATGAAAGTCAGGTGGCCAAGGCTAGTAAAACAAATCCCAAAACATTCTTCAAGTATATAAATGCAAAAAAGCCAAGGTCTGAACATGTAGGACAACTAAATAGTGGCAATGGGGAGATGGTCACAGGGGATCAAGAGAAGGCAGAGTTACTAAATGGGTTCTTTAGCTCTGTATATACAACAGATGAAAGAGCAGCTGATGTAGCCGGTGCCAGTGCTGTTAATATATCAGTTGATATACTGAATTGGCTGAATGTAGATATGGTCCAAGCCAAGTAAAATAAAATAAATGTACACAAGGCCCAGGTACCAGATGTATTATAGCCTAGAGTTCTTAAAGAGCTTAGTTAAGTTATTTCTGTCCCCCTCTTCATAATATTCAGAGATTCTCTAGTGACTGGTATAGTGCCAAGGGACTGGCGCAGCGCAAATGTGGTGCCTATTTTCAAAAAGGGCTCTAGGTCTTCCCCGGGTAATTATAGACCAGTAAGCTTAACCCCTTAAGGACGCAGCCTAGTTTGGGCCTTAAGGCTCAGAGCCCATTTTTCAAATCTGACATATAGTTACATAGTTACATAGTTACATATTTAGTACGGCTGAAAAAAGACACATGTCCATCAAGTTCAACCAAGGGACGGGAAAAGGGAAGGAAAAATTTCTATACATAGGAGTTAATACTTTTTTGTTCTAGGAAATTATCTAAGCCTTTTTTAAAGCCATCTACTGTCCCTGCTGTGACCAGCTCCTGCGGTAGGCTATTCCATAGATTCACAGTTCTCACAGTAAAGAAGGCTTGTCGCCTCTGCAGGTTGAACCTTTTTTTCTCCAGACGGAGGGAGTGCCCCCTTGTTTTTTGAGGGGGTTTTACAAGGAACAGGATTTCACCATATTTTTTGTATGTGCCATTAATATATTTATATAAGTTAATCATGTCCCCCCTTAGTCGTCTTTTTTCAAGGCTAAATAGGTTTAATTCTTTTAATCTTTCCTCATAACTTAAATTCTCCATACTCCTAATTAGCTTCGTTGCTCTTCTTTGTATTTTTTCCAACTCCAGGGCATCCTTTCTATGAACTGGAGCCCAGAACTGAACTGCATATTCTAGATGAGGCCTCACTAATGCTTTGTAAAGTGGCAATATTACATCCCTGTCCCGCGAGTCCATGCCTCTTTTAATACACGACAATATCCTGCTGGCCTTTGAAGCAGCTGATTGACACTGCATGCTGTTATTGAGTTTATGATTTACAAGTACACCCAGATCCTTCTCAACAAGTGAATCCGCCAGTGTAGCTCCCCCTAGGACATATGATGCATGCAGGTTGTTGGTACCCAGATGCATAACTTTACATTTATCCACATTAAACTTCATCTGCCAAGTGGACGCCCAAACACTTAGCTTGTTTAAATCTGCCTGCAATTCATGAACATCTTCCATAGACTGAACTATATTACATAGCTTGGTGTCATCTGCAAAAATAGAAATAGTGCTATTAATCCCATCCTCTATATCATTAATAAATAAGTTGAATAATAGTGGTCCCAGCACTGAACCCTGGGGTACACCACTTATTAACAGGGACCATTCAGAGTAGGAATCATTGGCCACAACTCTCTGGATACGGTCCTTGAGCCAATTCTCAATCCAATTACAAACTATATTTTCTAAACCTATAGTCCTTAATTTACCCATTAGGCGTCTATGGGGGACAGTGTCAAACGCCTTTGCAAAGTCCAAGAACACTAAATCCACAGCGGCCCCTCTGTCTAGGCTTCTGCTCACCTCTTCATAAAAACAGATTAGGTTAGTTTGACAACTTCTGTCCTTAGTAAAACCGTGCTGGCTGTCACTTATAATACTATTTTTTGTCACATAATCCTGTATATAGTCCCTCAATAGCCCCTCAAACATTTTCCCCACGATGGATGTTAAGCTTACTGGTCTATAATTACCCGGGGAAGACCTAGAGCCCTTTTTGAAAATAGGCACCACATTTGCGCTGCGCTAGTCCCTTGGCACTATACCAGTCACTAGAGAATCTCTGAATATTATGAAAAGGGGGACAGAAATAACTGAACTAAGCTCTTTAAGAATTCTAGGGTGTAACCCATCAGGTCCCGGGGCCTTGTGCACATTTATTTTATTTAATTTAGCTTGGACCATATCAACATTCATCCAATTCAGTATATCAACTGATATATTAACAGCACTGGCACCAGCTACATCAGCTGCTCCTTCTGTTGTATATACAGAGCTAAAAAACCCATTTAGTAACTCTGCCTTCTCTTGATCCCCTGTGACCAACTCCCCATTACCATTATCTAGGGGTCCTACATGTTCAGACCTTGGCTTTTTAGCATTTATATACTTGAAGAATTTTTGGGGATTTGTTTTACTATCCTTGGCCACCTCCCTTTCATTTTGTATTTTTGCTAATTTTATTACCTTTTTACAGATTTTATTAAGATCTTTATATTTTGCAAAGGCTGCAGATGTACCCTCAGATTTGTATTTTTTAAATGCCCTTTTTTTGTCATGTATTGCCCCTTTCACAGAAGGTGTAGGCCATGTGGGCTTTAATTTGAGTCGTTTATACTTGTTACCTATAGGAATATATTTTGCACTATAATAAAGTAGATTTGAAAATCTCCCATTTATCATTTGTCCCATTATTTGACATTAGTTCTTCCCAGTCCATATCCTGAATTGCAGCCCTCATCCTGGGGAAATTGGCTTTCTTAAAATTAAATGTTTTTGCCCTCCCAGCCTGCGTTTGTTTTTTACAGTATAGGTAAAATGTAACTATATTATGATCACTGTTACCGAGGTTTTCACGAACATTGACATTCCCAACAAGATCTGCATTATTAGAAATGACCAGATCCAACAGAGCTTCACCTCTAGTCGGGTCTTCCACAAACTGGCCCATAAAATTTTCCTGCAACAGGTTGAGGAAATGTCTCCCCTTTGCAGTTGAAGCTGAACCATGACACCAATTAATATCCCGGAAATTAAAATCTCCCATTATCACTACAGTACCCGCCTGTGCAGCCCGCTCCATCTGTTTATATAGCTGACCTTCCATCTCCTCAGTTATATTGGGGGGTCTATAGATTACACCAAAAGTAATTTTATCAATGTTTACCTCCCTTTCTAGTTCCACCCACAAGGTTTCAACCTCCTCACAGTATTCACCCACTATTGTCTCTTTCACACTCGCCTTCATATCATTTCTCACATACAGACATACACCACCGCCTTTCCTATTTGTCCTGTCTTTCCGAAACAGTGTAAAACCCTGTAGATTTACAGCCCAATCATGTGAAGAGTCCAGCCATATTTCAGCAACACCAACTATATCTATATTTTCTTCCAGTATCAAGGCCTCCAGCTCCCCCATTTTGCTTGCTAGACTCCTGGCATTTGTGAACATACACTTTAACTTGCCTGTCAGATTTTCAATTTTATTATCAGAAATGTGATTTGACATTATTTGGGCCTTTTTATTTACACTGCTGTTTTGTAACGAAAGGATCTCCTTATCTTGTTGTCTAGTCCTCTCCCCACATTCTGTTTCTCCCCCCACCAATATAGTCTGACCCCTCTCTAACCTGGCTACCCCTTTTTTTTTCTACATTGACCTCCCTCCTCAACCCTAGTTTAAATACTCCACCACCCCAGCTAGAATTCTCTCCCCCAGCACAGCGGACCCCCTTCCATTTAGGTGCAAATCATCTGCAGAATACAGTTTGTACCCCAATGAAAAGTCAGCCCAGTGCTCTAGGAACCCAAATCCTTCTCCTCTACACCAAGACTTCAGCCATGCATTTAACTCCCTGAGCTCCCGCTGTCTTTCCTGTGATGTGCATGGCACAGGCAGTATTCCTGAGAATACAACCTTGGAGGTCCTTCCCTTCAGCTTGTAGCCTAGTTCTTTAAAATTATTCTTAAGGCTCCTCCACCTACCATTTATTCTGTCGTTGGTACCGACATGGACCATGACAGCTGGATCATCACCAGCCCCTCCCAGCAATTTGTCCACCCGTTCCACCACATGCCGAACCCTGGCACCAGGGAGACAGCAAACCATTCGGTTGAGGTGGTCTTGGCGACAAATTATTCTATCCGTCTTCCTGATTATAGAATCCCCTATGACTATCAATTGTCTTGGCTTACCTGCATTACCATCCCGCCGACTACTAGATGGGCTGATCTCCCGGCTGTTAGGGAGATCAGTATCCACTAGGGCGGCCATTTCTGAGACTGACACCCTCGCATCATCACCCAACTTGGCAATTTTGGTTGGAATCAAATGATTCTGAGATTGTTTTCTCGTGACACATTGGGCTTTATGTTAGTGATAAAATTTGGACGATATATTCGGTGTTTATTGGTGAAAAATTGCGAAATTTAGAGAAAATTTATAAAAAATAGAATTTTTCAGAATTTTAATGCATCTGCTTGTAAAACGGATGGTTATACCACTCAAAATAGTTACTAGTTCACATTTCCCATATGTCTACTTTAGATTGGCATTGTTTCTTGAACATTCTTTTATTTTTCATAAACAGCAATTTCTCATATTTTTAAGAAAATTTCAAAAGCCTTTTTTTTAAGGTACCTGTTCGGTTCCGAAGTGGCTTTGAGGGGCCTATGTATTAGAAACACCCCATTTTGAAAACTAGACCCCTCAAAGTATTCAAAACAGCATTTAGAAAGTTTATTTAACCCATCAAGCATTTCACAGAAATTAAAGCAAAGTAGAGATGAAATTTGCAAATTAATTTTTTTTTTCTGTAACACAGAAGGTTTTACTAGAGAAACACTACTAAATATGAATTGTTCAGATTCTGCAGCTTTTAGAAATGTCCCACATGTGTCTCTAGTGTGCTCGTGGACTGAATCACAGGCCCCAGAAGCAAAGTATATTTTAGGCAGCATGCCAGGTTTGAAGAGGTGTTGAGGTGCCAAAACAGTAGGAATCCCCCAAAAGTGACCCCATTTTGGAAACTGCACCCCTCAAGGAATTTATTTATGATTGTTGTTACCATTTTGACCTCACAGTTTTTACACAGCATGTATTTGAATTACCATTTTTTGGGAGGTGAAGTGACCAAACAATTGTGAT
Organism: Rhinoderma darwinii; assembly: GCF_050947455.1. Classification (NCBI taxonomy): domain Eukaryota; kingdom Metazoa; phylum Chordata; class Amphibia; order Anura; family Rhinodermatidae; genus Rhinoderma; species Rhinoderma darwinii. The sequence continues at coordinate 214,511,797 of NC_134690.1, read as the reverse complement.
TGTATTACGGTTTATTATGATTTTATTTTATGGCGTTCACCGCGCGGGATAAATAACGAAATAATTTTATAGTTCAGGCCGTTACGGACGTGGCGATACCAATTATGTTTCGTTTATTTGTTTGTTTATATATTTTTATTAATAATAAGTGACTGATAAGGGAAAAAGGGGGATTTTTACTTTTATTACTTTTAAAACTTTTATTTTCTTATTTTTACACATTTTTATTTAACTTTTTTTTTACATTATTACTTTGTCCCACTAGGGGACTTGAGGGCAGGAGGCCCTGATCACTATTCTAATACACTGCACTACATGCGTAGTGCAGTGTATTAGAACGGTCAGCTACTCACTGACAGCAAGCATAGTGGGTCCTGACTTTGTCAGGACCCACTAGGCTTCCGTCGATGGCATAGATGGCGTCGATAGACATTGTTATCATGTAGCAGGCCGGTGATGGTAGCTTAACCCCTAAAAAACCTCGATCACTATTGAACGCGGCTTTTAAGGGGTTAATCAGCGGGGACACAGCGATCGGTCCACGCTGTAGGAGCTGCGGAAACAGCTGTACAAGACAGCAGCTATCACAGCTCCTGTATGTGTCGGGAAGACGGCCGAAACGGCCGTTACTCCCGTGACATACTATTAGGTCATGGAGCGCGAACGATACCTCTACCATGACCTAATAGTACGTCCAGAAGCGGGAAGGGGTTAAAATCCATTGTGGGGAAAATGTTTGAGGGACTATTGAGGGAATATAAACAGGATTATGTGACAAAAAATAGTATTATAAGTCATAGCCAGCACGATTTTACTAAGGACAGAAGTTGTAAAACCAACCTGATTTGTTTTTATGAAGTGGTGAGCAGAAGCCTAGACAGACACACTGAAATACCCACTTAGTTGGCGAGCAAATATAAAATTATTTTATTTTACAAAAATTACCAGAGGCAAATAAGGCACTTTTTTTTCCCCCAACTAACAGCAATATAATATGAATCTAGTTATAGCAAATATTAATCTTTATTATTTAAACCAAAAAACAGACCACAATGAAGATTGAGATTACAATGCATTAAAACAGCTAAATTCTTATACGTAAAGCTGAGTAACAGTGTACTGCTGGCTATAAGAGAAACATAGACAGGTAAGCGTCCGCTAAAGATGGCAGGATATGGGGGACGTGGCCGCGAGCGCATGGAGTAGGACGCGTTTAGTTCAAGCTCCACTGCTCCTAGGCTGTTACCGGCTCAAATCGGCATCTTACCCGGCATAAAAGTTTCTCAAAGCGACACACTCTTACACCGGATCGTCTACACACTTACCTGTCATGGGCAGAATCAAGAAGAAGCCCGCGGTGGCTAAATTAAAGGAGTTCTTCCCAGCGGCAAGAAACCAAAATGGCGCTGATTCGCCTGCACAGGATCTTCAGGGAGACTCTGCTGCTGATCGGAGGTCTGCAGGGACTGCTAGAGGCACGGGCCTCGCAGTCTCGTCACCACACCATCCTCGGTCCTCTGAGTCCTTGATGAGGCAGCCGGCTCCGTCCCCTGCTGGGCTGTTCTCCTGCAGACCACCATCTTCTCCTTCTGTGAGTACTCATAGCTCTCCTGCAGAGCACGTGTTAAATATGGCACCTGTGTTAATGCGAAATACTGGATCTGATAAGCCAGTGACTGAAGCTGCACTTAAATACCTATTGCATGATCTTCATGCTTCTATCCAGCAGTCTATTCAAAGTGCTTTTCATGACCTGCAGAAAGATTTTAATGCTTTGGGAGACAGAACCTCTCATATTGAAAACCGTATGGCGGAATTTTCTGTGGCGCATAATGCTCTGGTGGATACTAATACAGGCCTGGAAGAACAGGTGGACTCTTTGTCTCACAAGATTGCGGATTTCCCACAAATTCCCAGTTGTTGGAGTTCTTAGCTGATTTGTTTGTGGCTCTCCTACCAGATACACCTCAACTGGATCTGTTGATCGATAGAGCACACCGTATACCTAAATCACGATCCTTGCCTACATCGACACCGAGGGATGTAATTGCTCGTCTCCATTACTATCATTTTAAGGATAAGCTTCTATTTGCAGCAAGATCTGCGACTTCCCTTCCTGACCGATTCCGGGATGTACAGTTATTTGCTGATTTGTCGCAGCCACCTTACTGCACAGGAGAGAATTTGTGGCTACTACGCGGATTCTTCGTGATTGCCAAATCCCTTACAAATGGGGATTCCCCGTCAAGCTTATCATATCCTATAGAGATTCGAAGCATGTGGTGGACTCTCCAGTCAAAGCTGCTGCGCTGCTCAAGAGTTGGAACTTGAACACTGGAGATATTTCCAAGTTGGGCACTCCCCGGCAGTCCGGTGCTATATCCCCACCTAAACTCCCTCTCCGCTTGGAGGCAGAGTGGCAAGAAGTTCATCGCCATCGCCGTTCCTCTATCTCATAAGTGATGTCATGTAATCTTTTGTGAAGTTTTGGTGAAACAAAATTGCTGTGTTTTTCTGGTCTACATGTGTGTCTATAATTCTCATATTCTACATATGTAAATTATGCTGTTTCATTTATACGGCCTAGGGTGGGGCCATGTCTGTACCTTGTTAATACCGATTTCCCTCCCTTCTAGGACTGCACTGTCAGAACGTCAAGTGCGGACTAGAATGTACCGTTTGGTTCGGTTTCTCTTTTCTAGTTGCCTGTTTATTTGGGTTCTGTTATTCGCTCTGCTCGCAAGTAATGCTATAATATGTCCTTGTGGTGCCTTAAAAGTCTCCGGTATGCTAATATGTCCAGGGAATAATAATGTGAAATATGTCCTTTTGAGAAAATATCATGGTGCTTAGATTCTCCTCTCTTAATACTAAGGGGTTAAATAGTCCATTTAAGAGATCAATGTTGTGGGCCGAGGCCAAGAATTTGAAGGCCTCTGTGCGTTGCCTGCAGGAGACACATTTGAACCCGTCCGATATTGGTAGGCTTAAACACAAAAACTATCCTCACATTTTTTCAGCTCCGGCTGTCTCCAAAAAACGGGGCGTCTCTATAGCTATACATCAATCTGTCGCATTTATTCAAGATTTTATTCATGTGGATGTAGAGGGGCGATATGTTATTCTTGTATGTCATCTGAACAATGTGCAATATACCATTGTTAATATGTATGCACCAAATACACATCAGATTCGGTTTACTAACAAATTACTTAAACAAATTCATAAATCTCAAAAAGGGCACCTTGTGTTAGTGGGAGATTACAACAAAGTCATGTGGCCATCACTTGAATCTACGGCTCCTGGGGCCGCGCATTCCCCTTCAGATTTATTTCAGGTTATGGCCAGAGAGGGCTTGATGGATGTTTGGCGTTTGCAACACCTAAACGAGAAGGATTTTACGTTCTTCTCTCATCCTCACGGCACTTATTCGCGCATTGATATGTTTTTTGTGGATAAGATGTTGTTTGATAGAATTTCCTCATCACAGATAGGGCTAATTACTTGGTCTGACCATGCGCCTATTTCCATGGTGGTGCCTGAACACTTCAATAAAACCCCCTCATTCCCTTGGAGAATTAATCATTTCATACTGAACTCCCCCAAATATCAGGACTCACACATTTCCACTCTGGAAGAGTTCTTTAAATTTAATGTGACACCGGATGTGTCTCCCACAACAGTGTGGTGTGCTCACAAGGCTTTTATTAGGGGTCACTTTATTGGTCTAGCGGCTAAAGACAAGAAGATTAGAGAAGCTAAGCGTATAAAACTATTGGAGGAAATTCTTCGTCTTACTCGTCTAAGGGTGCGCCTTGTGCAAATAGATCTCGGTTGATCAGTCACCTTCATGCACAACTACATCAGCTTGACTTATACAAATATGATAGGGCGCTGAGAAGATTGAAAGTTAAATACTATAGACAAAGTAATCGAGCAGGGGCGTTGTTAGCACAACAACTAAGTCATAAAGTCTTCAAAGCTAGGATTCCTTTTCCCCATAATCAACAAAATGACATTATATTTAACCCGCAGGATATTGCAAACTCTATAGCACAGTACTATTCCTCTCTGTACAACTTAAACCAAGACCCTACTGTCCCCCAACCTACTCCCGAGGGCATCAATGCATTTTTGGCTTCCGTTTCCCTCCCTGAAATTACGCCTTCCCAGCTTACTGCACTATCTCAACCTTTTCAGTTAATTGAAATTTTAGATGCTATAGCTACATTAAAACCGCAGAAGTCGCAAGGTCCGGATGGACTCACCAATGAATATTTGAAAAAATACAGCACCATTCTTGCTCCACAACTCCTACACTTATTTTCACAAGTACACTCCACGGGTCAAATACCTCCCGAAATGCTTCAGGCAACTATCATTACATTGCCTAAACCAGGTAAACCTCCAGATAGACCGCAAAATTATAGACCCATCAGTCTACTCAATACGGATTTAAAACTATATTCCAAAATTTTGGCCGTACGCCTGGCTCCCTTGTTGCCTGACTTAATTCACCAAGGTCAGGTGGGATTCACTCAACAGAGATCATCTGTAGATGGTACCAGGAAATTTATAGATCTCATAGATTGGGTGGGGCGCAGTCAGACATCTTCTCTGCTTTTATCCTTAGACGCGGAAAAGGCGTTTGACCGTGTGCACTGGGGATACCTGGATGCTGTGCTTGCTAAATTTGGGATTAGGGGGAAAGCACGGGATATTATAATGGCACTATATACTCATCCCTCTGCTACCATGTTAACCTCAGGGTACCAATCCAATCCGTTTCTTATAACCAATGGCACTCGCCAAGGATGTCCACTCTCCCCACTAATTTTCACTTTAATTATGGAACCCTTGGCTGAGGTGATTACATCTAACCGGGAGATCAAGGGGGTTACCATTAGCCGTACTGAGCACAAAATTGGTCTCTTTGCAGATGACGTACTTATGGTCCTATGCAACCCCTGTGATTCACTTCCTCATGTTATGTCCATTCTAGAGACCTTCAGCGAGGTTTCTTATTATAAACTGAATGAAAGCAAATCTAAAATTATGAATATAAGATTATCGACAAATGATGTTCAAAAGTTGCAAAACTTGTATTCTTTTGAATGGACGTCTCAGGGACTTCCTTATTTAGGGATTCAATTAGCTTACCCTGCGTCAAGATTTTACGCGCTTAATTATCCTCCTCTACTGCCTCAACTGGAAAAGGAGCTTGATGACCATCTACGGTTTGAAGTTTCGTGGGTAGGACGCATTGCAGCTCTTAAAATGTTAATCTTGCCAAAAATTCTTTACTTATTTCGTAATCTGCCTATATGGGTTCCTGTTTCTTATCTACATAAACTGCAGCAGCTTTTAGTCAAATATGCATGGAAGAAGCAAAAAGCGAGGGTAGCTATTCAAATTCTATATCTCCCAATGGCACAAGGAGGGTTGGGATTCCCCCATATCTCTGCGTACTATCATTCCTGTATTCTAGACCAAGTAAGGCAGTGGTTAAATCCGGCACACTTAAAACACTGGGTTCTAATTGAAAGCAGTTGTGGGCATTTTGAATCTATTGATACCTATCTGTGGGCTGCAGCACTTAAACTGACCATTCCTGTCCCGCCTCTGCTAACTATTAAGGCTGCTCTAAACTCGTGGAAATCAATGGTGGTCAAGAAAGCTCTTTTTCCTATGAGATTGTCAGATATGAATATTCGGGTACTCGCGCAACTAATTCCTAATTTGAACCTGTCCTTCTGGATTGCTCAGGGATTAAATACGGTGTGGGATATTTGGAGTGGAGGTGTTCTTTCTGCTTTTGCAGAGCTTGTTAACAAATTCAACTTACCGACTAATGATTTCTATAAGTATATTCGTCTTCGCCATTTCTTAATAAACAAAAGCAGTGATCCCCTTCCTTCTAAATCACTCTATGAATCCTATTTTTTTCAATACTCCAAAACTGCAAAGGGGGTCTCCAAAGCATATATGGCTATTCTAGATATATTACAACAATCTGATCTCCAGTGTGTTAGGAGGTGGGAATCTGATCTATCCTTACCTCAGGATAGTGTAGATTGGGAAGCTACCTTTTCGTTGGCCTCCCAACTGTCTAATTCTACTCATCACTTAGAAACCACTAGAAATGTGCTATACAGATGGTATCTGACGCCCCATCGCCTCTCCTTAATATATCCTACTACTTCTAATATTTGCTGGAAATGTGGAGTAGAGGTGGGGACTCTTAAACATATTTTCTGGTATTGTCCGGCTATACAGACTTTTTGGGTCAAGATAGACAAACTCCTGTCGACTATTCTACAATTCCCACTAGTTACCACTCCTGCCTTAGCTCTGCTTCATGTAGGGTTGGCTGATTTCCACTCTCATGATAAGTCAATTATTTTTCATGTACTATGCTCTGCAAAAATTCTTGTAGCCAAATATTGGAAGAAAACCTCCACTCCTACATTAACTGAGGTAATTCAGTATGTCAATCTCACCTGTATTATGGAAAGAACGATAATCCTACAAAGATCTCAGGTTTCACAATGTCTCCAATGGGACAAATGGACGTCCTCTAGATACTATGTGGATTCCCTGCATACTTAAACCTCCACATATTGTAATGTCTATGCTCTTGCAAGCTGAGTTGTTTTGTTTTGTTTTGTTCTGTTACGTTCGGTTTTTATAATTTCCTTTCCAAAACATTGACAGAATATCTACATGACCTGAGTAGGCATATACCTTGGTTTCCAGTGTAACTTACCCTCATAACAGTGAATAGCGCATTACTTTCTACGTTTGTCAATCATTTATAGGTTGGTTCCTTTATCTAGGCCCAGAATTTGTATTACTTATTTTCTACTTTGTATTCCTTCTGTGGGGGATAACATGTTACAAAACTGTAAATGCACATTGTATATGCCAAGCGTATGTATGTAATATATGATTCTTCTGTCAATAAAAAACTTATGTTTTAAGATTGCAGGATATAGGTGAAAACTAAAGTAAGATATCTGTCTATGTACCCTGAATTTCTAAGGCTGCATTGCGCTAAAATTCAGAAGAGCCCCCCCAACATGTTTTGCTTCAGGGGTATTGGGGCTAATAGCGAAACAGCGAAACATATCCGGGGGCTCTTCTGATTTTTAGCGCAATGCAGCTTTAGACAGTCAGGGTACATAGACAGATATCTTACTTTAGTTTAGGTGCAAATGGTTTGCATTTATCTCCGTTGTGCAAGGACTCCGACGTTTTTCTTCATGTGGTCTGTTTTTTTGTTTAAATAATAAAGATTAATATTTACTATAACTAGATTCATATTTTATTGCTGTTAGTTGGGAAAATAAGCCTAGACCGAGGGGCCGCTGTGGATATAATGTTTTTGGACTTTGCAAAGGCATTTGACACTGTCCCTCATAGACGTCTAATGGGTAAATTAAGATCTTTAAGTTTAGAAAGTATAGTTTGTAATTGTATTGAGAATTGGCTCAAGGACCGTATCCAGAGAGTTGTGGTCAATGATTCCTACTCTGAATGGTCCCCGGTTATAAGTGGTGTACCCCAGGGTTCAGTGCTGGGACCACTATTATTCAACTTATTTATTAATGATATAAAGGATGGGATTAATAGCACTATTTCTATTTTTGCAGATGACACAAGTTATGTAATATAGAACAGTCTATGGAAGATGTTCGTGAATTGCAAGCTGATTTGAACAAACTAAGTGTTTGGTCATCCACTTGGCAAATGAAGTTTAATGTAGATAAATGTAAAGTTATGCATCTGGGTACCAACAACCTGCATGCATCATATGTCCCAGGGGGAGCTACACTGGGGGATTCACTTGTTGAGAAGGATCTGGGTATACGTGTAGATCATGAACTAGATAACAGCATGCAATGTCAATCAGATGCTTCAAAGGCCAGCAAGATATTGTAGTGTATTAAAGATGCTCTGTCACCACATTATAAGTGCCCTATCTCCTACAAAAGGAGATTGGCGCTATAATGTAGGTGAAAGCAGTGCTTTTTATTTAAATAAACAATCTATTTTTACCACTTTATTAGTGTTTTTAGATTTATGCTAATGAGTTGCTTAATGCCCAACTGGGCGTATTTTTACTTTAGACCAAGTGGGCGTTGTACAGGGGAGTGTATGATGCTGACCAATCAGCATAATGCACTCCTCTCCATTCATTTACACAGCGCATAGGGATCCTGTTAGATCCTTATGTGCTGTCTTATGCTAACACATTAACAATACTGAAGTGTTTAGACAGTGAATAGACATTCCACGGGATGTCTATTCACAATCTCTGCACTTCATTACTGTTTCTATGGTAGTTACAGCCGAGGAAGCGTGATCTCGTTGTAACCTGTCATTTACCGCGTAATCTCGCGAGATTACGCGTCCTCTCCTTTAACTACCACAGACAGAGTAACAAAGTGCAGAGAATGTGAGAGTAATGATGGGGGTAGGGAAACGGACAAGTGAGCCCTAATCTACCCGCCACTCTGTCCCTGCCTACTTGCAACGACCCGCCCTAGGCGACGGGGTACAACTGGGCGGTGGTCCCTACGCTCAGTAAGTGCACGAGACAAACAGACAAGGGTACACAAAGCTAAGGGAAATGGGGCAGTTGCCCACGGAAACACCGTGAGCAACAAGAGTGGTGAACGAGCCGAGTCAAACCAGGAGTGAACGAGGTACCAAACGCAGAGCAGGAGAGTAGTCAGTAAGCCAGGGTCAGTATGGAGCAGGATCAAATAGTAGAAACTGTAGCTGGGCCAGGAAACCACACGAGAAGAATCACAAGCAAAGGAGGAACAGGAAAGGCAGGTATAAATAGACAGAGGGCGGAAGCTAGCTCCGTCTGGCCAGGCTGCGACAGGCTCTCCCGCTCCTAAGCCTGCCATCCTGAGTGGTGGAAGATGGAGTCAGTCTCGGAGACATAGACTCAGGTGCAGACTGATTAGCTATGGGCGTATACACAGAAGTTGTGCCTGGCAGATCCTTTACAGTACCCCCCCTTTTATGAGGGGCCACCGGACCCTTTCTAAGTGGACCTGGTTTATTGGGGAAACGAAGGTGGAACTTCCTGACCAATACCCCAGCGTGAACATCCCGGGCGGGTACCCAAGTCCTCTCCTCAGGCCCGTATCCTCTCCAATGGACCAGGTACTGGAGGGAGCCTTGGACCATCTTGCTGTCCACAATCTTGGCCACCTCGAATTCCACCCCCTCAGGGGTGAGAACGGGAACAGGAGGTTTCCTCGAGGGAGCCAAGGACGGGGAGCAGCGTTTAAGGAGGGAGGCATGAAACACGTCGTGTATTCGAAAAGATGGGGGCAACTCCAGTCGGAAGGAGACAGGATTGAGGACTTCAATGACCTTATACGGCCCAATAAACCGGGGAGCAAACTTCTTGGACGGGACCTTAAGGCGCAAGTTCCTAGACGATAACCACACCAGATCCCCGACCATAAACAAGGGGTTAGCAGAACGTCTTCTATCAGCCTGAGTTTTTTGTACGCTCTGGGACGCCTCTAGGTTCTTCTGAACCTGGGCCCAGACTGTGCACAGTTCCCGATGAACGACCTCTACCTCGGGATTGTTGGAACTACCAGGTGAAACGGAGGAGAACCATGGATTAAACCCAAAATTACAGAAAAAGGGGGAGACCCCTGACGAGTTACTGACCCGGTTATTAAGGGAAAATTCGGCGAGGGGAATGAATGAGACCCAATCATATTGACAGTCAGAGATAAAACACCTTAAATATTGTTCTAGAGATTGATTAGTCCTTTCAGTTTGGCCATTAGTTTCAGGATGGAAGGCAGAGGAGAAGGACAGATAAATCTCCAACTTTTTACAGAAGGCTCTCCAAAACAATGAAACAAATTGTACCCCTCTGTCCGAAACAATATTGACAGGGACCCCATGGAGACGCAGGATGTGTTTGACAAACAAGGTGGCTAACGTCTTGGCATTTGGTAGTTTCTTGAGGGGCACAAAGTGGCACATTTTACTGATGCGGTCTACTACAACACACACCACCGACTTGCCTTGAGATGGAGGCAAATCGGTGATAAAATCCATGGAGATATGGGTCCAAGGTCTCTGGGGAATGGGCAAAGAACATAGTAAGCCCGCTGGTCGGGACCTGGGAGTCTTGGACCTAGCACAAACCTCACAAGCGGCGACGTAGGCCTTAACGTCTTTAGGCAACCCAGGCCACCAATAGTTTCTGGCAATGAGGTGTTTGGTACCCAGGATGCCTGGATGACCAGATAGTGCGAAGTCATGATTTTCCCTAAGTACCCTTAGCCGGAATTGCAGGGGAACAAACAGCTTGTCCTCAGGAAGGTTCCCGGGAGCTGAACCTTGATCAGCCGCAATTTCAGAGACTAAATCAGAATCAATAGAAGAAATGATTATACCAGGAGGCAAAATACAAGCAGGATCTTCCTCCGAAGGAGGGCTGGCCATGAAGCTACGCGACAGTGCATCGGCCTTAATATTTTTAGACCCAGCCCTATAGGTAACCAAAAAGTTGAATCTGGTAAAAAATAGCGCCCATCGAGCGTGTCTCGGGTTTAGCCTCCGGGCAGATTCTAGGAAAACCAGATTCTTGTGGTCGGTAAGGACCGTAACCTGGTGCCTAGCCCCCTCCAGGAAGTGGCGCCACTCTTCAAATGCCCATTTAATGGCTAAGAGTTCACGGTTGCCAATATCATAGTTACTCTTAGTGGGCGAAAACTTCCTGGAGAAGTAGGCACAGGGACGGAGATGGGTGAGGGACTTGGTACCCTGGGACAAGACAGCCCCCACTCCCACGATAAATGGCTCCATTTGGTTGGGCTAAACCAGCACCGGGGCCGAGATAAAGCACTTCTTAAAGGAACAGTGTCATCACAAATTATTTTTTTATATGTTAAAGATGTTAGTGCTTTATTAAAAACGTTTATATTTATTTGTGTGTTTGTGTTTTACTTTTTTTTATTTTTACACTTTTTCTTCCCTATGGGGGCTGGCATTTTTTGTTCCATTTCTGTATGTGTCGATTAACGACACATACAGACATGGAATACGGCAGCCACAGTCCCATAGGGACTGCGAACGGCTCCCGTCCCATTCACTTGTGTGTACGGCGTCTGTGTGGGAACTGCGCATGTGCCGCTCCCACACAGTCCAATTTGAAATTGGCGCCGTCCGGCGCCATTTTCCTGTGGACCAGAAGTTGTGGCCGGACAGTAATATTACTACTTCCGGTCGCGGCTTCCGGACTTGTGCACTTGCACCAGCGGCAGCAGACGGAGCGGACGGGCCGGAGGGAGCCGCAGCGGCAGGAGCAGGTAAGAGATTTAAATGTATGTTCCGTGTTTGTGTGTGTTTACTACTGTATGTAAACCTACTACACTGTGTGTTAGCTCAAAAAATGGCGACACACAGTGTAGGAGGTTACACCGTTCAAACCCCTCGTTTATCCCGGCACTAGCCAGGATAAAGGAGGGGGGAATGCTGAGAGCTCACTAGAGCGAGGGCTTTTCACCCAATGTTGCAATGCTGCAATTTTGGGAATAGCTCCATCTAGTGACCAGAAATGGGTAATATTATAAATTAGAATAAATTGATAATATTTCCTGACTAGTGAAAAAAAATAAAAAAATTTGAACAATGTTTAATCACCCGCACACTACATGTTTAATTTAAAAAAAAACAACATGTTTTTCTGGCAACACATTGCCTTTAAGGACCTCAAAAGCTTGTACAGCCTCAGGAGGCCAGTGGAGGAGATCAGCACCTTTGCGAGTGAGGTCCGTAAGAGGCTTAGCGATGACCGAGAAGTTAGCAATAAATCTCCTGTAATAATTAGCGAACCCCAAGAAACACTGTAACGCCTTCAGGGAGGCAGGTTGGACCCATTCCGCCACAGCCTAGACCTTGGCGGGGTCTATGCGGAATTCATGAGGAGTGAGGATTTGACCCAAAAATGGTATCTCCTGTACCCCAAACACACATTTTTCGGTTTTCGCAAACAGTTTGTTTTCCCGAAGGACCTGGAGCACCTTCCTGACATGCTCAATGTGGGAGGACCAGTCCTTGGAAAACACCAGTATGTCATCAAGGTACACTACAAGAAATACCCCCAGGTAATCTCTTAAAATCTCATTTATGAAATTCTGGAAGACCGCAGGAGCATTACACACCCCAAAGGGCATGACGAGGTATTCGAAATGACCTTCGGGCGTGTTAAACGCAGTCTTCCACTCATCCCCCTCTTTGATGCGGATAAGGTTATACGCCCCCCGTAGATCAAACTTAGAGAACCATTGGGCCCCCTGAACCTGATTAAAGAGATCAGGAATCAAAGGAAGGGGATACTGGTTCCTTACAGTGACCTTATTCAAGTTACGGTAGTCAATGCATGGCCTAAGACCACCATCCTTCTTCCCTACGAAGAAGAAGCCAGCACCTACCGGAGAAGTAGAGGGGCGAATGTAACCCTTGGCCAGGCATTCCTGGATATACTCTCTCATGGCTTCACGTTCGGGACAAGAGAGATTAAATATCCTCCCCTTAGGGAGCTTAGCTCCTGGTACCAATTCGATAGCGCAATCGTATTCTCTATGAGGAGGTAACACTTCAGAGGCCTCCTTAGAGAAAACATCAGCGAAGTCCTGAACAAACTCAGGTAGCGTGTTAACATTCTCAGGAGGAGAAATAGAATTAACAGAAAAACATGACGTCAAGCATTCATTACCCCATTTGGTAAGCTCCCCAGTATTCCAGTCAAACGTGGGATTATGCAACTGCAACCAGTGAAGGCCTAAAACCAAATCGGACGATAATCCCTGCATCAACAGTACAGAGCACTGCTCCAAATGCATGGAGCCAACAAGGAGTTCAAAAACAGGGGTATGCTGTGTAAAATAACCATTAGCAAGAGGAGTGGAGTCGATACCCACTACCGGGACAGGTTTAGGCAAATCAATCAAAGGCATAGCTAGAGACATAGCAAATTCCACAGACATGATATTAGCAGAAGACCCTGAATCCACGAAGGCACTGCCCGTAGCAGACCTACCACCAAAAGAGACCTGAAAGGGAAGCAAGATTTTATTACGTTTCATATTTACGGGAAATACCTGTGCGCCCAAGTGACCTCCCCGATGATCACTTAGGCGCGGAAGTTTTCCGGCTGCTTATTCTTGCGCCTAGGACAGGTGTCCACTTGATGCTTGTCATCCCCACAATAGAAGCAGAGACCATTCTTCCTGGGAAACTCTCTACATTGTCGGGGGGAAACAGAGGCCCCGAGTTGCATAGGAACCTCCGAGTCTTCCGTGGAAGAGCGAAGCAACGGGACCTCGAGAGGCATCATGGGGGAGTCAGAGGGGAAAACACAAAACCGTTCAAGTTGTCGTTCCCTAAGACGTCGGTCAAGTCGTACCGCTAAAGCCATAACCTGGTCAAGTGAGTCAGAAGAGGGATAGCTAACTAGCAGGTCTTTCAGGGCGTTCGACAGACCCAACCTAAACTGGCACCTTAAGGCAGGGTCATTCCACCGGGAAGCTACGCACCACTTCCTGAAGTCAGCACAATACTCCTCAACAGGTCTCTTACCCTGACGTAAGGTCACCAGCTGACTCTCGGCAAAGGCAGTCCTGTCAGTCTCGTCATAAATGAGTCCGAGAGCAGAAAAGAAACGATCAACGTAGGACAGTTCAGGGGCGTCAGGAGCCAAGGAGAAGGCCCACTCTTGGGGCCCTTCCTGGAGCCGGGACATAATTATACCCACCCGCTGGCTCTCAGAACCTGAGGAGTGAGGCTTTAAGCGAAAGTAGAGCCTACAACTCTCCCGAAAGGAGAGAAAAGTCCTCCTGTCCCCTGAGAACCGGTCAGGCAACTTGAGGTGGGGTTCAAGAGGTGAGGGGCGCTACCATGGTAGCGTCAGGCTGGTTGACCCTCTGAGCCAGGGCCTGGACCTGTAGGGAGAGACCCTGCATTTGCTTGGCCAGGGTCTCAAGGGGGTCCATAGTAGTGTCAGGGACCAGGGTAGACTAGGTATTGGGCTTGTGATTAAGTAATGATGGGGGTATGGAAACGGACAAGTGAGCCCTAATCTACCCACCACTCTGTCCCTGCCTACTTGCAACGACCTGCCCTAGGCGACGGGGTACAACTGGGCGGCGGTCCCTACGCTCAGTAAGTGCACGAGACAAACAGACAAGGGTACACAAAGCTAAGGGAAATGGGGCAGTTGCCCACGGAAACACCGTGAGCAACAAGAGTGGTGAACGAGCCGAGTCAAACCAGGAGTGAACGAGGTACCAAACGCAGAACAGGAGAGTAGTCAGTAAGCCAGGGTCAGTATGGAGCAGGATCAAATAGTAGAAGCTGTAGCTGGGCCAGGAAACCACACGAGAAGAATCACAAGCAAAGGAGGAACAGGAAAGGCAGGTATAAATAGACAGAGGGCGGAAGCTAGCTCCGTCTGGCCAGGCTGCGATAGGCTCTCCCGCTCCTAAGCCTGCCATCCTGAGTGGTGGAAGATGGAGTCAGTCTCAGAGACATAGAATCAGGTGCACACTGATTAGCTATGGGCGTATACACAGAAGTTGTGCCTGGCAGATCCTTTACAGTGAGTTAACATATTTCTTTTTTTTGGCAGAAAATCCTTTTTATTCAATGTTTTTTCTGTAAAACAGAAGGTTTTACCAGAGAAACGCAACGCAATATTTATTGCCCAGATTCTTCCTTTTTATTGGGCACCATGTCCGGTTTATAGAGGTTTTGTGGTGCCAAAACAGTGGAAACTCCCCAAAAGTGGCAGTATTTTAGAAACTAGACCCCTTGAGGAATTCATTGTAGTTTTCATGGGGTGCATGCGACTTTTTGATCAGTTTTTATTCTTATTTTATTCTTATTTTAAGAGGCGTGATGACTAAAAAACAGCAATTCTACTATAGTTTTTTATTCTATTTTTTTTACAATAAAGTACTGATAAGGGAAAAAGGGGGATTTTTACTTTTTATTACTTTTAAAACTTTTATTTTCTTATTTTTACACAACTTTTTTTCACTTTATTACTTTGTCCCAATAGGGGACTTGAGGGCAGGAGGCCATGATCGCAAATTCTAATAACATGCGTAGTGGAGTGTATTAGAGCCGTCAGCTACTCGCTGACAGCAAGCATAGTGGCCGTTCCTCCCGTGACGTACTATTCCGTCATGGATCGCGAACGATGTGGTTACCATAATGGAATAGTACGTCACTGAGCGCGAAGGGGTTAGAAAAGGCTTAGATAATTTCCTATAACAAAAAAATATGAGCTCTTATGTGTAGAAATTTTTCCCTTCCCTTTTCCCATCCCTTGGTTGAACTTGATGGACATGTGTCTTTTTTCAACCGTACTAACTATGTAACCAGTCTTTATGGAATTTAAGACATTTTTGTTGGCTGCATGTATAAAAATATTCATATGGTAATTTCTGTTAATATTTCTAGTAATATCTGATAATGTAGGAATGCAATGCATTAGGAAGGTATTTAGACCCTTTTAATTTTTCACATTTTGTTATGTTGAGGCCTTGTGCTAAAATAATTAAAAAAATAATAATAATTCCCAAGCATTTTGCACTCAATACCCCATAATGACAAACTGAAAACAGAATGTTAGTAATCTTTGCTAATTCACTGGAATGGAAAATCTAAAATATTGCATTGACATAAGTATTCAAACCCTTTACTCAGTACTTAGGTGAAGCACCTTTGGCATCGATAACAGCCTCCAGTCTTCTTAGGTACGATGCCACAAGGTTTGCACACCTGGATTTGGGGATTTTCGGCCATTCTTCTCTGCAGATCCTAGACAGGGGGGTGTCTTTCCACATCAAATGAATTTACCACAGGTGGACTAAAATCAATGTGTAGAAACATTTCAAGAATGATCTAGAGCCAAATTTCAAGTGGCAGATCACAAAGGATCTGAATACTTATGTTCAAGAATTTCTAAAATTCAGTTTTCACTTTTTGGGGTATTGAGTGTAGAATGATGGGGAAAAGATTTTTTATTTTAGCACTCAACATAGCAAAATGTGAAAAAAGTGAAAGGGTCTGAAGACTTCCCGAATGCATTATATAGCATGAAAAAAAAAATTCCATTCCAGAAAACCCTTTAAAACTAGAACATTTCTATATTTCTGACTTTTCTATATATACATTTGGTCAAATTCTTAATGAAAAAATTGTAAGGCTTCATTCACATCTGCATCAGGGCTTCGTTCAGGGGTTCCATCTGAGCTTTCCGTTAGGGGAACCCATGAACGGAACCCTGACTGAAACAAACGGAAACCATAGGTTTCCATTTGCATCACCATTGATTTCAATGGTGACACATCCGGTGCAAATGGTTTGCGTTTGTCTCCGTTGTGCAAGGATTCTGTCACTTTTATGGAAGCATTACCGTAGTCGAGGATCCTTGGACCAGGGCTAGAATTAACTAGAATTTAAAGTGCCCAACTTTATTGGCAGTTATTTGAGCTATACTATGTTAACAGTAGCCTTACTACTTTTAGATTATGGGTTGGATGC
The DNA here is from genome assembly GCF_050947455.1 of Rhinoderma darwinii. Taxonomy (NCBI): domain Eukaryota; kingdom Metazoa; phylum Chordata; class Amphibia; order Anura; family Rhinodermatidae; genus Rhinoderma; species Rhinoderma darwinii. Next base: position 214,495,198 of record NC_134690.1, on the reverse strand, counting down.
CATATAGCAGATCTTCTTTACAAGGGAGATCTCACATTGTAGTGCTAAATAGCAGGAAGCCTCCACCGTTCTGATGTTCCTGCACCTGAGTGGGCTACCTTCCAGCCCCAAATTGGTTCTGTAATATGGTGTCTGATGAAGCATGCATCAAATTTTAACAAATCAAATAAACACGCTGCGTAACCCAGTGAAAAACCGTTCATAAATTGACCTGCGGTGTGTTTTTTTAATCCACAGAATGTCAATTTATGCTGCGGAATCGCTGCTATTCTGTTGACTGTTTTCCCCATTGATTTCAATGGGGAAGTAAAACCGCAGCAAATAGCTGATGTTGCGATTCCGCCTCAAAAATCGCAGCTCAGTCAGAAATAAAAAGATCATACTTACCCAGATCTCTCTGCTCCTGCGTTCAGCCCGGCCCCCAGGGATGACGTTTCATCCTATGTGATTGCTGCAGCCAATGACAGGCTGCAGCGGTCACATATGTTGAAACGTCATCCCAGGAGGCTGGGCTATAGGACGTCAGAGGGACGCATCGCCAAGATTATGGCCGGTGTAAGTACGAAAGTTTTTTGTTTTTTTCTAGCGCTGATTTCTGCAGCCAAAATTCTGCCCGAAAAACAGCACTACGGAATGTGATGCAGGTTCTAGGTCGAATACGCTGCGTAGTTTTATGCAGCGTTTACGATCCGTGTGAACCCAGCCTAGTAGAATCTGATGGTATGAAGATTCTGCTCTTTGCAGATCAGGAAAATGTGTATTTACGTGTATATTGCATTTGTGTATCTATATATGGTATGTGTAGGTGTCTCTCCTTCAAATACGGTAATATTGACTTCAGAGGGTGCTATTTCCATGAGAAACAGCATGTGGCATTATATTCAGGGGACAGTGTGTAGCATTATTATTTTCAAGGGGCACATTGTGAGCCGTTATTATATTCAGGAAGCACAGTGTATGGCAATATTATGTTTAAGTGTGTACCACCAGGCTATTCATGGGACCAATGTGTGGCAGTATGATATTCAGGGTACACAACGTATGGCAGTATTATATTAAGGGGGAACATTGTATGGAACTATTATTTTCAGGGGCACAGTGTGACAGTATTATATTTATCGTGAAGGAAAAGCAAATGATGAAACGCGTGTGCGGACATCAGCATCCTCTCTACCCGAAGTCATACTCTCTCCGTACATTTTCTCTCCTTTTGCACTTTTGCCACATTACTGCCACTTGCTTTTTTTCTTACCTATACTATCAGTATACATCTATGAATTGATATTTGTTGGCACTTGTACTTTAGATTTATACTTTCTGTATTCTACTGGATAGATGTGTTTGTGGGATATTGTTTGGTTTATACATTGACTGGCTGCTCATATTGGTCTCATTGTGAGGGCAATTGAATTTACCTGATAGGGATGTAACATATTTTTCCTGATTTTCTGCATTATAGACTACTATATCATTTTTTTAAATGTTTTTTTATGAATTACAAATAAATATGAAGTTGAGTTGAGTTCACACATAGTGTAAATACTATGGATTTAACGCAACTAATTTCATTGTGGAAAATCCGCAGCATAATACAGTGGCAACAAAGTGGAGAAATCTCATCGAATTGCTGCTTAAATTCTGAGCGGAAAAAACGCTCAGAAATTGACCTGTGATGCAGTATTTTAATCCACAGCATGTTTGCTGCTTATTTGTTGTGGGTTTTCCCTACTGAATTCTATAGGGAGGTAAAATCTGCAACAAATAGCAGATGTTGTGTTTTTTTGCGACGGAAAATCAACGATTCTGCCGCACAAAAACGCAACTCAAAAAAACAAAAATAATATTATACTTACCCAAAATTCTGTGTTTCTTCATTCAGGCCGGCCTCCTGGGATGACATTTCATCCAATGTGACTGCTGCAGCCAATCACAGGCTGCAGTAGTCACATGGGATTAAATGTCATCCCTGGAGGCCGGCCTGCAGGATAGCGGAGGGGCGCGTCGCCATGGCTACGTAAGTATGGAACATTTTTTTATGTGCAGTTGTCCAAACTTCTGGCCGAAAATGTTCACGTTGTGTGCTTTTACACAGCGTATCTGCCATGTGTGAACATAGCCTTATTCTAATACATTTTCCTTCCTCCATGTGTTGTTGCAGGATATATAGTTAATTGGAGTACAGCCGTGTATTGTTTCATGTGTGCATATATACATCTGTTAATATTTATTGCTAAGGTAACACCAGAATATTCTGATATGTGGTGGTCACCACACAGGAAAAAGCACCCTGGCCAATCTGCTTTTTCCTGTGCAGCAGCGCTCCGGGCTATCCTGCTGCATTAAATAAGTCGCACAGCAGGTTAACAGGAGTATAGTAGGAAAAAGAAGTGGAGGAGCGCTAAGCACTGAATTCTCTTCAATCTAATTATCGTTAGGGGTTCCGGCAATTGAACCTCCACCAATCAGTAACTGATGGCCTATCATAGCGTATGATAGTAACTTGTACTAAAAATATTCATCTAAAATGTGTTAAAAAAATGTGCAAAATTTTGAGCATTTTGACACAGTTTTATCATTGACATCTTAGTAAATTTGACTCGTGCTAAATTTGACCATCAACCATTGTGATTAATTTAGCCACGCCCTTTTTTGATAAATATGGTGCATACCATTTATGTTATGCATATTATGGCACCTTCTTGTGCATTTCATTTTAATTAATTATTTTATATCTATGCACCTCACCCAAAAAGTATTAGGGTATGTGCACACACACTAATTACGTCCGTAATTGACGGACGTATTTCGGCCGGAAGACCCGGACCGAACACACTGCAGGGGGCCGGGCTCCTAGCATCATAGTTATGTACGACGCTTGGAGTCCCTGCCTCGCTGCAGGACGACTGTCCCGTACTGAAAACATGATTACAGTACGGGACAGTTGTCCTGCAGCGAGGCAGGGACTCCTAGCATCGTACATAAGTATGATGCTAGGAGCCCGGCTCCCTGCACTGTGTTCGGTCCGGTACTTGCGGCCGAATTACGTCCGTCAATTACGGACGTAATTAGTGTGTGTGCACATACCCTTAGTTGACTTGAAGTTCCACTGTCTCCTCTCTGAATTTGAAATCATGCGTGGTGTGTGTCAAAAGAGGAGCAGGAATAGTCAGAACTGATGACAGTCGCAGCACCTGCTTCTTGCTTCTAATGTGTGGCCATTCCGGGGGGCTATCCTGGTCTTTTTTTCTACCGGGATGTTGATCCCATGTAGAATTCTGTACAATGAGGCATTAGCACTAAAACATTCTGGAGCAACATGATCGTTATATATAGGGCTCAGACAGTGAGCATGTGTATGTGTGAGTATGTATGTAACTGAGCTCATTTTGATGTCCGTATGCAGCTATTATGCATATATGAATTGTGATAGTATTGTGTGCGTGAATATTTTGACTAAACATGTGTGTGTGTGTTTGTAAGAAGCAAGCGTTTGAATATTAATTCAGTACCGGGTGGCAATATTTTATATAGCTGAGGTAACCCTATGTTTGAGTCAGGGTAGCCCGTATTTACTAGCTATGGCCCGGGACCATGAACAATCGTTTCCAATTAGGTCCACAATAAAAATCTGTATGCAATTTATTAGCCATTATAAATTAGAGTTAGAGATTAGGGATCTGTGATTTCTAATATAAAATGAATCAGCATAGGACGTTGAAACTAAATCTGACATGGTGTTAAAAATACATTCACTTTAATGGAAAAAGGCTCTTGCTGTTAAGGAAACATATTCAGATTCAGATCAAAGTTACCAGTGGGCTACCCAAGGGGTTTGTAATGATAATTACTACATTTTGTATCACAATTAACACAGTGTTGATTTTTTTTTACAGAGAGATTTGGAGAAGTATGAACCAGGGGCGGACTTGGCAATGCCCTTAGGGTTCAGTGCATTGAGGGATGTATAGGCTTCCATGTGCAAACTGCACCATATAGCTGAATTATGTTTCTGAATCCCCTGCTTAGTTTCAAAGAATTAAGAGATATATTTCTGGCTGCTTGCAGGCAACACTTGGGGGAAACTTACTGCATACATTGATAGTAATGAGAGTTGTATGGATCAATGTGCAGTAGGTGACCCATTTTGTTTCTGTAATATTGAGCATTCAAAAAATGTATGTAATAAAATGTTTAAATAAAATAAAAAAGGGAACATGTATTATGAATGGTTAGGGGCCCATTACCTTTAATACCAGGGGCTAAAACAATCATCAGTGTGGTACTGATGGGAACTTAATATTGATAAATACTGTATAAGGTCATGCACTTAGGAAGAGAAAACAAATGTTACCATTACATATAAAATGATGTGAGACTAGTAAATACTGACATTGAAACTGTATGGCCCTGTTCACAAGGCAAAATTCCGCATCCCATTCATTTCATTGTGAGTCGGATGCTTCTTTTTCCGCTAGCTGATTTTTTCATCTAGCGGGGAAAAGAAGCGTCATGCTCGATCTTGAAGTCAATGGAAGGAGGAATCTTCCTGCCAATGGCAGGAAAAGTTGTGCGGCGGATTTTGTGGTGGGACCCGCCATGCAAAATCCGCCGTGTAAACTGACCCTATAAGGTTTAATAGATAATAAGCTGAAGTGTAGAAAATTGTTCTAGAAAGTCCTAAAGTTGTCAAAAGGGGGTCGGCTCCACATAATGAAAACTTGGGAAAGGTTCAATTGTAGTACAAAACAATAATTGTGTTATTTAGTTTGAAGAAAATTCAGTGAATGGTTATCGGCTGAACTTTCTCTACTGAGGACTGCAAAAAATAATAAAGGAGGTATCTGCCCATTTTATAAAAAAAAGAATCACATATTACATGTTCATATGTTAATTTTTTTTATATCAAATTTAAGATGTTATAAAGGAAAATGGCCCAATTGCCTTTGTATCCAACTGCAAGCTGTGTGAAGGACTAGGTCTGTACAACTTTCAGAATCTGAATGTAAAAAAACACAATACATATTGATTGCTTTCTGCTACAGAGTGCTAAGCAAGGCAAAAGCAATAAAAAGTGAAAGTACTAGACCTTCTCAATGAATGAGAATATCATAATTTTTTTTATTTATTTCAGTAATTCAATTCCAAAAGTGAAACTCATATATTATATAGATTCATTACACACAGAGTGATCTATTTCGAGCATTTTTTTTTCTTTTAATATTGATGATTATGGCTAATCCAAAGTTTAGTGTCTCAGAATATTAGAGTATTATATAAGCCTGGTTTAATACCCACAATATCACTGTGTTTGATTGGCCAGCAAACTCACCTGACCTAAGTCCCATAGAAAATCTATGGAGTATAGTCAAGAGAAAGATGAGAGACACCAGACCCAACAATGCAGATGAGCTGAAGGCCGCTACCAAAGTAACCTCGACTTCCATAACACCTCAGCAGTGCCACAGGCTGATCGCCTCCATGCCGCGCCGCATTGATGCAGTAATTCATGCAAAAGGAGCCCCGACCAAGTATTGAGGGCATATACTGGACATACTTTTCAGTAGGACAACATTTCGGTATTAAAAATCATTTTTGAAATTGGGCTTAATTAATTTTCTAATTTTCTGAGACATAAAATTTTGGGTTTTCATTAACTGTTACCATAATCATCAACATTAAAAGAAAAAAATGCTGGAAATAGATCACTCTGTGTATAATGAATCTATATAATATATGAGTTTCACTTTTTGAATTGAAGTACTGAAATAAATTAACTTTTTGATGATATTCTAATTCATTGAGAAGGACTAGTATACTACAAAACCTTTCTTTTATACTGTTCTTTACAGTTTGTTGGGTATAATGTAACCCATACTTAACCCCTTAATGCTCAGCGACGTAATATTCTGTCGCGCTAACCATGCCGTTCGCGCTCAGCGACGGAATATTAAGTCGCGGGAGTAACAGCCATTTCAGCCGTCTTCCCGACACATGCAGGAGCTGTGACAGCTGCTGTCTCATACAGCAGCTGCTGCAGCTCCTACAGCGGGGACCGATCGCTGTGTCCCCGCTGATTAACCCCTTAAAAGCCGCGTTCAATACCGAACGCGGCTTTTTAGGGGTTAAGCTGCAATCGCCGGCCTGCTACACGATAGCGGCCGGCGATGGTGACTATGGCAACCGGACACCTAACAATGGCGTCCGGCTATGCCGTCGACGGAAGCCTAGTGGGTCCTGACAAAGGCAGGACCCACTGTGCTTGCTATCAGTAAGTAGCTGGCAGTTCTAATACACTGCACTACGCATGTAGTGCAGTGTATTAGAATAGCGATCAGGGCCTCCTGCCCTCAAGTCCACTAGTGGGACAAAGTAATAAAGTAAAAAAAAAATATGTAAAAAAAAAATATGTAAAAATAAGAAGATAAAAGTTTTACAAATAATAAACGTAAAATTCCCCCTTTTTCCCTCATCAGTCATTTATTATTAATAAAAATATATAAACAAACAAGTAAACTATACATAATTGGTATCGCCACGTCCGTAACGGCCTGAGCTACAAAATTATTTTGTTATTTATCCCGCGCGGTAAACGCCGTAAAAGAAAATAATAATAAACCGTACCAGAATCACAATTGTTTGGCCACTTCACCTCCCAAAAAATGGAATAAAAAGAGATCAAAAAGTCGCATGTACCTAAAAATGGACCTGTTTGAAACGACAGTTCGTTACTCAAAAAATAAGTCCTCGCACGGATTTATTGATGGAAAAATAAAAAAAGTTATGGCTCTTAGAATAAGGTAACACAAAAAGTTAATGATTTTTTACAAAAAGTATTTTATTGTGCAAACGCCATAAGACATAAAAAATGATAAACATCTGGTATCGCCGTAATCGTATCGCCCCGCAGAATAAAGTGAATATGTCATTTATAGCACACGGTGAACGTTGTAAAAAAAAAGAATGAAAAAACAATAATAGAATTGCTGTTTTTTAGTCACCACGCCACTTAAAAATAGAATAAAAACGGATCAAAAAGTCGCATGCACACCATGAAAACTACAATGAATGCCTCAAGGGTCTAGTTTCCAAATGGGGCCCAATAAAAAGGAAGAATATGGGCAATAAATATTGAGTTGCGTTTCTCTGGTAAAACCTTCTGTGTTATAAAAAAAAATGGTATAAAAAGGATTTTCTGACAAAAATAAATTTACATTTCACCTCTACTTTGCTCTAAATTCCCGTGAAACACCTAAAGGGTTCATAAACTTTCTATATGCTGTTGTGAATACTTTGAGGGGTCTAGTTTCTAAAATGAGGTGTTTCATAGGGGTGTCTAATATATAGGCCCCACAAAGCAACTTCAGATCTGAACTGGAACCTAAAAAAAAATAAAAAAAAATTAGGCAATACTTCGCTTCTTACATTATACTGATAATGAGCCATGCCCACCCTGAGATGACCCCAGTTTTGACCGTTTGTATAAATGGAGAGCTCTATTAAACCGTTTCAGTGCCCAGTTTTCCCAAGCATTCACCCCCTGAGAATTGTATTTTTATTGATGTGTTCTTGGTACATTTTAAAGGGAGGCTTCAATACTGCCAGTGCCTGCCGGGTAAGAGGGCAAGGTATAGTGTGAAAATGTATAAGTGGTGCGAGAGTGCATCAGGGTATACCTACAAATTTAGGATATATGAAGGGAAGGACACCAGTATTCAGCCCCCAGAATGCCCCCCCCCTTACTGGGAGTTAATACAGAAATAGTTTGGGATTTGGTGCACCCACTGCTGGACCAGGGTTACCACCTCTACCTGGATAATTTTTATACCAGCTTCCCACTCTTCAACTGCTCGCTTCCAGAAGTACTGCTGCATGTGACACTGCTAGAAGAAATCAGAGAGGCCTCCCTAAGACTCTGCTTGGGCAAACACTCAGAAGGGGTGAGAGCAGGGCACTTTCTAGCAGCAACATATTGTGTGTCAAGTACAAGGACAAGAGAGATGTCCTTGTATTGACAACAATACATGGCCACACCAGTGCCCATGTACCTGTACGACGTACCAGTACAGAGACCCCCAAACCAGACTGCATCCTGGACTACAATAGGTACATGGGAGGGGTGGACTTGTCATATCAAGTCCTGAAGCCCTACAGCGCCATGCGGTGTGGTATAAGAAGCTGGTCGTGCACATCATACCAATGGCATTATACAATGCGTACATGCTACGTCGATGTACAGGCCAGAGGGGAACGCCAGGGGGGAACTTTCCTGGAATTTCAAGAGGTGGTTATCAAGAAACTCATTTTTAGGGACCAGGAAGGGGGGGCACCCAGTACTTCTGGAAGCGAGGCCACACGCATCGCACCAGGGCAACACTTTCCAGGAGAAGTACCCCAAACTGGAAAGAAGGGAAAAAGTCAAAAGAGGTGAAAAGTCTGCTATAAGAGGGGGATCCTGAAAAACTAAGGCTCTGTATGAAAGTGTTTTAAAATGTATCATACATCCCTTGATTTTTAATCTACCCCAGTTTTACTTACCCTGATGTACTCCGCACAGCTTATCCCCCTCATCTTTCCCTTCTGAACCCTGCTGTGTGCCCAGGCAGCTGATAACAGCCACATGTAGGGTATTGACATACCCGTGAGAACCCACATTACAGTTTATGGGGTGTATGTCTCCAGTCAAAATGCTCACTACACCTCTAGATGAATGCCTTAAGGGGTGTAGTTTGAAAATGGGGTCACTTCTAAAGGGTTTCAACTGTACTGGTACCTCAGGGGCTTCTGCATACATGACTTTGACGAAAATGCCCAGTAGGTCAAATGGTGGTCCTTTCCTTCTGAGCCCTCCCATGGGCCCAAATGGCAGTTTATCACCACAAATGGGGTATTGCCGCACTCAGGACAAATTGGGCAACAAAATGGGGTATTTTGTTTCCTTTGAAAATAAGAAATTTTGATAAAAAATGACATCTTATCGGACAAAAAATATTTTTTTTTCATTTCACAGACCAATTCAAATAGGTGCTGGGAAAAAACTGTGTGGTCCAAATGGTAACAACAACCATAAATGAATTCCTTGAGGGGTGTAGTTTCCAAAATAGGGTCACTTCTGGTGGGTTTCTATTGCTTTGATACCTCTGGGGCTCTGCAAATGCGACATGGCACCCGAAAACCAATCCAGCAAAATCTGGACTCCAAAGAACAAATAGCGCTCCTTTCTTTCTGAGCCCTCCCATGGGCCCAAACGGCAGTTTATCACCACAAGTGGGGTATTGCTGCATTCAGGACAGATTGAGCAACAAAATTGGGTATTTTGTTCCCTGTGAAAATAAGACATTTTGATCAGAAATTACATCTTATTGGAAAAAATTACATTTTTTTAATTTCACAGCCCAATTCAAATACGCGCTGTGAAAAAACTGTGCAGTCAAAATGGTAACAACAACCATAAATCAATTCCCTGAGGGGTGTAGTTTCCAAAATGGGGTCACTTCTAGTGGGTTTCCATTACTTTGATGCCGCTGGGGCTCTGCAAATGCGACATGGTACCCGAAAACGAATCCAGCAAAATCTGGACTCCTAAGAACAAATAGCGCTCTTTTTTTTCTGAGCTCTCCCATTGGCCCAAACGGCAGTTTATCACCACAAATGGGGTATTGCTGCATTCAGGAGAAATTGGGCAACAAAATGGGGTATTTTATTTCTTGTGAAAATAAGAAATTTGGAGCTAAAACTACATATTATTGGAAAACTTTTTTTTTTTAATTCCCAGCCCAATTCAAATAAGTTATGTGAAGAAACTATGGGGTCTAAATGGTCACATTACCCATAAATTAATTCCATGAGGGGTGTAGTTTCCAAAATCGTGTCACTTCTGGTGGGTTTCCATTGCTTTGATACTGCTGGGACTCTGCAAATGAGACATGGCACCCAAAAACCAATCCAGCAAAATCTGCACTCTGAAGAACACACAGCGCTCCTTCCCTTCTGAATGGGCCCAAACGGCAGTTTATCGCCACAAATAGGGTATTGCTGCGTTCAGGAGAAATTGGGCAACAAAATGAGGTATTTTGTTCCCTGTGAAAATAAGAAATTTTGATGAAAAATTACATTTTATTGGAATAAAAGTCATTTTTTTAAATTTCACAGCCCAATTCAAATACGTGCCGTGTAAAAACGGTGTAGTCAAAATGGTAACAACAACCATAAATTAATTCCTTGAGGGGTGTAGTTTTCGAAAGGGGGTCACTTTTGGGGGATTCCTACTGTTTTGACACCTCAACACCTTTTCAAACCTGGCATGCTGCCTAAAATATATTCTAATAAAAAAGAGGCCTCAAAATGCACGAGATGTTTCTTTGCTTCTGGGGCTTGTGTTTTAGTCCACGAGCACACTAGAGACACATGTGGGACATTTCTAAAAACTTCAGAATCTGGACAATACATATTTAGTAGTGTTTTTCTGGTCAAATTTTCTGTGTTACAGAAAAAAATTAATGCAATTGAAATTCAGCAAGAAAAATTATATTTGCAAATTTCACCTCTACTTTGCTTTAATTCCTGTGAACTGTTTTGAATACTTTGAGGGGTCTAGATTTCAAAATGGGGTGTTTTATGGGGATTTCTAATACATAGGCCCCTCAAAGCCACTTCAGAACTCAAGAGGTACCTTAAAAAAAAGGCTTTTGAAATTTTCTTAAAAATATGAGAAATTGCTGTTTATGTTCTAAGCCTTGTAACGTCCAAGAAAAATAAAAGAATGTTCAAAAAACGATGCCAATCTAAAGTAGACATATGGGAAATGTGAACTAGTAACTGGGTGGTATAACCATCTGTTTTACAAGCAGATGCATTTAAATTCTAAAAAATGCTATTTTTTTTATAAATTTTCTCTAAATTTTGCAATTTTTCACAAATAGACACTGAATATATCGTCCAAATTTCACCACTAACATAAAGCCCAATGTCTCACGAGAAAACAATCTCAGAATCGCTTGGATAGGTTTAAGCATTCCGACGTTATTACCACATAAAGTGAAATATGTCAGATTTGAAAAATGGGCTCTGAGCCTTAAAGGAACAGTGTCATCACAATTTTTTTTTTAATATGTTAAAGATGTTAGTGCTTTATTAAAAACGTTTATATTTATTTGTGTGTTTGTGTTTTACTTTTTCTTATTTTTACACTTTTTCTTCCCTATGGGGGCTGCCATTTTTTTTTTCCATTTCTGTATGTGTCGATTAACGACACATACAGACATGGAATACGGCAGCCACAGTCCCATAGGGACTGCGAACGGGTCCCGTCCCATCCACTTCTGTGTACGCCGTCTGTGTGGGAACTGCGCATGCGCCGCTCCCACACAGTCCAATTTGAAATGCGCGCCGTCCGACGCCATTTTCCTGTGGACCGGAAGTCGCGGCCGGACAGTAAGATTACTACTTCCGGTCGCGGCTTCCGGACTTGTGCACTTGGACCAGCGGCAGCAGACGGAGCGGACGGGCCGGAGGGAGCCGCGGCGGCAGGAGCAGGTAAGAGATTTCTATGTATGTTCGTGTTTGTGTGTGTTTACTACTGTATGTAAACCTACTACACTGTGTGTTAGCTCGAAAAATGGCGACACACAGTGTAGGAGGTTAGACCGTTCAAACCCCTCGTTTATCCCGGCACTAGCCAGGATAAAGGAGGGGGGGATTCTCAGAGCTCACTAGAGCGAGTGCTTTTTTCCCAATTTTGCAGCAAAAAGCAATGTGGTTGCTTTACCACATGCAATGCTGCAATTTTGGGAATAGCTCCATCTAGTGACCAGCAATGGGAAATATTATAAATTAGAATCTAATTTATAATATTTCCTGACTCGTGAAAAAAATAAAAAAAATTTGAACAATGTTTAACCCCTTAGTGACCAGCCCACTTTAGGCCTTAATGACCAAGCTATTTTATTCGTTTTTCTATAGTCGCATTCAAAGAGCTATAACGTTTTTATTTTTTCGTCTACATAGCTGTATGAGGACTTGTTTTTTGCGGGATTAGTTGTGCTTTTTAATAGCACCATTTTTGGGTACATATAATTTTTATATTAACTTTTATTAACCTTTTTGGGGGGGATTATAAAAAAAACTGAAATTCCGCCATTGTTCTATGCGTTTTTAAATTGACGCCGTTCACTATGCGACGTAAATAACATGTTACCTTTATTCTATGGGTCGGTACGATTACGGCGATACCACATATGTGGAGGTTTTTTTATGTTTTACGACTTTGCACAATAAAAACACTTTTGAACTAAAATGATTTGTTTTTGCATCGTCGCTTTCCAAGAGCCGTAATTTTTTTATTTTTCCATCAATGTAGTGATTTTTTGGGCTTGTTTTCTGCGGTACAAGACGTAGTTTTGAATGGTACTGTTTTGGGGTGCATGGGACTTATTGATTCATTTTTATTATGACTTTTTTTGGGGGCAATGGAAAAAAATTGCAATTTCGCCATAGTTTTTTGCGTTTTTTTTTTACGGTGTTCACTTTGCGGTTTAAATTACATATTAACTTTATTAATGGAGTCATTACGGTCGCGGCGATACCACATATGTGTACTTTTTTTTTTTTTTCGCTATTGACGGCGGCATTTAACGGGTTAAACGGCCGCGATCTAAGTAAACTTCGATCGCGGGCGTTGGAGCAGGAGCTCAGCTGTCACCAGACAGCAGAGCCCCGGCTCCTGCCTGCACGGGAGACCCGTGCAGGACTTAGACTAGGCTGACGTGAAAAGGCGTCAGCCTAGCCTAAAGCCCATTAGTGAATCACGTAAAAAGACGTATTAGTGGTCACTAAGGGGTTAATCACCTACACACTAAATGTTTAATTTAAAAAAAAAAAACATGTTTTGCTGGCAACACATTCCCTTTAAGGCCCAAACTAGGCTGCGTCCTTAAGGGGTTAAAGACATATGTCTATCTTTGTCAGTTTTCATATATGATTAATTTGCATATAAAGTTGAGTAGCTTTTCAAATAAATTGCATTACTTTTAATTTATACTAAATATTTTCCAAAACTGCATTTAGAGTTCTAAAGGTTTCGAAGTTGATACTTCCCTGCATCCCTTGCTGAATCAATGTCTGCAGAAATCTTGCAATGGTTATTAACATTCTGCTTTCCTTATATCAAACACTTCACTGTAATCTTTTGTAGGAAAGATAACTGCCCCACAGCATTATATTAACAAAGCTAATCTATTAGAATATAGTTATGTGTCTGACAACAGTCTTGTTGACTGTTTCCAATGGCAACCACTTGCATACAACACTGCTTTACAATACAGCCTGCAACTAAGGACAAATACATTATAAGTAAAACATGGTATTTACAAAGTTGTCATCTTTTTTTGTATGTAAATTATATCTATATTAAGTGTAAAGTGGTGTTCACAGGTGCATATACCTTTTAAGCAGTATTATAAATTATACAAGGAAAGTTTAGGACATTTTAAGAGGCAATTTTACAGTCAATCTTCTTGCGGGCAAGATTTCTTATATAGACAAAAAAGTTTTGTTTCTCCATGAAAAGACTTTGACTCTATAAGAATGTGCATACAATCATGTAGTCCTTTAATAGAAATTAGTCAATGCACGATTTTACTTGATTATCAATAAACAGAATATGTTTGAAGTCCAAAGAGAGCCACATAGCAAGAAACCGATCTTCTTGTCAAATACCATTTTACTAATTATCCAGATTCTAAGGCAATCATACAAACATAATCATTCACCTCACGCCTGAAAGCATAAGTCTTGTTCTTTTGATGAATATTTATAAGACAGTGTAAAGCAGCCTACTTTTCCCTTCAGGCAAGACAATTTGGAGTTCATCAATATGTATTACCAAGGACTTTTATAAAAGGCACTTCAAAGGAAATTCATCAGGCATTCCTTTTGTCTAGATTTCTGTTAGACTGGTACTTCCTTTTGACAAGTATCAATAAATTATCCTCTGATGACTCGAAACTTGATGTCTTATTCAGAAAGCCCCTCATACAGCATTATTTGAACTATACTTTAGCCTTCCAGTGAACTTGTTTTAATCGAATATGTAATTTAAAAACTTGAAAATATGAAAATTAAACTAAACAAAGTAACACACAAACTAATGTGGTGGAACCAATTGCTGCCTTTTGTTTGAACTTTTCACATGTTCCACAATAATTATTTATTAATTCATTAAATATGTTAGATACTATAAATTAGTGGATTTGGTTTTTACCTTATATGTTAAAAGCCTAGTAAGTTTTTAATTTAAAAAAAAAATGTGCAGGGGCATAGGTGGCATAGCTATAGTGGATGCAGATGTAGCAGTCGAATCCAGGCCCTGGTGACTTATGAGGCTCAAAGTCCCAGTATTATAAATGACACATGCTAGGGATGGGGGCTGTTACCGGCTTTGCATTGAGGCCCTGGAGCCTCAAGTTATGCCTCTGAAATGATACTAGTTATCGGTCATTATTTTGACACAGATATTTATTATTATATTACCATTCAGGACTGAACCATGAACTAATGTCAGGAAGTATTTTCCCATGAGCCAAAATAGTCCAAGGAGTTGTATATTGCTTTCCTCTGGAAGAAAATAGCTACATCTGGGAGAAGGGGAGATTTATGGACACTTGCCTTTTAAACATGTGTAACTTTTCTATTTTTTTATCCATATGGAATTTCGATGTTCTAACCTGATGTCATTAACCCTTTCAGGACCAGAATAATTTGTATTTTTATGCTTTTGTTTTTTCCTCCCCGCCTTCAAAAAGTCATAGCTCTTTTAATTTTTCATTGACACAGCCATATGAGGGTTTAATTTCTACGGGACAAATTGTACATTCTTATGATACTATTTAATATTATGTGTGATGTACTGGGAAGCTGGAAAATTGGATGGAATTGGAAAAAAAGAGCAGTTCCGCCATTTTCTTATGGGTTTCCCTCTGACGGTGTTAAATATACGGTAAAATTGACACACTGCTTTTATTCTATGAGTCAGTACGATCACGGTGATACCAAATTGATATGGTTTTTGTTATGTTTTAGTGCCTTTAAAAAAACGTAAATAAACAAAAATGTTTTTGCATCGCCATATTTTGACCCCGTAACTTCTTTATATTTCTGTGTACAGACCAATTTAAGGTGTCTTTTTGTACGTGGAAAGATGTAGGTTTTATTAATACTTTTTGGGGGAATGTCTGGTATTTGGTTCACTTTTTATTCCATTTTTTGTGGGGGTTGAACTGGCAAAAAAACTGTGATTCGGCCAATTGACCTTTTTTTCCCGCTACAAAGGTTCGTATTGGATAAATATTTTTATAGTTTGGGCATTTTCGGACGCGGGGATACCTAATGTGTTTATGTTTATTTTTGTTTATTTATTTTTATATGTGATCTAGGGAAAGGGGACTGATTTGGATTTTTATAATTTTTTGAAAACTTTTTAAACATTTTTTTAACTTTTGTTTAGCCCCAGGGGGCTTGAACCTGGGATCATAAGATTGCTTATGCCATAGATGGCAATATCACAATATTGCAGTTTATGGCAAAATTAGTGCATTGCTATTGAGACCTGCCACAGGCAGAGCTCAATAGCAATATTCCTATAGCAGGGCTAGGAGCATTCACAAGGCTCCCAGCTGCTATAGGAGTACACCGGCTCCCGTGATCTCGCCGTGCTGAAGAAGGTGACCGACCCTGATGTGAAAGGGGCAGTATAAAACACCTCAGATGCCGATTGTCACATCTGACACCGGCATCTGAGTGGCTAAGTGCTTGTGATCACAGATGTTTCTCGTCACAAGCATTTCCGCTGGGTGCCTACTGTGTAACACAGGAGAGACCCAGCGGCTATGGCGCCGGCTCTGCTTCTGAGCAGGCGCCATTTTTAAATAAATTAGGAGCCGGAAAACCAGGAGGATTAGCATACATAAAAATATTTTTTATTAAGTTAAATGTCTTAAAAACATGAATATTACACAACATGTAAATATAAATAATGACAGAATATGACAAAAGACAGTGGTGTCAACAATGAAAATAGTACATCGCTATGTTTCATAAGCAGAGGTAAGTGAGCGTTTGGATTTTTGTCCACAGCATAGAAAATACCTTATTTGAAGCGCAGATGCAGACCGACAGCACAGGTCTTGGCCAATATGGTGAAAAAGTCAGAACATAGGTCTGTAATAGACCAGTAGCCAAAATTGAGTATGCAAGACTAGCCTGGGAATAAATGTCATATCCAAGCACATGCTAAAGATATCTACTCAATCAATCATAACGTATTCTATATCTGCTGAAGTCAAAACATAGGTCTGTGATAGAGCATTATCAAAAATTATGAAACATAGCGATGTACTATTTTCATTGTTGACACCACTGTCTTTTGTCATATTCTGTCATTATTTATATTTACATGTTGTGTAATATTCATGTGTTTAAGACATTTAACTTAATAAAAAATATTTTTATCTATGCTAATCCTCCTGGTTTTCAGGCTCCTAATTGATTCGTTTTTGGTTTAATATATCTGAGGAGTTTAACCACCATAACCTTGTTATGGACTTTAAATGAGTATAAGCCATTTTTAAATACCCTTTCCTGATGTAAATAGGCATATTAGCAATGGGAAAGGGTTAATAAATACAAAATAGTGATGCTAAAAATAGTTTGGAAATGTGAAAGTTAGACCAAACAGTCAGACATCATCATGAATTGGATAGTTGAGCTTTAGCCTAGTGTGTTCACTTTGACCACAATAGGTTTCATCCGAACGCTCATTACTGATCATTGCCCTGTGCAAATGCTTATTCATCGGCTAATCTGCTCTTTTATGCGGCCAATAAAATGGTCACTAATCAGAAGCACATCTCCCTGTGTAAACAGGGAGATGTGCTGCCGACACAATGAAAATGTATGGGGACGAACAATCGTAGTAACAATCACTCGCCCCCAAACATAACCCATCATTGCTCCTTGTAAAAAGAGTGAATGAGTGCCAATTAATGCGCTGTCTCGTTGATCGGCGCTCATTTTAACAACTCATATCAGGACTAGAGATGAGCGAACTTATGAAAAGTTCGGTTCGGCCAGTTCGCCGAATTTCACAAAAAAGTTAGATTCGGACCGAACTAGTTCTGACCGAACCTGTAATTTCCGTGCGCCGAGCATGGTACTGTCCAGGGTGCTGATAGAGTTAATGGGCTGCACTAACTTTTCAGCAACCTTGACAGTACATGCTCGGCGCGCGGAAAATACATCCTGTTTCTTTTAAATGCTGCACTGTAGCGCAGCCTTATATAGTGGATCGAGCGGGTTCCCCAGCAGCATTTAAAAGAAACAGGATCCTGACCTGTCCACAGAGTTTAAGGCAGCACAGAGTATTTCAGGAGATGAGCACGGCCGGGCACGGCCGGCCACGGGCAGCCGGTCGTTTTTCCGAGCCGTGCTCCCATTATAAAGTATAGGAGCACGGCCCGTAAAATAAAAAAATAGAATATGTTCTATCTTTTTAACGGCACGGGCACCTTCCCGTGAGAAAACGGGAAGGTACCCGTGGCTAAAAGTAGTCTATGGGCCCCCTATTTCGGGTCATAATTACGACCCGTAATAACGGGTGTTTTTACGGTCGTGTGCATGAGGCCCCGTAATGACGGGTGACTACATGTAGGTCGGCGTTGCTAGGCGACGTCAGTAAATAGTCACTGTCCAGGGTGCTGAAAGAGTTAACTGATCGGCAGTAACTGTTTCAGCACCCTGGACAGTGAATTCCGATCAGAATATACATCAACCTGTAAAAAAAAAGACGATCATACTTACCGAGAACTTTCTGCTTCCTCCAGTCCGATCTCCTGGCCGTTGGTGACGCGTACCTCTCGACATCCGGCCCGACATTCCTGGATGACGATACAGCCCATGTGACCGCTGCAGCCAATCACAGGCTGCAGAGGCCTCTGCAGCCAATCACAGGCTGCTGCGTCAGAAAAGAAGGTCGGACTGGAGGAAGAAGAGGGACTCATCACCAAGACAACTACCGGGTACGTATGAAATGCTTTTTATTTTATTTTTAATCAGTAGCCTCTTTTCTCTATCAGTGATTGATAGAGACAAGTGGCTGCCGATTTGTAAAATATTTTTTACCGGGTTCGGTCAAAACGGGTTCGGCCGAACCCGGTGAAGTTCGGATTCGCTGCGAACCGAACTTTTCCCGATGTTCGGACCGAAACCGGGTTCGGTTGTCCCGGTTCGCTCATCTCTAATCAGGACCATAATATCGATATTTTCCGATTTATTTTTTTATTAATCTTAAAGTTTCGCTTATGTTTAACTCCTTAAAGACGCAGCCACTTTTGGACCATATGACACAGCATCATTGTTTAAATCTGAAGTGTGTTACTATATGTGGTAATAACTTGGGAATGCTTTTACCTATCCAAGGGATTCTGCGAATGTTTTCTCGTGACATATTGTACTTTAAGTTAGTGAAAAAATTTGGTCGATATATTCAATATTTTTGTGTGAAAAACACCACAATTTTTAGAAAATTTGCAAAAAATTAGCATTTTCTAAATTCAAATGTATCTGCTTATAAGACAGATAGTTATACCACACAAAATAGTTACTAGCTAACATTTCCCATATGTCTACTTTAGATTGGCATCGTTTTTTGAACATCCTTTTATTTTTTTAGGACGTTACTAGGCTTATAAGTTTAGCAGCAATTTCTCACATTTTCAAGAAAATATCAAAACCCTATTCTTTTAGGGAACAGTTCAGTTCTGAAGTGGCTTTGAGGGCCTTATATATTAGGAACCCCCACAAATCACCCCATTTTAAAAACTGCACCCCTTAAAGTATTCAAAACAGCATTTAGAAAGTTTTTTAACCCTTTATGCGTTTCACAGGAATTAAAGCAAAGTGGAAGGGAAAATTGCAAATGTCATTTTTTTTTTTGCAGAAATTCCATTTTAATCAATTTTACCTGTAATACTGAAGGTTTTTGCCGGAGAAACAAAACTGAATATTTATTGCCCTGTTTCTGAAGTTTTTAGAAATATCCCACATGTGGCCCTAGTGTGCTACGGGCCTGAAACAAAAGCCACAGAAGCAAAGGAGCACCTAGAGGATTTTTGGGCCTTCCTTTTCTTAAATTATATTTCAGGCACCATGTCAGGTTAGAAAAGCTCTTGTGGTGCCGAAACAAAGGAAACCCCACAAAAGTGACTCCATTTAAGATACTACACCCCTTGAGGAATTCATCTAGGGGTGTAGTGAGCATTTTGACCCCACAGGTGTTTCACTGATTTCATTATAATTGGGCAGTGAAAATGAAAAATTACATTATTTTCCAATAAGATGTAGCTTTACCTCAAGATTTTTAATTTTTTCAACAAATAAATGAGGAAAAGCACCCCAACATTTGTAAAGCAACTTCTCCAGAGTACGGAAATACCAAACATGGGGTCATAAACTGCTGTTTTGGCAAGCGACAGGACTCGGAATGGAAGGCATGCCATATAGCTTTTGGAGTGCTGGATTGATTTCTCTGCACCATGTCGCATTTGTAAAGGTACCAGTGCAGTGGAAACCCCTCAAAAGTGACTCCATTTGGGAAACTACACACCTCAAGGAATTTTTCAAGTGGTATAGAGAGCAGTTTGACCCCACAGGTGTTTCATACACTGGGCAGTAAAATAATACAATTTTGATTTTTTTTTCAAAGAAAATGTAGCTTTAGCCCCAAATTCATAATTTTCACAAGGGGTTAAAGGAGAAAAAGAACCCACAGTTTGTTACGCAATTTCTCCTGAATACGGCAATACCCCATTTGTGGAGATAAACTGCTGTTTGAGCATGTGGCAGGGCTCAGAAGGTAAAGAGCACCATGCAACATCTGAGGCCTACTACAATGGCATTTACTGCCTTGTGTCATGAAAACAGAGGCTCTGGGATGTCAAAACATTAGAAACCCAGAAAAGTGACCCCATTTAGGAAACTAAACCCCTCAAAGAATTCAGTGGTATAGTGAGAAGATTTAGATTGTAATGTAACACCTTTCAAGGTAAGCATCTATGGGTATAGTGAGAATTTTTAATTTGTGAAGTGACAAACCTCTAGGTTTTCATCTAGGGGTATAGTGAGAATTTTTAAATTGTGAAGGGACAACCCTCTAGGTATTCATCTAGGGGTAAAATAAGAAATACTTTAATTTTAGTAAATAAGGAGGACATCCTGGAAAACCCGCAATGGAGGGAGAGGGAATGGCAGGTCCCACTACCAACCTATCCACCATTCCATAAAATCCAGCCCAAAAAATAAATCAAAGGCCTCAGCAAAAAATATTTGCTGAGACAACCAATCTCAGCTGGATTTATTCCTCTCACCCAGATTTGCAACCTGGATGAGACAGACACTCCCTCGGGTCCTTGGTATAGTGAGAATTTTTAGTTTTGTTTTAGGTGGTTTTTTACAAATTTTAAATATTAAAATTTTAAATGGGGCTAGTCAGTAAAAAAATGAATAATTGATCATGGCCAATATGGGAGACAGAAAAGGTGAATGAAGAATAAATAAATTAAAAATCCAAGGAGGTATGATATATTTTGAAACATTGATTCATGCACAGGCCGGGATTTGTGGGAAACGTCACAGATTGGTATGTGGTGTCCTTACGAATGCCTCGCTTGGCGCACACACAGCATTTTTTTGGGGGCTTCTGTTTTTTTTCAGTGGGGGGGATTTCTGTGGGGAAATGCTGACCGGGAATTATCCTGCTGACGGAAGAACCGGATCAACTGCCCTCCCCTTCCTGGTCACCAATATCAGGGACTTGATGACCTTTTCCTGAAATTGCAGGAACGTATCCCCACTGCCAGCGTATCTGTAGAGGACAAAGGCGTTGTATAAAGCCATCTGTGTAAGGTGCACAGACAGCTTTTTATACCATACCTTTATCTTGTGCACGGCGCTGTATGGTTTTATAACCTGGTCAGACAGGTCAACGCCACCCATATATTTGTTGTACTCCTGTACGCAGAATGGTTTGGGAACTTGGGTGGTGGATCCGCGTACAGGGACAAGGCTGCCTCTGCTGTCATGAATGCTGGTTAGTATAAGGACGTCACTTTTATCCTTATACTTCAGGAGGAGCAGATCATCGCTGCAGACAGCTCTGCTCTCTCCTAATTTGAGGATCTGACCCAGCAAAGTTTTGGGGAGGCCCTTCTGATTTTTGCGGATTGCTGGACGAGAGAACTTTTAACAATGGGACACTATTGGATGGATAAGATCCCATACGATCTTTCCACTAATTCCTAGGTAGGGGGGGCATTCTGAGGGATCTATATGGGAGACTTTTCCCTCATAGACCCTAAAAGAGTAGGTGTAACCAGTGGCGCTTTCACACAGCTTGTAGAATTTTATGCCGTACCGGGCTCTTTTATTGGGTAGATACTACCTGAAGTGCAGTCTACCCTTGAAGCTGACTAGTGATTCATCCATCAAAATATTTTGTTGGGGGGTATAAACTTGGGAAAGAAATTGTGAGTAGTGGGCAATTAATGGTCTCAAAATGTGGGTCCTGTGGGGGTGTGCACTGACTATTGTCATTGTAATGCAGGAACTTTAGGATGGCTTTGAATCGCTTCCTTGTCATTACTGTGCGGTAAAGGGGGGTATTATATAAAATATCAGGGGACCAATAGTCTCTAATACTGGGCTTTTTTATGAGTCCAAAACTTAAAAATATGCCCCAAAACTTCCGCAATTCCACTGGGTTTGTGAGTGTCCAATTTTGGCTTCTGTCGGGGTTCTGGGCGATAAACTGTTCCGCATAGATGTTGGTCTGCTGGACAATTAATTCTAAAAGGGCGTCTGAAAAAAAAGTTTCAAATAATCAATGGGGCTGAAATCCGTAATTTCAATTTGAATGCCTGAGGGGGCTGTAAATTCAGGCACCTGGGGGATATAATCGTCCGCAGCTTCCCAGGTCAGCTCAGGCAGAGCAGGACCTATGGCTCTTCTGCGCCGACTGGGGGGTGCAGACTCAGAGTCACTGGATGCAGAGGAAGATGGAAGCGCGAACTGTGCTTCACCTTCACTCGCGCTGTCCGTATCGGAACACAGCATTTCATATGCTTCCTCAGCTGAGAAGACTCTGTTGGCCATACTAACAAACTCTTGCTACCTAACTAACGAACACATTATTTTTTTAACTTTTTTTTTCTATAAAAATGTGAAATTTTTTTTTTTAGTTATTTTTAAAAACTTTTTTTATAAAAAAATAAACTGCTACTCTCAACTGTGGAATGAGAACAGACCAGCGACCCTGCTGTATTCAATTAGTAAGGGTACCCTGCCTACCAGGGGAAAAACTAAATGAGGCGTGGCATTGCTACCTAACAGGGAACTCGGGCAGTGGACAATCTAGGGACACAGCAGGGTGATGGCGACTGGGTACTGCGACAGGTAACAGATCACAGCACGGCAGAAGGACACTGTAGGGGACTGAAATGATATAATATATATATATATATATATATATATATATACATATATATATATATATTTATTTATTTTCTTAACCAGTTGGCACCAAAGGGGGTGATCACTGGTTAGTGGGCACAAAAGGGCAGAAAAGTGGCGAATCGCTGGGTTTTTGGGTTCTTTTTTCACAATCTATACTGTATTTTCACTTGCTTCTGACTCTGATAAGCTCTCTGACAGGAATGAGCTTGTCAGAGACGGAGATGTCGGCAAACCACTGCTCCTGCGCTGTGATTGGCCTGTCAGTACTGACTGGCTAATCACAGCTCGTGCCGGGACCACTCTGATTGGTCCTGTGCCGCGAGTCCTGCTCGGCAACTGTCTATGACAGTTGCGATCGGGAAGCTGTCACCATGTCTGTTGACATGGTGACAGTTTGAAGTTTGGGCGTAACTGTACGCCCGAATGCGTGAAATCACTTTCATTCCGGACGTACAGTCACGCCCAATCGCGGGAAGGGGTTAAGGTTAATCTATTCCACCAGAGGATTCATTCACAAGGTCCAATAGGAATAAAGATGCAGATGGAGCAGGTCACATGTTGCTGTTTTTGACTTATTTATTGTATTTAAAAATAAGTCATTAGTTCTGATTGATAACATGTCTAATGTGTGCAATGATATGGCATACAAGAGAAATATCCATGGACAGACAGGCAGATACCTCCCTGCTCTTCTATAGTGTTCAATAGTATTTGGGTCCCAAGGACGCAGATACTATTGAATGTGGCGTCATTACCACTGTAGCAGCCACAGTGGCTGCTAGCGATGCTGCCGGGCATGGCGACAGGCAGCACGAGTGCCCTCATTTCCGGTATCGCCGCTATGGCTGCCACACCGATAGCGACGTCACTGAGAGAAGAAGAGCCCGGGCGGAAAGGCAGCTGCTGAGTTGCCGGGCCCGGACGCTCCTGAAACACAAGCAGGGGAAGGGAGCCAGTGCAGCACCCCCTTCCACATGCAGGAATGATGCGCCCTGTGCAATGGCACCGGTCGCACACCCCTAAGGCCGGCCCTGCCCTGTAATATCTAGACATTCAGCAGTACAATAGACATGTTATCTGTGATTAAATATTCTGCCTTCTAGTGATGTGATAAGACTAGTCTAGTCTGCACAGCAAAGCTGATAACTGAGTTGGAGAAAACAGGAAATGTCAGTCTATTGTGTGTGCTCTATTTGCTAGAATATTTCAGTCATATAAAAAAAAATTATGAAAAAACAGCACCTTTTAAAAATATGTTTATAATAAAAACCTGATTTATATAATATGTGATTTTTTGATGATATGTTCCATTTAAAGTTGATACATTTACAAGTCACACCCTACCCTAGTATGATCGATACTGTATTTAACTATATTAAACAGATTACAACGGAAGTATTTTTACTTATTAATGTAGCTCCATTCCTAGGAACTTTTCCTGTAATTAGTGAAAAACAACAATTCCTTGTAACATTAACAAAGGCCAATTGCGCATTCGCTGTGACATCAGCACTACACTCTGAAGACCAGAGGCACTGAACTTACTGCCAGAGAATTAAAGCGGGGTGGAGAAAACTACACTCCAAAAGTATCAGCCAAAAGTAAGTTTCATGCTCACTGACAGTGCTAGGCATAATGTGAGTGGCGCATGTGCGACACTCATATTAAGAGAACAGTGACATTTGCATAGCATGACAAGGTCAATGATGAGCCAGGGGGAAAAGATAGGCTGGCTTAGATGCCGAGAACAGTAGCAATTATGTGGAATCGGACCGCCCGAGTGGCACTTCCAATCTAATTTGCATTTTGCAATAAAGACAAATATCTCAGCAATCAAGGTAATAGGAAGGAAACAAGGTATGTGGTGACCTGCTTTCAAAAGACTTACCAAATGCTGGTACCGTTTGGTAGGCCAAAATGGTCTGACAGATTCCCTTACCTGGCAGGGGAGATACCATGATCACTAAGGTGAGATTTGGACTTTCTGGCCAGGTTCTTGCTTCTCTGCTTTTTGGCTAAGATTGAGCGTAGTAGCTGCTCTTATCTGAGGTTAGTAATCATCCCTGCCGGTGGGGTGATGGCCATGGTAGAGGGATGACAGAACACAGAGCAGAGGGGCAGAGAGCCACACGATTTATGCCATAGATCGGGTAGTTTGAAAGCCAGAGTTGCTAAGTGCCCCAGGTGTGGTGACCATGGGATGCCCGAACTTACCGGCGGTGGAATCCCACTGAGTGATGCGCACATCTGCACGCACTTGTCTTTGACACTTTTGAGCACACACCTTTATTTTCACGGCCTTTTCGCTGGGAAATTAGGACGTTTTATATCTGGCGAATGTTCAAGCTCTATCACATTCACTTATTTAATATTTATCATTGTGTGTTTGACATATTGGATTTCTGGTATGCAGTACACTTTTGGAACCCTCCCAATGTCTAGGGGAAAGACATGGGGTTATAATGGTTCTTACTTGCTCTGTATCCCCGGTCTCCCTTCTTCCTCCTCTTCTGAGGAGGGGGGGGGGGGGTAAAACCCTGATACAGGCTCCCAGGTGGACACAGGGGTGGTAGCCCAGGTAGAAGCCTAGCAGTGTTGTTGGGTCTTTGTGCGCTTTGGCAAGGGAGGACCATTGATCCTCAATCCTTTGGGCCTATGGTTCAGAGGGTCGGGGAATGGTTATGTGGGGCCTCTCTCCTTTAGGAGAAGGGCTGCGATAGACAGCATCCTTTGTGCAATGTTTTGTTTGGCACCTCTGCACTTTTTTTGCACTTTAAGGTAATAGTGAGCACGACTCGAGCTTTCAAAAAAAAAAATGATCTGACAGATTCCCTTTAAGCAATCAAAATCTCTGAGAGAAATCTCAGGGACAAAATTATTTTCTTCCCGAGTACACCCCAATTTAAAGAGACGCAACAAACAATTGATAAGCAAGTCAGTGCTGCCAAGTAAATCTTGCGAAGTAAACAGATAAATAGAAAGAAAGCAAGAAGGAAAAAAAGAAGACCTGCCCTGTGTGTGAAAGATGTCTAATCGACATCAGATATTGGCCACTACACCTACGAGCCAGTGCAGTATATCAATCCTATGGATATGAAATCACACAGTCCTAAATGGAGGGAGCTAAGGTTTTACCATCTTAGACTTTAATACTATGGAGATTAAATTTAATATTTTCGTAACTCAGTGAGTTTTTTTTTTTTACTATACAAAAAGAGCGGAGTACAAAGTTATATGTATAAAAATATAACAACATTTTTTATTATTATAAAAATAAGACAAACATTTAAAAAAGGTATGTAATGAATGGAATAATCAGACAGGTCATATACTTAAAGCAATAGCAAATGTACTGTGATCTTTGTATTAAAGTCATATGGAATGGGTGGTAAATCCAGAAAATAGCTAATCCCTCACAAGTATGCAAATGTCTGTTGATTGTGGACTATATAGTCCCTGTGAAGATAGGTAACTCTAAATATCAAGAGTTAAAGGTAACCTTACCCATGTTGATGGTCTTGGAAATCTCCATGCCATGTGCTGTTTTTTTGTCCGGAAATTTTTGTCTTTTTTTATTCTTCATATTTCCTATATTAACTGGATGGCACCGTGTAAAATTATTTACATTGACTGCACTGGTTAATTTGACAGTTTTTGTAGTTTTTCTCGACATTCAAGTAAACCATAAAACAAAAAAGCAAAAAACAAAAAAGGATTCCATTTTCTCCAAATTAGGTCAAAACTGTACATAAAGTAATTTAAATATGGAACTAATTGATCTAGTTGAGACTTCCACAAGTGTTAATGACCAGCTTGTGACATGTGTCACGTTGGGTTCGTGGACCCACTGGGCCGTACCGCCTTGATGACATAGCAGCTGGCCAACAGGGCGCAGGTCACAGTCTATAGTTCGTATAGTGTACCTGTGGCAGCTCGGACAGTAGCAAGGCAGGCTCGACTGGGACAAGGCAGCAGGTAGACGCCAGGCATGGAGTAGCAGGACAGGCGTGGAATACAGCACAACTCGACTACAGCTCAGCACGGCACTTGACCAGTATAGCACGGGATACAAGATACAGGATACAGGTACGGGGAACACTGGGAACTGGAAGACACTAGAAGACCATTTGCAGAGACAAACTAGGATACGACAAACAATGCTCAGGCATGGAAGAAAGGGGCTGGGCCCTTCTTATAGTCCAGGGTACTCATGGTCTAATTATACATTAAAGTCCGGTGAGCGCTGCCCCTTTAAGAGCGGGCACGAGCGTGCGCACGCACCCTACGGGACCCGGCCGAGGTGAGCAGAAGTGAGACTGGGGCCAGCGCTCGCAAACCCATGGCTGCGGCTGTCTGGAGGTGAGTGAGCCTGACGGCCCGTGGCCATGGACATGACAGAATGCATGCTAAGTTGGAACGCAAGTCCGGCCCTGCGTCACTTTCTAGATAAATTAAGTTCCTTATTTAAATTCCTCTATGCATAGTTCTGAACTATACTTCAGAAGAAGGGGGGAATACTTTATCCTCCAAAAGATGTTCTAATGATTTCTTATTGTCTTTATTCTAAATGTATCAAATTAATTATTGTCAGTTTGTGATCTGTGGAGTCCCTATTCACCAATGAGATGCCTCTTTATCTGAAACCTGAGCGTTGGTTAATGTAAATCTTCCATATACAGCTTGCATACACTCCAGTAAGGAGATAAGTAAATGCTATATCTTCTAGCCCCTTAATACAAGTAAGTTATTTCCTATTGTGGCGATTGTCATAATTCATCTACTTGTTCTACAATACCAACATGTCAGTTTCTGCTTATACTGTAGATAATTTTTAAAAATTGTAGGAACGCCAAAGGGTGAAAATACACGGAGTGGCAGTTGCATGCATCTGAAACTCGAGCTCCTCCACAACAAACTGGTCACACGGTCTTTATGAACCTTGTTTTGTGCACGGGGGCGCAGTTATGCTGGAACAGAAAAGGGCCTTCCCTAAACTGTCGCAACAAAGGTGAAAGCATACAATGAGTAATTAGCATATAGTGTGCGCTGTTTTAAAAGTGGATTTTAAGGATTTTGCTGCATCTGAAAAAAACATACAAGGGAATGTTTGGAAATATTGTCAGGTCATGAATTACCGCATGGTGGCGGTTCAAGGGGTTAAAACTACCTGACAGGTTCCTATTAAATTTACAATGTATTGAGAACAATTCCATCTGCCCTGCAATTTTGTTATTAGAAATATATCCAATGTAAACTACAGATCCAGAACCAATCTCTGACATATATACAGTGCCACAACCAAGCTCAGTACATAAATACAGTACCACAACCAAGATCAGTACATAAATACAGCACTATAACCCAGCTAAGTACATATAAACTGCACCAGAGCCAAGCTCAGTACATAAATACAGCACTAGAACAAAGCTCTGACATATATACAGCACTAGAACTATGCTCAGTACATAAATACAGCACTAGAACCAAGCTCAGTACATAAATACAGCACCACAACCAAGATCAGTACATATATACAGCACCAGAACAAAGCTCTGACATATATACAGTACCAGAAACAAGCTCAGTACATAAATAAAGCGCTAGAACCAACCTCAGTATATATATACAGCACCAGAACAAAGATTAGTACATATATACAGCACTAGAACCAAGCCCATACATATATACAGCACCAGAACCAACCTCAGTACATAAATACAGCACTACAACCAAGCTCAGTACATAAATACAGCACCAGAACCAAACTCATTACATATATACACAGGACCAAAACCAATCTCATACGTATATACAGCATCAGAACCAAGATCACTACATATATACAACACCAGAACATATAGAGCTCAATTTAGTGCAACCCCTGCCGTATAGGTTTGTACGGCGTAAAACTACAGCTCCCAGCATGGCCTGAACAATGGTAAGGATATGCTGGGAGATGCTGTTTCACAAAAAAATATCATATCATAATCATCTCACTGCAGATCACACAGTGACTACAATACTGATTAGAGGCAGAATAAACATTTACATTAAGTGACTCACCAGTGACGTCTCAGATTCTAGTTCTTTTCTTCTCCCTCCGGTCCAGACATCTATGATGGATTTCAACCGGCCATGACCCATTTCTGTAGTTTTCCGCTCAGATGTCTTCAGCTTCTCACTTTTAAAACATTTCTGCACCTATAAACAAAGTTAAAATCCTCAACACCTCTAAATATAATAAAGTACAATACACTGCAACTCTAACTGTAATAGCGCCATACACTGTGTCCTGATTATAATAGTACCATACACTGTGTCACACACACACACACACACACACACACACACACCGTGCCCCCTGTAGATAGTGCCCCCAAAGCCCTCTGTAGATAGTGACCCCCATAGAGCCTCTGTAGATAGTGACCTACATAGAAGCCTCTGTAGATAGTGTCCTACATAGAAGCCCCTGAAGATAGTGTCCTACATAGAAGCCCCTGAAGATAGTGGCAACATATGCACTCCAGTGCTGCAAGGAAATAGTGCTAACCAGTGAGCCACTGTGCTGACCTGCATATAGCTTCCCCTATAGATAGTGCTCCATGTATAGCCCACCTCTGTAGATAGTGTCTCACATATAGCTCATCCTGTATATAGTGTCCCACATGTAGCCCACCCCTATAGAAAGTACCCTAAAAATAGCTCCCCTATAGATAGTGCTCTACATATAGCCCACCCCTGTATAGTGTCCCACATATAGTGCCCCACATATAGACCCCCCTGTAGATAGTGCCCCACATCCCCACATATAGACTACCCCTGTAGATAGTGGCCCACATATAGAGCCCCCTGTATATAGTGGCCCACTTATAGAACCCCCTGCTTATAGTGGCCACATATAGAGCCCCCTGTATATAATGGCCCACATCCCCACATATAGACCCCCCTGTAGATTGTGCCCCACATCCCCACATACAGACCTCCCCTGTAGCTAGTGCCCCACATATATACAGGAGGTCCCCTGTATATAGTGGTCCACATATAGACCCCTCCTGTATATAATGGCCCACATAAAATCGACCCTCCCTGTAGATAGACCCCCACTATAGATAATGCCACATTTTTATGAGGAAAAATATATAAACTTGACATACTCACATGATCCCGTTCCCACGCTGTTCACTGGCGACGCAGACATGCTCTCTTCTGAGCATGTCTGCTGGAGCTGAATGAGCGTCGTCCAAATACGCTGATTGGCGGGGCAGAATGACTTGCTAGCGACACCTACAGGCATGAGAGTGCCTGTGTCGCCCAGCCCATACTTGGAGGCTCGGCGGTGCGGGCCTCATAGTAGCGGCGCTACCGCTGTAGCAGCCATAACGGCTGCTAGCGGCGCCAACGGGCATATGAGGGGGCGTGTCGGCTGGCAGCACAGGCCCCCTCAAGCCCCGGGCCCCGTAGCAGCCTACACGGCTGCTACCACCGTAGTTATGTCACTGCATACTGTGTTTGGTAACGACATTGATATTGCCTTTTGTTCAAAACAAATTCGAAAGGCTTTACTATTTGGAGCTTAATATTAATAATAAGTGTGTCATGATAAACCAAGTTCTGATTTTTTATTATAATGGAAGCATTTTGTAGCCAAGTTTCTCAATTGGTTCTAGACTAAATCAGGTGTGTTCGAATTACAATGTCACATAGAAAAAGAAGTCGGCACAGGCTGTGATGCAACAATCCGAAGAGGGAGTTCGAAAGTAATGTTTTTTTGTATATACTTGCTCCCATGAAAGAATAATTTATAGTATGTGTGATTCTAATGTTTCATATTGAAAATTAGGAGATTTTATTGAAATATATAGTTTTCATGTTTATACTAACTGAAGACAATTTCGTGCTGGTTACGGCATCTTGTCCGTGGTGCTGAAGGACAGCAAAATGAAAAACTTTAGGGGTGCTGCTAGATGGTGCTGCAAGCTCCTATTTAGTAACAGAAGAAACGTATTCGAACAGATTCAGAGGGAAGTGATAGTGATAGGAATCAAAGTGACCCTGGCTGACCCTCAATGAAACGGCCCATCCATATAGAATATACATAGCATGATTATATTCTGACAAAATTGGTATAATAAAATGAGTTCCCCTTAGAAACAGCATTAGAAATTTTTCCCACATAGTAGTACCTGTACACAGAAAACACATTTAGTTTTGAATCTGTTTGAATATTTTTCTTCTTGCTCTAAATATACGCATGTTACAACATAGGCGCTGTCTTTCAGCACCATCTAGCAGCACCCCTAAAGTTTTTCATTTTGTTGTCCTTCAGCACCACGGACAAGATGCCGTAACCAGCACGAAATTGTTTTCAGTTAGTATAAACATGAAAACTATATATTTCAATAAAATCTCCTAATTTTCAATATGAAACATTAGAATTACACATACTATAAATTATTCTTTCATGGGAGCAAGTATATACAAAAAAACATTACTTTCTAACTCTCTCTTCGGATTGTTGCATCACAGCCCGTGCCGACTTCTTTTTCTATGTGGCATTGTAATTCGAACACACCTGATTTAGTCTAGAACCAATTGAGAAACTGGGCTACAAAATGCTTCCAAATTATTATAATAAAAAAAAACAGAACTTGGCTTAACATGACACACTTATTATTAATAGTAAGCTCCTAATAGTAAAGTCTTTTGAATTTGTTTTAAACAAAAGGCAATATCAATGCCGTTACCAAACACAGTATGGTACGGAAATGGTTAATTGTTAGCCCAACCCACAGGAAATCATTTGACATAGGATATGGGGTATAAAATGTGAACTCACAACTTTGTAACTAAGTTATAATTAAGAACCCTAGGGGTTTGAAACGCGTAAGTGCGGTCCCGGGATTATTATTTTAATCATCCTGTTTATAATATGACCGAATAAAACGTATATTTTTTTTTATGAGTGCTGGCTATACCGCTTTTCTCTTTTCAGATCACTTTGTACCTTATACATACATTTCCAGATAATAAGATATTATTACATATAGCCCTCGATTTGGTCAGCTTTACGAATATTCTCTGACCCACAATGACTCTGGAGCGACAGAAAATGTTCCAAAATGCCAAGAGATGAAAGACTATGGACACCTTTCCATTAATTTTTTAATTGAATTGTCTGTAAGGTCACATTCACACGACCGGACCGTAATTGCGGATCACAGTACGGACCCATTTGTTTCTATTGCCCATTGACTCCTTCCTGTATTTTTATGTGAAGGTGTCCAGGCCGTAGAAAGGCTCCACAAATAATATGACATGTCCTATTTTTTTTAATTTTTTTATTTTATGGACCATGCCCACATACTTTATAATGGGAGCACGGGGCGCAAATGGGTGACTGTCCACGGGCTGCCGTGTCAGTAATCACACGCTCCAAGTATGGGTGCGGCCAAGTGCAGGGCGCTTAAGGGTAAGGCCACACGGAGCAGCCCTGACACGGTAGCAACGCGGCCAACAACCGCGCTGGCACTATGTAGGCGTGGCTGTCAAATACCTTGTTAAGGGTTATTCTGGTTACATGCTCATGTGCACTGCCGCTCCATTCATTCTCTATGGGAGCCCCAGAGATAGCCGAGTGCAGGGTTCGGCTTTTTCCGGCACTGCCATAGAGAATGAATGGCCGCAGGATTTTGCAGATAAAGGAACGGTTTACCCGCATCAACCTGTGGCTACTAACAGGCTGTTTGACAGCGGCACCGAACACGGTGACGGCGCGGTTGTTAGCCGTGTTGCAACCGTGTCAGGACCGCTCTGTGTGGCCTTACCCTAAATGTGTGCTTAAAAACATTTTTTCGAACTGGGTTTAATTAAAAATGTTGCTTTATTTAGCTTCTGCAACTGACATGTTTATACACTAAATAGCAAGCTGCAGAATGCTGTTCAGCAGCAAATTTGTCAGACTGGCTGTCTGATGGCTGGCTTTTTAGGTCCTTTTTCTCCTCTTCTGAAGGATCTTCTAAGCTGATTTATGCCCTTTAAGATTCATTTGCAGCCTCTTCCCATACTCCTGGGACTTACTTCTGTAAATGCCTTCCAGTTCTTGCACTGGTTTTCACTGTTGCTGCACTTGCCTTCTTAACTACCCTTTCCTCATTATTACACTTACATGGTTTATAATATTGCTCTTTCTCAGGTTCAGGTTTTTTTCCTGCAATTTCTTAAGCCAACACTAGGTGTGAATTATAAAGAGAGAGAATGTATAAAGGACAGATACTACTTCTCCTTTTATTTGAATCCACTCCTGGTTTTGGCTTCAAAAACTGCATTAAAAACCTGAACAAACCCTATCAAAACCTACATGTGTACTAGCACCCTAAGGCCTCCTGCACACGGGACAGAAATGCTGTGGATTTTCGGTCCAGTTTTGCGGACAGAAAATTCTTAGCAGAATACAGTACCAGCCATACATATGTGATTTTATCAAATCTCATCTACATGTTGCAGAAATTTCCCAAACAAAAAATTGACCAGCAGCGCAGACAGGGCCGCCATCAGGAATTTCAGGGCCCCCTACAGCTAAATTTTCTGGGCCCCCCTACTGTGGCACGCCTGTTAACGGTACTCCGTCCAGCACTATATCATGCTACCCAGGGCCGCCATCAGGGGCGGTATTATGGGTACTGATGTGAGAGGCCCGGCCAAACCTAATTGAAAGGGGGGCCCGGCAACTGCCGCGACTTGCCTTTGGTAGAAAAAAAACAGGCCCCTGCAATGGGGCCCGTTTTTTTCACCAAAAGAATGTCGTGAGCTGCGGGCCCCCGTTTCAATTAGGTTTGGCCGGGCCTCTCACATCAGTACCCATAATACCCCCCCTGATGGCGGCCCTTGGTAGCATGGGGGTCGTCATGGGGGCCGTCAAACACTGCCGCCCGTGCGACCGATCGCGCGCACCCGCAAACTCCCGCGCATGCGCACCCGCGACCGCCTGGAACCGCGCACCGAATTTTGAGGCAGATTTTGACCTGCCCACACTATCTTGCCGCATTTTTTGCCCGCGGCGATTGAGGACAGCAGACAAAAAACGCAGGGAAAAATGCATTTTCTGCCTCCCATTGATTTCGATGGGAGGTCAGAGGCGGAACCGCGGCAAGAAAGGACGTGCTGCTTTTTCTTTTTTCCACGACTTACTCCCATTGATTTCAGATTAAATCAATGGGAGGCGGTTTGGAAGTTCTTTGGTGCTGATTCTGACGCAGTGTCCGAGTCAATATCAAGGCCCAAAAACTCTGTGAACTGGGCCTTATTGTTAGGGCTTATTCAGACGAACGTGTAATACATCCGTGCAACGTGCGTGATTTTCACGCGCCTTGCACGGACCTATGTTACTCTATGGGGCCGTGCAGACTGTCAGTGATTTTCACGCGCCTCGCACGGACATATGTTACTCTATGGGGCCGTGCAGACTGTCAGTGATTTTCACGCAGCGTGTGTCCGCTGCATAAAACTCACGACATGTCCTATATTTGTGCATTGTTCGCACATCACGCACCCATTGAAGTTAATGGGTGCGTGAAAATCACTCCCAGCACTTCCGCAGCAGTATAAACTATGAATGAAAACAGAAAAGCACCACGAGCTACAAACATACAAACAGAGTGTCATAATTATGGCGGCTGCGCGAAAATCACGCAGCCGCGCATCATACGCTGCTGCCACACGGAGCTGTTATGGACCTTTTGCATGCGCAAAACGCCACGTTTTTGCGCACGCAAAAAGCACACGCTCGTGTAAATCCGGCCTTAGGGTAGGAACACACTAGGCATGAACGCTGCGGATTTTATGCAACACATTTTATTGTGGAAAATCCGCAGCGTATTACAGTCGCAGCAGAGTGGATGAGGCTTAAACAAATCTCATTCACACGCTGCAAAAATAATGGACCTGCAGTGTGACTTTTTAAGCCGCAGCATGTAAATTTATTCTGTGGAATCGCTGCTCCTCTGTTGCGGAAATGCTGAGGTTCTGCCGCAAAAATCACACATGAGAAAAAAAAAAAGGCACTTTTTAAAAAAGTTTAGACTTGACCCGGCCGTAGTCCTGGTGACGCAATCCTCTACTCTTAGCGCAGCCCGGCCTCCTGTCATGACGTTTCATCCCATGTGACTGCTGCAGCGGTCACATGGTCTACAGCGTCATCCCAGGAGGCGGGGCTACGTTCAGAAGAGAGAGATGCGTCACCTAAACTATGGCCGGGGCAAGTCTAAACTTTTTTTTCCCTGCAGGATTCCCGCAGCGGACATGCCTCACGAAACCTGCGCCACTATTTGGTGCGGTTTTGCTGTCGGAATTCCCTGCGGCTACCGGGGCGGATAAGCTGCGTAGTTTTACTCAGAATATCCGCCTAGTGTGTTCCTACCCTTATGATGTCGCTCCTGGAGCTGCTGCCTGTCTCTAAATAGGCAGTTGGTCCAGTAGAATTTGGAATTATTTTTTTTTTGTGAACCAGCTTAAAAAAATGCAAAACTTTTGTGTTAGGGCCTGTTCACATCACCGTTCGCTTCCGTTCCGGGGTTCCGTCTGAGGTTTCCGTCGGGTGAACCCCGCAACGGAAAGTGAAAGTGACAGCACAGCTTCCGTTTCCATCACCATTAGCGCAGTCAACTACGCTATTGATTCCGTCCGAAAACCTGCCGGAATGGTGACGAACGGAAACCATTAGCGATGTTTCCGTCACCATTGAGATCAATGGTGACTGAAACGGAAGTAGTACCCCTAATACCCCCCTGATGGCGGCCCTGAGCGCAGATTTTATAATCCACCTTATGTCGCTTTCTGCAGAAGATTTTCACTGTGGAATTTTAAACCTCTCTCAATCAGAGGGGTGAAATCCGCAGCAAATTGCACACCTGGATTTTGATTTATTAATAATTTATATTGATATTGATTGCAGTTTTTCATACCACATGTTGAAAAGTTTAAGTACTTCATTGAGATATGCAGCATAGTGAAACTCTTGGCTCCCATAGACATGTACCTCCAGGGCTTCCATATGGTTGTCTGCGCTATTCCCAGCAATTGCCTATTAACTTAAAGATAAATATAGAAAACACCCAAAAAATATATATATATATATCCCAGCACTTTCTTCCTTAACCCCTTAAGGACACGGCAAATTTTGTCCTTGAAGAGAGAACAATTTTTTTATATTTCCCTCTTTGCATCCCGACGCTCATAACTTTTTTATTTTTTGTACGAAGTAGATGTATGAGACTTTGTTTCTTGCGGGACGAGTTGTAGTCTATGTAGGTACAAATTTTTTGGAACAAATATATTATCGTTTAATTTATATACATTTTTATTTTGGCGAAAACGCAGGAAAAAAAGAAGCTCCGCCGCAGGTTTTTTTTTTTTTTACACCATACACCGATCATCGTAAATAATGTTATTCATTTGTTGTTTAGGTTGTTACAGTGAATATAAAACAATTCTATCAGCCCTGCAATTTTATTGTTATAAATATATCCTGTATAATTACAGCATTAGAACCAAGCTCTGACATATACGGCTCCAGAACCAAGCTCAGTACATAAATACGACACCAGAACAAAGCTCAATACATATATAAAAACACCAGAACAAATCTCAACACATATATACAACACCAGAACCAAGCTCAGTACATACACTACCGTTCAAAAGTTTAGGGTCACTTAGAAATGTACTTATTTTTAAAAGAAAAGCACAGTTTTTTTCAATGAAGATAACATTAAATTAATCAGAAATACACTCTATACATTGTTAATGTGCTAAATGACTATTCTAGCTGCAAACGTCTGGTTTTTAATGCAATATCTACATAGGTGTATAGAGGCCCATTTCCAGCAACCATCACTCCAGTGTTCTAATGGTACATTGTGTTTGCTAACTGTGTTAGAAGGCTAATGGATGATTAGAAAACACTTGAAAACCCTTGTGCTATTATGTTAGCACCGCTGTAAACAGTTTTGCTGTTTAGAGGAGCTATAAAACTGACTTTCCTTTGAGCTAGTTGAGAATCAGGAGAATTACATTTGTGGGTTCGATTAAACTCTCAAAATGGCTAGAAAAAGAGAGCTTTCATGTGAAACTCGACAGTCTATTCTTGTTCTTAGAAATGAAGGCTATTCCATGCGAGAAATTTCCAAGAAACTGAAGATTTCCTACAACGGTGTGTACTACTCCCTTCAGAGGATAGCACACACAGGCTCTAACCAGAGTAGAAAGAGAAGTGGGAGGCTCCGCTGCACAACTGAGCAACAAGACAAGTACATTAGAGTCTCTAGTTTGAGAAATAGACGCCTCACAGGTCCTCAACTGGCAGCTTCATTAAATAGTACCCGCAAAACGCCAGTGTCAACGTCTACAGTGAAGAGGCGACTCCGGGATGCTGGCCTTCAGGGCAGAGTGGCAAAGAAAAAGCCATATCTGAGACTGGCTAATAAAAGGAAAAGATTAATATGGGCAAAAGCACACAGACATTGGACAGAGGAAGATTGGAAAAAAGTGTTATGGACAGACGAATCGAAGTTTGAGGTGTTTGGATCACACAGAAGAACATTTGTGAGACGCAGAACAACTGAAAAGATGCTGGAAGAGTGCCTGACGCCATCTCTCAAGCATGGTGGACGTAATATCATGCTCTGGGGTTGCTTTGGTGCTGGTAAAGTGGAAGATTTGTACGAGGTAAAAGGGATTTTGAATAAGGAAGGCTATCACACCATTTTGCAACGCCATGCCATACCCCGTGGACAGCGCTTGATTGGAGCCAATTTCATCCTACAACAGGACAATGACCCAAAGCACACCTCCAATTTATGAAAGAACTATTTAGGGAAGAAGTAGGCAGCTGGTATTCTATCTGTAATGGAGTGGCCAGATATAGAATGCCAAAGGTCTGCAATGTTGTAATAGCTGCAAATGGAGCATTCTTTGACGAAAGCAAAGTTTGAAGGAGAAAATTATTATTTCAAATAAAAATCATTATTTCTAACCTTGTCAATGTCTTGACTATATTTTCTAGTCATTTTGCAACTCATTTGATAAATATAAGTGTGACTTTTCATGGAGAACACAAAATTGTCTGGGTGACCCCAAACTTTTGAACGGTAGTGTAAATACAGCCCTAGAACCAAGCTCAGTACATAAATACATCTCCAGAACCAAGCTCAGTATATAAATACAGCACCATAACCAAGCTCAGTACTTAAATACAACACCAGAACCATGCTCCGTAAATATATACTGCACCAGAACCAAGCTCAGTACATAAATACAGCAACAGAACCAAGTTAAGTACATATATACAGCACCAGAACAAAGCTCAGTACATATACAGCAAAAGCACAAATACGTCTTAATTTAGTGCAACCCCTGCCGAAAAGGTTTGTACGGCGAAAAACTATAGCTCCCAGCATGACCCGAACTATGGTAAGGATATGCCGGGAGATGCTGTTTCACAAAAAATAAAAATCATACAACCCATCATCTCGCTGCAGATCATACAGTGACTACAGTACTGATTAGAGGTAGATTAGACATTTACATTAAGTGACTCACTGGTGATGACTCAGATTCTAGTTATTTTTCTTCTCCATCCGGTCCAGACCTCTATGATCAGTGGCGTAACTATAGGGGTCGCAGCGGTCGCAATTGCGACCGGGACCCGACGTAAGAGGGGCCCGTGGCCCCCCCAGCAACACATCAATGGAAAGTTACTATAGTAACTGGGGCCTATATAATAAACTACACTTGCCCCCGTTACTATAGTAACTGCAGAGGCGTATGTAAAGGTTCTGCCAGGCACAGCTTCTGTGTCAACGCCCATAGGTAATCAGTCTGCACCTGCTTCTATGTCTGTGAGACTGACTCCATCTTCCACCACTCAGGATGGCAGGCTTAGGAGTGGGAGAGCCTATCACAGCCTGGCCAGACGGAGCTAGCTCCCGCCCTCTGTCTATTTATACCTGCCTTTCCTGTTCCACCTTGCTTGTGATTCTTCTCATTTGGTTTCCTGGCCCTGCTTCAGCTTCTGAACTATTTGACCCTGCTTCATATTGACCCTGGCTTACTGACTACTCTCCTGCTCTGCGTTTGGTACCTCGTACACTCCTGGTTTGACTCGGCTTGTTCACTACTCTCCTGCTCTGCGTTTGGTACCTCGTACACTCCTGGTTTGACTCGGCTCGTTCACCACTCTTGTTGCTCACGGTGTTGCCGTGGGCAACTGCCCCATTTCCCTTTGCTTCTGTGTCCCTCGTCTGTTTGTCTTTCGTGCACTTATTGAGCATAGGGACCGTCGCCCAGTTGTACCCCGTCGCCTAGGGCGGGTCGTTGCAAGTAGGCAGGGACTGAGTGGCGGGTAGATTAGGGCTCACTTGTCTGTTTCCCTACCCCCATCATTACATAATCACAAGCCCATATACCTAGTCTACCCTGGTCCCTCACACTACTATGGACCCCATTGAGACCCTGGCTCAGCAAATGCAGGGTCTCTCCCTACAGGTCCAGGCCCTGGCTTAGAGGGTCAACCAGCCTGATGCTACCATGGTAGTGCCCCTCACCTCACCTCTTGAACCCCACCTCAAGTTGCCTGACCGGTTCTCAGGGGACCGGAAGACTTTTCTCTCCTTTCGGGAGAGTTGTAGGCTCTATTTTTGCTTAAAGCCCCACTCCTCAGGTTCTGAGAGCCAGCGGGTGGGTATAATTATGTCCCGGCTCCAGGAAGGGCCCCAAGAATGGGCCTTCTCCTTGGCTGCTGACGCCCCTGAACTTTCCTCCGTTGATCGTTTCTTTTCTGCTCTCGGACTCATTTATGACGAG
Organism: Rhinoderma darwinii; assembly: GCF_050947455.1. Classification (NCBI taxonomy): domain Eukaryota; kingdom Metazoa; phylum Chordata; class Amphibia; order Anura; family Rhinodermatidae; genus Rhinoderma; species Rhinoderma darwinii. Next base: position 214,455,784 of record NC_134690.1, on the reverse strand, counting down.
ACTGACAGGACTGCCTTTGCCGAGAGTCAGCTGGTGACCTTACGTCAGGGTAAGAGACCTGTTGAGGAGTATTGCTCTGACTTTAGGAAGTGGTGCGTAGCTTCTCGGCGGAATGACCCTGCCTTAAGGTGCCAGTTTAGGTTGGGACTGTCGAACACCCTGAAAGACCTGCTAGTTAGCTATCCCTCTTCTGACTCCCTAGTTCAGGTTATGGCTTTAGCGGTACGACTTGACCGACGTCTAAGGGAATGACAACGTGAACGTTTATGTGTTTTCTCCTCTGACTCCCCCATGATGCCTCCCGAGATTCCGTTGCTTCGTTCTTCCACGGAAGACTCGGAGGTACCTATGCAACTCAGGGCCTCCGTGTCCCCCCAACAACGTAGAGAGTTCTGCAGGAAGAATGGTCTCTGCTTCTATTGTGGGGATGACAAGCATCAAGTGAACACCTGTCCTAGGCGTAAGAATAAGCAGCTGGAAAACTTCCGCGCCTAAGTGATCATCGGGGAGGTCACTTGGGCGCACAGGTATTTCCCGTAAATATGAAACGTAATAAAATCTTGCTTCCCTTTCAGGTCTCTTTTGGTGGTAGGTCTGCTACCGGCAGTGCCTTCGTGGATTCAGGGTCGTCTGCTAATATCATGTCTGTGGAATTTGCTGTCTCTAGCTATGCCTTTGATTGATTTGCCTAAACCTGTCCCGGTATTGGGTATCGACTCCACTCCTCTTGCTAATGATTATTTTACACAGCATACCCCTGTTTTTGAACTCCTTGATGGCTCCATGCATTTGGAGCAGTGCTCTGTACTGTTGATGCAGGGATTATCGTCCAATTTGGTTTTAGGCCTTCCCTGGTTGCAGTTGCATAATCCCACGTTTGACTGGAATACTGGGGATCTTACCAAATGGGGTAATGAATGCTTGACGTCATGATTTTCTGTTAATTCTATTTCTCCTCCTGAGAATGTTAACACGCTACCTGAGTTTGTTCAGGACTTCGCTGATGTTTTCTCTAAGGAGGCCTCCGAAGTGTTACCTCCTCATAGAGAATACGATTGCGCTATCGATTTGGTACCAGGAGCTAAGCTCCCTAAGGGTAGGATATTTAATCTCTCTTGTCCCGAACGTAAAGCCATGAGAGAGTATATCCAGGAATACCTGGCCAAGGGTTACATTCGCCCCTCTACTTCTCCGGTAGGTGCTGGCTTCTTCTTCGTAGGGAAGAAGGATGGTGGTCTTAGGCCATCGCTAAGCCTCTTACGGACCTCACTCGCAAGGGTGCTGATCTCCTCCACTGGCCTCCTAAAGCTGTCCAGGCTTTTGAGGCCCTTAAGAAGTGCTTTATCTCGGCCCCGGTGTTGGTTCAGCCCAAGCAAATGGAGCCATTTATCGTGGAGGTTGACGCCTCCGAGGTGGGAGTGGGGGCCGTCTTGTCCCAGGGTACCAGGTCCCTCACCCATCTCCGTCCCTGTGCCTACTTCTCCAGGAAGTTTTCGCCCACTGAGAGTAACTATGATATTGGTAACCGCAAACTCTTAGCCATTAAATGGGCATTTGAAGAGTGGCGCCACTTCCTGGAGGGGGCTAGGCACCAGGTAACGGTCCTTACCGACCACAAGAATCTGGTTTTCCTAGAATCGGCCCGGAGGCTAAACCCGAGACAAGCTCGATGGGCGTTATTTTTTACCAGATTCAATTTTTTGGTTACCTATAGGGCTGGGTCTAAAAATATTAAGGCTGATGCACTGTCGCGTAGCTTCATTGCCAGCCCTCCTTCGGAGGAAGATCCTGCATGTATTTTGCCTCCAGGTATAATCATTTCCTCTATTGATTCTGATTTAGTCTCCGAAATTGCTGCTGATCAAAGTTCAGCTCCCGGGAACCTTCCTGAGAACAAGCTGTTTGTTCCCCGGCAATTCCGGCTAAGGGTACTTAGGGAAAATCATGACTCCGCACTATCTGGTCATCCAGGCATCCTGGGGACCAAGCACCTCATTGCCAGAAACTATTGGTGGCCTGGGTTGCCTAAAGACGTTAAGGCCTACGTCGCCGCTTGTGAGGTTTGTGCTAGGTCCAGACTCCCAGGTCCCGACCAGCGGGCGTACTATGTTCTTTGCCCATTCCCCAGAGACCTTGGACCCATATCTCCATGGATTTTATCACCGATTTGCCTCCATCTCAAGGCAAGTCGGTGGTGTGGGTTGTACTAGACCGCTTCAGTAAGATGTGCCACTTTGTGCCCCCCAAAAAACTACCCAATACTAAGACGTTAGCTACCTTATTTGTCAAACACATCCTGCGTCTCCATGGGGTCCATGTCATATTGTTTCTGACAGAGGGGTACAATTTGTTTCTTTGTTTTGGAGAGCCTTCTGTAAAAAGTTGGAGATTGATCTGTCCTTCTCCTCTGCCTTCCATCCTGAAACTAATGGCCAAACCGAGAGGACTAATCAGTCTCTAGAACAATATTTAAGGTGTTTTATCTCTGACTGTCAATATGATTGGGTCTCATTCATTCCCCTCGCCGAATTTTCCCTTAATAACCCGGTCAGTAACTCGTCAGGGGTCTCCCCCTTTTTCTGTAATTTTGTGTTTAATCCACGGTTCTCCTCCGTTTCACCTGGTAGTTCCAACAATCCCGAGGTAGAGGTCGTTCATCGGGAACTGTGCACAGTCTGGGCCCAGGTTCAGAAGAACCTAGAGGCGTCCCAGAGCATACAAAAAACTCAGGCAGATAGAAGTCGTTCTGCTAACACCTTGTTTATGGTCGGGGATCTGGTTTGGCTATCGTCTAAGAACTTGCGCCTTAAAGTCCCGTCCAAGAAGTTTGCTCCTCTGTTTATAGGGCCGTACAAGGTAATTGAAGTCCTCAATCCTGTCTCCTTCCGATTGGAGTTGCCCCCATCTTTTCGAGTACACGACGTGTTTCATGCCTCCCTCCTTAAACGCTGCTCCCCATCCTTGGCTCCCTCGAGGAAACATCCAGTCCCCGTTCTCACCCCTGAGGGGGTAGAATTCGAGGTGGCCAAGATTGTGGACAGCAAGATGGTCCAAGGCTCCCTCCAGTACCTGGTCCATTGGAGAGGATACGGGCCTGAGGAGAGGACTTGGGTACCCGCCCGGGATGTTCACGCTGGGGTATTGGTCAAGAGGTTCCACCTTCGTTTCCCCAATAAACCAGGTCCATCTAGAAAGGGTCCGGTGGCCCCTCATAAAAGGGGGGGGGTACTGTTAAGGATCTGCCAGGCACAGCTTCTGTATCCACGCCCATAGGTAATCAGTCTGCACCTGCTTCTATGTCTGTGAGACTGACTCCATCTTCCACCACTCAGGATGGCAGGCTTAGGAGTGGGAGAGCCTATCACAGCCTGGCCAGACGGAGCTAGCTCCCGCCCTCTGTCTATTTATACCTGCCTTTCCTGTTCCTCCTTGCTTGTGATTTCTTCTCTGTTGGTTTCCTGGCCCTGCTGCAGCTTCTTGAACTACTTGTCCCTGCTGCGTATTGACCCTGGCTTACTGACTACTCTTCTGCTCTGCGTTTGGTACCTCGTACACTCCTGGTTTGACTCGGCTTGTTCACTACTCTCCTGCTCTGCGTTTGGCACCTCGTACTCTCCTGGTTTGACTCAGCTCGTTTACTTCTCTTGTTGCTCACGGTGTTGCCGTGGGCAACTGCCCCGTTTCCCTTAGGTTCTGTGTTCCCTTGTCTGTTTGTCTGTCGTGCACTTACTGAGTGTAGGGACCGTCGCCCAGTTGTACCCCGTCGCCTAGGGCGGGTCGTTGCAAGTAGGCAGGGACTGAGTGGCGGGTAGATTAGGGCTCACTTGTCTGTTTCCCTATCCCTGTCATTACAGGTGGGCTATCTACAGGGGGACCATATCTACAGGGGGACCATATCTACAGGGGGACCATATCTACAGGGCTGGGCTATACACAGGGGTGGGCTATATCTACAGGGGTGGGCTATATCTACAGGGGTGGGCTATATCTACAGGGGGGCTATATCTACAGGGGTGGGCTATATATACAGGGGGGCTATATCTACAGGGGTGGGCTATATCTACAGGGGTGGGCTATATCTACAGGGGGGCTATATCTACAGGAGTGGCCTATATCTACAGGGGGGCTATATCTACAGGGCTGGGCTATATCTACAGGGGTGGGCTATATCTACAGGGGTGGACTATATCTACAGGGGTGGGCTATATCTACAGGGCTGGGCTATATACAGGGGTGGGCTATATACAGGGGTGGGCTATATCTACAGGGGGGGCTATATCTACAGGGGTGGGCTATAGTTACAGGGGTGGGCTATATCTACAGGGGTGGGCTATATACAGGGGTGGGCTATATCTACAGGGGTTGACTATATCTACAGGGGTGGGCTATATCTACAGGGGGCTATATACTATATAGCCCCCCTGTAGCTATAGCCCACCCCTGTATATGGTGCTCCATAGATAGCCCACCCCAGTATATAGCCCCCCTGTAAATATAGTCCCCCTGTATATAGACCAACCCCTGTAGATATAGTCCACCTGTATATAGCCCACCCCCTGTAGATATGGCCCCCCTGTAGATAGCCCACCCCAGTATATAGCCCCCCTGTAGATATAGTCCCCCTGTATATAGCCCACCCCCTGTAGATATAGTCCACTTGTATATAGCCCACCCCCTGTAGATATGGTCCCCCTGTAGATAGCCCACCCCAGTATATAGCCCCCTTGTAGATATAGTCCACCTGTATATAGACCACCCCCTGTAGATATGGTCCCCCTGTAGATAGCCCACCCCAGTATATAGTCCCCCTGTATATAGCCCACCCCCTATAGATATAGTCCCCCTGTAGATATAGTCGTCCCCCCGCAGATACAGACACACACTTCTATTACAGTTAAAAAAAAATATATATATATTCAAACTCACCTTATTCCCGCTCCCACGCCGTCCGGCAGCCATGGAGACCTGCACTCTTCTGCGCAGGTCTCCAGGGGGTTGAACACAGCATCTATGAATGGCGCTGATTGGCTGGGCAGGATGACTTTGCCTGTCAGTCAGTCAGCGTCTTTCATCGACGGAAGCTTCACTGGTACAAAAGGTACCAGTTGCTTCATTCGTGGAAAGGCGCTGAATGGCCGGACACGGAACGTGCCCGGTCATTCATTGCTTCTAATTGTACCTGTGTCCTTGCGACAGAGGTATAATTATAGTGCAGGAGGAGGTGGCGCTGGTGCCCCCCTCGAAGCTGTGCCTGGGGCACATGCCCCGCCTGCCCCCCCCAGCAACGCCCCTGGTAACTGATAGTACTTACATTCTTCCTTCCAGAGCGTAGCGGCGGTCCTGACGTCACAGAGCTGTGCGCAGTGCATGACGTCACAACGCTATGTGCTGCACACAACATCCCGACCCTGGATGGAGTCATTACCTCCGCTGCGGCTGAAGAGGAGGGTAAGATTAATATTACTGTCTGTATGTTAATATTACTGTCTGAAGCTGATGGGTCGGGGTCTGACTCCCGGGACACCCGCCAAACACCTGTTTTGAAGGGGGTGCATAGCCCATATTAGTGCTGCTTCCCCTTCATTCTGGTCTCTTTCTCACACTGAATCACCGACATGGAGGTGTCAGCGATTCACAGTGTGAGCAAGTATGGGAAATGAAGGGGAAACAGCGCTCGTATGAGCTATGTACCCCCTTCAAAACAGCTGATTGGCGGGGGTACCGGGAGTCGGACCCTGACCCATCAGCTACTGATGGCCTATCCTGAGGATAGGCTATCAAAGGTTAGGGACTGGGCAACCCATTTTAATCCTACCATGTGGTAGGCTTAGATACAGGGCCCCAACAGACAGTAATCTTATACTGTATAAGATTACGGTCTTCTGGACCCTGTATCTAAGCCTACCTTAGGCTTAGATACAGGGTCCAGCAAACAGTATCACACATGCACTTGGGCCCTGCATCTAAGCCTACCATATGTTTTAGACTGTGTTCACATCAGCGTTGCCTTTCCATTGAAGGGTTCCATCTGAGATTTCTGTTGGGGAACACCTCAACGGAACAGCCAACTGAAACCTCATCTTCCGTTTCCCTCACCACTGATCTCTATGGTGACGGAAAGATTGTTAAAGGTTTCCGTTTGTCAACGTTGTGACAGGGTTCCGTTGTTCTTGACACAACCAATAGCGCAGTCGACTGCACTATTGATTCCATCAAAACAACGGAACACTGTCACAACGGTGACAAATGGAAACTTTTAGCAATGTTTCTGTTACCATGGAGATAAATTGTGAGGAAACGGAAGCTGAGGTTTCAGTTTGCCTTTCCATTGAGGGGTTAATCGACGAAAACCTCAGACGGAAGGTCGGTAGTGATGTGAACAGGCCCTTGGAAAAGGCCAAACATAGTGACCTTTCCGACCCTGGTAATGCTAGGCTGCTGCTGCTATGTTGTATCTGGCTGGTTATGAAAAATGGGGGGAAGCCCACGTAATTAAAAGAAAACTAAATAGTAATAATTGGAAAGAACGATGTGGGGTTCCCCCATTTTTATAACCAGCCAGATACAACATAGCAGCAGCAGGCTAGCAGTACCAGGATGGGACCCATTTCTGCAGTTTGCCGCTCAGATGTCTTCAGCATCTCACTTTTAAAACATTTCTGCACCTATAAACCAAGATAAAATTCCCAACGCCTCTGATTATAATAGTACCATACACTGTGTCCCACACACACACAAACACACGCACACACACACACACACACACACACACACACACACACACCGTGCCCCCAGTAGATAGTGCCCCCATACACCCCCTGTAGATAGTGACCCCCATAGAGCCTCTGTTGATAGTGCCCTACATAAAAGCCCCTGTAGATAGTGCCCCACATACAGCCCCCAGCGGTGCAGGGCAATAGTGCAAACCGCTGAGCCACCGTGCTGCCCTACATATAGCTCCCCCTATCGATAGTGCTCCACATATAGCCTACCTGTGTAGATAGTGCCTCACATATAGCTCCCCCTGTAAATAGTGTCCTACATATAGCTCCCCCTATAGATAGGGCTCCACATATTTCCCACCTCTGTAGATAGTGCCTCACATATAGCTCCTACTGTATATAGTGTCCCACATATAGCCCACCCCTCTAGGCAGTGCCCTACATATAACCCCCCTTTAGATAGTACCCCACAGGTAACCCACCCCTGTATATAGTGTCCCACATATAACCCACCCCTGTAGATAGTGCCCTACAAATAGCTCGCCCTATAGATAGTGCTGCACATATAGCCCACCCCTGTAGATAGTGACTCACATATAGCTCCTCTGTATATAGCGTCCCACATAAAGCCAACCCCTTTTGATAGTGCCCTACATATAGCTCCCTTTATAGATAGTTTTCCACATATAGCCCACCCCTGTAGATAATGCCTCACATATAGCTCCCCCTGTATATAGTGTCCCACAAAGGGATGCACGATGCATCTAAACTTCGATTCTGTTTCCATACCGTGCATCCCCAAACAGTTCGATACCGTTATTTCAGGTATTTCGATACTAAGCTGTGCGGCCGCACAGCTAAGTATAGTAATACATGAATGTATGAGAGCGGGGCTGCAGCTGTGTAATACAGCCATTGCCCCGCTTCGGAGTCCTGACAAGTGCACACCATCAGGATGATACGATGCGGCCAGCGCTGCACTAATGAGCGCCGGTACTGAAGACCGAACATGGCGGGCGCACTGCAAAACACCCCCATGTTCTGTCCACAGTGCCTGAACCACCGCTCATTAGTGTAGCGCCAGCTGCATCACCTCATGCTGACTGCGCGCGCACTAAATGTCAGGAACGGGGCGATGGCTGTATTACACAGCCGCAGCCACGCTCTCTAACGGCGGAGATCAGAGAAACCTCTTATCTTGCCGTTATTCCCCTGAATTCTGCAATCAAAGCTGACTGCAGCATTCAAAAGTAGATGAGAAGGGGGGATACCCCTTGGATCGCATCACAGGAATCCTTGTGACGCAATTGAGGGACATAGTATATATGGGCAGACAGCCCAGGTTCCATTGAAGGACCCCAGGGCTATCTTACCATATTTCCTGTTGTTAGGGCATGCGTAGGTATGTCCTAACAACTGCCTGTGTACTATACACAGGGTAAAGTACTGGCATAAAGATATATGCCAGTACATTAAAGTTTAAAAATAAAGTAAAAACATAAAAGTAATATTACATTTAAAAAAAATACACATACATTTTTTACAATAAACATTAAAATAAGTCTCAATACATAAAATATACACATATTCGGTATTGGCGCGGCCATAATAAGCTTCACAACAATTGTTTGCAGAATTTATGATGTGTACGCTGTAAAAAAATTAAATAAAAACAGCTTTCTTTCACTTATTGTGAGGCATGAGGTGTGATGAATTTAACCTCCATGTGCCTCACATTAATAGTAATTAACCCCATCATGTACCTTACACATTAACCCATTATGACTGAGAAACATGATGGGGTTAATTACTATTAATGTGAGGCACATTCAAAATTCATCACACCTCTCGCCTCACATCAGAAAATGGAAGAAAGTTTTTATTATTTTTTATTACTGTTGGCAAAGTATCGTTTTGGCATCGAAATCGCAATACTACACAAAGTATCGGTATCGAAGTCCAAATTCTGGTACGTGACATCCCTAGTCCCACATATAGCTCCCCCTGTAGATAGTGCTCCATATCCCCACATATAGACCCCCCCCTGTAGATAGAGCCCCCCTGTAGATAATGCCACTCACAGTTTTATTAGAAAAAAAAACTTTACATACTCACATAGTCCCATTACCGCGCCGTCTGGTGGCAATGCAGATCTGGGCTGAACGACGCAAGCAGCGCGATGACATTATTGCGTCGTTGAAAGGTGCTGATTAATTTAATTTTTCCCTGTCAATCAGCGTCATTATAAGGCGCTGAATGATTATTCAGCGCTTATGCATGTAAATGTAGCTGCTTCCTATAGACGCATGTACAATTAATGCAAGTGGAGGTGGCGGCTGCTGGTTTAAGTGGCACCGCCGCCCCCTCAGAGAGGCAGAAGGCCACCGCCTGAGGCAAGAAGCTCATCTTGCCTCAGGGACAGTGCGGCCCTGTACCTGGTGCCCTCCAGTTGCGCCCCACTGCCATGGATCCACTGCTTTAGGGTCCCCTCTGTGTTGTCCCAAAATGGTCACAGTGATTCACAGACTGAGTCTAAGACACTCCCTTTCTTCTTGGGTTGGCCAGAACTGCTCACGTGAGCAGCTCTGGCCAATCTGAGAATAAAGGGAGTGTCTTAGACTCTACCCCACGGCAAAGGGATAGAGGGAACCAGGTAATATAACTCCATATACCTTGTCATATTAAAATGTTGTCGCGGGACTGGAGGGTCACTTTAATTGATCCACTAACAAAGAACTATAGATAACCATATTTCCAGTTTCATTTTACTTTTTTTGTGTTTCTAAGGGCTCTTTAGTACTACTACTTCACTTTATATCACCTCAGCTCAAAGGAGCATTCATGTTTATTTAAATGGGTAGAGGGGAATAATCAGCTGCAAAACACCTCTGGAACAAATGAGCAAACTTTTTAAAACCCAATATGCCTGATCATTCTACTGTCAAGCTGCCACTTTAAGTTGTTGGCTAAATATGGTCATCTACGTATATGCTTCAATTACAGGTGGAGCAGGTAGAAGGCTTAGCATTGCTATAAATGAGTTTACTCTGTTCTGAGATTTAAATAACCGGTATGTAATGAACTTTAATCTATTACAGAGGAGAAATACTCTTTCTAAGGAAGCTGCTAACAATATTTGTAAGGTAGTGTGCTTAGACTTTTTTGATGCTTTATTTTATCGATTTAATAAAAGGATCTAAAACTAAGTCATATTGCTTGCATCATAAGGAAAACATCTCTCTTTCATTGTGTAGATGGATGCTTGAGATGAGAATCGATAAAATATATTTATGTAAATGTGATTGTTACTTGTAAGAACATGTCTTCTATTTACCAGTGATAGTGAAACACTGAATTTGTTTTGTTAGTTATTAGCAACAGGCTGGCAATTACACAAGAAGTTTTTAATAACTTCCGAAGTGCTAGCTGCTATGTTGATGTATATTTGTGCATGAAGGGTGAAGGAATTCAGGAAACATTTGAGTCTCTCTGCAAGATTTCAGTCTATCTTTTTTAATGATTAGAAAGTCATGCTTCTTCTGCACTGTTCTTTATGCCTCAACTCCTTAAAACCTGACATAAAGCTTAATAAGCTTTAGATAACATAATCTCCATATAATAGGATTTTTTGAAGCCAGTTGCTAAGTATATGAATTATTACAAGGAAAGAAAGCAAAATGTAATATCAAAGAGCTAACTTTAAAAGTTCAAACAGAGGGCAACACATACTTCTATCAACAAAATTATTTAATAGGAGAAAATCAACAGTTCACAAAGTTAAAGATGCTCAAATTAGGCTTCTTTCACATCTGCGTCATGACTCCGTTCATGGGTTCCGTCTGAGCTTTCCGTTAGGGGAACCGATGAACAGAATCCAAACTGAAACAAACGGAATCCATATGTTTCCATTTGCATCACCATTGATTTCAATGGTGACGGATTCGGTGCAAATGGATTCCGTTTGTCCCCGTTGTGTAAGTGCTCAGTCGTTTTGACGGAATCAATACTGTAGTCAACTGCGCTATTCATTCCGTCAAAACGTCAGAACCCTTATAAACGGGGACAAACGGAAACCATTTGCACCGGATCCGTCACCATTGAAATAAATGATGATGCTAACGGAAACCTATGGTTTCCATTTGTTTCCGTTTGGATTCCGTTCATGGGTTCCCCTGATGGAAAGCACCAGCGGAACCCATGAACGGAGTTCCGACGCAGATGTGAACGAAGCCTTAGAGGTGGTTTGCAATGTATTTAATATTTCTCTACAAGTATAGCGTTTTATTTTCATTGTCTATACTGTACATGTTTATATTTGGGGGAAGAAAAGCTTAAAATAGCAAAGGGACATTTGACATGTTTTATTTTTGCCTAGATATGCTGTAATGATATTTGTATATTGTGGATACTCAAAAATTTAAATAAAGGATGCAAATAATATTTTCAGCAAGGTCGTTTAGATAAGATTAGTGACCTCATTTATTTAGTTTTTCCTGCCTATTATACTAAAGCCCCATGCACATTTGCATATTTTCTATCTGGAATTACAGATCCATAATTGCGGATAAAATACTGACACATTCATTTCTATCGGCCACGGAAACTTTCCCGTATATTTACAGATGTGTGTCCAGGCCGTAGATATCTCCTTTTTTTGGCATTTACAGACCGTGCTTCTATACTTATTACTGTGAGCACAGTACGCAGATGCAGATTACACTCCATGGCCCATCCGCGTATGATCGTAAATGCAGCATGGACGTGTGCATGAGGCCTAAAGCAAATTAAGACTTTTCGGAATTTATGATTATCATGCAGCAATAAATGTAGATATTTTACATGACTAACTGTACTTAAGAAAGGTTGGAGAGATAACTGTTAGTTAATGAAGTCGGCTCAATTCCTAGAGGCAGGCTCCATTATTATTATGCTGAACATGGGGAGCAAAAAATTTGTCTCTATACAAATTACTAGTCAGACCACACATATAATATTGTGCACAGTTTATGCCATCTGTGTATAAGAAAGACATACATAAACTGGGGTGGGTGCAGAAGACGGTTGCCAAAGTAATTAAAGGAAATGTGTGGTTATTTAGTTTGGAAAAAGATGGCTCAAGCTCTATCTAAGTACTGTGTACAATATATACCAATGGATATTTGGTCTGTCTAATGAACTTTTTATACCCAGGACTGTAACTATAACAAGAGGGCATCCACTAGTGAAGGTTTCTATACCAACAATAAAGGGTTTCTTTACTGTAAGATCAGTGAAACTATGAAGCTCTTTGCCAGAAGAAGTTGTCATGGTTAATTCATTGAGTTTAAGAAGGGCCTGGTTGCTTTAATGATATGTACTAGATTGCTGAAGATTGGTTGTTGATCCATGGATTAATTCTAGTTTCCATATTTGGAGTCAGGAAGGAGTTTTTACAACTAAGACTATGCTCATATCTGCGTTGGGGCTCCGTTCCGACTTTCCGTTCAGAGCTTTCCGTCGGAATGGGGCTCTGACTGACCCAAACGGAAACCATAGGTTTTCGTTTCCATCACCATTGATTTCAATGGTGACGGATCCGGTGCCATTGGTTTCTGTTTCTGTCAATTGTGCAAGGGTTCCGTCATTTTGACTGAATACCATAGTCGATTTACCCTCGTCTGAATGAGCCCTAAGTGGCCAGTGTAAAAATTGCAAAGTTTTAGGATTTTTTTTACATAGAAAAAACATTTATAACAAAGGCCTTGAAAATATGACATAGCATAGAAAAACATATGCTTAACATAAAAAAATATTTAAACAATAGGTTATTTTCTGATGACACATTCCCTTTAACCCCTTAAGGACACGGCCAATTTTAGCCTTGAGGACAGAGCAATTTTTTTTACATTTACCTCTTTGCATCCCGACGCTCATAACGCTTTTATTTTTTGTACGACGTAGTTGTATGAGACTTTGTTTTTTGCGGGACGAGTTGTACTTTATGTACGTACCATTTTTTGGTACAAATACATTATCGTTTAATTTCTATAAATTTTTAATTAGATTAAAATGCAGAAAAAAAGCAGTTGCGCAGCAGTTTTAATATATTTTTTTTTACACCATACACCGATCATAATAAATAATGTTATTCATTTGTTGTACAGGTTGTGACGGTCGTGGCGATACCAAATATGTCTATATTATTTCATGTTTTGGGACTTATATTTTAAAAAGTTTATTTATTATAAAAAAAGTGTGTTTCTGTGTATTGTATTTACTTTTTATTTATTTATTTACCATTATTTTTTTTTTACATTCATTTAACTTTTTTTTTTAATCCCATAAAGGGATTTATCATTTTGATTTTGATTTTGTAACTGCACTGTACTGGCATAGATCTATATGCCAGTACATTAGCCTGTTACTGATTGTACACAGGCAGTTGTTAGGGCATACCTCAGTATGCCCTAACAACAGGAAATATGCTCAGACAGCCCTGGGGTCCTTCACTGGACCCTGGGCTGTCTGGCCATATGAGTTGTGGGCTTTGATCGCGTCACAGTTATTTTCTGTGACGCGATCAATGTGCAGTCCCCTCTCCTTGAACGCCGCGATCAGCTGTCATCGCGGCGTTCAAAGGGTTAACAGCGGAGAGAAGATGTTTCTCTCCTCTCCGCTGTCAGAGCGGGGCCGTGGCTGTGTATTACAGCCGTTGCCCCGCTCTCGATCGCACGCACAGACGCGCGCAGGGACGGCTGTCACACAGGACGAGTATGCTCGTCCTAATGCGCGAAGTGCTCGCCGCTCAGGACGAGCATACTCGTCCTGTGTCGGCAACCAGTTAAGTCCAAACAACAAGAAGCAGAAAAGACAACACCTGACATTGGTCATTGGATTTTATCTTTGCTTTTGTACCCTCTGACTGCTTAGGTCGTGGAACAATGTCATACATTCATAATTGGGGGCAGTGGCGGATTATCATATGGGCAGTTTGGGCGGCCGCCCAGGGCCCACAGCTCCCAGGGGGCCCATGGACGCCCAAACCGCACATCATTTGAAAAAAACACATTGCAGCACGCCAGCGCCGCTAATGGGGAGGAGGGGCAGGCTGAGAGGGAATAAGGCTGCACCGTCCGCCCTGCTGCCTCTCTGAGGAGGCGGCGGCGCAACTGAAACCAGCCGTCGCCACCCCCTCCTGCACTTGTTGTACCTGCGTCTATAGAACGCAGGTACAATTACATGCATTAGCACCGAATGGACGGTTATGTTCCGTGCCCGACCATTCAGCTCCTTACAATTACGCTGATTGGCAGGGAAGAATGAGTTGTCCCGCCAATCACCGCTTCCATTGTTGAAGGGCCCTGATTAATGGGGCATATCATTCTGCCATGCCAATCAGCGCCTTTCAACGGCGCAAGCGGCGTGATGGCGTCGCTCAGCCCCAGCAGACGGTGAGTATATAAATGTTGTTGTTTTCAACTAAAAGGTGTGGGTGGAATTATCTACAGGAGGGGGGGCTATATGTGGGGCACAATCCACAGGGCAAGCTTTATGTGGGACACAATCTACAGGGGGCTATATGTAGGACGCTATATGTAAAGCACCATTTACAGGTACTATACGTGGGGCACAATCTGCATGGGAGGCTTTATGTGGGACACAATCTACAGGGGGACTATATGTAGGTCACTATATACAGGGGGAGCTATATGTAGAGCGCTATCTTCTGGAAGCTATATGTAGAGCGCTATCAACAGGGGGCTATATGTGGGGCACAATCTACAGGGGAGGCTTTATGTGGGACACAATCTACAGGGGGACTATATGTAGCGCACTATATACAGGGTGTGCTATATGTAGAGCGCAATATACAGGGGGCTATATGTGGGCCACTATCTACAGGGGGCTCTATGGGGGCACTTTCTACAGAGAGCACTATGTGTGTGTGTGAGACACAGTGTATGGTGCTATTATAATCAGGGACACAGTGTATGGCGTTACTATAATTAGAGATGCAGTGTATGGTACTATTATATATAGGAACATATTGTGCAGCACCATGATAACTTTATCTTTGTTTATAGATTCAGAAATGTTTGAAAAGTGAAAAGCCCAAGAGATCTGAGCGGAAAACTGCAAAATGGGTCGTGGCCGGAAGAAGTCATAGAGGTCTGGACTGGATGGAGAAGAAAAGAGAAAAAAAAGAACTAGAATCTGAAATGAAGTCACCGGTAAGTCACTTAATGTAAATATTTATTCTGCCTCTAATCAGTACTGTAGTCACTGTATGATCTGCAGCGAGATGATGGGTGGTATGATATTTTTTTGGGGGAAACAGCCACTCCCAGCATATCCTTACCATTGTTTGGGCCTTGCTGGGAGCTGTAGTTTTTTCCATACAAACCTATACAGCAGGGGTTGCACTAAATTGAGCTATATTTGTGCTGGTGTTTTATTTATGTATTAAGCTTTGTTCTGAGGCTGTATTTATGTACTGAGTTGGTTCTGGGGCTGTATTTATGTACTGAGCTTGGTTCTGGGGCTGCATTTATGTACTGTGCTTGGTTCTGGGTTTCTATTTATGTACGGGACTTGGTTCTGGAGCTGTCTTTATGTACTGAGTTCGGTTCTGGCGTTGTATATATGTAGTGAGCTTTGTTCTAGTACTGTATATATTTACTGAGGTTGGTTCTTGTGATGTATATATGTGCTGAGCTTGGTTCTGGTGTTGTATTGATGTGCTGAGCTTGGTTCTGGTGCTGTATATATATATTGTGATTTGTTCTGGTTCTGTATATATGTACTGAGCTTGATTCTGGTGATGTATATATGTACTGAGCTTGGTTCTGGTGTTGTATTTGTGTGCTGAGTTTGGTTCTGGTACACTGTTTCCGTAAGTCCCATAGAACTGAATGGTAGTTACGGAAACAGCATAGCTCGCATGCTACGCTGCTTCCATATCTGCCATTGACTACTATGAGTTACGGAAAGTCCATGGTCAGGAAGTGGCCGAGAGGCAGCGATAGCAGAAAGAGGTAGAACAGGGTTTAGGGTGATGCGAGTCCCACCTCTGGGAGCTATCACTATGACATGTTAAAAGTTTAGTTTCACTTTAAAGAGAGGTGTTATAATTTTTTTTAATTATTATTATTTTTTTATTTTTCTTTAATAAAACAGTCTATCAGTGTGATTGGTGCAACTTTCTAAATACTTTTTATTTAAAATGATTTTTATTTTATGAGATACAGCTGCTTTATATCCTGAATACAGAGCAGCTGTATCTAGTGCTAAAACCTGTATCCGTCAGGTCAGTGGCACTGACGGGTACAGTGTCAGTGGGTTGGGGGGGTTGAATTGCATGTGAGGGGGAAGGAGGAGGCCCAAGTTGTGTCAACAGTCCAGGGCCCATGGTGCACTTAATCCGCCACTAATTAGGGGTGCGGGCCAATATGACAGAAACTTCAGCCATGAGGTTACGTGAGAGCACCCAAACACAATATAATCTTCTACTAAGATTTTACTCTAAGTAAGGTGGAATAGCTGTAAAAGGGTCTACAATACCATATGCACCATTTCTGATGTTTTTTTTTTAATACCTCCTAAATTTACAAAAAACATGTAACACCTTAGCGCATAATCATGCACATGCATGGCATGGAAAAGCAACCATTCACGCATTTCACGTGATTGTGATTGTGCGGGCACAGGAGCTGTGCCCACAGCATTAATGTGGAAGCCCGGCTGAGAATGACACCCGGGTACCCACTGCAACTGCTTGGATTGGAAAAACCTCCAATTCTGGGCAATTAACCCCTCAAATGCCACGGTCAATAGCGCCCACAGCATTTAAATGGTTTGACAGAGGGAGGATGCCACCTCTGTCACCAATTCGTGATCGTCGGGCGCCAACGGGTTGCCATGACAGTCAGGGGCCTGACAAAGGCCCCAGGCGTGCCCTGGCTATAAGCACATTAGGCCATGCTAGGGTCATGGCCTAATAGATTGCCTGTCAGTTTTACACTGACAGGCAGTAGTGCTTTGATATACTAAATGTATCAAAACATTATATCTGCGATCAAAAGATCGCATTGTGATGTTTCCTAGTGGGACTAAAAAAATAAAACAAAAACAGTTAAAAACTATGTACACATGTGTATCAGTGTGTTTGTTGCAACTTTCTAATTACTTTCTAATAAAAATAATGATTTTATTTTTTTGTTATTGATCACATCTAAGTTATGAACGTATATGTGATCGGTAACAGCTCAATCCTGCGTGTTATTTCCACTGACCAGACGGATTCAGGTTTCAGCGCTAGGTATAGCTGCTCTGTATACAGGATACAAAGCAGCTATATCTCAAAAAGAAGTATAAAAAAATACACATATCTGGTATTGTCGCAATTGTAACGACCCGAACAATAAATCAAACCACCAGGTGAATGCCTTACAAAAAAACCACATAAACTACGGCGAACTTCTTTTCCATTCCCACAAAATAATAAAATAAAAGTTAATCAATAAGACCCATGTACTCCAAAAGAGCACCAATGAAAATTAAATCTCATCCCGCAAAACACAAACCCACCTATGGCTAAAGAGACGGACAAATAAAAGTTACGGCTTTTGGAATCCGGGGATGCAAAAACAAATTATTTTTGTTTTAAAGTATTCAAATTGTGCAAAAGTAGTAAAACATTAAAAAAACCTATACATATTTAGCATTACCGCAATGGTACTGACCAATAGAATAAAGTTAACATGTTATTTACACAGCATAGTGAACACCGCAAATTTGAAACGCGAAAAAAAGGCTGGAATAGCTGGGGTTTTTTCAGTTCCCTCCAGAAAAAAATAACAAACGTTAACTAATACAATTTATGAACCGGAAAATTTTGCAATTAAAAAATACAACACGTCCCGCAAAAAACAAGCCATAAATGGTTATGTCGGCACAAAAAAAAAAGAGTTATGACTCTTGGAAGACGGGAAAAAACTAAAATAAATGCTTGGTCAATAAAGCCAAAATAAGCCTGGTCCTTAACCCCTTCCCGCCCAATCACGTACAGTTACGTGATTAAAGCTGATGTCTTACCACCTTTTCACGTAACTGTACGTGATGGAGATGAAGCTGGCTCAGGAGCTGAGCTAGCGACATCACCGCCGGGTGACAGCTGTATGTTACAGCTGTCACCCTGAGGTATCGGCCAGGACCGGAACTAGCATCCGATCCGGCCGATTAACCCCTCACATGCTGCGTTCAATGGAGATCGCAGCATGTGAGGAGTTTATAGCCACCGGCACCCCAGCAACGTGATCACTGGGTTGCCGGTGGCTGCAAAAGCGATCGGAGGGCTTATACTTACCTCCCGGTCCGCCAGTAACGGAATCCTCCTATGCCCCGTCATCGGCGGGGCCCAGGAAGCTTCCGGTACCATCGGCAAGATGGCGCCGGCTCAGCTTCCGGCTCAGAAGCTGAGCCGGCGTCATCAGCAGTGGGTGTCCGCTGTATGTTACAGCGGACACCCCGATCTATCGGCAGGAACCGGAGCTAGCTCCGATTCCTGGCATTAACCCCTTCGATGCAGCGATCCATTGTGATCGCTGCATCCTAGAGGTTTGTAGCAAATCGGCAGCTTTGCCACGCGATGGCAAGGCTGGCGACTGCTACTATGGCAACAGAAGCCCTAACAATGGACTCCTGTCTGCCATTACGTAAGCTGATTAGGCCCCGCCCAGAGGCGGAGCCTGATTGGCTTGCTGTCAGTGAACAACTGACAGTTCCAATACATTGCACTACATAGGTAGTGCAATGTATTAGAACATCAAACAAACAGTTGGACCTTCAAGTCCCCTAGTGGGACTAAAAAAAAGTGTAAAAAAAAAGTGTCAAAAAAGTAAAAATAAAAGTTGTAAAACATACAATAAAAGTTTCAAGTAATAAAATAAAACACAATCGCCCTTTTTCCCTTATCAAGTCATTTATTATTGAAAAAAATAATAAAGCCATACATATTTGGTATCGCTGCGACCGTAACGACCTTAACTATAAAAATATTATGTTATTTATCCAGCGCAGTGAACGCCGTAAAAAAAACAACTCAAAAACTCTGCCATAATTACTGTTTTTTTGGTCACCGTCTTCCAAAAATTGAACTAAAAAGTGAGAAAAAAGTTGCATGTATCCAAAAATGGTACATATAAAATCTATACCTCGTCTCACAAAAAACAAACCCTCACACAGCTCCATCGACGAAAAAATTTAAAAGTTGTGGCTTTCACATCGCGACAGAAGAAATACATTCTCTTTCCAAAAATAATTTTATTGTGCAAAAAGTTATAAAAAAGTTCTATAAATTTGGTATCGACGGAATCGTACTGACCCGCAGAATAAAGGTAACATGTAGTTTATAACGCATGGTGAACGCTGTATAAAAAAAAAAAAACTATGGCAGAATTGCTGGTTTTTTTGTCACCTTGCCTCCCAAAAAAAGGATAACAAGTGATCAAAAAGTTGCATGTACCCCAATATGGTACCAATAAAAGTTACAGCTCGTCCCGTAAAAAAAGAGCCCTCATACCACTACGTCTATGAAAAAATAAAATAAGTTAAGGCTCCAATAAGTCAGGAAAGAAAAATATCCAGTTGTGCCGGCCCGAGGGGAACATTAATTCTGTTTCAAAAGGCGATGTATCAAGGCACTAAAATTAGGGAACCAGGAAGGGTAGGGCCCAAACATATCTGCTGGAAGCGAGGGCGTCCGTATTATACCAGGACAACACTTTCCCGGCAAAATTCCCCAAACTGCAAAGGTGCAGAGTGTGGACCAAAAGGGGGATAAGGAAGGACACCAGTTATCAGTGCGACACCGGCCTGTGCAGAAAGGATCGATCACAGCTTAACACATATCTATGGATCATTTTATTTATTTTTTACCCCATTATTATACCACCTGACTATGCCCCTGATGTACTCTGCCGAGCTCACATATGCCCCACATTATAAACGGAAACAATAGTGATACTCCAAACAAAACTATTACCAAGCAAATTCCACGCTCCAAAAGCCAAATGGCGCTCCCACCCATCTGAGCCCTACAGCATGCCAAAACAGCTGTTTACGTCCACATATATGGCATCGCCATACCCGGGAGAACCCTTTTAACAATTTTTGAGGTGTGTGTCCCCAGTGGCACAAGCTGGGCACGACATATTTGACAATGAATTGGCATATCTAGGGAAAAATTTTAATTTGTACCTTCGGCAGCGCAATCATTTATGGAAAAGACACGTGGGGTGAAAATGCTCACTACACCCTTAATAAATGCCTTGAGGGGTGTAGTTTTCAAAATGGGGTCACTTCTCAGAGGTTCCTTTTATTTCACATCAAAGCCTCTGCAATTGTGAACCAATACTTTATATGTCGCCAAATTAGGCCTCAATTTTACATGGTACTCTTTCACTCCTGAGCCTTGTCGAATGTCCAGGCAAAAGATTAGGGCCACACGTAGGGTGCTTCTAAAACCGGGAAACATCGCATAAAAATTGAGAGCTGTCTTGTTATGGTGGCACAAGCCGGGCACCACATATTGGCGTATCTAAGGAAAAATTCCCATTTTCATTCTCCCACATCGTGTGCACACGAATTTCTGCAAAACACCTGTGGGGTTAACATGCTCACTACACCCCTAAGTGAATACCTTGAGGGTGTTGTTTCCAAAATGGGGTCACTTCTGGGGGGGATCCAATGTTTTGGTTCCACAGGGACTTTGCAAATGCAACATAGCGACCAGAAACCAAATGCAGCAAAATCTGTACACCAAAAGCAAATGGCGCTCCTTCCCTTCTGAGCCCTGCCGTGTGTCTAAAAAGCAGTTTATGACCACGTGTGGTGTATTGCCGTACTCCAGAGAAGTTGCTTTACAAATGTTGGGGTTCTTTTTTTCCTTTATTTGTTGAGAAAATTAAAAATTTTGAGCTAAAGCTACGTCTTATTGAAGAAAAAGGATTTTTTTTATTTTCACTGCCCAATTCTATTAAAATCTATGAAACACCTGTGGGGTCAAAATGCTCACTACACCCCTAGATGGATTCCTCAAGGGGTGTAATTTTCTCAATGGAGTCACTTTTTTGGCGTTTTCATTGTTTTGGTCCCTTCGGGCTTTGAAAATGCGACAGGGGCTCCGCAAACCATTCCTGCTAAATTTGAGCTCCAAAAGCCAAATGGCGCTCTCTTCCTTTTAAGCCCTGCCGTGGGTCCAAACAGCTGTTTATTACCACATGTGGGGTATTTTTTTACTCGGGAGAAATTGCTTTACAAATGTTGTGGTGCTTTTTCTCCTTTAGTCCTTGTGGAAATTAGAAAAAATTAGCTAAACCTATATTTTCTTTGAAAGAATGTAGATTTTCATTTTCATGGCCCATTTTCAATAATTTCTGCAAAAAACCTGTGTGGTCAAAATGCTCACTACACCCCTAGATGGATTCCTCAAGGGGTGTAGTTTTCTCAATGGAGTCACTTTTTTGGCGTTTTCACTGTTTTGGTCCCTTAGGGGCTTTGCAAATGCGACATGGCCTCCGCAAACCATTCCTGCTAAATTTGAGCTCCAAAAGCCAAATGGCGCTCTTTCCCTTCTAAGCCCTGCTGTGGGTCCAAACAGCCATTTATTACCACATGTGGGGTATTGTTTTACTCGGGAGAAATTGCTTTACAAATGTTGTGGTGCTTTTTCTCCTTTAGTCCTTGTGGAAATTAGAAAAAAATAGCTAAACCTACATTTTCTTTGAAAGAATGTAGATTTTCATTTTCATGGCCCATTTTCAATAATTTCTGCAAAAAACCTGTGGGGTCAAAATGCTCACAACACCCCTAGATGGATTTCTCAAGGGGTGTAGTTTTCTCAATGGAGTCACTTTTTTGGCGATTTCACTGTTTTGGTCCCTTAGGGGCTTTGCAAATGCGACATGGCCTCCGCAAACCATTCCTGCTAAATTTGAGCTCCAAAAGCCAAATGGCGCTCTTTCCCTTCTAAGCCCTGCCGTGGGTCCAAACAGCCATTTATTACCACATGTGGGGTATTGTTTTACTCGAGAGAAATTGCTTTACAAACGTTGTGGTGCTTTTTCTCCTTTAGTCCTTGTGGAAATTAGAAAAAATTAGCTAAACCTACATTTTCTTTGAAAGAATGTAGATTTTAATTTTCACGGCCTACTTCCAATAATTTCTGAAAAAAAACCTGCGGGGTCAAAATGCTCACTATACCCCTAGATAATTTCCTCAAGGGGTGTAGTTTCCCAAATGGGGTCACTTTTGGTGGATTTCCACTGTTTTGGCACCGAAAGAGCCCTTCAAACCTGACATGGTGCCTAAAATATTTTCTAATAAAAAGGAGGCCCAAAATCCACTAGGTGCTCCTTTGCTTCGGAGGTCGATGCTTCAGTCCATTACCACACTAGGGCCACATGTGGGATATTTCTAAAAACTGCAGAATCTGGGCAAAAAATATTGAGTTGCGTTTCTCTGGTAAAAACTTCTGTGTTACAGAAAAAATAGATTAAAAATGAATTTCTGCAAAATAAAAAATGAAATTTGAAAATTTCACCTCTACGTTGATTTAATTTCTGTGAAACATTTAAAGGGTTAAGAAACTTTCTAAATGCTGTTTTGAATACTTTGAGGGGTGAAGATTTTAAAATGGGGTGACTTTTTGGCGGTTTCTAATATATAAGGCCCTAAAAGCCACTTCACAACTGAACTGGTCCCTGTAAAAATAGCCTTTTGAAATTTTCTTGAAAATGTGAGAAATTGCTGCTAAAGTTCTAAGCCTTGTGATGTCATAGAAAAATGAAAGGACGTTCAAAAAACGATGCCAATCTAAAGTAGACATATGGGGGATGTTAATTAGCAAAAATTTTGTGTGGTATAACTGCCTGTCTTACAAGCAGATACATTTACATTTAGAAAAATGCTAATTTTTGCAATTTTTCACAAAATTTTGGTGTTTTTCACTGATAAATATTGAATTTATCAACCAAATTTTTCCACTATCATAAAGTTCAATGTCTCACGAGAAAACAATCTCTTTGATAGGTAAAAGCATTCCGGAGTTATTACCACATAAAGTGAAATATGTCAGATTTGAAAAAATGGGTCTGGTCCTGAAGGCCAAAATGAGCTTGGTCCTGAAGGGGTTAAAGGGTTAAATAAAAACTAAACTGACTAGTGCAAATATTTGAAACTGAAGCAAAACCAAAACTAGGTGTTAAATTACTGTGGAACCAAAAGGACAAGGCCACAAAAAGCAGCCGCCATGCGGCCAAATCACGGCCACGATGTGGCTAAAATACACTTTCTATCTGTCACACACAGATGTAGGCTGGTGACTGTCTCATGCAGCTGTATGTGTACTACCTTATTTAGTATAAAAGTTGAATGGACCATTGTACAAAACAAGCACATTTTTTACATTTTAGGCCCTCAAAACTCGTTTGAATTGTAAATTAGTTTTGTCACTCTGAAATGTCTGATATTGTCTGTACATGTTCCCTCTGAATTGTAAAGTGCTGCGGAATATGTTCAAGCTTTATAAATAAAGATTATTATTATCTATTTATTTATTTATTTTTTAAATTCTTTATTTTAAAGTTTTATTTGTCAGTTAAAAATAAAGTCCAAACCAGCAATGTGGTAAAGGTCAAGAAAAAAATATATTATTTAATAATATTGTATAAATAGCTTATTTTTTATACAAAACATCTAGCAACTAAGGCCTCATGCACACGACCGGATTGGTTTTGTGGTCCGCAAATCCACAGCTCCAAAACGGTCCATCGTACCGCAAAAACCCTTATTGTGCATCCGTGTGTCACGGATCCACAATTCACCAGTAGAGTTGAATCCACAATTACAGTCCACAATTGCGACCCCTGCACCGATCCGTGTAAAACACGGTCATATGCATGGGGCCATAGAAAAGAATGGGTCCGCAATTTATCCTCAAAAATGCGGATAAATTGCGGCCACATAAATACGGTCGTGTGCATTAAGCCTAAGGGATGGATTTAGTTATAAGAAATACTTCCTTCCTTTCTACCATCAGTTATTCCAGATTACAATTCATTTTAATTTATTGAGGATCCATTGTAGGGATTATCTGTAGTATTTATCTGTACGCTATTCAGTTCATATAAATTATGAAATTACCAGACTGATGACAGAATAGCATTGAGGCTAATAAAGTACGTAAACAAGATTGGGATAGAAATTTTTTAAGGGATTTTCCAGCCCCGTATTTAAAAGAAAAAATCACCGGGATATGTCATATAATCACCTTTCAAATCATTCTTTCCACACTGATGATTCCCTGGCCCCCCTCCGGTCTTTGTTTGAACAGCATGTGGTCTTGATAAACGCTGCAGCTAATAATTGACTACGGCAGTGACATGTCAGCTTCACTTACATTACTGCTGCAGTCAGTGCAATGGTGACACTTCTTTGCTGGTGCCGCCTAAACGAAGACTGGTGGGGGACCAGGAAACCATCGATGCAGTGATGGAATTAGAAGCTGAGTAAAATATATGTTATTCTATACCATAATGATCTAATTTGAAAAACAAATTCACGGTATGCTTCTGGAAAACCCATTTAGGGTACGAACACACTCAGTGTAAACACTGCGGATTTTCCGCAACAAATCTCGTCCACACACTGCGGAAAAATGCAGCCGAAAATACCACATATAAATCGACCTGCGGTGCGGTTTCTTCAACAGCAGCATGTCAATTAATGCTGCGGATTCGCAGCACTTCTGTTGCGTGTTTTCCCATTAAATTCAATGGGGTGCTTAAACACTCAACAAAGTGGTGTGTGTTGCGATATATGCAGCGAAATCACATCAATTCCGCTGCAACAAACGAAAGTAAGAAAAAAAATAATAATAAAGTTATACTTACCCAGAGTTCCCAGCTTCATCTCCAGTCCGGCCTCCCTGGATGACATTGCAGGCCATGTGACCGCTACAGTCAATCATAGGCTGCAGTGGTCACGTGGCCTGCAACATCATCCATGGAGGCCGGAGCGGATGTCAGAGTAGGGAGGGGGTAAGTATGTGAGATAATTTACACAGCGGAATTTACGACGAAAAAACGCTCCACAGTGTGGTGCGGGTTCTCGGACAGCATTCCCTGCGGTGTTCAGGGTGTATACGCTGCGCAGCTTCACGCAGTGTATCTGCCCTGAATACACCGTCTGTATTCCTACCCTTAATCTATAGACCTGTTGGACTATTAACCAAAATCTTTGACACCTGCAGTTTTTTAAAATAATGTACGTGTAGATATTTACTCATTTATTTCTGTATAAGGAATTTACTATTTTTAGGAGCAATGTAGTAGTATATAATATCTACATATCTATAAAGCATATAATATAATTATAGTAAATAAATAAATAGATTCAAACAGAATCAGTGCTATCAAATCTGAGGGCTGGGGTTTATTGGACTTGACATATTACATGTCTACATATTTTCTACAGTTTATTCCTGCTTCCCCATCTGTCCTATGTGCAGGACATCACCGCAAGCCACTAATGCCCAGAGCTGTTTTCAATTAAATCACTTTATGACTTCGGAGTTGTTTACTGTTGTGTGAAATTAAGTGATAAATGTGTGTCAAACAGGAAAATGTGACATTTTCTATTAAAAATATGAAGAAATGTTTGCATGAGATGTTATTTATCTCTCTGAAGACCATTTCATTTTTCTAGGTGACAATCAGTATCAAAGGAGACACACAATTAAACTTTATAAGGAGACTTCTTCCCTAACAGACTAGTTCTCTTGTGTTTGTTGCAACAAGTTTACATCAAGGCCGTGTCAAAACATTACTTCTGTCTTATTCTAGCCAATAATCTAGAGCGCTGTAATTGGTTTCTTTGAGCATTCATCTGGCATAGCATCAGCAAATGAGTTTGTGTATACAATTGATTTAACACCATCGAAATATTTATATAAATCAATGACAAAGTAAGTTGTGTCAATAATTTAAATAGAAGAACTACATGTTTTGCATTAATTTGGGAATACCTACACAATTGTAAGAATGGATGTATTTATTTTACTAATTGAACTACTGTATTATTTAGTGTTTCTCCACCCTGCATTTTATTGTATGAATTTTCAATGATCCAGATGAATACGATCTCTCTTGTTAAAGGCTCATTAATGTAATAAATCGCATCATCATGCAATAATATTACACAAGAGACTTAAAGTATGTTCGATTATGAAAACGGTGCACATATTTTAATTATACAGCTTAGACTGGAGGCCTTCTTCATGTTCTGGAAAGACAAATCTTCAAAGCAATGGTAAACTTTCAGTGAACCTGAAATGCTGAAATTATCATCAGCCCCCAGGATCTGAATGCAAAACTTTGCTTCCTCTGAATCAAAGAGAATATATGATGTGTAGTCTATGGTAAAAATGCTGAAGTTTAAGACAAAACATAAAATATTTAATGTGATAAATAATTTTGCATTGACTGGTATTACTTTCACTTCAAAGACCTCTACTGACTTCAGTCATCGTTACATCTAAACTATTTGTAGTCATGTTTATGGTAAATGAACAGTGAGAGGTAAAAAAAAAAAAAAGACATTCTTTAAATATAACTGATAAGCAATTACTGTAGCCATATTTTAAGCAAATGTCATATTTAAAAATATTTTGTACAATGAAATAAATGACAATTATAGGGCATTTACGCAATGAAATGTTTGCACAGAATACTGTTGAATGAACAGTACAAACTGTAGGTAAAACAATGTAAAGAACTTTAACAATGTATTTCTACAGAGAGAATCATAGCTGTATTGGATATAGGGATATATGAATTCACTACTTTAGCATGGTCCTCAATGTCAAGAATAATCTAATTATCTCATTTATAAAATGCTCAGGCAGAGAATAATCATGTATGTATAGTAGTTGGTGCAACATCCAAAAGACATAAAAGGGGTTGTTGAGTCCCAAAAAATTTATGACCTATCCACAGGATAAGCCATCAATATGTCATTTATTGGGGTCCGACTCCCGCCACCCCCGCCAATAAGCTCTTTACAAGCTCTTTTTAGTAGAGGCAGAGTGAAGACAGCCCTGGGGGCCTTCATTAGGCCCCTGGGCTGCAATGACAACCATCACCTCCCCTGATCTCGTTGCGGGGGGGGGGGGGTGATAAGCTGTCGGAGAGGGCCTCTTGTCAACACCTCAGATGCTGAGGTCACGATAGACCACAGCATTTGAGGGGTTAAATAGCCAAGATCAGCGCGATAGCTGATCCTGGCTGCTAGTCCTGGGTGTTCGCTGTGAAATACAGCCAACACCCGCAGCATATGGGGCAAGCTCAGCATGTGAGCGCCCTTCAAACATCACCCCCGCACCCGAACGTAATAGCAGGTCTGGGTGCACGAAGGGGTAATTATGCTTCATAACTGCATACGTGAGAAGTTAACCAACTTTCTAATATGCTTTGGGGGAATTAATTAGGACTGTTTTTTTTTTACGCCAGTGTTAATCTAAAGAAAGTTGTAGTGAAATGCGTGTATATTATTAAGAGGCGCACAAGTCTTAATAAATTAGGCGCATCACTGGCCATCCGTGCGCCAGTCTCGAAACGACATCAGCTATGAGCTGGAGTAGACTTGTGCCATAATTTATGCCAGTTTATGGTGTAAATTATGATAAATGTATCATCCTGCAGATCGCCCAGCTCTTCTGCTAAACTCCACCCACTCATTAGAAAATGTCGTGGGTGGTGGAAACGGAACAAAAGTCGCAGTTTTTAAAGCAAATTTAAACTTTTGTGCCATTTTCAACTTTTCTATGCGAGAAAACTGGCGTAGAAAAGTTAATAAATTCCCCCGATGTGATTCAATTCCTTACTATTTTCAAGATATTTGTTTGCTCTCAGTGACAGAGAAACTCTTGTTTACATTCAGCGGCTGCAAACTTGTAAACGACTAGTTTTGCTCTCAGCTGAATGGTGGATACAATTGCATCCAGTCTGACTCTAGGCTAATACATTGTAGCAAACTAGCATAGATATTCGTGCAGCTTCCACTTATATATTTAGCGCCTTTTTTGCCATATCACGTCAAAACACAGTTTTGACAAAGCATTGAGGTGACCATACATATATTTTTATTTTATTTTATTTTAGTCCATTCGGGGGGAGGGATTGAAATGCAGTCGTGTT
Organism: Rhinoderma darwinii; assembly: GCF_050947455.1. Classification (NCBI taxonomy): domain Eukaryota; kingdom Metazoa; phylum Chordata; class Amphibia; order Anura; family Rhinodermatidae; genus Rhinoderma; species Rhinoderma darwinii. Next base: position 214,427,829 of record NC_134690.1, on the reverse strand, counting down.
GTCACTACCTGTGTTTGCGATTGTTACGCCACAATTGTGGTGCACGACCAGCCAAATTATGTCGCAATTTTTTTAAAAGGCGTTCACCTTTTAATAATTTGTGGGATACTATATACAGGGGTGGGCTATGTGGTGGCACTATCTACAGGGGGCTCTATGGGGGGCACTATCTACAGGGGGCTCTATGGCAGGCACTATCTACAGGGGTCACAGTGTTTGTGTGTGGGACACGGTGTATGGTGCTATTATAATTAGAGGAGCAGTGTATGGCGCTATTATATTTAGGGGCGTAGTGTGTGGTATAATGAGAATTTTTTCTTTATTTATAGGTGTAGAAATGTTGGAAAAGTGAGAAGCTGAAGACATCTGAGCGGCAAACTGCAGAAATGGTCTGTGACCGGGAGAAGTCATCATAGAGGTCTGGACCGGATGGAGAAAAAGAACTAGAATCTGAGACGTCACCAGTGAGTCACTTAATGTAAATGTTTATTCAGCCTCTAATCAGTACTATAGTCACTATATGATCTGCAGCGAGATGATCGGTGGTATGATTATGATATGATTTATTTTTTGTGAAACAGCATCTGCCATTGTTGGGAGCTGTAGTTTAACGCCGTACAAACCTATATGGCAGGGCTTGCACTAAATTGAGCGGTATTTGTGCTGGTGTTGTATTTATGCACTGAGCTTGGTTCTGGTGCTGTATATATGTACTGAGCTTGTTTCTGGTGTTGTGTATAGAACTATATTGCTTCTAAAATGTACAAATGTTTTTATGCTCAAATTACATAAAAAGAAATGTGGAAAAGAGAGGACATGTCATTGATTGGTAGAGAAAACAAACACGGCGAGGGGGAAGGAGATATTGGGAAAGAGGTTGGGGGGGGCGCCAAACTGAATCTTTGCCCCGAGTGCTGGAGAACCTAGCTACACCTCTGCTTCAAAGCATATCACACATCCAAAGATTGGTTGATTTTATTATTGATTTACCTCATACAACCTTTTTATGCCCTAATGTACTTCGCACAGCTTACATATGCACCCGCATTATAAACTGAAATACCAGTAATACCTCAAATAAAACTCCTACCAAGAAAATCTGCACAAAAATATCTGAATGGAGGTCCTTTTGAGTCTGGCATTGTACCCAAACAGCAGTTTATGACCAGATATGGGGTATTACTGTACTAGTAAGAATCCACTTAACCAATTATGGGGTGTGTCCAGTTGCACAAACTGGGCACAACATATTGGGCACTGAAACGGCATACCAAAAATGGCATACCACAATCCACAAGGTGCTTCTTCATGTCTGAGGACTGTGTTTGAGTCAAGTAGCACACTAAGGCCACATATGGGATATTTCTGAAATCTGCTGAATCCAGGTAATACATATTACGTTTTGCTTCTCTAGTAACACCTGCTGTGTTATAGAAATAATGGATTAAACGTGTATATTTGCAACAACAAAAAAAAGAGATTTGAATTTTTTTCCTTTGCTTTAGTAACAATAGTATTTTCTTTACAGTCACATTTTGGACATAACAATATATTAATATAAGTAAAAGAGCCTGTTGTCAAATAACATTCACTGTTTTTGTCTTGCTCTAGACTTCTAGTGTATACTTTTTTCGCATATTCACTGTATTTACCCATTTTACCAGTCTCATGACGTACATTGGCTGCTTTAGAGAATGTGCATTGGTTTCCCACAACTGCATCAGACAAAAGCATCGCTACAGAGAAATAAAATTTTAGAACAATTTCAAACTCTGTATTTTGTAGATAAAAGACATTTGTTATCTCTTTCTTTCTCTAAGCCAGGATTGGTTGGAAGTTTGGTGCAGGGGACTGGTTGCTGGAGTGGGGAGAGAAGGAATGTTCCCACTCCACTAAGACTGTTCAGGGTTTGAGCTGTATAAAGAGACTCGATAGGTGCCAACTGTAATGGCTCTTTAAGAAAGGTATGATATACTCACAGAGGGCTTCCAGTCTGGGGGTGTGCAGTTGATGCTAGCCTGTGGGAGCTGTACTGATAGTGTGGACACAAGTATAGACATTGTTTATTGCTTTTTTTTTTTTTTTGAGGTGCTAGTAACAAGGGCTTCATCATGGCAGCTAGACAAGTGGTTGTCTAGGTAATGTAAAAAAAAGACAATTACCTTGCACAACTTGAGTGTGACCCAACAAAGGAGGGCAAGGGGCACTTCTAGACCTAATTTTAACAAATAGACTTGACAGAATAGCAAATGTAAAGGTTTGGGGTCAGCTAGATTATACTGATTTTAACATAATACATTTGAACTTATTCTTTCATAAGATGTTTAACAGAGAAGCTACAAGAAAAATTTCAGGAAGGCCTTGACTAAGAGATGATCTTAATGACATAAGACAATGTCCTCACAAGCAAAAGTACAAATCTAAATGAGACATTTTTAAAAGTATCTTAAATAGGTCCTGTAAAAGATATATACCTTATGAGAATAAACGAGCTACAAACAGGAGGAAACCAAATTGTTAAATAAAACTGTAAAGGGCGCAACAAACAATAAAAAGAAAGCATTTGAACTACTAAAGCAAGAATGTAGTTATCACTGATGAGGCTTTGAAAAGTTATTTAAAAAAAATGAAGGTAGCAAAGAATGAAACAGAAAGAATCATTGCCAATAAAAGTAAAAAGAACCCAATTTTTTTTTTTAACTACATAAATAATAAGAGACTTCAAATTGAAAGTGTTGGACCTCTAAAAAAATAATCTGGATAATAATGGTAGAGGAAGATGAGGGAAAGGACAATCTATTAAATGCCTTCTTCACTACTGTATTTAGAGTCATTGACAGAAGAAAGGATAAGGGATAAAGTAAATTCTCTATTAAATGTCACCTGCCTAACCCAGCAAGAAGTTCAGTGCCACATTAAAAACACTAAAATAGACAAGTCACCAGGTCCGGATGGCATATAACCCCGACTTCTGTGAGAGACAGACCCTTATTTCTAATATTTCAGGCTTTTATAATGACCAAGTCCAAATCCAAAAAGCACACGATTTGGACTAAGGAATTGCCTTCTTGCATATAGGCTGGGGGATTTTGTACCCTTTGAAGATACATATCAGACTGTGGAACGGTCTTCTATATGACCGCAAAAGCGGTAAAATAACTGCTATATTTTATTTGTATTCGGGTGTTGAGGATTTCACCTGGTCTAATTTTGCCTGCTCTTGTCAAAATAACACATATTGAGTAAAGAGCCGGGGATTATCTAATATTTTGGGTACATGAGGGACTGGTCCTGTCAAACTAATCTGATCAGCTTGTATATATTTTACAATTATGTATTAAATAATAAAACTGTTCAAGCTCACAGGCCCCCAACAACTATATTTACTGATGTGTCTATATGACATATAAGGAGGTATAATTAGGTAGTAACACCCCTGGCAAGACGGACATACTGTACCACACCCAGTGCAGGGGGTGGCACTTAACATGGTACCTCCCGGGTCTCAGCAACCAGACCCCACCGATCAAAACTTCTGATATGTCACTATGACATGTCAAAAGTTTAATGAAAATGTACGGACAGAAAGGACCAGAGTAAGCTGTGAGCATTGTGCCGTTTGTTTGTACAACACTGTAATCATGCCTACTATTCTTGTCAAAAGATTAGGGGCAAAATAATTACTATGTACAAATATATAAATGGACAGTAGAGAGATCTGACTAATTACCTTTTTATACCTAGACCTGTAACAATGACAAGAAGGCATTCACTAAGTCTAGAAGGAAGAAGGTTTCTCTATCATCATAGATGGAGTTTCTCTACTGTTAGAGCAGTGATACTATGGAACACTCTACCACAGGATAATGTGATGGTTAATTAATTGAACAAGTTATGCTTTCTAGATTGCTGGAGATCGGTCATTGATCCCGTCATTTATTCTGGTTGCCATATTTGGAGTCAGGAAGGAATTTCTTACCCAAGGTATTTGACAACTGCCTCATTGTGGGTTTTGTCTTCCTCTGGATCAACACTCTAGGACTATAGAACCTACAGATTGAACTTGATTGACATGTGTCTTCTTTCAACCTTATCAACTTTGCAACCAAGAAACTATGTAAATAAAGCTGGCCAAGGTCAGTTAACCCCTAGTGACCAGTCTATTTTAGGCCTTAGAGACCAAGCTATTTTTTACGGTTTTCCATTGTCTCATTCAAAGAGCTATAACTTTTTTATTTTTGCATCGACGTAGCTGTATAAGGTCTTGTTTATTGCGCGACAAGTTGTATATTTTAATAGCACCATTTTGGGGTACATGTAATTTATTGATTAACTTTTATAAACTTTTTTTTTGGGGGGATAGAAAAAAAACAGCAATTTCACGACACTTCTTTGCGTCCTAAACAAACGCTGTTTACAGTGTGGTATAAATAACACAATAACTTTATTCAGCGGGCAGTTACGATTGCAACGATACAATTTACATAGATTTTGTATGTTTCACTACTTTTACACAGCAAAAACACTTTTTTTTTTGCTGGACCACTTTAAGTTTTTATTGGTACCATTTTGGAGTATATGCGACTTTTTGATCACTTTTTATCCCATTTTTTTTAAGGCAGGTTTCACAGAAAGCAGCAATTCTTGCATTGTTATTTTTTTAATTTTTCACTTTGGATTTATTTATTATTAACTTTATTAAAAAAAAATTAACTTTCTTATTAGTCCTTCTAGGGGACTTCACTATGCAATCATCTGATTGCTTTTATAATACACTGCAATACTTCTGTATTGCAGTGTATTACTTGCCTGTCCGTTCAAAACCCCTTCTCGGCATTAGACGTAATTGTATGCTATAGTCGGGAGGAGGGATTATTGAGCAGGCTCAGGAGCTGAGCCCGCTCCATATTGCTGCTGACACCTCGCTCTTACGGCCGGGATGAGAGAACTCAGATCCTGCTCATTTAACCACTTAGATGATGCGGCTAGCAGAGTCCATCTAGGCCGTTAGACACAAAGCCCTCTTTGTCACTCCATAGCTCCCCCTGCCACGCAATACGAAGGGTTGTCATGGCAGCACGTGGCTCATTAAAGGCTACCAGATTTGCCATCCTGGTCCTTCTATTAAGCCCTGCCAGACGCAAAGCTTAATAGGAGAACGGAAAGTGCATAATATAATGCAGTACATATGTATTTCAGTGTATTGTGCAAGCAAAATAATGATTGTATGCTCAAGGCCCCTTAAAAGTAATTTTAATAAAGTTATGGGTACATAATTTTTTTAAAAGTAAAACAAATGTATGTAAACAATAAAAAATTATAATTAGTATTGCTATATCCTTAACAATTCAATCTATTACAATATAATGTTATTTTTTCACAAGTTCTTACACAGCTTCACTGATTGAAAAATAAAAAAGTTATGAATCTGATGGAGAATATGGCGACACAAAACAATATTTTAATGAACAAATTGGTTTAATTTAGTAAAAGTCGTAAAATATAAAAAAAATAATTTGGTATTGCTTAAAGGGGTTGGCCAGTTTACAAGTAAAGACTTTAATTATGTGGCTAGTTGCAAAACAACCTACTTACTAATATAATGTCTTCAGGCCTTCCGCCTCTTTCTCCAGTTGCGGCAAGCCACGCCCCAAGTGAAGAAAATACTATCCCCCGCCGTCCCGCCGTCCTTGTCCATGGTAGCACGCAAAATGGAGAGGTAGAAAACTAAGCTCGTCCACGCCTGAACAAGCCGGAACTTCTGGCCCCTCTTCTGTGCTTGCTCGGGTTTTCGACTTGTCCAGGAAAACGCACTGAATACTCTACGTACACCACCCCCATTTATGTACATAATGCGTGATCTTCCTGTCAGTCCAGGGCGATCGCACACTCAACAATAATAATATTATTGCACATAAGGTAGTGTTTAAGAAGAAAAATATTTTTTTTATAAAAGTTTCCCTATAAATGGGATTTATATTGTAATATACGGTAGGTGAGAGCAGTAGAGATATATAGCTATACATATATAACAATATTAGACCCTTTATGGGTATATATATATATATATATATATATATATATATATATATAAACATATATATATATATATATATATATATATATATATTATATATATATACATATATTATATATATATATATATATATACAGTGAAGGAAATAAGTATTTGATCCCTTGCTGATTTTGTAAGTTTGCCCACTGTCAAAGACATGAACAGTCTAGAATTTTTAGGCTAGGTTAATTTTACTAGTGAGAGATAGATTATATAAAAAAAAAAAAAGAAAATCACTTAGTCAAAATTATATATATTTATTTGCATGGTGCACAGAGAAATAAGTATTTGATCCCCTACCAACCATTAAGAGTTCAGCCTCCTCCAGACCAGTTACATGCTCCTAATCAACTTGGTACCTGCATTAAAGACCGCTGTCTTATATGGTCACCTGTATAAAAGACTCCTGTCCACAGACTCCATTAATCAGCCTGACTCTAACCTCTACAACATGGGCAAGACCAAAGAGCTTTCTAAGGATGTCAGGGACAAGATCATAGACCTGCACAAGGCTGGAATGGGCTACAAAACCATAAGTAAGATGCTGGGTGGCAAGGAGACAACTTTTGGTGCAATAGTAAGAAAATGGAAGACATAAAAAATTACTGTCAATCGACATCGATCTGGGGCTCCATGCAAAATCTCACCTCGTGGGGTATCCTTGATCCTGAGGAAGGTGAGAGCTCAGCCGAAAACGACATGGGGGAAACTTGTTAATGATCTCAAGGCAGCTGGGACCACAGTCACCAAGAAACCCATTGGTAACACATTACGCCGTAATGGATTAAAATCCTGCAGTGCCCGCAAGGTCTCCCTGCTCAAGAAGGCACATGTACAGGCCCGTCTGAAATTTGCAAATGAACATCTGGATGATTCTGAGAGTGATTAGTAGAAGGTGCTGTGGTCAGATGAGACTAAAATTGAGCTCTTTGGCATTAACTCTACTCGCCGTGTTTGGAGGAAGAGAAATGCTGCCTATGACCCAAAGAACACCGTCCCCACTGTCAAGCATGGAGGTGGAAACATTATGTTTTGGGGGTGTTTCTCTGCTAAGGGCACAGGACTACTTCACTGCATCAATGGGAGAATGGATGGAGCCATGTACCGTCAAATCCTGAGTGACAACCTCCTTCCCTCCACCAGGACATTAAAAATGGCTCGTGGCTGGGTCTTCCAGCACGACAATGACCCGAAACATACAGCCAAGGCAACAAAGGAGTGGCTCAAAAAGAAGCACATTAAGGTCATGGAGTGGCCTAGCCAGTCTCCAGACCTTAATCCCATCGAAAACTTATGGAGGGAGCTGAAGATCCGAGTTGCCAAGCGACAGCCTCGAAATCTTAATGATTTACAGATGATCTGCAAAGAGGAGTGAGCCAAAATTCCATCTAACATGTGTGCAAACCTCATCATCAACTACACCAAACGTCTGACTGCTGTGCTTGCCAACAAGGGTTTTGCCACCAAGTATTAAGTCTTGTTTGCCAAAGGGATCAAATACTTATTTCTCTGTGCACAATGCAAATAAATATATATAATTTTGACAATGTGATTTTCTTTTTTTTTTTTTATATAATCTATCTCTCACTGGTAAAATTAACCTAGCCTAAAAATTCTAGACTGTTCATATCTTTGACAGTGGGCAAACTTACAAAATCAGCAAGGGATCAAATACTTATTTCTTTCACTGTATGTATATATATATATATATATATATATATATATACATATATATATATATGTGGGCGCCAAGAACCTCACTATTGTAAGTAGGATCAGCAGCAATGAATATTTTTTTTATATAGTGGTTTAGGTGGCATTGGTGTCTCAGATTGCTGTCGCCATTTACTTGTGTATCTATCTATCTATCTATCTATCTATCTATCTATCTATCTATCTATCTATCTATCTATCTATCTATCTATCTAGCACACAAGAAAATGGCGACAGCACACTGCGAACACTAATGCCACCTAAGCCGCTAAATATAAATAAATATGCATTACTGCTAAAACTACTTACAATAGGGAGGTTCTTAGCGCACATTTTGATCAAATTGTGTGAGCCCACCTGCCCTGACAAGGCGACCTCTATGAGGTGGGTATGCTGCATATACACCCAGAACTGGGACTAAACCTACATATATCTGGGTATGGTAGGAACCAGCATCAAACTAATTAAAATAACCCAGGGCAAAATGGGAGGAGTGCAAGATCAAAAAATGGAGGCAGTCAACAACCCCACACACATGAACCACACAAACAACACAAAAGTTTGAACAGTACATTCCAACAAAATGAAACAAAATGTGCATACAGGTACAAGCCTGTGACTGCAAATTTATACAGTAAACAAGAAATATACACGTTTTGTTTCATTTTGTTGGAAAAAAAGACGTATCTCTTTGGCCTTGCATTGACTACCGTGGTCTCAATCACGTCACGGTCAAGAACAAATATCCGTTGGCACTAATTTCCAAACTATTTCACCGCATACGAGGAGCCAAAATCTTAATGGGGCTTACAATTTGATGCGAATCTGTCAAGGTGACGAGTAAAAGATGTCGTTTAACACTTGAGACGGGCACTATGAATACCTGGTGTAGCCCTTCGGTCTGTGTAACGCTCCCGCAGTCTTCCAGGAATTAGTCAATGATATCTTCTGAGATCTTCTCTATGTCTGTGTTGTGGTCTATCTCGATGATATTCTGATTTTCTCTCCAGATCCGACGACTCATCGGAGGCATGTTCGTAAAGTTCTACTGAAATTAAGGGAGAATCGTCTGTTTGCCAAGCTGGAGAAGTGCGTCTTTGAAAATAACTCTCTGCCCTTTCTGGGTTACATCATCTTGGATCAAGGTCTCAAGATGGATCCTGAGAAAGTAAAGTCCGTCCTGGAATGGCCACGTCCTCAGGGCCTGCGGTCCATACAGCGTTCTACAACTTCTACCGTCAGTTTAGCCCAAACTTTTCATCATTGACGGCTCCCATTTCTACCCTTACCAAGAAGGATGTGAACGCCAAGGTGTGGACTCCAGAGGCAGAAATCTGCATTTAATAGCCTCAAGAATGCCTTTACCTCAGTCTCAATCCTTCATCATCCTGACATCTCTCGACAGTTCTCGTTGGAGGTGGATCTATCTCTGTTGATGCAGGTGCACTTCTGTTCCAGAGAGGCCTCAAAGGAAAGGCAGTGATATGTTGCTATTACTTGAGGCTTTTTTCCTCGGCAGAGCGCAATTACTCTATTGGGGATCGGGAGTTACTGGCCATTAAATTGGCTCTGGAGGAGTGGAGACATCTGCTAGAGGGCACAGCCCACCCCACCCCATTCTGATATACAACGACCACAAGAAACTTACATATCTCCAGTCGGCTCAACGGCTGAACCCCCGTCAAGCCCGGTGGTAGCTGTTCTTCGACCGCTTCCAGTTTGTACTCCGCTACCGGCCCATGGACAAAAATGTGAGGGCAGATGCCCTGTCCAGGTCATTTGAAACAGTGGACACCATGGAGCCTCCGCAAAGTATCATTGACCCATCCTGTATTATTCCTGCAAGTTAGAGACATCCCTCCGGGGAGGACTTATGTGCGGTTGGCAGACAGGAGGAGAATCCTTTGCTGGGGGCACAGCTCGAAACTTGCTGGGCACGTGGGTGCTTGTAAGATGCGAGACCTGGTTGCCCGTCATTTCTGGTGGCCCACACTGCCCAAAGATATTGTCTTTGTCTCGTCCTGCACTGTGTGTGCTTCCAACAAAGTTGCTCACTCCAAGCCTGCCGGTCTGCTCCAACCTCTGCCTGTGCACAATGCTCCCTGGCAACATATAGCAATGGACTTTGCCACTGACCTTCTTTCCTCTGCAGGATGCAATAAGGTCTGGGTGGTGGTGGACCGGTTCTCGAAGATGGCTCATTTTATCCCGCTGACTGGCCTACCTTCTGCTCCTCGGCTGGTAAATCTCTTCATCCAGCACATCTTCCGTTTGCATGGTTTGCCTCTTCATATCATGTCTGATCGTTTCTTATCAAAGGGTTCAGTTCACCTCGAAATTCTGGAGAGCCCTCTGTAAACTCCTAGACGTGAAGTTGGACTTTTCTTCAGCCTATCATCCCCAGTCTAATAGCCAAGTCGAGAGGATTAACCAAATCATGGAGAATTATCTTCGCCACTTCATCTCCATGCAGCATGATGATTGGGTACAGCTTCTTCCATGGGCCGAGTTCTTGTACAAGAACCACACAAGTGAGTTCACCACCTCCACAACATTCTACATTGTCTACGGCCAACATCCACAAATTCCTCTTCCTGTTCCAGCTACATCCCTGGTACCCGCAGTTGACTCACCATTTGGAAATTTTCTACAGGTCTGGCAGCAAACCCAGTCCTTTATTCTGCAGGCAGTCGATCGCATGAAGCGAAAAGCAGATGAGAGAAGAGAGTCACCTCTGTATCTTCCAGGTACCAAAGTCTGGCTTTCCTCAATAATATCTGGCTGAGGGTGCCGTCATAGAAGTTTGCTCCCAGGTTACTCTGACCCTTTGAGATCCTACAGCAAATCAACCCTGTCTCTTACAAGCTTCGCCTGCCTCCTACCCTCAGGATCCCCAACTCCTTTGATGTGTTCCTCCTGAAGCCTATGATCCTGAACCACTACACAAGGCCGCCTAGCCCTGCAGTTGCTCCCAGCAGTTCTTCCGATGTATTCGAGGTTAAGTAGATCCTGGACTTCAAAAAACTAGGAGGAAGAACGTTTTATTTGGTGGATTAGAAGGGGTTTGGTCCAGAGGAGAGGTCCTGGGAGCCAGAAGAGAACCTCAATGTGCCTGCCCTCATTAAAAAGTAAGAGGGGGCATACTGTAGCATCCATGACCGCGGACCATCGGGATTACTCACCCCCTGACGGCCGCAGCCATGGATCTATTAGCGCTGGCCCGCATCTCCTCCCCAAGAGACACCAGCGCTCACTTCCACTCTGTTCTGCTCTGTCCCGTAGGGTGCACATGCACGCTCGTGCCCAGCCTTAAAGGGCCAGCACGCGCACATGAAAATAATTATCAATTAACCCATGATCACCCTGGACTATAAAAAGGGCTCTTTCCTTTTACTCATTGCCTGAGAGTTGTTGTGTTTACCCGTGTTAGTCTTGCAAATGGTCCCTTAGTGTTATCCTGTTCCCAGTGTTCCCGTACCTGCTACCTTTATCCTGTATCCTGTGCTACCATTGATCCAGTGCCTTAGAAAGTTAGAGTCATGTTGTGCCATCGGTCACGCCTGCTGTGTTACACCACACCTGGTGTCTGCTGCCAACGTCCCATCTGAGCCTAGCCGTTACTACTGTCTGAACTGCTACAGGTACCCTTGTACTTGGACTAAATAGACATTGACTTGGAACACTGTTTGGCCAGCTGCTATTTGCTACGGTGGTATGGCCCAGTGGGTCCACAAACCCACAGATCGTGACACATGCCTACATATCTCTCTCTGTATATATCGCCAGTGACGCTACCTAAGAGGGAGATAAATACATATGTATCTGTGTGTGTGTATGAAGGATGTGCTGTGCCTTTGCTTGGAATAATGCATGCTGGGATATTTACTTTAATTTTTAACATGTCCCGCCCGCACAAGCCTGCAGCTGCTACTAGAGCATGGTAAGTTGGGGAGGCTACATAAATCATATATTATTTACTTTATTTGCCATCATAATAATTTATAAGGGATTTCTTTATTGTCTGGGGAACTTTTGAAATTTTATGCTGATGGTGGCCAACCCCTTTAATCGTATGGACACATAGAATAAAGTTAACATGTCATTTTAAGCACAAAGAATGCCAGAAAAATTAAACCCAAAAAACATCAGAGGAATTGCTGCTGTTTTTTTTCCAAACTACCCCACAAAATAGTTTTTAAATGTTTTTCAGTACATTATATGATACATTAAATGGTACCAATACATATTACAACTCGTACCACAAAAAAAGCCTACATATGGCCATGTTGATGGAAAAATAACAAAAAGTACAAGCGCATTAGTGCAAGTCCAAAGAAATTAGTGCAAAATGTATCAAAAACATCCTGGGTTATGGTTCTTGAAAGGTGGGGAGAAAAAAATTTAAATGAAAACTGCCTGCGGTGGGAAACGGTTTAAAGAAAATCCTCTGTTGTGGTCTAAACTTGCCAGCTGGACTGGAGATAGTGATTTTTGGTAACTGAACTTGCCTCTGTACTTTGTTGGATTGATACTTCTGAGCCTGGAGGTTTTGCCAGCATCCAGCAGCCTCATTTTTATCCCTTCCTCCTGAGCATCTGTTGATGAATAGATGTGTATAATTGCTCCACTGAAGTTGATTAACCCCTTCAGGACTGAGCCTGTTTAGGCCTTCAGGACGAAGCCGATTTTTCAAATCTGACATGTGTCAATTTATGTGGTAATAACTCCGGAATGCTTTTACCTATCCAAGTGATTCTGAGAATGTTTTCTCGTGACATATTGTACTTTATGTTAGTGAAAAAATTTGGTTGATAAATTCTATATTTATTTGTAAAAAACACCAAGATTTGGAGAAAATTTGCAAAAATTTGCATTTTTCGAAATTTAAATGTATCTGCTTGTAAAACAGATAGTAATACCACACAAAATAGTTACTAGTTAACATTTCCCATATGTCTACTTTAGTTTGGCATAATTTTTTGAACATTCTTTTATTTTTCTAGGACGTTACAAAACTTAGAACTTTAGCAGCGATTTCTGATATTTTTACAAGGGCCAGTTCAGTTCTGAAGTGGCTTTGAGGGCCTTATATATTAGAAAGTCCCCATAAATCACCCCATTTTGAAAACTGCACCCCTCAAAGTATTCAAAACAGCATTCAGAAAGTGTATTAACCCTTTAGGCGTTTCACAGGAATTAAAGCAAAGTAGAGGTGAAAGTTACAAATTTCATTATTTTTTTACAAAATTCATTTGTAATTTTTTTTCTATACTACAGAAGGTTTTACCCGAGAAATGTAACTTATTATTTATTGCCCAGATTCTGCAGTTTTTAGAAATACCCCACATGTGGCCCTAGTGCGCTAATTTACTGAAATACAGGCCTCAGAAGCAAAGGATCCCCTAGTGGATTTTGGGGCCTCCTTTTTTTTAGCATATATTTTAGGTACCATGTCAGGTTTGAAGAGGTCTTGTGGGGCCAAAACAATAAAGACCCCCAAAAGTGACCTCATTTTGGAAACTACACCCCTCAGGGAATTTATCTAGGGGTATAGTTAGCATTTTGAAGCCACAGATTTTTTTCTAAATTTATTTGAATTAGTATGTGAAGATGAAAATCTACTTTTTTTCTGAAAAAACTTAGACATTTTTAATTTTTTCAAGGAATGAAAGAGAAAAAACACCCCAAAGTAATTTCTCCTGATTATAGCAATACCCCATATGTGGTAATAAACTGCTGTTTGGACCCACAGCAGGATTTAGAAGGGAAGGAGCACCATTTGGATTTTGAAATTCTGATTTTGCTGGAATAGTTTTTAGTGCCGTGTCGCGTTTGAAATGCACTGGAGGGAACAAAATAGTGGAAACCCCCGGAAAGTGACCCCATTTTGGAAACTACACTCATCAAGGAATTTTTCTAGGGGTAAAGTTAGCATTTTGACCCCACGGTTGTTTTGCTGAATTCATTGGAATTATTCTGTAAAGGTAAAAATTTTTACAAGGAATAAAGGAGAAAAAGCACCCCAACATTTGTAAAACAATTTCTCCCGATTACGGAAATATGCCATATGTGGTAATAAACTGCTTTCTGGACCCACAGCAAGGCTTAGAAGGGAAGGAGCGCTATTTGGCTTTTGGAGCTCAAATTTAGCTGAAATGGTTTTTGGGTGCCATGCCACATTTGCAAAGCCCCCGAGGGACCAAAACAGTGGAAACCCCCCAAAAGTGGAAATTAGAACCACTTAAAGAATCTATCTAGGGATATAGTGGGCATTTAGACCCCACAAGTCTTTTGCAGGATTTATTAGAATTAGGCCGTGAAAATGAATATCAACATTTCTTCCACTAAAATGTTGCATTTTTTCAATTTCACAAAGGATAAAGGGGGAAAAAGCTGCCCAACATTTGTAAAGCAATTTCTCCCGAGTACGGCAATACCCCACGTGTGGTCATAAATGGTTTTTCATTAGAAAGTAATTAACCCTTTCTGGACTGATCCATTTTTTTATTTTCCTTTTTAGTTTTTTCCTCCCCGCGTTCCAAGAGCCACAACTTTTTTATTTTTCAGTCAGTAGAGCGGTATGAGGGCTTATTTATTGAGGGACGAGCGGTCGTTTTTATTGGTACCATTTTTTGGTACATGCAACTTTTTGGGCACTTTTTATTACATTTTTAGGTAGAGCCAAGGTGACCAAGAAAACAGCGATTTTGCCATTTTAAATTCTTTATTTTTCACGTGAGACGCTCCATACATCACCACCCACACTAAGACATGCTATGTCATGGTGCGCGAAGGGGTTAATGCGCAGCGCATGGTGCGGAGTGAAAATTAAAATTTTCCACTCATATGCCATTTTAGTGCGATGCCATATCTGTGGACGTAAACTGGTGTTTAGGCACGCTGCAGGGCTCAGAAGGGAGGGACGCCATTTGGCTTTTGGAGCGCAGATTTTGCTTGGTAGTTGTTCTGTTTGGGGTTTTACTGGTGTTTCAGTTTATAATGTGGGGGCATATGTTATCTGTGCGGGGTACATCAGGGTATAATAAGAGGGTATAATAATGGGGTAAATAAATAATAATCCGCAGATATGTGGCCGGTGTCGCACTGATAAATGGTGCCCGATCTTATCTGCTTTTGGACACTGCACATTTTGCATTGCCATATTCTGAGAGCCAGAACTGTTTTATTTTTTCTCCACCGGAGCTGTGTGAGGGTTTATTCTTTGCGGGACAATCTGTAGGTTTTCATTGGTACCATTTTGGGGTACCAGAAATTTTTTTGATCCCGTTTAATTCCATTTTTTGGCAAGCAAGGTGACCAAAAACCATCAATTCTGACAATGTTTTTTATTCGTTTTTTTATGGCCTTCACCCTGGGCTATAAATGACCATTTTACTTTATTCTGCGGGTCGATATGATTACGGCGATACCAGATGTATATAATTTTTTTATGTTTTGCAGCGTTTGTGCAATAAAATCACTTATTTATAAAGTAAATAATCTTTTGTGTCACCATATTCTGAGAGCCATAACTTTTTTTTTTTCAGTCCAAAAAGCGGTGTAAGGGCTTGTTTTTTGCGGGACGGGATGTAGTTTATATCGGTACAATTTTGGCGTACATGCGACTTTTTGATCACTTTTTATTGTATATTTTGGGAGGGTTGGTAACCAAAAAATTGTGATTTGGGCACTGTTTTTCGTTTATTTTTTTTGCAATGTTCACCGTGCGGGAAAAATAATATTACAGTTTTATAGTTGGGGTCATTACGAATGCGGTGATACCAAATATGTGTACTTTTTTTAACGTGTTCATTTTTTTCCTATAATAAAAGACTTATTATAGGAAAAAAAGCATTCTTTGTTTATGTCACTTCTAACTTTTATTTTTACACTTTTTAAAAACATTTTTATTATCTTTTTTTTACTTTTTTTACTTGTCCCACTAGGGGACACTTAGACTTGCAGCTCTGATCGCTGCTAGAACACATTACACTACACACGTAGTGTAATGTGTTCTAACTGTCATTGTGACGTGACAGTCACACTGACGGGAAGCATCGGAGGACCGGCCGGAGGCTGATCCTCCGAGGCTTCCGTACATGGCAACCCGGAGGTCATTGTCTGGCCTCTGGTTGCCATGATAAGGATCGCCAGCCCCCGCAAATGCATGTGGGGGGCTGCCGATCCGCTGTAAACCTCTTCGATGTGGTGATCGCAATCGACCACCGCATCGAAGGGGTTAATTGCCGATTTCAGCGGCGACAGGCCGCTGATCGGCAACGGGGAGAGCAGGGCAGACGCCCTGCACAGTTAACCGCCGCTGCGGTGTAGCGCCGCGCGGCGGTTAACTGTTAAAGCGCGGACGTAACTGCACGCCCAGGTGCGCGAAGTTACTGCTCACCTGGACGTGCATTTACGCCAAGGTGTGGGAAGGGGTTAAAGTATTCATGTTAAAAACCTAATATACAGGACCGCAAAAAGAACAAATCCACAAGTTTCGATCTTGTGATCTGCACAATATGGTTTTTGAAATAATAACATCCACTTTGATATGTCAAAGGAAAATATTTGTCAGTGGAGGTATTAAAAATCATCCAAGGGTGAAATTAAACAATATACTGCATATTTGAAAAGGATCCTCAATGTATCACAGGGCTTCTCAGTCCTTTTTGACTAAGGCCTCACCAGACAGAAAATGATAATTCGGAGTCGTGGTCCAAATTTTCAAGATATCATCTCAATTTATCTTAAAATGTGTCTCCTAACCCCTATAAAACATTACAATAAGCAGAAAAGGAGTCGGTTATGTTACTAAACCACATACTGGTGCAACCAGAAGAAAGCCTAAGCAGCATATATTCATCACTTCTGTCAAAACTGTCTCCTCAGCTGCACCTCACATACAACTGGGGCGTGCCTGATAAGGGAGGACCGCCTCACAGATTGAGAAGCACTGATGTATCATATACCCATAGTAGTATATGCAATGCACTCTTGACATTTATGCACAGATTAATTAAACTTGTCTTTATCATATAAAAAGTATGAGTGTGTGCATTTGTGTGTGTAACAAGTATGTAAGTCACCTGTTAATTACTCAACTATTATGATAGGTAACAGGTAATACAGCTTTTAAGCCCTGACATTGACACCTGGAATGTTGCCCATCTATTAATTAAAATAATTTACAGCATTTTTTGAATGATCAATAATGGCAAGCAAACTTTACAGTTAGATGAACATTGCTAATGTTCTCTAAAGCAGATCCTGAAATTAGTCAGTGAATCATGGCAATTGTTAAAAACACATTAGTTTTACTTTTCACTAATGGATAAGTACAAATTATAGTTAAGTAAGCACAAGCCCTCTAGTAATGTAATATTGAAGTCTCCCCAATGAAACATAAAAGCGGAGTGAGAATAAATTGTCTTTTTTTCCTAGTGGGCAACAAAATATAGTCGTTTTTAAAAAAAATAAAAAAATAATATAAGGATAACATTGTGGACTCTATTCTTAAAACCAATTGAATAACGGAAAAGGTAAGAATTATATTTATTATATAATGATGTCATTATATAAAAGCATGTGGGTGTTTAAACTATAATGGTACCTATACTATAGGTCAGCAAACTTAATTTATGTTTTTCCCTAAACTTAGTTTTAACTTAAAGAGGTTGTCCAGGCATGGGATGGTTTTTCATACTGATTACCTATCCACGGGATACTGAAGACTGCATAACAACCGGTACCCGGAGGCAGACTGTACAGCTGATTGGTGTGGGGTCTGCGTGTTGGACCCCCACTGATCATATACTGTGGATAGGTCATCAGTATGAAAAACTGTCCCGTACGCGAAAAAACACTTAGGGCTAGATAACATCTACCAGAAGGTTAGTCTGGATTTTTCTATAAAGGTGGGAGGGAAACTAATGGCACAACTGGCCCATTTATCCCCAAAAAAGTGTCCTATGCCACATTACTTTAGGAAGGGCCATAAGGCCCATGCCCTGCCTGATGGGATGGACTGATACCGGTCAGCAGTATACATATGCAAAGCTTATTTATAGGTGGAAGGGGGATTGATTTGCCTGCCTGATTATGTGAACAAACTTTTAAAATAAATATTTCAAGCATTTGCGTTTATTTATAGATTGTAATAAAAACTACCATCGAGGTTAAAGTGAATTCAATCCAAAAGTGATTTAATCCAAATGCATTTACCGCAAATCACAAATGCCCCAATTGCTTGAAAAATCCTCCTTGACTCTCTGATGTCTTCTAGGACTATTTCCAAGCTCTTGCAAGCTCTTTAACACTGTCAGCATATATTGTCAAAGTTACAGCAACACAAATGGATATGGGGAGGGATTACTGCAATGCATTTTGGGAAAGCTACCTGCAAGGCATTATGGGGAAGCCCGCCAGTGGTCATGTGATCCTTTTCCTCATCTGTAAAATGGCGACCGGTGCTCCCCGCAAACCCCAAAAGTTTCTGAATCTGATGAATCGATTAGCTCATCTCTAATTATTAGTAGACTAAGGTGTCTTGTAATATGTTACTCTTTCAATGTAAATTAAGTAGAATTATGTTTTAGCCATTGTAATCTATATATCTCACATAACAAAAAAACATTTCAACAGTACATCCTTGGGCAGAATGGGAGGAGTGCACAACCAAAATGGAGGCAGTCACCAATCCAACATGTACAACACAAAACACAAAAAGTTGGTAAGTGCATCCTAAGAAAATGACATAAGTGTGCACATATGATGTGACTGCAAACAATACAAAACAAAAAAACATTGCACCAGCACTCTGCGAGCTCCAAGACTGCCAAATGCAATGTATTGATTATTTTGCATTGCTGCTACGTTTAATATACTTACAAATGTGAGGTTCTTACAGCACATTTTGATCAAACTGTGTTGGCCCAACTGCCATGACAAGGCAACCCCTTTCAAGTAGGTCCCTAACCTAAAAATTAAATTTATGTTATTTTCTTAGGATATGCTGGTCAACTTTTTGTGTTTTGTGTTCTATATTGCACATGTACTGTGCATAATTAAACATGTTAAAGCACTGCCATGTTTGATAACCGTTAGGCTTCCAATTGATTACTTTATTTAAAAAAGATTATAAAGAGACAGAAAATGTAATGTGGCTCTATTCACACTGGCTTGGCGATTTTCTTTTTCCATTTATAAATATTATCAGAATATACATTGAAAACTTGTAAAAAAAAATATTCTATATTGAATAAAAAATAAGATGCCAGTCACTTCATGACATTTAATGTAATTTAAACAAAATAGTATTAGATTATCTATCCACAATAAATGCTCTTTGTCATCTTTGCAGGATCGCAATGAGGACAAAATGTACCCCTTCATTTGTAATCTTTTTACGTGCTTATAATGTTTTCACATTATAATACCATTAATATAAAATGAACATTTATGTAAATAAATGTTTTGTTTTTTTTTAGTCAGGTAAATTCTATCTAATTAATGATTTATTTAAAAAAATTATGGCAGTCAAATAGCTGTGAATCCATTTCAATATATCTCTATTTCTGAATAATACAACACAAATCAGAGATTTAAAAATAATGAGGTATATATACATATATATATATATAAATATATATATATATATATATATATATATATATATATATATATATATATATATATATATATATATATATAGGGGGTGTTCAATTCAAGGACTTGAATTAACTTAAATTGTGATTTTAAAGACTTCCTTACTTATGGGCTGGAGCTAAACATCTCTGCTACTGTAATTTTTTTATAGTGTAATAACAAATCTTGGCCTTTTATTCAATAAATGGCATTGTAGCATTGTTCCTTTTAAAGTATGCATGTACTGTATGTATATCTAGTATATATATATATGTACAATGCATTTGGAAAGTCTTCAGACCCTTTAAAAAATGTTCACATTTTGTAATGTTGAGGCCTTGTGCTAAAATAAAAATAAAAAAATCAAGTTTTTCCCAATAATAATGCACTCAATACCCCATAATGACAAAGTGTAAACATAATGTTTGTAATCTTTGCTAATTTATTGAAAAAGAAAAACTAAAATATTGCATTGACATAAGTATTCACACTCTTTACTCAGTACTTAGTTGAAGCACCTTTAGCAGCGATAACAGCCTCCAGTCTTCTTGGGTATGATGCCACAAAGTTTGCACACCTGGATTTGGGGATTTTCTGCAATTCTTCTTTGCAGATCCCTCAAGTTCTGTCAAGTTGGATGGGGCCCGTTGGTGGACAGCAATTTTCAGGTCTCTCCAGAGATATTCGATTGGGTTCAAGTCAGGGCTCTGGCTGGACCACTCAAGGACATTCACAGAGTTGTCCCTAAGCCACTCCTGTGTTGTCTTGGCTGTGTGCTTAGGGTCATTGTCTTGTTGGATGGTGAACCTTTGGCCCAGTCTGAGGTCCAGAGCACTCTGGATCAGGTTTTCATTAAGAATATCTCTCTCTGTACTTTGCACCATTCATTTTTTTCCTCAACCCTGACCAGTCTCCCTGTCCCAGCCGCTGAAAAACACCCCCACAGCATGATGCTGCCACCGCTATGCTTCACTGTAGGGATGGTATTGGGAAGATGATGAGCAAGGCCTGGTTTTCTCTAAACATGACACTTAGAATTGAGGACAAAAAGTTCAATCTTGGTTTCATCAGACCACACAATCTTGTTTCTCACAGTCTGAGAGTCTTTTAGGTGCTTTTTTGCAAATTCCATGTGGGCTTTCATGTATCTTTTACTCAGGAGAGGCTTCTTTCTGACTACTCTGCCATAAAGCCCAGATTGGAAGTGCTGCAGTGATGTTTGGATCTCAGCCAGAGTGACAATTGGGTTCTTGGTCACCTCTCTTACCAGGGCCCCTCTCCCCCGATTAGTTAGTTTGGTGAGGCAGCCAGCTCTAAAAAGAGTACCGGTTCTTCCAAACTTCTTCCATTTAAGACTCATGGAGGCCACTGTGCTCTTGGGAACTTTCAGTGCAGCAAAAAAAATGTTGTTTCTTTCTCCAGATCTGTGCCTCCACACAATTCTGCCTCTTAGCTCTACGGGCAGTTTTTTCCTCCTCATGGCTTGGTGATATGCATTGTCAGCTGTGAGACGTTATATAGACAGGGGTGTGTCTTTCCAAATCATGTCCAATCAAATGAATTTACGACAGGTGGACTCCAATCAAGATGTAGAAACATTTCAAAGATGATCTAGTGTATTGGGAGGCCCGCAGAGCTAAATTTTTAGTGTCATAGCAAAGGGTCTGAATAGTTACGCCCATGCGAAATTAGAGTTTTTAATTTTTAATAAATTTTAAAAAAATGTCTATAATTCTGTTTTCACGTATTCATTATGGGGTATTGAGTGCAGAATGATGGGGGAAACTTTTTTTATTTTTTTTATTATAGTACAACGCCTCAACTTAACAAAATGTGAAAAAAGTGAAAGGGTCTGAAGACTTCCTGAATGTAATGTATGTATGTTTGTGTGGTTGTATGTATGTATGTATGTATGTATGAATATAAGTATTCATTTAAATAAGTGAACATAATTTTTAATTTAATTTGCCTTCACCTAGTAGTTTAATTCATGTGGTAAACATTTTTTTTCTGGCAGTAT
The DNA here is from genome assembly GCF_050947455.1 of Rhinoderma darwinii. NCBI lineage: Eukaryota > Metazoa > Chordata > Amphibia > Anura > Rhinodermatidae > Rhinoderma > Rhinoderma darwinii. The sequence goes on along the minus strand of NC_134690.1, from coordinate 214,406,377 downwards.
TTGTGTATTTGTATTTATATTTCTCTATTAAAGTCATCATCTACATTAATGCCCAAAAAAATAATTTCAGCTATCTGAATTCATTTTCCAAAGTAATTTTTAAGAACTTTGATTTTTTTTATGAACCACTCTGCGAAAGGCTGTAATTTACTTATTTGACATGCACCATCTCATCTTATACTTTATTTAATTACAAAGTAGAAATGTGTAATTCTACTGACCTCTTATTTAAATCTACACTAACTTTCACTCATCAGTCACTAAAGTGCTTCCTTCCTGCTGAGTCCTTTATAAGACAGTAAAAATCTGCATACCAGATAATCACTTCAGACCAATTAAATTGACACTATTAGCCTTTAGGACAGCATTTAGTGCCAAGAAGACATAATTCTTTGGTCATGAAATGAAATATATGATTTGCAGTTATATTTTGCAGTGCACACATCACTTAAAGGGAACCTGTCACCAGCATTTCACCTATTAAACCAGCAATACCTGGTGGAAGTGGATGAAAAATCATTTTTATGTAACGTATAATTATATTCTAAGTAGGCTTTGTAGCTTTAGTATTCAGCTTTTTAGTGTTCCTGTGCTGTATGCTAATAAGCATAAAATAGTCAAATCTTCGTTTTCATTCCTCCAGCCTTTCCGAGTTAACCCCGCCTCCTAACTTTGGGGTGGGCCAGTTTTGAGCCGTGGGCGGGCGTAAGAAGAAGAACGAACGAGACTGCCGGATTATTACCATAAAAGGCGCAAAATGTTTGCAGACCTTTATTTACGGTCAGAAAAGGAGTTTAGGAGAGGGGATAACACCAACAAACTTTTGACAGCAGCGGCCAGCGAGGAGTGAACAGAGTCCAATAGGTGAAATACTGGTGACAGGTTCATTTTAACATCCAACAACTAAACTACATACTTCATACCATTCATACATATTTGTTTAGATTGGCATGCTTAAAAGTTTCTAATAATGTTAACATCCAAGCAAAATACAAACATTTTAATATATTTGATTTTACTTAATATTTGCATCAATTTAATAATATAAAATATAGTGTGCCTGTCAAGAAGCAGGTTAGTGGACCCACTAGGCCGTACCGCCATAGCGGGGAGGCAGCTCCCCAAACAACAGGAAACCCCAACAATACAATGTCCCGCACAAGGGTACATGGATAGTCCGGACAGTGGCCACAGCTCTGGTACTGATGGAGATGGGTGCAGCAGGTAACGCCAGACGTGGCGGATGACACAGGTGCCGCAGGTTGCGCCAGACGTGGCGGATTCCTCCGGACGTGGCAGATGACACAGGACGTGGCGGATTCCTCCGGACGTGGCAGATGACACAGGACGTGGCGGATTCCTCCGGACGTGGCAGATGACGCAGGACGTGGCAGACTCAATACTAAAGGCACAACAAGGGAAACAGGAACAGGAACAAGGCACGGGTAACAACTGGAACGGGAAACACTAAGGGACCATTTGCAAGACAGACTGGGAAAACTAACAACGCTCAGGCAAGGATCAGAATGCCTGGGGCCTTCTTATAGACCAGGAAATCATGGCAGTTGATGATGATGACGATTTCCTAAGTGCGCGCTGGCCCTTTAAGGCCAGGCACGAGCGTGCCCGCGCACCCTACGGGACACAGATGAACGGAGTGGAAGTGAGCGCTGGCATCTCCTAGGAAGGAGATGGGGACCAGCGCTCACGGATCCATGGCTGCGGGCGTCGGGAGGTGAGTAAACCCGACGGCATGCGGCCATGGACGCTACAGTATCCCCCCTCTTACGCCCCCTCTTCTTGGGGCCAGAGCGAGAGAGGAATTTCCTAATAAGCGTAGGAGCACTGAGGTTCTCTTCTGGCTCCCAGGACCTCTCCAGTCCACCAAATAGAAAGTCCTTCCTCCTACCCTCTTGCAGTCCGGGATCTCCCTCACATCGAATATATCAGAAGAACCGCTGGGAGCAACTGTGGAACTAGAAGTCTTGCTGTAGCGGTTCAGGACCACTGGCTTCAGGAGGGACACATGAAAGGAGTTGGGGATTCTGAGGGTAGGAGGCAGCCGCAGCTTATAGGAGACAGGGTTTATCTGTTGCAGATTCTCGAAAGGACCAAGGAACCTGGGAGCAAACTTGTATGAGGGTACCTTCAAGCGAATGTTCCGAGAGGACACCCAGACTTTAGTCCCCGGAAGATACTGAGGCGGCTCTCCTCTCAACTTGCCCATTGGACTGGGGGTGATAAGCTGAGGAAAAGTCAAATTTCACATCCAGGAGTTTACAGAGGGCTCTCCAGAACATTGATGTAAATTGAACACCTGATCGGACACGATGTGAAGAGGCAAGCCATGCAAGCGAAAGATGTGTAGAATGAAGAGACACACCAGACGAGGAGCAGAAGGTAGGCCAGTCAGTTGGATGAAATGTGCCATGTTAGAGAACCAGTCAACCACCACCCAGACAGTGTTGCATCCTGCTGAGGGTGGAAGGTCTGTGACAAAGTCCATCGCAATGTGCTGCCAGGGGGCATTGAGTACAGTCAGAGGTTGAAGCAGGCCGGCAGGCTTGGAGCGAGTCACTTTGTTAGAGGCACACACCATGCAAGAAGAGACAAAGTCCAGAACATCTTTCGGTTGCGTGGGCCACCAGAAGTGACGAGCAATCAGGTCTCGGGTTTTACGGACATCAGCGTGCCCAGCCAGTTTAGAACTGTGTCCCCAGCGGAGAATTCTTCTCCTGTCTGCCAACCGAACAAAAGTCATCCCAGAGGAAATCTTCCTAGATATCCCCAGGGAGGCAAAATGTAAACTTTTTTTTAGCATAAATGAGGGAACTTGTGATAGAGGCATCATTGGTGAAGAAGAAGACCAAGAGACCTGCTGGGACTGGGTGGATTGCCAAACTTTTATTGTGCCTTTGGGATAGCAATGGAGATTTGTAGATGAATGGAGGAAACAAAAGGTGACCACAGAAAAGAAAGCTTATGAGAGCCTTAAAGGTGTTTTTAAATATCTACATGGGGAGCTGAGTGTGAGACTAACTGGAGCCAACAAGAAAGATGATTAGTGCATATAAATATCAGGCATGGCAAAAACTTCTTTAGATTGCATTAACTGGGAGTAAGCTAAACGTGGGCACCTGCAATTCCAGAGAAATTTTATAAACTGACCGAGGGCGAGTTTTAAAATGGACTGAGGAAGGTGGATTGGAATAGTCTGCGACACGTACAAGAGTTTGTGGAGAATGAACATTTTAAGAATGGTTTTCCTACCCATTCAAGAATTAAACGGCAGGGGGAGATTTTCTAATTGCTTACTCACATTAGTTAAAAGGGTAGAATAATTTTGAGAATATAGAATATCTGAGTCAGCTGTAATTTGGAAACCTAGAGTCTGGCCAACTAAACCGGGAATTGGAGTTAAGAGTTAATGCATGGTGCGTAGAGGGACGGAGATGTTCAGAGCTTCTGACTTACTAAGGTTTAAGGGGTTCTCCGGGCATTTTATATTGATGGTATATCCTTAGGATAGGTCATCAATATCAGATTGTTGGAGGACTGACTCCTGGCACCCGCACCATCATAGTTTACAGGCACAGCGCCGTACAAATCCATAAACATTCGGGATTACAGTTCCGGTACAATTCAATTGAATGGGACTAAGCTGCAATCACAGGAACAGCCACAACGAATGCGAATGGTGCCTGGTAAACACTAAATAGGCTACGCTGACGAACGTTGCGGCCCCTTCAGTCAGCTGATCGCCAGGAGTTCCCAGGAGTTGGATCACCACCGATCTGATATTGATGATGTATCCAGTGCAGCTGAACTGACTGAATCAACTTTGAAGGCAGGATACAGCTTCTATATATGCAGGATACATAGAATCTGTATTTGAAAAAGTAAAACATTGTTTAAACAAAAAACTATTTAAAAGTTGCTTAAAATTTAATTTAAAACGCTCTTGATACATTAAGGAGGTTTTTCAATTAAAGGGAATGTGTTGCAAGCAAAACATGTTTTGTTTTTTTTTAGTTAAACAATTAGTGTGTAGGTGATTAAACATTGTTCTAATTTTTTTTATTTTTTTCACGAGTCAGGAAATATTATAAATTGGATTCAATTTATAATATTTCCCAGCACTGGTCACTAGATGGAGCAATTCCCAAAATTGCAGCATTGCATGTGGTAAAGCAACCACATTGCTTTATGCTGCAAAATTGGGAAAAAATCCCTCGCTCTAGTGAGCTCTCAGAATCCCCCCCTCCTTTATCCTGGCTAGTGCCAGGAGAAACGAGGGGTTTGAACGGTCTAACCTCCTACACTGTGTGTCACCATTTTTTGAGCTAACACACAGTGTAGAAGGTTTACATACACTAGTAAACACACGCTGAAACACGAACATACATAGAAATCACTTACCTGCTCCAGTCGCCGCCGCTCCCTCCGGTCCGTCTGCTCCGTCTGCTGCCGCTACTCCATGTGCACAAGTCCGGAAGCCGCGACCGGAAGTAGTAATCTTACTGTCCGGCCGCGACTTCCAGTCCACAGGAAAATGGCGCCGGACGGCGCGCATTTCAAATTGGACTGTGTGGGAGCGGCGCATGCGCCGTTCCCACACACACAGCGTACACCATAGTGGATGGAACAGGCCCCGTTCGCATTCCCTATGGGACTGGAGCTGCCGTATTCCATGTCTGTATGTGTCGTTAATCGACACATACAGAAATGGATAAAAAAATGGCAGCCCCATAGGGAAGAAAAATTGTAAAAATAGAAAAAAGTAACACACAAACACACAAATAAATATAAACGTTTTTAATAAAACCCTAACATAAAACTGATATTAAAAAAAAAAAGTTTTGGTGACACTGTTCCTTTAAGAGATTTTGGAGAGAAAGGCATTTATTTTAGTCGATTTAGGACTATCTGGTGTATCATTTAAAAAAAAAAATCAGTTATGGCTTGGGAAACTCTTTGTTAAGTGTCTGCCAGCAATGTCTCGTTGGGGATCCACAACTAAGATCTTACAGGCTGCGACTGAAAAGAAAGCATGATTGAGGTTGAAGTTTCATCTGAGACTGCAATAGTACCAATTGCAGAATGTACCACATTCTGTAAATGTCATTCAGAAGCAAAAATGTAACCCAGACAATGATAGAAATTATGTGGGGAAGAGAATAAGTAAAGTCTTTCACTGTGGGATTGTGCAGTCTCCAAACGTAAGCTAATAGAGTAGAGCATTCAACTTCCTCAAGGTCTTGAGTGAAAAAGTACTGGTTTGTCTAGAGGTATCTAGAATTGAGTCTAGGGCAATATTAAAATCACTACCTAAAATTATGACAGTTTCGGTGAAAGTGAGTAAATTATCTAAAGTGCAGACAAGCTACTCAATCTGAGCAGTGTTGGGTGCTCAAATATTTTTTAATTTAGTGGAGGAGTTAACAACAAAGGTACTTTCCTTCCGGATCTGAGATAAATTGTAAGATCTGAGTTGTAATCTAAAAGGACTCTGCTTCCGGAATGCTATGCTTACTCCCCTAGACGCTGAAGAGCATGTGCTATGAAACCATGTAGGGAAGTAGATATGTGATAAGAAAGGATTGTGTTGTGGCCTAAAGTGAGATTCCTGGATAAAGACTATGTAAAATTTTTGTCCCTTGAGAGGAGTAAATGTTAGGAAACGTCTGTCCCTTTAAGATTACCATGACTACTAGTCTAGCTTCTGGGTGGTTCTGGTTTTAGTTGTTCATCCTATCACTTCTCTCTGTCTTTCTTCCTATCAGGTATAAAGCTGGTGTACTTAAACCTAGGTTGCTTCTGTGTGCTTTGCTTGTGATTTTCCTTGCTACATGTGTTTAATCAAGCTTCTGACTAGACCCTGTACATTTGACTATTTGGACTTTTTGGAACTGGACCTCGGCTTGTCTCTGGATTACCCTTTGCTTACGGATTTGGACTTTCTGCTCCCGGCTGGTACCGACCTCTGCTATTACTGACATCCCCATGCTTTGTGATTTGGACTTTCTGTTTGCCCTCTGACTGTCTTGTTACCTGTTCTGGTATTGCCTGCATTGCATCTCTTACCCAACACCAAACTCTGTTAAAACGACCTGGGTTCCATGCAGCAAAAGCCATCCTGCCTTGCGGTTCGCTGTGGCGAAAACCATAGAGTAGCCATAGACATTGTTGATCAGAGTTGTGACGGATTTGGGGTTGTGGATTTATGTGTACGCTCAGTCCCGACAGTCTCCAGCAGCTTTTGGGGAATCGCTCACATAGCATTTCCATAAAACTTACACCCTGGGAATTGCTCAACCAGTGATTCCATAACAGTAAATATATGGCTCTTCTTTTGAGGCGTATTAAGGCTCCGTATGTTAAAAGAAGTAATCTGCAGAGTAACCATCAGTGAAAGACTTAGAGGGAGAGTTTACAGCGTACTAAACATTAGAGTAGTCATGATCGAACATTTTAAATATCAGTAACAGTTAAGTAAAAGAAAATAAAGCATCTCAATAACAGTGCTGTATGGCTCGTACTCAGAGACAAATTCCCAATCCATAAAAAAAGAAAGGGCCAACATATAAATAAAAGCTCAGCCTGGGCCCAGTTACAGAAGATATGAACTAAAATATCATATCACTCTAAAAAATAAAAAGTAACAGTCGCATGGTCAACAGATTAATTAGAAGTAAACGACCTAACTGGCTCAATAGTAAACTGACTAGCAAGAGAAGAATCAACAAGTCAGTATGAAACACCATTAAAATCATTTAAGGTTGTGTGACCTGAGAGATTAACAGGTGAAAAATTAAAGAGTTCAAGCATAGCCGTCGGTGTTGGGATGGTTGAGGTCTCCTAGCAGCTTTTTAGGGGTGATCTTGACTGACTTTTTCTTGGCTTTCAGTGATATGGATGGACTTGCTTTCACCCATGTATTTGGAACTGTCATAAAGGGCAAGGTATCCAGATCATGAAGAGGTTCCTAGTTAGGCATAACAAGTGGGTCAAGTTCTACATGTTCATAGATTTCCAGCAGGTCTTAAGGTGTTTGTAAATTAAGCCATTTTCCTCGGAAAGAGAAGAAGAGGCCAAACAGGAAAAGCTATCTATAGGGGTATTATCACTGCGTAACCAGTCCGTTAACAGCTTCAGAGCTACTCTACTTAAGTGTCATAGGAGTAATGCCCTAGAAAAATCTAAATCGTAGCCCTGTCAAAATGATTGGGTTTTTATAATTTATGTATATGTATGTGTAATTTGTGTATGGCTCCCATATATTGTTGTATATTCTTTATATATGTGTATATATATATGTATATGTTTTCTACTGGATATTGGTTATATGGATATTTGTTAATATATTTGGTTGTGTGCAAGTGTATTGTGCAGGTATTTACGGCACAAAGGAGATGTGGATTGATATCTGGTTTCTGTTGAATTATGTTCGTGATATGAATTTGTTTTATTTATGATAAATGATTCAGTTCAGTTACTTAACTTACTAAGTGTTTTTGGGTAACATTGTTTATGTGTAATGCGATACTCACTACTCCCTGGCCGGGATTTATCTAGTTAAACTTTTTTTGCTTTACTGATGCCTTTGACACGCATTGTTAATGAGCCTGACACGCAGCGATGCGTGACTAGATGTCAGGGGGTGTGAATGGCTTGCTACACACCATAGGTTTAAGGTTTGTGCATTGTGATATCCACTACTCCCTGGCCGGGATCAATTCAGTTAAAACTTTTTTGTTTTGCTGATGCCGTTGACACACATTGCTAATGTGCTTGACACGCAGCGATGCGTGTCATGATTTCTAAGACCAGATGTCAGGGGGTGTGAGCGGTCTGCGACACACCATAGGTTTAGATGATTTGTTGCCTCCCTGATTGGCTTGACGCGCATCGCTATTATGTTTGACACGCAGCGATGCGTGCCATGACCTTGATGATTGAACGTCAGGGGGTGTGAGCAGCTTGGTGCGCACTATTGGTCTATGACTTCCCTCTAACACTGTATTTAAACTTGAGTCTTCAGAGTAGTTATTACACCTCCTGACGAAGGTTGCGAAACGCGCGTCGAGGTGCTTGGTGTCCAGGTGCCCTATCCCACCAGTATCATGTCCTCAGCAGGTAATGTGTTCTATTTCTAACTGCTTATAGCTTGTCTCTGATTAGGTCTCCATTATCTTAAGCATGGTTGCTATACTTTATTGATTGGAGGGACCTGTCAGTCTGGTACTCATACACATGATATAAGCCATTACTTACCTGGGATGTGATTCTCTATTGGGAGGAATTATTTCTCTATATATAACAATTTTTGATACTGTATTTTGTGAACCTGGTACACATTCTTTTAATTATATTTTATATGTCTATAGTATATACTTGGGAGGGGGTTAATTTTGTATGTTTTGTATTTATTGATGTGTAATAAAGTAAAAATAAAAATATTTTGATATAACATTATTATGTCGAAATTTTTCTTTTCGGTTTAATATATATGGATTATGTGAAATCTTGAATTTAATGAATTGGCTATGAGTATATATATATAGGTTATAATACGTTTTTGTTATATATTTCTAAGCAGAGAAACTATATATGGATTATAAAGTACGTGACCAGGCTTGGGTCACCCAACTGGCAACTATTTTTGATGGTACTAATTTAACCCATGAGGATGCAAATGGAGATGTGAAGGAGATTAAGGTATCACTTAAACACCTGCTGAAAAAGCGCACAAAGGTGTGGTGGAATAAGGCCACACTTGAGAAGTATCTATCAAAAGATCTAATCCCGCGAGGTCTTAGAATCCAAATTTTCCCCTCCTTTTTGATTGAGGATTCGACTTTTAAACAAAGGTGGGAAGAATCGTGCTGAGTGTGCTCTAGGAATTTCTTAGAGTTATTGATTGGGTTGGACGTGGCCACTCTGAAATCTGTTGAAACAGAGATAGAGATCCTCCAAGAGAGATTGAAAGGTGAACTAACCGAGAACTCACTTAAAGAATTTGAAAGTGAGCTAGATCAAGAATTTAAAAAGTGGGAGAGTGAAGTACAGGCCAATAAGGTGAATAAACTCAAAAGAGATATCTCGGATTATCAGACCAATACAGTATACAAATGGCAGAAAACTGGAAGATTATATTCTTCGTCACGATCTTCCTCTGTGTCATCGGTCAGAAGTACCCAAGGGGATCATTTTTTAGACAGACAGACCCCCGTACTAGATCGGGAAGGAATTATAGAACAACCCCAAATATACACTCGGAGTCAGTACAACAAAAAGAAATACGGAGGGGTCAGAGAGACCAAGAAAAGGACAAAGAAATATTAGAGGTAATCAATCTTTCCAAACGACAGTTCACGGTTGATGAATTATCAGTTTTGCAAAGGGGGTTGACATTTTGCCCTACAGCTAATTTTGATCTTTTTGAAACTGTAAAAGATGTGCATTTGTTTGCTCGAAGGTTGTTACTAAAACGACACTTTTGGAACCCAGACCAATTTAATCCCGGTAGTGATATTGAAAGGGAAGCACTGGTGGCATTGGAGTCTTTATTATACGAGAATCAAGGGGTGGATGAGTCTGAATCTACGTTCCCATCATGTATAAAGAAAAAATCCAGCACTTTTCCAGCTTTGTCCCTTTGTCCGCAGGTTGACATTTTTGTGCGGTTGGTTACTAAAGATTTGAGAAGTATACAAACAAATTTTGGTGACAATTTGAGTCAGGGTGAACGAAAGGCCTTGAAAGATCTCAAACAGATGAAAGACATTATATTTAAACCTGCGGACAAAGGGGGAAACATTGTAGCATGGCCGAGTGACATGTATGAAAAAGAGGCCAACAGACAGTTAAATGATGTACAAACCTATAGGATCCTAGATCATAATCCCACCTCTATATTCAGGAACCAACTTGAAGAAATATTAGATAGGGCTTTCCTAAAGGGAATCATCATCAAGGGTGTATATGAGGGACTGATGGTGAAGGAACCAAAAATCCCCACCTTATACCTTTTACCAAAGGTTCATAAGGATGTTCAATGTCCCCCAGGTAGACCAATTATCTCCGGGATAGGAGGTTTAAGTGAGGTCTCATGTAGATTCATAGACTTCTATCTTAGACCTCATGTTGAGACCCTCCCCTCCTATACCCGTGACTCCACTGATATTTTGTTATCCCTTGAGGGCTTAAAATTTGAACATGACATGTACATAGTCACAAGTGATGTCGAGTCCCTTTATACCTGTATCCATCATAGCCATGGCCTGCGGGCATGTAAATTTTATTTAGAGGCTGGGAATCTGGCATCTGATCTTGTCGAACTTGTCCTTGAGTTACTGGAGTTTGTGCTTTGTCACAATTTTTTTGTTTTCAAGGACAAATACTATCTCCAGACCCGTGGCACGGCAATGGGGGCCACTTGTGCCCCATCTTATGCCAACCTATTTATGGGTTTCTGGGAACGGCATATGATTCAGGATGAACAGAACCCTTATGAGCTCTCTGTTATATCATGGAGGAGATTTATAGATGATGTTTTGTTTATATGGCAGGGTTGTGAGAGGGACTTGACATCATTTCTTGACTATTTGAACACCAATGACATGAATGTTAAACTCATCAGTAAATATAGCCAAACAGAGATTGACTTTTTGGACTTGAAGATCTCTATCACATCAGATGGTCAGGTGGTTACCGATATTTTTAGGAAAGATACCTCTGTAAACTCCTATTTGAAGGCTGACTCCTCACATCCTAAACATGTGATCAAAGCTATTCCACGGGGACAATTTATACGTGTAAGACGTATTTGTTCTTCCGATACATGTTTTGATAACAGATCTAGGGATCTAACTGACAGGTTTCTTAGAAGAGGCTATGATAATACCCATGTCAAACGGGAATATGAGTATGTGAGAACTTTGAATAGAAATGATCTTTTGAAACCTAAAATAAAAGAAAAATCCAACACTACTGTGAGATTTATCTCCAGATATAATAAAAATTGGAATTCCATTTGTGATATTTTTCAGAAACACTGGTCTGTATTACATACAGATAAAAGATTAAGTAAAATATTGACCGATAATCCGGCTATGAAACCACGTCGGTGTTCTAATTTGCGGGATATGCTAGTCCGAAGCCATTATGTTCCTCCAATGAATAAATACATATTCGGCTCCAGGGGACCCAGATGGGGTAACGTACCCTGTGGATCCTGTGGGGCTTGTCCAGTGATGGAGAGGGCTAATTCCTTTATGGGCTCGGATTTAGGTAGGTCATACAAGATAGTGCACTTTGTAAACTGTAATGTCCGGAATGTGATCTATCACGCGCAATGTCCCTGTAATAAAATCTATGTGGGGATGACCACAAGGGAGCTTAAAGTGCGCGTGATGGAACACATTCGTGACATTAAAGGGATAACCAACAGTGATCACGAAGAATGTTTTGGTGATCGGAGCAAACCTTTGGCTAGACACTTTAGGGATCACCATGACAGGAATTGGAGGTTACTTAAGGTGAAGGGGATTGATCGAATCTATCAGGGGAACCGTGGGGGTGATATCTTTAGGGACCTTTTGCGGAAGGAGACTAAATGGATTGTTATTTTAGATACTATGTCTCCGAAAGGCTTAAATGAATCTCAAAGCTTTGCATCCTTCTTGTAAGTATTGTTCTATGTTTTTTTACTTTTTATATTTGACTCTACTCTGATTAGATCCGGTGTGACCATTTCTGATCTGAATCGTATCTTCAATGATTAAAATAACCACGTGACCATCTAAACGAAGGATATCATGGATGATGAAAATTGCCATTATGAATCTACATCAACAATGTGTATTTATTGAATGACTGTATATGCACAAGATTTGTTATTATTTTTAAATTATAATTTATAATTTTGTATTAGCACATATATGTATTATGTATAATTTTTGTTTGTATTATTATTTTTATTGGTGTTCATGTTTCCATGTATGTATATGTTTATATTTGTAATGGGTTATTTATATATATATATTATTTGATATATATTTTCACTCTTTTATATTGACCATAACATTGGTCTGAATATATTTAATAGCACAATTGTTATTTATTATATATATATTTTTTATATAGGTGTTGGGATTATTAAATATATATATTTTCTGGATATATGTTATAGGGTTTTTGAATATATTCTTTATATATGTTTAGGTTTAACGTATGTTCATGTGTGTGTGTATATATATGTGTATATGTATGTATATATATATATATATGTATATATGTATATATATATATTATTTATTTTTATATTTTTTATTATTCATTACACATTATATATTCACGGTGTAATCTTGGCGAAGGCTTGGTTTGTCTTGCGTTGGGCAGGACTCGGTGTACTTTCCAGAGCGGAGGGCCCCCGCTCGGTTTGT